>NC_060142.1:89595527-90320527 GCF_021461385.2 Schistocerca piceifrons
AAGTCCTTGCTTGACGTATAATGGGCCAGCAAAGTCGATGCCTGCGGCTTCAAATGGTTTCAGTGGTCAGACTGTTTCAGCTGGTAACATAGCCTCTATCTTTTTTAGCAAAGTGAGTCTCGCCGTCTTTCATGTTATGCAGCGGTGCAGAATGTATTTAATTGCCTGCTGAGCTGTAAGAATCTAGGATTCTGCTTTCAGTTCAGGTAATACTGTATTTGCTCCAAGGTGGTGCAGGCGAATTGAGTCTGCTGCAGCAGTAAACTGGTAAAATGATGCTGTCCATCGAAACTAATTAGGTGATGTTGATCTCCAGGTAATTCCACGAACTACGGACCTCCATGAGACGAATAAAACAATTATCCAAAAGCGGAAATTTTCCAATGAATCAGTCTGTCGATTGGGGTTTTAATAGACAAATGTGTCGTGGAATTACAGAACCACAGCACTAATGTCGTTTTGCAGTAGGATTCTGTAACATACACTAGCCAGCACGTATTCAAAAAATATCGCTCTCAAGAAGTAATGAGTGCCATCGACAGAGGATGTCAAATTGATTCCACATTTTTAGAATTCCAGAAGCCTTTCGACACCGTTCCTCACAAGCGAATTCTTATAAGATTACTCGCCTGTGAGATATCGTCTCAGTTGTGACACCGGATTCGTGATAGCCTGTCATATCGGTCACACTTAGTAGTAACCGGTAGAAAGTCAAGGAGTAAAAGATAAGTGAATCTGGCGTTCACCATGGATGTGTTATAGGCCCTTCACTGTTCATGATGTACATCAACTATTTAGGAGACGATCTGAGCAACCCACTTGGACTGTTTGTAGATGATGCTGTCATTTACCGACTTATAAAGGCAACGGATGAGCAAAAAATTGCAAAATGGTTTGGAATAGGTATCTGTATGACGTGAAAAGCGGAAATTGACTCTAAACAATAAAAAGTGTGAAGTCATCCACTTGAATACTAAAATTATTCTCTAAATTTCGCTTACACGATAAATCACACAAATCTAAAACATCGTTCAATCTTAAGGACTGCAATTGCGAATAACTTAAATTGGAACGATCATGTAGATGATGCTGCGGGGAACGCAAACCAAAGACTGCGATTTATTGGCAGGACACTTATTAAATCTGTCTACAAAAGAGTCTCCCTTATTGTACGCTTGTCAGTCCTCTTCTGGAGTACTGCTGTGCGATGTGGGATCCGCATCACATAGGATAGACGGAGGACGTCGAAAAAGTTCACAGAAGGACAGCTCATTTTGTGTTTTCGCGAACTAGGGGAAAGAGAGAACGTCCAGGATATGACACGCGAATTGGTTTGGCCATCATTAAAACAAAGGGGTTTTTCGTTGCAGCACGATCATCTCATAATATTTTAATCACCTAATTTTTTCTCAGAGCGTGAAAATATTTGTTGGCGCCACGTTACGTAGGGAGAAATGATAATTATAATAAAGTAACAGAAGTCAGAGCTCACAAGGAAAGATTTAAGTGTTCGTTTCTCCCGCGTGCTGATTGTGAGCAAAACGGTAAAAAGAAAAAAAAGTGCTTGAAGATGGTTTGATACCAAGTACACTACTGGCCATTAAAATTGCTACACCACGAAGATGACGTGCTACAGACGCGATATTTAACCGAGAGGAAGAAGATGCTGTGATATGCAAATGATTAGCTTTTCAGAGCACTCACACAAGATTGGCACCGGTGGCGACACCTACAACGTGCTGACATGAGCAAAGTTTCCAACCGATTTATCATACACAAATAGCAGTTGACCGGCGTTGCCTGGTGAAACGTTGTTGTGATGCCTCATGTAAGGAGGAGAAATGCGTACCATCACGTTTCCAACTTTGATAAAGGTCGGATTGTAGCCTATCACGATTGCGGTTTATCGTATCGCGACATTGCTGCTCGCGTTGGTCGAGATCCAATGACTATTAGCAGAATGTGGAATAGGAAGGTTCAGGAGGGTAATACTGAACGCCGTGCTGGATCCCAAAGGCCTCGTATCACTAGCAGTCGAGATGACAGGCATCTTATCCGCATGGCTGTAACGGATCGTGCAGCCACGTCTCGATCCCTGAGTCAACAGATGGGGACGTTTGCAAGACAACAACCATCTGCACCAACAGTTCGACGACGTTTGCAGCAGCATGGACTATCAGCTCGGAGACCATAGCTGCTGGTACCCTTGACGCTGCTTCACAGACAAGAGCGCCTGCGATGGTGTACTCAACGACAAATCTGGTTGCACGAATGGCAAAACGTCATTTTTTGGGATGAATCCAGGTTCTGTTTACAGCATCATGATGGTCGCATCCGTGTTTGGCGACATCGCGGTGAACGCACATTGGAAGCGTGTATTCGTCATCGCCATACTGACGTATCACCCGTCGTGATGGTATGGTGTGCCATTGGTTACACGTCTCGGTCACCGCTTGTTCGCATTGACGGCACTTTGAACAGTGTACGTTACATTTCAAATGTGTTACGACCCGTGGCTCTACCCTTCATTCGATCTTTGCGAAACGCTACATTTCAGCAGGATAATGCGCGACCGCATGTTGCAGGTCCTGTACGGGCCTTTCTGGATACGGAAAATGGTCGAATGCTGCCCTGGCCAGCACATTCTCCAGATCTCTCACTAATTGAAAACTTCTGGTGAATGGTGGCCTAGCAACTGGCTCGTCACAATACGCCAGTCACTACTATTGATGAACTATGGTATCGTGTTGAAGCTGCATGGGCAGCTGTACCTGTACACGCCATCCAAGCTCTGACTCAATGCCTAGGCGTATCTAGGCCGTTCTTACGGCCAGAGGTGGTTGTTCTGAGTACTGATTTCTCAGGATCTATGTACCCAAACTGAGTGTTCACATGTCAGTTCTAGTATGATATATTTGCCCAATGAATACCCGTTTATCATCTGCATTTCTTCTTGGTGTGGCAATTTTAATGGCCGGTAGTGTACTTACTTCTGAATTGCAGAGTATCATGTGTATGTAAATGTGGAAAGGTGAAGACAGTAACTCCGTACACTGCCACATTTTCCTTGCAGCTGCTATTCAAATGGTAGGTTGTCACGTCCTGTATCTGAGAGTAAGAGCCTGAAGACGTGGCACAAACTGAATCTTAGCACCTCAGACGTTTTTCTTTGGCAATGAAGACGCGAGTACGTGCACAGATGGCCGCCTAATTGTCGGTACATCATCCGCGCAACGGCGCCGAGTCGCTGTGAGGGAAGATGCGCAGCTGGCACCGCACAACGCAGACCCCCGCGCGCCGTGCTTTGTTTGCGACCACGAGAGGCGGACACTACAGCCGTCCGCAACGCGCTCCCCCATAAGAGCCGGCACATACGCAGCACCTCCACCACTCCACGTGCTTTACAACCGCATCTAGCTCTTTTACTCCTCGAGCCATATACGGCGTCTGCAGGGAGCACGGGGAGGGGGCTTGATAAAAGTATTATTTGCTACTCCCTTGCACTCTCTCTCTACTTCCTGCTCCACACTGCATTGTTTCACGTAGGACAGATCGTCCGTCATCTCCCACGTATGCTCTGACCTCCTGTTCTTATCCGTGTGAACCTTGAAAGTTTCCCGTACATCTGCAGTTTTTAATCATAGCACGTGGTGCCATAATTATAGGGTAAAAGACCTGAAATTCGTACAAGAAATCTTTGCTGCCATCTGATGCAGAGACTAAGCCGACACTGGTCACGGTGAAGCACATTGTTTTTGGGAAAATGTGACTGGTTAAGTTTCCTTTCTCTGAGATAATTTCCGTAAACACCTCAGATATTCTGTTGTCTTAATGTCCAACTTAATAACGCAGTCTGGTTTTTTTGCTCACCGACAGAATGTGTCGCTCA
Organism: Schistocerca piceifrons; assembly: GCF_021461385.2. Classification (NCBI taxonomy): domain Eukaryota; kingdom Metazoa; phylum Arthropoda; class Insecta; order Orthoptera; family Acrididae; genus Schistocerca; species Schistocerca piceifrons. Next base: position 89,599,417 of record NC_060142.1, read on the forward strand.
ACAGTAGTCACAAATTGAATGAGACTGATGACACAGATTTGTCTTCATATCAAATAAATTCTGTTAGTAGCAATGAGGATCAAAGTATGGGTCATGATGATACGCACACATGGTTATTTATTCCTTCCGCGGCTCAAAATACACTCTAAGACAATAAGACGACGGCATGAGCGTATGTACGAAAACGCATGCCAGTTTATTTTACGAGCGTGTGCGTAAGATTTGTTTGTATATAATAGCTGCCCCTTCAAAGGTCTTTAGAGTAATTGCTTACACTGTTGCACATTGCAAATTACAGTATACTATCCATCGTTTCGTATAGTACTATGGCTCTTTCGTTGTCACTGTTTCCACACGCAACTCATTTAGAAAATGCCCCGCCCCCTATTTTTTCGTTTTCAGTATTCGTGTCTGCTTCACTTCCACTCATAGCATCAGCTGATTCACCGTTGCTTTCATTTGCATAATCGGTATTGCTTTCCTTACTACGACTATACGTAGTCCCACATTTATGAAGCGCTTGCTCCAGTAAACCTTCACTTGAAGGATACTACTGCTCAGTTTTATTTACGTGCTCACAGCGCTTCTTCCAATCTTCCTTTATTATTTGTAGAAGTAGGTTTTTCATTTATAAGTATTAGTAACATGTCTATTTTGCATGTCACATTACATTCGGAAATTCTGTTCTTGTTCATATCAGTTCTATAGAATGCAGTTCTAAGGGGTATGGAATAGGTTGTAACGCAGTATCACCATGTTCGGCTTAAATATCTGTTTTATAAGTGTGTGGCATGGTTTGTTAATTTTGATCAGTGAATGCTACTGGGCTCTCAGCATGTCCTTTTCGAAATTAATTCCCGTTCCTATTAACCAGGACATCATTCCTCTCCTCGTGGAGCTCGATATTGGACCATGAGTCAGTAGCTTATTGTGGTAATAAGCGTTATCTATAATGACGACAGTACGTGGAAGTAAGTTACGTATTAATTCTCCCTGAGCCACCCTTCATAATTTCAGAAGTTCATATCGTTATGATAATCTCCTGTTTCGATATCCGAAAGAGCAGACACCATTTTGATACTGCAGCCGCTATGTCTCAAGACACAAAAAGCTGCCGGTGGGCATTGATTTAAAACAATGGGAGAAGTTGAAAATTTGTGCCGAACTAGCATTCGAACCGGAGTCTCGTGCGTACTAGGGCGGTACAATGACCTGCGCCATTCGGACACTATGGTCATCGCAACTGCACCGACAACCCTAGTACGCCTCCCTGTTGGACCCAAATTTTCAACTTATCCTCACGTTAATTATGTAGTGGCCGTTGCTCGTTATCCTCGTCAGTCACGCGATTTCTTCGATTGCCGTAATAAGTTTTCGAGCGTGGTGTGCATTTGGACTGAAGTGATCATTGCCGGCCGCGGTGGTCTCGCGGTTCTAGGCGCGCAGTCCGGAACCGTGGGACTGCTACGGTCGCAGGTTCGAATCCTGCCTCGGGCATGGATGTGTGTGGTGTCCTTAGGTTAGTTAGGTTTAAGTAGTTCTAAGTTCTAGGGGATTAATGACCACAGCAGTTGAGTCCCATAGTGCTCAGAGCCATTTGAACCATTTTTGAAGTGATCACTGGCCATCCCAGCCTAATTATATATGTAGTGTCTGTTCTTTCGGGCACATCCATGGCTTCGCTGGTCTTCGGGGCTAAGTTGGAAGCGGGACTCATCACCGAAAACAACTGCACTTGACTCAATGAGATTCAAGGTCGAAGTCGTCTCTCGAGACAATTATGGGATACTAACTTGACTGTCGCCCGCCATACGGCTCGACAACCAGTAGTGATGTAGATACATCAGATGAATTTCCAAGTGGCAGTAAGGTTTACCGTCAACTGTAGAATGAAATGACGACAACGAAAATTTGTGCTGGACCGGGGCTCGAACCCGGATTTCCCGCTTATCGCAAGCGGTCGCCTTACCATTTGTCTATCTGTGCACGGCCCACCGCCAGACCCAAACTTCCATATGTTGTCAACTATTCGTCTGCGACCTCTACTCGTATATCCATTATACATATTCTCGAGTGGGTCATACGCTGTAATTGAATGTCGCTTGTCCGGTATCGGTAGATAAGTACGATACTGCAGTACCTGTATTATTCTGATTACGATACCAAGTTCCTTTGGACATGCATGGATTTCGTAAATATTGTATCAGCAGTGATGGTCTGGGGTGCCGTTTTTTTATATATATATATAGCAGGATCCGGTTGGTCGTCATTCGCAACATCCTCACATGACAGCGACACACCGACGATATTCTAGCCCCGTTTCGTTGCCCTTCACGGCAGGCCATCCTGGGCGTACATTTCAGCAAGGTGATGCCTGCCCACATTCGGCCAGAGATTCTACTGCTTGTCTTCACGCTTGCCAAGTTCCACCTTGGCCAGGATGGTCACCGGATCTGTACCGAACTCTGAACTTTGGGAACATTACGCGTAGGGTCCTTCAACCAGAGCTGTGTTTTGATGATTTACCAGGCCAATTCGACAGAATTTGGCACGGTATCCCACAGAAGGACATCCAGTAACTGGCTCAAGCCGACTAACTGCTTGTGTGAGTGCCTGAGGCGGCCCAAAGCGTTACTGACTTGCTCAATTTTTGGAGCTCTTACTCTTGAAGAGATCACCCAGTTATTCTGAAATCGTAATCAGATGTTACTTTCCGTACAGCATCACAAAACATTAGTCACAGACAGGTAGCCGGCCGCGGTGCCCGAGCGGTTGTAGGCGCCTCAGTCCGGAACCGCGCTGCTTCTACGGTCGCAGGTTCGAATCCTGCCTCGGGCATGGATATATGTGATGTCCTTAGGTCAGTTAGGTTTAACTAGTTCTAAGTTCTAGGGGACTACTGACCTTAGAAGTTAAGTCCCATAGTGCTCAGAGCCATTTTTTTGTAGGGGGAGCTAGCCATTACAGACTTTGCGTTTGTAACTCCTAGTAACTGTTAGCTTTGATACATGAACGGATTCGCACCTACGTGCTCATCTGTACCAAATGTTAAGTAATGTTCAAATGGTTCAAATGGCTCTGAGCACTAAGCGACTTAACTTCTGAGGTCATCAGTTGCCTAGAATTTAGAACTACTTAAACCTAACTAACCTAAGGACATCACACACATCCATGCCCGAGGCAGGATTCGAACCTGCGACCGTAGTGGTCGCTCGGCTCCAGACTGTAGCGCCCAGAACCGCACGGCAACTCCGGCCGGCTAGTTAAGTAATGTGTTTGTATATGTTTATACACCAGTAAAGGTGCTTTAACTTTACTTGCAGTACCGAAGTGCTTTACCTCACCTGCTCCTACTCGCTTCCTTCCTTCGGCCTATTTTGCAGATCTCAGGAGCAGACCCACTCACCGGCTTCCAGACGGGATACAAAAATGATGGTGAGGCATCATTCCCGTGACAGTGGCGCAATGTTAGACTGCACGGAGTATGAGGGCAGGCAAACAACCGCTAAGAAGGATCTTCGTATATAGCACCAAAAACACCTTAGCCCTTCACATGTGTGCCTGCCATCCGAGAACAAGTGATGGACACATTACAAGATTCCGCGTCATCGTGCACCGTTGGTAGGAGACTAGCAGCTGCAAGCCTAGAAAATTACTGCCTCATTAAGTATGCTGCCGTTCACGCCTTAACAAAAACGACTGCGTTTGGGGTGTTGCCGTGACATGGGAGCAGGGACTGCTGATTACGTGTATCGCTTTTTGTTGAGCGATGATCGCGTTCCTGCACTTCACATGATGACCATATTTATAGTAATGAATATACAGTATTTTAGAAATTTCAGTCTACTCCCGTCAATTTCCTCATTACGTCATGTCGAATGTGTGTCATGACATCTAACAGAAGCGTCCAGCAGTGATGTACGAGTAATTAAAGCTGGAGAAGAATTCGTCGTCCGGAAAAAAGCGAGAAATGGTAGCTTAGCAGATTGGATGGAAGAAAGGAAATAGAAATAGCAAGAGTGGAAAAACAACTATGCTCACAGCACTCACACAGTATCAGAACAGCATTCTCTGCCTACAGATTTTCCCGTTGTATCATCATGCCGACAATTACTGTCGTACATTCTACACTCATGGTCATAAATTAAGGATAATGCTGATACATGGTGAAACAACGCTCTGGTGGGCGGTTTGCGGATTTAAATCACCTCAGGATATGACCATGCGGTGCATTTGACCTGCAGTCGTCGCACGGTGGCACTGCCAGCAGTCCACATACGCAGAGGTGTGTTCGTGCATGTCAGAGTACGGTGCAGCGAGTAAGTGTGCAGACGTTTTCAGACCTGCTATTGGTGACTGTGTGTTGAAAATGGCTCAAAGAACACATATTGATGACATTATGAGGGGTAGAATACTAGGGGGACTGAAGACTGGTCAAACACAGCAGTTCGTAGCACGGGCCCTCCATGTGCCACAAAGTGTGATCTCTTATGGCAACGATTCCAGCGGACAGGAAACGTTCCCAAGTGCTCCAGTACGGGACATCCACAGTGTGCAATAGCACAAGAAGACCGATATCTCACCATCAGTGCCCGCAGACGGCCACGGAGTACTGCAGGTAGCCTTGCTCGGGACCTGACCGCAGCCACTGGAACTGTTGTCTCCAGACACACAATCTACAGACGACTGAACAGACATGGTTTATGCGCCCGGAGACCTGCAAGGTGCATTCCACTGACCCCTGGTCACAGGAGAGCCCGTAAGGCCTGGTGTCAAGAACACAGTACATGGTCACTGGAACAGTGGTCCCAGGTTATGTTAACGGACGAGTCCAGGTATAGTCTGAACAGTGATTCTCACAGAGCTTTCATCTGGCGTGAACCAGGAACCAGATACCAATCCCTTAATTTCCTTGAAAAAGACCTGTATGGAGGTCGTGGTTTGAAGGTGTGGGGTGGGATTATGATTGGTGCACGTACACCCCTGCATGTCTTTGACAGAGGAACTGTAACAGGTCAGGTGTATCGGAACGTCATTTTGCACCAGTATGTCCGCTTTTCAGGGGTACAGTGGGTCCCACCTTCCTCCTGATGGATTATAACGCACGGCCCCTACGAGCTGCCATCGTGGCGGAGTACCTTGAAACAGAAGATATCAGGCGAATGGAGTGCCCTCTCTGTTCTGCAGACTTAAACCCCATCGAGCACGTCTGGGATGCTCTAGGTCGATGTATCGCTGCACGTCTTCAGACGCCTAGGACACTTCCGGAGCTCCGATAGGCACTGGTGCAAGAATGGGAGGCTGTACCCCAGCAGCTGCTCGACCACCTGATCCAGAGTATGCCAACCCGTTGTGTGGCCTGAGTACGTGTGCATGGTGATCATATCCCAAATTAATGTCGGGGTGCATGCGCAGGAAACAGTGGCGTTTTGTAGCACATGTGTTTCGGGACGGTTTTCTCAACTTACCACCAATACCGTGGACTTACAGATGTGTGTCGTGTGTGTTCCCTATGTGCCTATGCTATTAGTTTTGTGTAAGGCCACGTTCTGTGGCACCACATTCTGCAATTATCCTTATGTATGAGCTGAGTGTAGGTAATAGAATATCATTCGCAACCCATGTTACGTGTCTTCCTCTGCTATCATTTCTTGCAGCACATATGCTTCCAACCTTTAATAATATCCCCGACCACGTGGTGCTGTTAACCACGTCACATGTCGCTCACTGACAGCTATCTAAACGGTGCGCACCTACAGCGAGCGAATATTACTACTCAAAATTAATTTGGAAAAAAAAGAATAACCCAGTTTAACAAAGTGTGCAGTGTGTCAAGGATGCATCGCAACAGGCTGTGTCAGAAATCGTTTCGTCATCATTCTGTGACGCCCTGCTGCAGGCTGGTCGGTGCGGAGAGGAGAGAGCGCGACCGACGTGACGGATGCTCCGGGCAGATCCGTCGTCAATGGGCGCGCGTCACCACGTGAAAAGCGGCCTACGCCTGTCAGCCATCAGTGACAAATGTGGATCGGCGGACAGCGACGCCGCGTTTGAGAGACTCTGCGCTAGTGGTTCGGATGTCCATACGTTTCACCGGACAGGCGAACTGTTTGGAGAGCGTCAGTCGCAGCTGCGAGGAACTAACGTATCATCTGGCCAGAAGCGCGCGACAGAACTGGTTACCTCTGTTCCGGAGACACCGAATGATTCGAGGGAACTCTGCTGCTTCGGATTGGTAGTGCAAAAGGAATTAAGAGATGATAATACGACTTGTGCCATTAGACATGACACACGAAATACTCGTCATAAGAACTTGTCTCTGCATGTAAATTCCTGTCTGCGAACCGATACTTTCCTCGAGACAAATTACTGCTAGCTTCCCCTTAACACCCCACCCACCTCTTTCTCTCTCTCTCTCTCTCTCTCTCTCTCTCTCTCTCTCTCTCTAAGGATTTTAATCATTCCTGAACCCGAAGTCAAAGGAATACGTACAAGAACGCTGTTGAGCCGAACACTGAAGGTAGGCTGTTTTCTCACGAGGGCAACTACCACCGGCAACAAATTGCCCGGTGACAGAACTTCCATTGAAGTATGTCTAACTGTTCAGTTACGGATAATAAAGGCAACTTTTGTTGGCGACAGAAACAAATCTGCCGAGACCGTTCTGTCGCCGACGATAAACTGCACAGCAAGCTGATCTTTGGAAATCATCTCTCGTCTTAACAGGCAGTCACGCTCGGAACAAGAAGTGCGTGTAAGTATTTATGGTTCATGTCGAAAACACGAAATGGGTACGCACAAAGAAAATTAAGCCAAACACACTCGGTGACATTTGTCATTTAGTGCTGCCATGAAAAGTGAATAAGGTGCGGTGTTTCCAAAGTTTAGCAGTCTTTTGCTTCGTTGATATCGCTTACACGAAGCAGCTTCATGTAAATATTATTTGGTATATATGAATTAATTAACGTTACGTTCTTCCGAGTTGTCATTTGTGAGCTAAAGAAAAAACGATGCATTTTTAAACATTCGTCTACACAAAAAATTGTTTAGAAATTTTCATTCCTTTCAGGTTATCTGAACTTCGTTTGATTTTCCGTACACATCGAAAACTGAGTTCGTATAATGAATAAGGCACAAATTTATGAAACTTTTCAAGCTATTATTGTTGATGTAAAACATGCATGCGAAAAGCAATAACAGAGACCATCAGGTGGGTAAATAACAATACTCGAAGAAAGACACAGAGAGATAGAGAATGCCTGCAAAACAATAGTCTTCCAGACTGGAAGGTAAGAGATTTCCAACCCGAGATATTTTTTCTCCTGACTGAAATGCGCATAAAGAAAAGAAAAAGAAGCCACCAGCGTCACAAAATTGTTCTTAAAAGTATGTTAGAAATAAGTGACATACAATATCTTCAACAATATATGCTGACTTTGAAACTTTCGTTTGTTTTAACGTTTGACTAGTTGTTACTACACTTTCCATTTTATTATTAGCCAAAAAATAATGTGTATCAAAGACTTCGTAAACTGGTCGTCATTAAATTTCCACCTTAAACAAAGGAAAAAGTAATCTATACGAAGTTTTATACAATAACTTGTATCTGTGTATTTGTCGTTTTATACCTGTGGTGTGCGTACTGTAAGACCTTCGGTACACACACCATCAGATTATTTGACCTGTAGCTGTAACGAAGTAGGCGAGAGTCAGCAATATGTCTCGTGGTCTTATCGTGGCGTGTTTATCTTCTGCCGTTAGGTCAGACGATAGAAATGCCACTTGCACGCTTAGAGTAGCAGATTGACAGTGACCAACTTTAAACAGAACTTGATTAATTTTCACACACATTTATTAAAATAATAAAAAGGATAGACATTACGTAACTTGATTTTGGATGCTGTTTACAATTGACAATCTGAAGTTCCAAATAACTTCCGGGAATTCAGCCAGGTAACACTTTCAGCGACCGCCGATATTTCGGCGGGAGAACACCCCGCCATTTTCAAGGCAAACTGCAACGGACAGGCGGCGTACATGCAAATTTAATACCTCGGTTCTCGGACCCAAGCAGGAAAGATAACACACACACACTGAACACTAGTGCCACCAAAGATGGCCAAAGTCAGAGCTATCGATAGTGAGACTATGAATTCGCAGGTGAGGTAGCACTGAGTCTGTCCCTCTGTTTCTTGACAAGGGAGAGAGCCAGATTCCAAACAGAGTTTAAACAAAAACCTCCATCCCTCTTAACAAGGTTGCTCGCTAATTTAATCTCAACTCCCTCCCGAATCACACTGTCCCAATAGCTGGACGTGCATGCCAATATCTCGGTGTTATTATATAACATGGGGTGACCAGTATCCAAGCAATGTTCGGCAATAGCAGATCTATTTGGCTGCTGTAATCGTGTGTGCCGTTTATGCTCAGTACATCTGTCCTCCACGGTCCTGATAGTTTGACCAATATATGCCATGCCGCAGCTACAAGGAATACGATATACACCCACCTTACGCAGTCCAAGATCATCCTTAACGGAACTCAAAAGTGCTCTAATTTTAGATGGAGGTCGGAAAACACATTTCACATCGTATTTCCGTAAAATACGACCGATCTTATTGGACGTGTTTCCTACGTAAGGCAAGAAGGCAGTAGACTTAGGTGTTGACTCAGAATTATCATCAATCACCCGATGTACAGTTGGTCGATAGCGCAACGCACGTTCAATCTGTCTATCACTGTAACCATTTTGACGAAATGTAACTTCAAGATGGGACAGCTCAGCTGGCAAAGTCTCAGCGTCAGAAACGATATGTGCTCTGTGTACCAAGGTACGAAGTACCCCTTCACGCTGAGCCGAATGGTGACAACTATTAGCTTGTAAGTACAAGTCGGTGTGAGTACGTTTCCTGTAGACTGCATGTCCCAATGATCCATCATCCTTCCTCCTAACCAACACGTCGAGAAAGGGAAGGCAACCATCCTTTTCCACCTCCATCGTAAAACGAATGTTCGGGTGGATCGAGTTCAGATGTTCTAGAAAGACATTCAAATTCTCCCTACCGTGAGGCCAAACAACGAAGGTATCGTCAACGTATCTATAGAAACAGGCAGGTTTTAAAGGCGCCGACTCCAATGCACGTTCCTCGAAGTCTCCCATAAACAAATTTGCGATCACAGGAGACAACGGACTACCCATCGCAACTCCATCTGTCTGCTCGTAATACTGGTCATTAAATAAAAAGTAAGTGGATGTCAACACATGCCTAAAGAGATTAGTTAAATCAGCACCAAACCTGGCTTCAATTAACCGCAACGAATCAGACAGAGGAACACGAGTGAAGAGAGAGATCACATCGAAACTCACTAAAATATCAGAGTCATTCAGCCTCAGTCCCTCCAAACGACGTAAAAAATCAGCTGAGTTCCTGATATGATGTTCACACCGTCCTACTTGTGGACTCAACAGAGAAGCAAGATGCTTGGATACACAATGTGTCGGGGCGCCGATGTTACTCACTATAGGACGGAAAGGAACCCCTTCCTTATGAACCTTTGGAAGGCCATATAACCTAGGGGGAACCGCACTATAGGTGTTAAGCCTCTTGATTGTGTCCTGCGACAAACCACTTTTCTTCAGGAGGCTGTTGGTCTTTCTCTCAACACTTTTCGTGGGGTCAGCATCGATTCTGCGATACGTTGAATCAGATAGAAAACGTTGCATCTTTTGTACATAATCATGTTTATTTAAAACAACGGTGGCATTGCCCTTGTCAGCAGGTAAAATAACAATACTGGGATCAACTTTGAGAGAGCGTAAAGCAGGCCTCTCTGCTGCTGTTACATTACTCTTGGGTGGACGAGCCCTAGTCAAAACACGGCATGCCTCCCTCCTAACTTCCTCTGCAGCGTCAGGAGGTAGTTTGCAAACTGCCTGTTCAATTGAACTAATAAAATCAACTACCGGCAAATTCTTCGGAGTGGGTGCAAAATTTAATCCCTTCCCTAGCACGGATAAGATTGCGTCGTCAAAAGATTTCTCTGTGAGATTTATCACAGAACGTCGAGATATAACATCCGACTCCGCGCGATGAAAACGTTCAAACTTTGCCAAATGCCGGGCAGTAACGGAGTTGTACTCCCAGTCAGCTTGGGTCCATGAGGCACCGTCCAACCAATCCCAAGTGAAATCAGACACTTCAGATGCAACCATTAAATGAAAACGATACAATTCTTTGGAAACAGAATCCATACGTCGACGAGTAAAACGAATCCTTTCGCGAACAAGAGCCAAGCCAGCACGTTGCTTAATTCGATTGGCGGCAGGAGAATTAATATGGTGCACAACCTTAGCAAATGTTGGGACATGATTTTCATCACGACACCTCAATAAAAACGACAAAGCACATTGCAGTCTAACTCGACAGCTACGAAGTTTATCCAACTTACGTAAACACCGATACATTTCCTCCCCGTAGAGGTAAACAATGTGAGACCTGAGTTTCTCCTGGCGTATACAACTTTCAAATAACTTCCGGGAATTCAGCCAGGTAACACTTTCAGCGACCGCCGACGTTCTGTGATAAATCTCACAGAGAAATCTTTTGACGACGCAACCTTATCCGTGCTAGGGAAGGGATTAAATTTTGCACCCACTCCGAAGAATTTGCCGGTAGTTGATTTTATTAGTTCAATTGAACAGGCAGTTTGCAAACTACCTCCTGACGCTGCAGAGGAAGTTAGGAGGGAGGCATGCCGTGTTTTGACTAGGGCTCGTCCACCCAAGAGTAATGTAACAGCAGCAGAGAGGCCTGCTTTACGCTCTCTCAAAGTTGATCCCAGTATTGTTATTTTACCTGCTGACAAGGGCAATGCCACCGTTGTTTTAAATAAACATGATTATGTACAAAAGATGCAACGTTTACTATTTGATTCAACGTATCGCAGAATCGATGCTGACCCCACGAAAAGTGTTGAGAGAAAGACCAACAGCCTCCTGAAGAAAAGTGGGTTGTCGCAGGACACAATCAAGAGGCTTAACACCTATAGTGCGGTTCCCCCTAGGTTATATGGCCTTCCAAAGGTTCATAAGGAAGGGGTTCCTTTCCGTCCTATAGTGAGTAACATCGACGCCCCGGCATATTGTGTATCCAAGCATCTTGCTTCTCTGTTGAGTCCACAAGTAGGACGGTGTGAACATCATATCAGGAACTCAGCTGATTTTTTACGTCGTTTGGAGGGACTGAGGCTGAATGACTCTGATATTTTAGTGAGTTTCGATGTGGTCTCTCTCTTCAGTCGTGTTCCTCTGTCTGATTCGTTGCGGTTAATTGAAGCCAGGTTTGGTGCTGATTTAACTGATCTCTTTAGGCATGTGTTGACACCCACTTACTTTTTATTTAATGACCAGTATTACGAGCAGACAGATGGAGTTGCGATGGGTAGTCCGTTGTCTCCTGTGATCGCAAATTTGTTTATGGAAGACTTCGAGGAACGTGCATTGGAGTCGGCGCCTTTAAAACCTGCCTGTTTCTATAGATACGTTGACGATATCCTCGTTGTTTGGCCTCACGGTAGGGAGAATTTGAATGTCTTTCTAGAACATCTGAACTCGATCCACCCGAACATTCGTTTTACGATGGAGGTGGAAAAGGATGGTTGCCTTCCCTTTCTCGACGTGTTGGTTAGGAGGAAGGATGATGGATCATTGGGACATGCAGTCTACAGGAAACGTACTCACACCGACTTGTACTTACAAGCTAATAGTTGTCACCATTCGGCTCAGCGTGAAGGGGTACTTCGTACCTTGGTACACAGGGCACATATCGTTTCTGACGCTGAGACTTTGCCAGCTGAGCTGTCCCATCTTGAAGTTACATTTCGTCAAAATGGTTACAGTGATAGACAGATTGAACGTGCGTTGCGCTATCGACCAACTGTACATAAGGTGATTGATGATAATTCTGAGTCAACACCTAAGTCTACTGCCTTCTTGCCTTACGTAGGAAACACGTCCAATAAGATCGGTCGTATTTTACGGAAATACGATGTGAAATGTGTTTTCCGACCTCCATCTAAAATTAGAGCACTTTTGAGTTCCGTTAAGGATGATCTTGGACTGCGTAAGGCGGGTGTATATCGTGTCCCTTGTAGCTGCGGCATGGCATATATTGGTCAAACTATCAGGACCGTGGAGGACAGATGTACTGAGCATAAACGGCACACACGATTACAGCAGCCAAATAGATCTGCTATTGCCGAACATTGCTTGGATACTGGTCACCCCATGTTATATAATAACACCGAGATATTGGCATGCACGTCCAGCTATTGGGACAGTGTGATTCGGGAGGGAGTTGAGATTAAATTAGCGAGCAACCTTGTTAAGAGGGATGGAGGTTTTTGTTTAAACTCTGTTTGGAATCCGGCTCTCTCCCTTGTCAAGAAACAGAGGGACAGACTCAGTGCTACCTCACCTGCGAATTCATAGTCTCACTATCGATAGCTCTGACTTTGGCCATCTTTGGTGGCACTAGTGTTCAGTGTGTGTGTGATATCTTTCCTGCTTGGGTCCGAGAACCGAGGTATTAAATTTGCATGTACGCCGCCTGTCCGTTGCAGTTTGCCTTGAAAATGGCGGGGTGTTCTCCCGCCGAAATATCGGCGGTCGCTGAAAGTGTTACCTGGCTGAATTCCCGGAAGTTATTTGAAAGTTGCATACGCCAGGAGAAACTCAGGTCTCAAATCTGAAGTTCCTTTGGTCCTGGTACGTTAATCTTTTTCTCACATCTCTCTGATACTTGACAAAGTGTCTATACATTTATCTTCATGGCTATGTACAGGAATATGATAATCTTATTAGGCGCAAACTGGAACTTGACTTTATACTGGTACAGACAAATGCAGACTAATACAGACTAATGCAGACTGACTAATCGGAGATCTGTACACTCATTATAATAGCTCGCGCGTTCAGGTATCACTGCGCGAGTGTGATCCGCGAGGGGAAAAGGTTCTACGTTAGCAGCAATCTCATTGGCTGCGTTACATATTAATACACCGATCGGCGGAAGCAGAATTTGGTCCATCTCTATGGCAGCGCCATCTCGTAGTGCGGAGACGGGCGAGCGCTGCGCCTGCGCTGTTGTGCTTAGCGGGGCGCGCTCTAGTGGGAAAGTTGCGTCCGCGCTGATTACGTGGAACTATGTACACAACAATACCTCTCTAATCATACATTTTTTAAAAGACTTATGATTTACTGGTTGCCCAACATCCTTCTCGTCAAATTAAACAGATGGGAGACGAACCATAATTGAATATTTTGAGATAAGTAACGAACTGTGGGGGGCAGATTTTCGTTGCGAGTCAGTCAGATGTTTGCGACTGGCTTCTGCTTCATAACACATAACTCCATGCAGCAACGACATTGGTGACGCTACACTGAAAGACAAAAAACAGTCATCTGTGGTGAGTCTCTGGAGACGTAAATATTGTTTACCGTTCGTGACCGTTTGTAGAGAGTACTGATGGACTACCGGCGACGTCACAAACAGAGTCTGAGAGCAGAGGGGAGAATTATTTCGAGCCCGGAGCTCAGATGTGTACACAGATTACCCTGCGCTGTACCGCAGCGCCGGATTTCGTAACGCTGTTTATTGTGTACGGGTGAGGCCTCTTTTCAGTTGTGATAGTGTTACTCAGGTACAGCAACAGCCATACCTCGAATAATAAAATTCGAAGTCCCACTATGGGATCAGATCGCTAGCAACGGCCTTATGTACGCATGGGTCCTGTAGCTGTACGAGATCAACTACTACGACCTAGTTTTTGTGGTATCGTATATTATAGATACCACACCAGACAGAAAGCATCCCGAGATTCGCAGTAAACCATGTGACGGGCTCGCCAATCTATGGCCGGCTGGAAACCACATCTGCTGCCCGCTCGAGCAGTGCCACCTCTGAGCCACTTAAGGAAGACGCAGCACCGATCTCGTCCAGTTTGACAGCGGGATTCCTCGAGTGCGTTAGTCGACTTATTCGTAGTTTCTCTATACTGCGATTGCTTATGACGAATGAACTCTGACAAACGGATTTCTGGAACACAATAGCACTTGCTACGTTGACGTTAGCTGAACACCTGCGTTATTCAGATTACGTGTACTTCTAATTATTTCTGCTTTCTATCTAAGCACCCACCTATTTCTCGGCACCCACCTCTGGCGGATGCAAGAGTTTTCAGCCATTCCTTTGGAATGGCACATGTTGCCTCATGTTCATTCGAGAAAAATGTAAAAGTTGTTGGTATCTGCACTTCTTGTTGTCCTTTGAGAGGATGTTATTTTAATACAGACAGTGGCGCACATCCCTCCTGATGTAAGTAACCAAGACCACCTGAACATCACATACACTCAGGATTGGACTGGAAAGGGAAAACGTGTCCCATGGGCAGCACAATCTTCCGATCTCACTCTTGCTGTGTAATCATTTTCCTTCCTTTGGACTTCTTTCCGGCGGCTGAGAGAAATCTTCAAACGTAACATTAACTTCAGATGTATTCTAAAGGAATATTATAGACAAATTACTGGGTAAAAATTAGCTATTGGATTACGTTCGAAGCACCATGAGGACGATCGCATATAATGGTGTTACGTCGTGAAAAAGTCGGATCGCTAAAAAGATTGTAGTGAAATGAAGGAAGATACGCAGAGGACGACGTTTGAAGTGATTCGCAGTTGATTCTCAACATAAAGAAATGTAACGCATTGAGCTTAAACAGGCGAGAAGACCCATTATTGTATGTTTAAGCGTTTGCCGAACCATCACTAGAAGCAATCATATCCACAAAATATGCGTACGGAGCGATTTAAAGTGAAACGAGCACTTAATGCGAGACTGAGATTCATTGGAAGAACCCTCAAATTAGAGTCCATCTAGAAAATCTTCATTCGGCCGTTATTTGAAGAACTCGTTGGTGTAAGAGCTGCAATAGAAACTGAAAAGCGACTGAATGAAATTTTCACTCTGCAGCGAAGTGTGCGCCGATTTGAAACCTCCTGGCAAATTAAAAGTTTGTGCCGGACCGAGACTCGAACTCGGGACTTTGCTTTCGCAGGCAAGGACTCTACCAACAAATTTTTTTATATCATTTTATTCATTACATTTGCTCGGTGTGGACAACCCATGACACACGTACAATTTCATCGTTGATCCATTCACTCAACTTTTTATTATTATTATTATTATTATTATTATTATTATTATTATTATTACAGTGGACAGATAACCCTCTGCTACCGCAACATGATTCACGACACGTCCAGATTTGGCAGAACCTCGTCGCCTGCGAACCTTGCAAGACAAGCACTTTTAGAAAAGAAATAATAGTGAGGAGACATGCCTTAGCCACAGCCTGGTGGATGCTTCCAGAATGAAAATTTCACTCTGCAGCGGAGTGTGCGGTGATAAGAAACTTCCTCTCAGATGAAAACGTGTGGCTAAGGCGTGTCTTCGCAATATGCTTGATTCCAGAAGAGCAACAGCTACATAAACTGTTGTACAAACTACAATACGGGTCGTTTCCTTAAACTTAGATCAGAACACGTCTTCAACTTCAGGAACAATCGCATTTAAAGAAACCTTTCTGGCAGATTAAATGCACGTGCTGGACCGAGGCTCTAACTCGCTACCTTTGGCTCTCGCGGGCATGTGCTCTACCAACTTAGCTACCCAAGCACTATCAAAGAGATTGGAACGTACGACTCTTCCTAACAGCTGTATTTCAGCCAGTACCTGGTCTCCCATCTTCCGAACTTCACAGAAGCTCTCTCGCGAACCTTGCAAGATTCGCAGGAGAGCTTCCGTAAAATTCGGAAACCTTACAACAATTCATTCGCTCACCACAAAAGTCTGTGAAACAGTGTGCCCGTGAAACTGGAGTGAGTCGCTCAAGTGTTCTACGAATTTTGAAGACAGCAAAGCGGAAGCGCTACATCCCTCGAGTGCTACACGCAATGAACGAGGACGACCCAGATGGTAGAATGGAGTACTGCGAGTGGTTTACTAAAACGGTGCGCAACGATGAAGTGTTTGCAGAGATGATTGTGTGGTCTGATGAGGCACAGTTCAAACTCAATGGTACAGTAAATCGCCACAGTTGCATTTACTGGGCCGCCGAAAATCCGAACGTCCATGTAGACAAAGCCGTGAATTTGCCAGGAGTAAATGTGTGGTGTGGGTTGTCTTACCGGGGCTTGATTGGGGCATTCTTCTTTGACGGCACAGTTACCGGTGAGGTGTACCTTCAGAAGCTTCAGACATCCATTTTTCCTGCCATCCGAGACTTGTATGGAGACGGAAGAGTTTACTTTCAACAAGATGGTGCCACAGCCCACTACCAAAATCGTGTTAGGGCGTATCTCGACGAAAATCTACCAGGACGATGGATAGGCCGTAGAGGTGCTGTGGAGTATCCACCACGTTCCCCACGCCTAGCTCCTCTGGACTTTTACCTGTGGGCAACACTAAAGGACGTCGTTTATCGACAAAAACCACGCACATTGGATGAACTTCGAGAATCCATCGTACATTAATGTGCAAATATCCAACTGAACACGTTGCAGTCAGTAGCTCGTGCTGCAGTTCGGCGGCATCGTTTGTGTGTGGATGTTAATGGTGACCATTTCGAACACCTACAGTGGTATCTTTAAGTTGAACTTTAAGCTACACTTTTACCAAAAATGAGACAACTCCGTCAATTAGTTTGCAAGTTATGGACTTTTAAACAGTGGATACATTTTTTTTGGACCCCTCTGTATAATTGGTAGCTCCAGGAGAAGACAATAATAGCTACGAGACGTGATGCAGACTGTTTCCTTCACAGGAAAAGCTAAGTGCTCGTTTCCGACTATCAGTTCTGTTTCTCAAAACCTCAGTTTGAGATCATCTGCTGCCATGATAATTTTCTCCCTTAAGACACGAGTTAGTGACTGACTGGCGATTTGCATCGCGTCAGCAACCCACCGGTCGCGTGGACCGAGGTCAGTCGGTCGACGCCGGTCACGCTAGATCAGCGACGTAGGTGTGTGGCCAGTGGGTGGCAGTTGTCTGCACGCCCACGCAGCCAAGTAGAGCGGTAACGATGTTAGCGTCACCAGTGAGAGCTCTGCCTCGCGACCGACGCTGACGTGCTCAGTGCCGAGGGGGACGGCGCTAATTTCGCGGTCTGCTGTTTTGCTGCTCTCGCACGACAGATTCCGTACGTGTGCCGTAATGCAGGCCACGTTAATCACGTGCATCCTAGCGTCCGTCAGGAGAGTGCCTCGCAGTTCATCCGGCACTGCTGTCGTAGAATTTGTCGAGAGCCTGTCAAGTTGCTCCCCGTTCGGCGACATTAGGATTTAATCATTGGCTGTCAACGTACTGAAATTTTTTCCTGTGTACTGTTACAGACCCTTGTCACATTTCCTCCCAACATTTCCTGCAAACAGAAATTTACAGCTTCACTGTACAGTGTGTGAAGATCGACAGTTCGGAACCACCAAAAGCTGCTGTAATGTATATTTATTTACAGACGACTACACTGGTATCGAAAATTTGAGGACAGACGTAATTTTTGCGTGATGAGTCACTGCCAAGAATAGTAGCTCGATGATATATGGATCATCCAAAGGAAGAACTGTTACAGCTGGGCGTTACTTTCGTTTTGCCTCAGGTTACAGTAGGAAGTAATTATGAAACTTCCTGGCAGATTAAAACTGTGTGCCCGACCGAGACTCGAACTCGGGACCTTTGCCTTTCGCGGGCAAGTGCTCTACCATCTGAGCTACCGAAGCACGACTCACTCTCGGTACTCACAGCTTTACATCTGCCAGTATCTCGTCTCCTACCTTCCAAACTTTACAGAAGCTCTCCTGCGAACTCAGATGGTAGAGCACTTGCCCGCGAAAGGCAAAGGTCCCGAGTTCGAGTCTCGGTCGGGCACACAGTTTTAATCTGCCAGGAAGTTTCATATCAGCGCACACTCCGCTGCAGAGTGAAAATCTCATTCACGAAGTAATTATGTTTTCTATATTGAGATATAAGTTTTTCTTTGATTGCTAGCAGCTTCAATACTTCGCTGGGTCAAGGGAATATTTGACGCATTTGTTTATTTCTTTTTATCATTTCACAAAGAGGTCACACTCCGTTTATATGTATACTCTTTATTCCATCCTGTATGAGTGTTGGGGATGAATGGAAGTTAAATGTAGCGGGAACGTGGACCAAAGGGAACAGTTTAAGGGAATAGCAGTCATTGCCAACATTACAAGAACAACGGCAGGTAGGCCAGTGCAGCAAGCAAAGATGAACACAGGTACGAGGGTAGGTTACAAAGTTGGTGCGGGGGTGAGGTGAGTCTCCCCACCACCGCGTTTGAAAAGGAACGTTGGGCGGATTTTGGCACGTAGAGAACACTGTGGGGCCAGCCATGAGACGGACTGGACGCGGGAGCGCAGCAACTCACAGATTTGATGAGATAAAAAAATGAGGTAATATGGCTAAAAATTCACGACTGAGTATGCTCATAGAACGAATTCAACATATCTTCATCGGTACAGGTTACGATTTTAATTTATTTGCAATATTTTTCTCGGAAATGTGTTTGTAAAATTTTGCTTTGTGGTAGTGAGCATGCAACAGGAACCATCAGTTCATGTAGCTATTTCTCGAGTTATAAGCTTCACTTTTAGCTCAATGAGTGCAGATTGCGTATCAGATATTAGATCGAGAAATTTCTGTCTCAAAATTTAATTATTTTTGGTACTTTCTTTTTGAGTTTTGTTCCCACTTCATTATGGCGCCAGTGGTACAAAGTCCTGTAATGTGGTCAATTCTCGAGTTTCAGTATGCTTACAGTTGTTTTCGGTGACATATTTATCCGTTATTAGTGTGCTACTGTGCTTTTACCTAAATAATTTATGAATTTGAGGTAGTTTCTTTGATCTCATATGATCGACTACATGTTTGCTCCCTCAGCGTAGCACATGCTTTAGAGCCCAATAGTCGTTGCTACAATGAAATTTTCAGCATTGAAAGCAAATTAATTAGTTCACCTAACAGCATTCGGTGCTTAAACCAGAATAAACCAGAATAAATAATCCAGTACCGTGCATCTGCCTGATAATTGCGTTTCTGCTTGCACGATTTCTTGATGATACATATTAAAAGTGATTTTGCATGCCTTAATATGAATTTTGATTGAAAAGTGTGTGTATTTTTAGCATTTTACTGTAGTTGATGTTCGACCATATGGCCAGTAGGAGGCATAGAACAGTAGATACCCCCCCCCCCCTCCTTGCCATTCTAAAACTGACGTTAACTGTGTTCATTGCATAGTGCTTTCAGTTGAAACAGACAGCGGCGTATAAATTACTGTAAAAATCTATAAAATTTTTAGTAATATTTTGCCTAGAATCTTTTCTTTGGTTGAGGTTTTCTACCTTCAACAGTGGCTTACCTTAAATTTCTAGTAGTGTTTTTCATGCAGCGTTACGCCAGCTGTGAGCTAACAAATTGTGTTAAATTAATGTAACAAAATTAATACACCAAAGAATGCTCATACCCACCAAAAGACATAGAGTTAACAGTCCCATGTTGTGTAATTGTGTATGTGCTTTGATAGCCCCAACATCTAACTGAAAGAGAGTCATTTTGCCTGCTGATAGCGACAGTATAGTAATTTGAGCGGTACAGTGTCTTGCAAATGTGGTAGAATCATTGTGATCTAACCCCTACACTGTGGTATTGTGTAATTCATGCATGATGAAACGTGAGTTTTAGGGAATGAATGACGATTATCCCGCTAAAGACGGTTTGGCCCACTTACGTATTTTTTTGTGTTATGAGACCATGATGAAATTATTCGTGTAGTGTTTTCCTTTTGTAATTGTTCTACCTATGAGAGGTTTAACGCTCATTCAAATATAAGTTTTGTAACTGAAGAGAAATTCTAATTTGTCGTGTTCTAAAATATTTTTATCAGAGTAGAAAATAAATGTATTAAATGAGAGTCAGGATTTCAATTAAAAAAATATTACCCAGTCACCCGATAAATTAAATGGATAGGATATATCTTATTCAGTTCAATTAAACCTAGCAAGCCGTTTCAGTTCGATCTTCTAAATTTAATGAAAGATATAAATAATCTGCAATTTGAATTCAGATAGGCTACCAGCTGCTAGAGCGACGGCTTTGAGTTCAACCATCACATAATGCGTTATGTTAGAGAAACTCACACCAGTTTCCGTTGCGCACATTTCTAAAATAATTAATTTGTTTACCAAGTTAACCTATTAAGGGCCACAATATAGACACCATTTCTTATGGTCCTGGTATATTAGCAGCCAGGACGCAAAGTAGAGTGTAATTCTTAAGGTAATGCGAGTAGGTGGACACACAGGTTCAATATTAACAATATAAACTAAAACATATAAAGAACCAGCATACAGCCAACGAGCTGTCCTATAGCACAGCTTGCTGCAGAAGATAACTGAAATAAATACGCAATGAGACGAACAGAAACGACACTTCTGTTCTAAGACAACAATTACACTGAAGTCGTCGCGATTCATGGTGGTCCCCTGCACATTACAATCGGCGGAATATGGGTCTTACACTCAAGCGACAAAGAAACTGGTATAGACATGCGTATTCAAATACAGAAATATGTAAACAGGCAGAACACGGCGCTGTGGTCGGCAACGCCTATATAAGACAAGGGTCTGGCGCAGTTGTTAGATCGGTTACTGCTGCTACAATGGCAGGTCATCAAGTCTTAAATGAGTCTGAAAGTGCTATTATAGTCAGTGCACGGGCGATGGGACACAACTCCGAGGTAGCGATGAAGTGGGGATTGCTGGTAAAACATCACATCTCCGACATCGCTATGGCCGGAAAAATATCTTGCAAGAATGTGACCAACGACGACTGAAGAGAATCGTTCAACGTGACAGTAGCGCAACCCTTTCGAAAATTGCTGCAGATTTCAGTGCTGGGCCATCAACAAGTGTCAGAGCATGAACCATTCAATGAAACATCATCGATATTTGCTTTCGAAGCCGAAGGGCCACGCGTGTGCCCTTGATGACTCCAAGACACAAAGCTTTAGGCCTCGCCTGGGCCCTTCGACACCAACACTGGACTGTTAATGACTGGAAACGTATTGCCTGGTCGGACGAGTCTCGTTTCAAATTGTATAGATAGGATGGACGTGTACGGGGAGGGAGACAACCTCATGAATCAATGGACCCTGAATGTCAGCAGGGGACTGTTGAAGTTGGTGGAGGCTCTGTAATGGTGTGGGGCGTGTGCATTTTGAGTTATATGGGACCCTGATACTTCTAGATACGACTCTGACAGGTGACACGTACATAAACATCCTGTCTGATCACTTGCATCCAGTTGTGCATTCCGACGGACTTGGGCAATTCCAGTAGTACAATGTGACACCCCACACGTCGAGAGTTGCTACTGAGTGACTCCAGGAACGCTCTCCTAAGTTTATAGATTTCCGCTGGCCACCAAACTCCCTAGATATGAACATTATTGGGCATAGCTGGGATCCCTTGCAACGTGCTGATCAGAAGAGCTACGCCCTCGTACTCTTACGGATTTATGGACAGCCCTGAAGGATTCATGGGGTCAGTTCCCTCCAGCACTACTTCAGACATTAGTCCATGGCACGTCATGTTGCGGCTCATCTGCGTGCTCTTGGGGCCCTACCCGATTTTGGGCAGCTGTACGAGTTTCTTTGCCGGCCAGTGTAGCCGTGCGGTTCTAGGCGCTTCAGTCTGGAACCGCGTGACCGCTACGGTCGCATGTTCGAATCCTGCCTCGGGCATGGATGCGTGTGATGTCCTTAGGTTAGTTAGGTTTAATTAGTTCTAAGTTCTAGGCGACTGATGACCTCAGAAGTTAAGTCGCATAGTGCTCAGAGCCATTTGAACCAGTTTCTTTGGCTCTTCAGTGCAATACGGTGTGAGATCACAACGGAAGGCAGTACGTGCCTTGCAACATGCCTCCGGTGCTGACCACAAGACTGGTAAAAGAGTTCTTGTGCTATTGGGTTCCATTCATCCAGTAGCGTGACTGGAAAGTGTTAGAGAGTCGTTGGTGCATATGAACATGCTGCAGTATGTCTCTCCAACGAGTCGATGGGATTTAAGTCGGCGGCAAGGGCAGGACTGTCCATTCGCCGAATGTCCTCTTGCTATAAAAGATCCTCCACCTACGCTGTTCAATGCGGTCGTGCATTGTCATTCATGTATACGAAGTGTGGGCCGAATACAGTCCTAAAAAGACGCACAAGACGATAACGTTGACCAGTGAATGTATCGTGTTCAAAGATTTGGAGATCAGTACCCCCATTCAGCATCAAGAATCTGCACACCACTAACACCAAGACCGTCAAAACGATCACCATCGACGGTGCTGGACGTACCCTCGTATGGCGAGACGTGGGAACACATTCTCCGCCCAGGAACATTGCTGAACATGATCACTGAATCTAGAACTACATCTCCACCTACCAGAAGAAATGGTTTTAGTGACTCTGCGGGGAAGCCATAACAGAAACACATTCCTAAAAGAGTGGAATGATATGTGCGAGTTCTACAGGGAACGTAGAATCGAAGAAATGATTAGATGCATAAAATGCAGTAATTCGAGTCGTGTTAAATGTGCAGGGATGCAAAAAAGAAGGAAAAATTATATTACAATGGCTGCAAAAAGTTATGTACGGACTACAGTATAGGACGTTTCCTTAAGCTAAGTTCAGCATATATCTTTAAGTTCAGGAACATAGTTCATAAGGGTGGTATAATTTATGTGCCGATTGGTACAAATCAGGAAATCAGGTTCCTAATTTGTATCTCTTGCAGATGTTTTCAAAACGAAGAGTAATGTGATTATTTTTTTCATAATATCCTGTCTTTAAATAAGATACCGAGAACGACGTCATGCAGATGACGATGGCATTGTTTACTTAATTTTGTAACTTATTTTTTATGCTGTCCGTATGAATAAAAAATTTAAATGTTCGTCAATATACGAAAGTTTTCGGCCGATTGCCTTGAAATTTTGACACAACGTTGTATTCAGATACAGGCGCATTTTTAGATTCCTATCTTGAGACTTTTTTGTGTTTTTGCAATAACGTTTCTCTATGCTATTTAATTAGTAGAAATTACACACGGTGAATCTCTAAATATTGCCACCCAGAATAACTCCGAAAGCATTGTAGTAGCTGAAACGTTTGTGGGACAAATGTTGCATGGGACAACGGGGGTCATAATATGACGTTGATTTTTTGTTGCAAGGTAGGGTCGCGTCAGAGATATGAAGATCAACTTTTTCAAATGGGATGCTATAGTTTGGTACTTATTTTCTGATAGCGGCTATCAAGACGAATCCAGTGATGTGTAACAGTAAGGTCTTTGAAGGTCAACGAAGGCCAAAAAGGTGGTATGCACGTCCACTTACAGAAGGTGTTCGAAGTGATCACCATTGGTATCAATGCAGTGCTGCAATCTTCTTTTCATGGATTGAGTGGTATTGCTTATCACTTCGGCACTTATCGAAGCACATGATCTGACAGTTCTCTCTGGCATATCTTCAGGTAGAGCTGGAACGTCTTTATAAACAATGTCTTTTACGAATCTCCTCAAGAAAAAATCCAGAGGAGTCAAGTCTGGCGAATGAGCCGGGAGAAGAAATGGACATAGGGGTGCGAGGAGATGGACAGAGAGAAGGGGCATAAGGAAATGGAGAGAGGGGGGGGGGTTGGGCGGAAAATGGGAGGTGATGGACTGAGAGAGGGGGAGAGAGAAGGGGTAGGAAAAGATGGAGAAAGGTGAGGGGAGGAGAAGACGGACAGAGAAAGGGGGAGCAGGTGATGGACAAAGAGAATGGGAGGAGTAGATGCAGAAAGAAAGCGGGAGAGGGCGATGGACAGAGACGGGGAAGAGAAGGAAACTAGGACGTCTATTGAATTCCTATACATATTAGAAACGTGTGTTTTCTCTTTTCTTTCGTTTCTTTCTAGGCAACTTGAGCCACAGCAAAGCGTGGCCGGGTACAGCTAGTGATCAATGAGATCTCAAAATGGTGCATTGTAGGCAACTCTTCAAAATGTATAACAGTGGTCCAAAACACTTTTGACTGTCAAAATAAATATTTCTAACAACTCCAATGACATTCTTGCGGCTAGCGCTTCCAATCCCTTTCTTTAGTGGGGAAATGTCGTACTCAAGTGCAAATGAAGATTTGCAATTAATAAACACCAAATCGAGCATTACATCTGGTTTCTATGAAAAAAAATACACAAATTTTCGATTAATTTCAGTATTATCTCTGTAAGTCGTTAATTTTCCTTGCACTTCGAAATCTCAACGTGTAGATTCTCCTTGTCTATCGGTACCGTGATGAATTGTATTGGAAACTGAATCACTGGCATAACTATTCTCCCAGTATACGTATAGATGTATTGCCAACCAGCCGAGCTGTGGCATGTTCCAGATTACAGTTCCGTCGCCTTCAGACGTCTACCGTCAGGCATCGGAGGACAAAGCATAGCGTAACGTAGCTCAGCTTAGCTTAGTGTCGCGACGAGCGGCAGACAGACGGTGACAGACAGACAGACAGACAGTAAGGCAAACAGGGACGTACGTGTTGCGGGTAGCAGGTGGTATGATGAGACACTGTCTGCTCTCTGCAGTTGCCTCTGACGGGGACCAGCTCTAATTAGCCGACCTCCGCGAGACGTGTCTCCCCGGCCTTCACATGCCACCGCGTGCATCTAGCATCTCAAACTTGCCTCACGCAAGGTGCATCCACAGCGTAGGATGAGTGTACAAAAATGCACCACCTATTCACGTAGGACAGTATTCTAAGTATCGCCTGCCTTTGGCTAAGATGCAATAAGAGTGAGATACGGCACGTGAACTTCGTCTCAGGTAGACGCATATAGAGCGCGGAGGGGGTGGGGGTAAAGAACATCGTTCTAGTAAAAGCGTGCCTATTTGTACATATATATTTCCAAATTTCTCAGCTTACTTTTGCAGAATAAAGTACCACGAAAATTAAGAGTTCCTAAAGTAGACAGGTATTCTACGAATTTACAAGCAGTGTTTATTATTTTACAATAGTTCATATACTTTATTGTTATTACCAGCTGGCTAGCCCGGCTATTCATTTCTCCAATTTTCCCTTACAGTCGAAAACAAAAGTGACTGTGTCTGCAGTGAAGTATCGAAAGATTTCATTTCCATGTATTAGTAAAAACACCTTTGAAGTTATGAAACAGTCGCAGAAATAAAAATGCATAGTGCACAAATTCATAAGTACAGTATCCAAATCAAAAAACATGACCCCAGACGGCTTCTGTAGGGTGGGCGCGGCTATTTTCGTGTCTCTACAACACGATTTTGGAGACGTCTCTAAGCCAGTGCCTCTCCATAGCTCTATAGACGGCTATCATTTTCGCCTACAGCCGTTTGGGGTACGCAGTTGAAAGCTTTCAAAAGCGCTGCCACGTGTCAGGGATTTCCTTACGTTGACTCGACTGTAGGAGTGCCATAGTAGTAACGAATAAATGTATTAAAACTCCGTACATAATGTGGCATGTTTTCATGCACCTCAGTGTTTATGGCGCCATATCTCCTAACCTGTGTGTCATACAGTGATATAATTTTGTAGGTACATTCGACGGCATATGTGGATACTATCTGCAAAATGAATTTGTACAAAGGATATAATAAACTTAAACTTCATGCACAATGCGGCAGTTTTTCACGCATCCTAGTGTTCATGACGTCATATCTCCCCAATTATGTGTGCTGCATAAGTAGATATTACCTGCAAAATTTATTATGAAAACAGTTAGTGGCACGTTAGTAATACAATTAAACGTCATGCATGATGCGACAGTGCTTAACGCATCTGATTGTTTATGACGTCATATTTCGTGAACTATGATACGCAAATGGTTGTTACCCCCACAGCAATTGTTGTCTGGCGGTAAGGGGTATATATACAGAGTTTGGTTGAAATCGGTCCAGTTGTTTAGGAGAAGATGTGCAACACACACACACACACACACACACACACACACACACAAACATGCATATATACATCCATTTTTACAATACGTGTAGGTTATTAAAATCCTAAGCATTTGTGGCACACTAGAAGTGGTAGAACAGAGAATCAGGGAATCGGAAAGTTGTATTTAATGGGTGAGATGAGACAGGAGACACACAGAGAGAGAGAGAGAGAGAGAGAGAGAGAGAGAGAGAGAGAGTGGCGATTGATGATTTAGCGGCATTGGAACACTCTTTGGCGGTTACTTGAGCGGCAACGTTGTTGATCTTACACATCGCAATGACCCTTCATTCGTTCTACCAACGTTAAATTAGCAAGTGAACTATTGCTACTCACAAGAGGTAAAATAAATGAAATGCCTGCTCATCGCATTAGTTGTTTCTCCTACACTTTAAATGCTCCAGCACTCGGTGAATACTTAAACCAACATGGTGCCTAGATTGTGGGTCCATGTGGCCCACCTGCTGACTACGGATGGCTACACACAGTGCGAATTATACCGGGTGGTTATAATTAAAGTGTAACTACTCACGCACTTCCGGTGTGGGCTGTAACTATCGTATGGCAGCGAAACTTGGTGGACGTACTAATGCGTCAATGGGGAACCCATTTTCGCTGGGAAAAAAATAGTTCCAACTTTGGCCACCAGGTGAAAATCTGGTGCTGTACAGCATCTCGACTATATCTAGAGTGCTCATATTGAACAATGTGTGTAAGCGCCGGTTAATAATAAAATCGATAGTATGTCTTTCTCACTTGTTTTACCTTTTCTGCCCAGGTCCCTTTCGTAATCCATTACATATGCAAACAGTTATACACATCTTACTTGCACTCACTGCGCAAGATTGCACCTGGTGGCTAAGATTGCCCACCCAGCCAGCGTGAATCAATTTTCAATTAATGCAATAGAGTATCTACCAAATTTTGCTGCCATAAGATAATTACAGCCCATAGTGGGCCTCTGCTAGTAGCTGCACTTTAATTATAAACACCCGGCACGTAGCCACATATTGTGAGTGTAGCACAGATAGTTGCATGTCCACTCTCGTTAAAAACATTCGGTGCTGTGAATGAGGCCATGCAGAGAAGTGTCACGTCATGTCGAGCCCACTGAGGCCTTGGAGGGAGCTGCTATCTAGTCAGTGTCCCGCATATCGATAACGAAGCCGCAGTTAAAGAACAGGCTTTCGTCAAATGCTCTCGAAGCTTAGATACTTCCAGACAGAATAGAGGAAAACGCTTGACTCACTAGCCAGTAGTCTTTACGTCACTTGCCTGACACCAAACTTTAATAATCAGAATGAGAAACGACTACGGCTCCTATACGGAGAAGCTCTGCGGAATCAATACCCTCCCCACACCACACCACAAAGTGCACCCGCTCAAACTGGCAGGCCTCAACGACATTTTCCTCGGCTCCTACCATTAATGTCATCTTGTTAACCAACTTGTATCAGGTAATTTTGCAAGGCATATAACTGCCTACGAGTGTTAAGGACCTTGCACGCCGACAAGAATATATTTACATACATTATAAAAGGATTTTACAAACTATGTTCCAAGGGACACTGGCGGTCCGCGTGAAGTGAATAAGTGCTCCACGAAAAACTATTAATAACTTTACTTTTTTTTCGACATTATGACGGTACTAACTTTTTATTGTGATTCCTGTGTTAGTAGTTATGATATAAAACTTCTATAATCACTGAATGAAACAAGTTGTTCTCACTTTTTTAAAAACTCTATTAACCTTCAAAATAAACAGGATGTTCCATAAAAGTACCAGCATTCTCAGTGTTTATCATCAGAGCACCTATCTGGGGACCCCTGTATTAGACCATACATTCAAGAACACGTTGCGTGAAGTTGCTGATTTGTTGGTGTACAGCGGCGGACTGTTGATCGTGTCTAAAAGCGGTGCTGCAAGACACGTGTCTACGAGACACAACGTCAGAATTGTGGTTGCATCCTGAAGAGAACATGGGCAGGAACTGCATACAATAAACATTCTGAATCGGTCATCTCGCAAGAGGCCATTGTTCACAAAGGCACATAAAGACGACAACAGAAAAGTTCATCGGGCTGGAACTATATGTGACTGGTTTTCTGAAGACTCCCCCACTCTATTATACCTTGACTGGCCTGGAAAATCAACTAACTTGAACCCCTCAGAAAACATGTATTGGTATAGGGATTAGCGACCGCAAGGCAGTTGCTGCTAGGCTGAAAACCGTGACACTCTCAACCATCAAAAAGAAATGCAAGGTATGTCTTTCTAAAGAAGCTAATGAAAATTCTCTTAACGCCTTTTCAAGAGACAGCCTCCTCTCCTTCCGTTCTGATCATATAAGCGTAGAAACGATGTGGAACGATTTCAAAGAGATAGTATCGCCGGCAGTTGAGAGATATATACCACATAAATTAATAAGTGATAGTACTGATCCCACATGGTGCACAAAACGGGTCATATCGCTGTTGCAGAAGCAACGAGAAAAGAATGTCAAGCCGGCCGGAGTGGCCGAGCGGTTAAAGGCGCTACAGTCTGGAACCGCACGACCACTACGGTCACAGGTTCGAATCCTGCCTCGGGCATGGATGTGTGTGATGTCATTAGGTTAGTTAGGTTTAAGTAGTTCTAAGTTCTAGGGGACTTATGACCACAGCAGTTGAGTCCCATAGTACCCAGAGCCATTTGAACCATTTTTTTTTTTTTTTTTAAGAATGTCAAATTTAAAAGATCGCGAAATACCAGAGTTTGGCAAAGTTATGCAGAAGTTTGAAAGATAGGGCGTACTTCAATGCGAGATGCTTCTAATAATTTCCACAACGAAACTCTGTCTCGGAATATGGCAGAAAACCCAAAGAGAATCTGGTCATACACCAAGCATGTCAGTAGCAAGACGCAATCAATACCTTCGCTGCGCGATAACAACCATGAAGTCACTGATGGCAGTGCCACAAACACGGTTTTCCGAAACTCCTTCACCAAAGAAGACGAAGTAAATATTCCTGAATTCCAATTAAGAACTATTTCCAAGGTGAGAAACATAGCAGTAGATATCCTCGGTGTAGGAAAGCGGCTTAAATCACTTAATAAAGGCAAGCGTCCAGGCCAGATTGTATACCAGGCAGGTTCCTTTCAGAGTATGCTGATACAATAGTTCCGTATTTAGCAATTATATTCAACCACTTGCTCACAGAAAGATCCGTACCTAAAGACTGGAAAATTGCTCAGGTCACACCAACACCCAAAAGGGAATGTAGGAGTAATCCGCTGAATTACAGGCCCATATTATTAACGTCGATTTGCGGTAGGGTTTCGGACAGGCTGTTCCAGCTCGTCGGCTCCGCTGTGAGCCGCGGAGCGCTCCTTGCTCCAGGGAGCCGTGTCGCTCGCTGTGACCATTCTAGTGGGCCGGCACGTCGCACGGCTGGCTGAGGCAGGCGGCAAGGCAAGCGTCTTGCCGTGCCAGCCGCGTCTTACAAGATCGACAACCTCATACTCTTAACTGCTAAGACGTGGTGACATGCTACACCAGGAAATACGATGCTCAGGAAATAAATAAGCAACAACTGTTTTACAAGAAATTGCATATTAAATTTAACCTCATACTCTTAGCTGCTAAGACGTGGTGACATGCTACATCAGGAAATACGATGCTCAGGAAATAAATAAGGAACAACTGTTTTACAAGAAATTGCATATTAAATTTATTGGGCCTCTGTAGTTTGACATTTTCTTTTCATTAAAAGATCGGAAATATCAGGCGTCAAAGTGTTCGCAGCGTTAATGCGGAGGATGGCCTTCATTGTTGCATCCTGAAGAAACGATCGTTCCTTACTTTTTACTCTTTTCATTGCTGAGAAAAGCTGCTCACAACAATACGTAGATCCAAACAAGCACATGATCTGAGTGGCATTGTTGTGAAGCTTGGGAAATGTTTTTCGCTGTAATGAACGATACCATCGTGACAGAGCCAACGTGTTGTAGTACCTCTCTTTCAACAAAGTTGAATTTTGCAAATCAATAACGTCCAATTGAAGTGACGATGACAAGTCATCGGGGGAAACTGAAAAAGGAGTGTTGAACACCTTAAGTTCCATTTCCAAACTAGTGAGGTTTCGGAATCGTGTTTCAAACGACGTGATGAGCTGCTTTAACTTTGCTTGGTAATCGCCGAAAGTAGTACCTCCAGGTAGTTTTAAAGAAGCAAGACGACAGAAAAACGTTAAATGTCCATTACTCATCTGCCTCTCAAATAAACGTAACTTTTCCGTGAACGCTTTGATCTGGTCGTGCATGTCAACGATTAGCTGCCCTTTGCCCTGCAATGACAGATTTAAATTATTCAGATGCATAGTTATGTCAGCTAGAAACGCCAGGTCTGATATCCATTTTATATCTTTCGGACAACGCATTTCTTCCTCTTTCATTTCGAGAAAAAGGGATATTTCCTCACGAATGGCAAAGAAAACATCAAAAACTTTTCCGCGACTCAGCCAACGAACTGTACTGTGGTAAGGTATATCCCCATACTGCGCTTCCATATCTTTCAGGAATCCTCTGAACTGGCGATGATTCATACCGTGACGCCGCACAAAATTCACACACTTCACGACATCTTTCATTACGCCACCTAGCTCTACTGTTTCAGCACTCAGTGCCTCTTGGTGAGTAAAACAATGAAGAGTCCAAATGTTTCCCGAATTCGTCCCTGAGTTTATTTTTCAAACGAGAAGCAAAACCTTGGTGACGCCCGATCACTTGTGGTGCAGCGTCTGTCGCTACAGAATGGAGCTTATCCCATGGCAAATTCATATTGTCCACTGATTCACAAGCAACTTCAAAAATGTCACGTCCTGTTGCGGTGCAATCGAGTGGTACCACAGCCAAGAGTTCTTCAGTTACTTGCAGCTCCATGTCGACACCACGCACAAAGACTGCAAGCTGAGCACAGTCCGATATGTCGGTGCTTTCGTCAAGCGCTAGCGATAATGCAACGAAGCTCTCCGCCTTTTTCCTGAGCTGTGTCTCTAAATCCGCTGCCATGTCCAGGATTCGACGAGACATTGTTTGCTTCGACAGGCAAACCCCTTCAATTGCCTGCACCTCCCTTGGAAACAAACATTCTGCAACTGCTACCATGCACGAATTTACGAGTGGTCCCACCGAAAACGGCTTGCCATTCGTCGCAGTGATGTGAGCTACCCTGTAGCTATCTCGAATTGCAGATTCAGTAGTGTTTTCTACGCTCTCATCCCCATGAAAATTATGAACGCGTTACAGAACACGAACTATGTTGCAGGTTTTGATATCCTCCGTATTACGAAACCGTTTTTGAACTTACGTCTCCTGGTATGTCGCTCTTAAGCCTGGCTATCAGTTCTCTGTGTGCAACGCCTTCTACCTAATCGTAGTGCGCTGCGTGAAGACGTGTATAATGTAGTTGTATATTGTACCTCTTCGCAGAATTAAATACTTTATGACATACAAGTCACTGTGGACGACCATCCCTCTCAATGAATAGAAAGGTATCCTCCAATAGAAGTACAGGGCTCCCGCGGCTAGTCATAGCTGTCATTGAACACGGATTATTGCGTCAGTTGTGACTGCATGCGGCCAGGGGGCAGTGAGTTCGCTTTCCCCCTCCACGCTGGCTCCGAGCTGCCGCAGTGAGCGCTCCGGAGCGCTCCGGCTCCCTGGAGCTCGGTTGGAACAGCCTGGTTTCGGAACATATACTGCGTTCGAACGTTATGAATTACCTCGAAGAAAACGATTTATTGACACATAGTCAGCACGGATTCAGATAATATCGTTCTTGTGAAACACAACTAGCTCTTTATACTCATGAAGTAATGAGTGCTATCGACAAGAGATGGCAAATTGATTCCATATTTTTAGATTTCCAGAAGGCTTTCGACTCCGTTCCTTCTAACCAAACTGCGGGCCTATGGAATATCGCCTCAGTTGTGCGACTGGATTCGTGATTTCCTGTAAGGAAGGTCACAGTTTATAGTAATAGACGGAAAGTCATCGAGTAAAACAGAACTAACATCCGGCGTTCCCCAAGGAAGTGTTATAGGCCCTCTGTTGTTCCTGATCTATATAAACGACATAGGAGACAATCTGAGTAGCCGTCTTAGATTGTTTGCAGGTGATACTGTCATTTACCGTCTTGTAACGTCATCAGATGACCAAAACAAATTGTAAAATGAGTTATATACGATATTTGTATGGTGCGAAAGTGGCAATTGACCCTGAATAAAGAAAAGTGTTAAGTTATTGACATGAGTACCAAAATTAATCCGCTAAATTTCGATTACGCAATAAGTCACACAAACGTGAGGGCTGAAAACTTAACTAAATTCATTGACAAATAACCTACATTGGAACGATTACACAGATAGTGTTGTGGGTAGAGCAAACCAAAGACTGCGATTCATTGACGTACCACTTACAAGGTGGAACAGGTCTACTAAAGAGAGTGCTTACACCACGCTTGTCCGCCCTATTTTGGAGTACTGCTGTGCGGTGTGGTATTCGGATCAGATGGGACTGACGGATGACATCGAAAAACTTCAAAGAAGGGCGGCTCGTTTTGTATTATCGCGAAATAGGGGAGATAGTGCCACAGACATGATACGTGAATTGGAGTGGTCATCATTCAAACAATTTTTCATTGTGACGGGATCTTCTCGGGAAATTTCAATCACCAGTTTTCTCCTCCGATTGAGAAAACATTCTGTTGAATTGGAGTGGTCATCATTCAAATAATTTTTCATTGTGACGGGATCTTCTCGGGAAATTTCAATCACCAGTTTTCTCCTCCGATTGAGAAAACATTCTGTTGGCACCCACCTACATAGAGAGAAATTATCATCACAATAAAATAAGAGTAATCACAGCTCGCACAGAAAAATTTAAGTGCTGGTTTTTCTCGCGCGCCTTTCGAGAGTGGAGCAGGAGAGAGACAGCTTCAAGAGGGTTCATTGAACCCTCTGCCAGGCACTTTATTGTGCATATCAGATGTAGATGTAGATGCTGGAACAGCGGGAGAAAATCGCCGACGTCATCATCTCAGCAATTTTGGCGGAATTGCGAGATCAAATCCTCAGCGAGTGGCTTAACTTGGATGCGACGGACCTATACAAGTTCGTGAACTCACTCCCTAACCGGATTCTAGCGGTTATCAAGTCCAGGGGCGGAACTACACGGTATTAAATTATGCTTATGATTATTTCTGTGAGGACGACTAATTCCTTAACCGGTGATTGTACACTACATGTACCATATGCTGATTAACGATTATAGGCCTTATTTTATTTTATATTTATTTTAAACTGTGGCTTGCCAAGCAGAAAAGCATCAATATTTAATTTCTGTTTTTGTAATTTAGTTTTTGTGTTTACCATAGGAGTTTCTGAAAATCCGGTCCTAATAAAAAATCAGAATTTCGAAAGGCAGAAAATAAAATATTATCGCTTTCGTTTGTAAACATTTTTGCGGTACAGTTCTTGTTAGAGCATCTCCAGTCCTCTTTATCAGTACACCACGCAAGAGCCCACGGTTCCTGTGCCTATCGGGCAACTTGCAAAGTCCGATTAGTTGACCTATTTTCGACCTTTTCTGGGTGTAAATTTCACTGTACCTATATCTACTGTGCAGGTCTTACGCGACTCAAAGTACAACAACCTTCCACGGCCTGTCTACTAGATAATTTGGTAAAGGGCATTGTCGTCATCGTCGTCTGTATTGTTGCTTGTGTCAGTTTTGCTATTTTTCTTTGAAGTGTCTTCCCTGTCCTTCTACGTATAGAAAAACGACAAAATAGGCAAGACGTGAGACCCAGAGCACAAAACACAATCAGGATGACAAGCACCACAAAATAAGAAGGTGAAACTGACCCAGGAAACAATACAGACAATAATCACAACAGCTTCCTTCACCAAATGAACACGTGACAGCTTATTATACTCCTCCTTCCCCTTCCCCGCTTAACTTTTGCGACACAAATCTACAATTCATCTCAATTCATCTGTAATCGTTTCTGTCATCTCCACTTCAGTCAATTTCAACAAATTACCAACATTCTTTTTGACAGCGTCCGTTTCCGGGAATTAATTTCATTTTTCTTTGTTACTCACTATTATTGTGAAAAATATAATCTTCTTGTTAGAGAATATTTATTTGCCAATATCCAAACTGGTTATGAAGAGCATATTTTAAAAAAAAAAAAAAACATGTGCATTACATACCATCTGCAGATATCAAACATTGTGCCACTCTATGTAATGCACTGCTATCTAGTGAAAAACATATGAGCTCAAGTGTAATGTGGATAATATCAGTTGTGCAAAATCCAACGTCAACGCCAGAAGTGCACATACCTCGCTGGAACAGTCGCACCAGTTCAAATGTCAAATTTATGTGCATTCCTAAGGGAGTAAACTGCTGAGGTCATCGGTCCCTAGACTTACACACTAGTTAAACTAACTCAATTAACTTATCCTAAGAACAACACACAAACCCATGCCCGAGCGCCGACTCGAACCTCCGGCGGGAGGACCCCGCAATACGTTCCATTGCGCTTCAAACCGCGCTGCCACTCCGCATGGCGTTGCACGAGTTAGCGTCACGCGGAAAGTAATAAAGACACAATGTGGTAATTACAGATGATCTCCTATATGTTAATGACTAGATGACGCTGCGCTACATAGAGCGACACAATGTCTGACGTACGTAGATGCTATGTAACGCACTTATTTTGAAAAAAAAATGTTTCACACCGAATTTCGAATATTACACTGTAAAAAACTGTTGTAAAAATTGTGCTGTAAAAACTTCTTTCAGATAGAAATTAAAATCTGCAGAAACTAATCATCGATAAATCTAATTATTGCGATCTGGACAAATAAAACTTCCATAACAGAGAGGTTATATCTTTCATAACACGAGAACGTTCTCCTGCTGACACTGTCAAGTAACCGTCGTTATTGTTAAAATATTTGCTTGGAATAAGGGACAGTTTATTTTACAAGAAGAATAGTGAAATGTGCGACCTGTTTTTAAAATACTAGGCAACAGGTCTCTAAATATGCAATAAATTTAATTAAATGATAAATTAAATTGGAGCAAATTTGACTGGGCTTGAAGAATGGTCGTTCGCAAACTGATACCGGTGGAGCAGCATTCGCTGTCAGCAACAATTCCTCTTAATTAAATGAAAAATGAAATGGGCGCAAATTTGACTGGGCTTGAAGAATGGTCGTTCGTAAACTGATACTGGTGGAGCAGCATTCACTGACAGCAAAAATTCCTCTTGGGCTCCAAATCAATATTCATTGACAATCGTCTGTGGCTGCTGTCAGCTAGGGTCCTTTTACCAATGTTCTTCCAGCGTGTTATACGGCTGCAAGTGGTTTATCACTTCGTGTAGACACGTTGGAGCAGTCCGTGTTGATATACGAACAATTCGAGCAGTTCATTCTTGGATCGGCCATAGGCACGACCAAACATGTTAGTTTCCTTCTACCATTCCGTCTCGACTCCACGTCGACCAATCTCAGTGCGCTTATTTCGTACAGCCGAGAGAACGATAACACTACTTCACGTGCATAACGTGCGTCAGCGGTGCAAAGTTACATGAGCATCTGGTAGCAGTTGTACTGCGTTCGAGTGGCCAGAGTCCTTTTCCGAGCGGTTAGCTAACATTTTATCCGGTGACCTTTGTATTTTATGTATTGTATGTTAACCGGGGACATAGAAATGACGGAGAGGCTCCGTCCCCGCCGCAGCCGCGGTGGTCCACAACCCCACGACGACTACCGCAGTCCACTTCACCCCTCCGCCGCCCCACACCGAACCCAGTGTTACTGTGCGGCTCGACCCCCGGTGGACCCTCCCCCCCCCCCCCCCCCCCCGTCCCAGAAAACGTCCAACACCAGACGAATGTAGCCCCTATGTTTGCGTGGTAGAGTAATGGTGGTGTACGCGTACGTGGAGAACTTGATTGCATAGCAGTCAGTCACCGACATAGTGTATCTGAGGCGGAATGAGGGGAACCAGCCCGCATTCGCCGAGGCAGATGGAAAACCACCTAAAAACATCCACAGACTGACCGGTTCACCGGACGTCGACACAAATCCGCCGGGCGGATTCGTGCCGGGGACCAGGCGCTCCTTCTTGCCCGGAAAGCCGTGCGTTAGACCGTACGGCCAACCGGGCGGGCTTCCGGTGACCTTACTTAGCAGGTGTTGGAACTAGCTTGAAGTCAAGAGACTCCCATTTGGAGTAAGCGAATAGCAACGCATTAACAGGGTGCACAGCTGGACATCATGTAGGCCACAATGAGTGTTAGTTCCCTGCAGAATTTCTATGAGTGCTCGAGAGGAGAGAAGATGTTCTAAATCTCCTAGCAACAGCTCCCAGCGAGACGACGCACCATTCCGGGAAGCCCGTGTAATCCGGCGGTACACAGCTGAGTGTGGATAGCTGAGGTGAAGGCGGCGCGTGTTCGCCTCATTGGGTTCGGCGCGCAGTGGCCAGAGAACTGGCGCGCTCGAATTCGCTAAAACCCCGCTCCGGCTGGAGACCCTCGGAACACGCCTTCACCTCACGAAACAATTTGCATGGTAATCGGCCGCTTTCTCGCATTAAGCGGTGCTGGAATTGGTGGAGCTAATTTCGGAAAACAGCGGGAGGTGGCCGGCGAGGGATGGGACGGACGCTGCATACCGATCACGCCTCCTGCGGCCCACTAACACACCAAGGCGACCCGGCGATACACTCTTCTTTCTTTTTATTACTGGCTTTGGATTCACGGTCTCACAGCCATCCATAATTCATAATAGACCAGTAGTCAGTTTTGTGTATTAACACTGCTGGCCAATAAAAGAACAGTACTGAAAAGGATAGCAACTAAAAATATTTTACTGATGATGTGTTTACCGTAAAGGAGGTAGAATGCGCGATTGAATTTGTAGGTGATACGGGGGTATACAGAGTGCGAGTTTTGGTACGCAGACCTTCCATCTGTGAAAGCAACAGTGACTCTAACCCAGTTGATCATCGCCTCCAACTTGGATTCTTCAAACGGTTATCACGTTGATCATACAATGTAAACTTTCACGGCCGGTATTGTCTTCACTTAAAACTTCCGGGCTGATAGGCCGTGGTCGAAGTATAAAACTGTCTCCTGACGTTTCGTCGACTGCGGGAGACATGTATCCCGCAGTCGGAGACGAAACGTCAGGAGACAGTTTCATACTTCGACCACGACCTATCAGCCCGGAAGTTTTAAGTGAAGAGGTTATCACGTTCAAAGCTAATTTAACTTCATGCCAGAGTTCGTCAAGCTTACTTTATGTTTCCAACGGAAGAGATATCTGGAGAGCGTTCAGGCCATGAAGCTCACTGTATCGAGGCAGGTTAGGATAGCATCTGCATCTACGTCTACATCTAGACTCCACCTTACGTTGTAAGGTGGAGGGTACTTTCTCTGTTCCAAGAGCAAACAGTCCGTCTCCATGTGGCCTCGAAACTCTCTAATTTTACCTTCATGGACTTTACGTGATGTATATTAGGAGATAGCAATATATTGGATGATTCTTGTAGGAATCTACACTCTCGGAAATTAACACTAAAGCACACCGTGATACAGAACACCCCTCTTCTAGCGTCTTCCACTGCAGTTGGCCGAACATTTCCTTGAAGTGTATATATGGTTCTCGGGCGAGACGTCGGATTTCATAGTGAAAACTCCACATCATCTCGTCAGCGCAACCGGTCGACATCTTCAGGTGCGACGAACACACTGCTAAGGAATGACCAGAGCCCCCTATTTATGCCAGTCTTAAGCAGGACGTGCGCATGCGTGGAGGCGCCAATATTCGATGGCCAATAGCGACGATATCAACCGATAGCTGGAAGGACAGCAACGCCACCTACAGGATGAAGAACCAAAGACTTCGGATCACGCGCGGAGGCTGCCGCTGCTGCTCCACGCTGCCATCTGCTACCCCAGCGACCTCTGTCGGAAGCCGCAAGCAAAAATGCGCGTCCGCGTAGGCGCGTGACTATCCTTCATGGATGTCATAGTGAGGATAGACACGCGCCTTCGCGTATCATTATTGGCCTAGGTATATCGAAAAGAAGTAGTGATACTCGATACATCAACGGAAAAATTAACGAAGTACCGGCCTAAAAGAATGTCTGCTGCACAATGTAAACCTGCCGCCAGTTCTAGAGCTCTATATTTAAATATAGATTTGTTATAGATATTAGGTGCATCAACAACCTAGCAGCCTGCTTCTCCCCCTTCGAGCAAGGATAGAAAGGAAAACGATGCACGTTCACGCTTGACGATAACCATTTTGCTAGCAGTGGTAACAGTATGTGACTGGCGCAATAAAAGGTGTTCGATGCGTCCGTCGCTCTGTTTCGTCGGATTTGTCCGGAACACTTCATGTCGACTTCCGTGCTTTTTTTCATTTCTGCAAACGCCAGCGACCTAGTGTCAAAATTGCGTGGTGAAGTTAAATGTTTGTGGTGACAGCACCGGGCGCCGATTACGCCACCATTTCCCCTCACATGTCTCCACCCACCACAAAGAACCATCATGTCATTTAGATTTTTGTTCATCATTTTCAGCTACCGTTTCTGAAGAATGCCGAGGTGAAGAAATAGCACACCAGATGCGTTAAAAATTGTTTTCTAGCGCAACTGGTGTGCTATTGCCTCACATCGGAAATGTCTTTATTCCACTCACATCGCCACTCCAAGGTGCAATCGTACTACTTTTGTGCCAACTAACTTCACACAGTCAAAGAGAGAGACTGGACGTGATGAAAGTTCAAAAGTAGTGAGAGTGCTTCACACAGTGAAAGTAGAATTATGTTCTACTACAATTTCGAAAGAATAGTTTCGATCATTTACCGAAAATTGCGAAAAAATATAATATAAATAAAAATATCAGAACCCGATGATGCCATTCAGATAACGATATATGGAAACACTGCTGAAAGGCTATCGTCGATACAAAAATGGTTCAAATGGCTCTGAGCACTATGGGACCGAACTGCTGAGGTCATCAGTCCCCTAGAACTTAGAACTATTTAATCCTAACTAACCTAAGGACATCACATACATCCATGCCCGGGGCAGGATTCGAACCTGCGACCGGAGCGGTCGCGCGATTCCAGACTGTAGCGCCTAGAACCGCTCGGCCACCCCGGACGGCTATCGTCGATACATGTCGATACGTTTTGGAAAAAATTTCGTAACATCGGCGTTTTATTAAAAGCCCTAAAAGAGACGACCCCCATGCAGTCGCTACGCCAGTGTGGAGCGTGAGATTGCCTACCTTGCAGTCCTGTTGAAGGTGTTGCTACTGCGCCCACTCTTTGACGCAGATCCTTTGCAGTCACCTGCTGCCTTAATTTGCCGTGGTCGACCTCCACCTCTGCTTCACACTGCCTCTGGTTTGGAACGCTCCCCACTTACATGTAACAATTCTCTGAGCAATACTAAACTCCTGGCCTACTTCTTCTTTGTCCCAGTTGCCTGATGATTCTTCTCCCTGTGGAGTCATACAGATCTTGACACCGGGCCGTGTTGAAATGAGTAACACCACCACAGAGCACCACAGCTGGTAGCTGATCGATACACACCGTCTTTCCCGTTCCATCAACTACCTCGTGTTGCGGGACCAGCCCCATTTGGTGCTACAGTACCTCCCCCTATGTGACGTCCAGCTTTCTTTGCACGACAGGGAGACCTTTGGCAACATACTCCCGCATTTTCATTCACTTCCGTCGAGTAGTTAACAGGTAGCTTGATCTATCTCACCCTAAAGTTTTGCACAACAGTGTATCTAGTGTATACTAATAAAATGATATCATAAACTGTGGAAGGGTTGAAACACCGCGGACGTAAACAAAAGGGCCGTCGCCCGTCGCGGTTCCAGCTGCAGCCTCCGCCGAGTGCTGCCGCGAAGCGCAAACAACGCCCCGCCCCGTTGCCCCTTCAGACAGGCGGCCGGCCACGCAGACCCTCCCTGAGGCGCGCGTGGTGTCTACCGCGGCGCCGTACAATTCTGTTTTATTGCGGCGAGTTGGCGACGCAGGTCCGTGCAGTGTAATAACCACCCGCGCAGTCGCGCGCAATACATGCTACATCCCCACGCCCTAACCTTGCCAGTCTAATCTGTGGTGGCCGTTCGCGAGTCGCTTAGCGCGGACGACGCGTCGTTATCTCGCCTAAGTGCTTGTCCTTTCGGCTTCCCTACTCTTTAATACTCTCTGTTAGCTGCTCCCTGTGCGCAAGTCACAACAGAGCATCGTACTGCACTGCGAGTCGCACCTTTTTTAGAAACATATATACCATCCAAGCCGGTACACAGTGCGTGGAGGAGGTTACATTCTTTCAGTTCTATCGATTTTCTGCCCTGTACCACTCACTTATTGAGCAAGGGAAAAATTTCTCGTTTTTCCCTGCTTATGCATCTTGGTCTTTATCTATTTCTTGTGATTCACACAAGAGGTATAAATTGGCGATGGTTCATCAAACTTACCCAACAGGGAGATATGATCAAGCGTATCTCATGGTAGTAAAGTAAGGCTGTTGATAAAATGTCGATATATCGATATTTTCCTACGAACAATCGACATCAGTCTGCCGTATTGTTTTACACGATATATCGATATAAAAATGGCTGTATCGAGTGTTATTTTATATTGCACTTTTTCCACAATTTTTTATACATACTTGAAGTTGTTCTTTTGAAATTATAGTAGAATTTCACTTTTAATGTGTGAAGGAGTCTTACTACCATTTTAACTTCCAACACGTCCAATCTTTCTCTTCGACTCTGTGAAGCAAGTATATGTGGCACAAAAGAAGAAGTCCGATCGCACTGGGGAGTGACGGTGTGAATGGAACAACGAGATTTCCGATGAGAAGAGATAGCACCCACAGTAGCGTTAAAAAAAAAAAAAAAAAAATAACGCAGCTAGTGTGCTATTTCTTCACATCGGCGTTCTTCAAAAGCAGTTACCGAAAAGATGAATAACAATTTAAATGACAAGTTTGGTCTTTGAGGTAGGCGGAGACGTGTGACAGGAAACGCTGACGTAATCGGCGCTCGGCGCTACCAGGGAAACATTTAACTTCACCACACAATTTTGACACTACAACTGCTAGGTCGCTGGCATTAGCAGAATTGAAAAAAAAAAAAAGGCAAGTTGACATGATGTGTTCCAGACAAAACCGATATGTGACGAAACCGAGCAAGTCTACGTATACGGGATCGGCAGTTCGGAATGTTCGAACAGACGTGTAGATCGACTGCAGGTCTTCTGGCGGATGATACACTCTATGTACATATATACCATGCAAGCCGCTACACAGTATTGTACCACTTACATGCCGACCGTTGTGGCCGAGCGGTTCTAGCCGCTTCAGTCCCGAACCGCGCTGCTGATACGGTCGCAGGTTCGAATCCTGCCTTGGGCATGGATGTGTGTGATGTCCTTAGGTTAGTTAGGTTTAAGTAGTTCTAAGTTCTAGGGGACTGATGACCACAG
Organism: Schistocerca piceifrons; assembly: GCF_021461385.2. Lineage (NCBI taxonomy): Eukaryota > Metazoa > Arthropoda > Insecta > Orthoptera > Acrididae > Schistocerca > Schistocerca piceifrons. Next base: position 89,641,137 of record NC_060142.1, read on the forward strand.
ATGTTAAGTCCCATAGTGCTCAGAGCCATTTGAACCATTTTTTGAACTTCAATGGTTGTCATGTGACGTCCGCTTCGACCGAATACAACGAACCAAAAACAAAAAAAAGTGTTCGGCGCGGCGGTCTGCCACGCTAAAGGGCCCGGGTTCGATTCCTCGCTGGGTCGGAGATTTTCTACGCTCAGAGACTGATTGTTGGGTTCTCCTCATAATCATTTGATCACCGTCAGTGGAGGGCAACGGGAAACTACCACTGGAATCACTTCCCTAGACGCTCATGTGCTGGCCCTTTCTGACGAGGCTTCCCCCATGACAAGACCTGCCTTAAGGCAGAACACAAAGTTTTTTTTTTAACGACTGAAGTCTTAGCGCGAACCACTTTGCTAGTCTTTGTATGTCCACCCTTTTGATTGGAGGTCTTGAGAACCACGGCTGTTCACTACTGTAAGAAAATGAAATGCCTACATCTGTCCTTACGATCTTATTTACTGTGCAGCTACCAGTTTTAGCCCTTCAGTGCGCTGTTTTCAGACAATAGTTGGTTCTGAAGGGGTTAAGACGATCAATATACCGTGACCAACATAACTGGTTTACGCAGACTATTTGTAAACTTTGGTCTCAGCACTACAACCATCAACTGCAGTTACGTTGCTCACTCATGCGGGTATGTATGAATTGTGTTGACCCCTTAACCATCAACTATGGCCTTAAGGTGGCGCACTGAAGCGCCGAAACTGGTAGCTACACAATAAATAAGATCATAAGGACGACTTCAGGCCTTTCATTTCCTTACTACTTTGCAAGTCTGCCATTCGGCGCCAAGACGAGAGATTCGGCTCCATCCAGTTGTTCAATTGTTTTCTAAAAGTTGATAATCAAATAATGTTTCGAGTATGTAATGACAGCGAAGTATTAAAAGGTTTTCCCATATAACTGTACATAAAATCTGTATATTAATTTAGTATCAATTAATGAAAGAGAACATACGTCTGTGCTGTACAGAGTGGTATCATGTATCTATTGGATGACGATGAGAAACGGAGAGGATGAAAGCTTGAACCGATACACAGCCTATTCCTCGCGAATAGCACCTAAGGGTCCGCCGATCTTAAAGTCCGGATCGCCACCAACAGCACCGCATGGCCACACTTCACGAGACAGTGCGGGGAGCTTTGGAATTTAAGTCAGGACATTGGCAAGGTTACTGGTGATCAGGGATCTTTGCCCTACCACCGTCAACCAAGAAGGAATTAGTTTTCTGCTACGGGTGATGTCTCGGCTGGATTAATGGTAACGTGCAGCTGCAACATTTACAGCATCTTTTTATAATAATTTTAAGGCAGTCACTTGCACACGTTGTCTGCATAACTGTGTCACATAGTTTAGTACCCGTTATTAATCTTACACAGACCTTCTAAAAATATTTTTTATTGCATGTCGTTAGTAAGTAGCTCAGACTTATGTCGTTTTTGGAGGGAAAGGGATGGCTGAATCCATATCTGACGTCAATTTTATTTCTGTCACGTGCATTTTTGTACTATGCAACTTCTTTATGAAACAGAAAACTAGAAAAATGTATCTTTTGAGACTGAAAAGAAAGTTAATTCTGCGATATGAAGCAAGGTTTTATTCAAGTGCATACATGAAACTATCATTTTCTTATTGTACTGCCCACTGACTTCGGCTTCCTTTCCCTCTTCTCCTTGCAGCACGTAATGAAACGTTTACTCCTATGAAAACCCTGTTGCATGTCCTGGCGATGTGACCGATAGTAGTCTCCCATCATACCCGTATTCCAGCGACTCAGTTAAAATCTTTCCATTTCTTGGAAAGCCATCATCTGTTCCTCATAAACGTCACACAGATTATCATGGAAAACATCAAGTAACATTTTCGATAAGTGATTTCGAAGCTCGTCAAACAGCCCAAGCCGGCCGGAGTGGCCGTGCGGTTCTAGGCGCTCAGTCTGGAACCGAGCGACCGCTACGGTCGCAGGTTCGAATCCTGCCTCGGGCATGGATGTGTGTGATGTCCATAGGTTAGTTAGGTTTAATTAGTTCTAAGTTCTAGGCGACTGATGACCTCAGAAGTTAAGTCGCATAGTGCTCAGAGCCATTTGAACCAATTCGAAACAGCCCAATTTTCTTAATTTTTCCAGCACATTGGCTACAACAAATACATAATGTGGGTCACTTTCGTTCATAAGGACTTAGCAACAACTTCCTCGAATAGGCAAATTTTTCCGTAAGATACGTAAAATACTCTTCGTCTTTAGGTAAACGATTCACAGACTGTTTCATCACACCCTACTTAATACGTCTAGGTAGAAATATAACTTTTCTACAGTTTCGTGACATTCCCACGCAAAGTGTTTCCCTGTTAAAAATCGTAACAGTATGTCTCTGCCACTAGAAAGGTTTTTACACTGCAGGTGAGTCTTAAGAACCTGCGGCAAACTCAAGGTATTTGAAGCTACCATACAAGTTGGAAGTACGCATTACTTATTTACTCCGTTCAGCATATTGTTTAGTTAAAAAAATGGTTCAAATGGCTCTGAGCACTATGGGACTTAACGTCTGAGGACATCAGTCCCCTAGAACGTAGAACTACATAAATCTAACTAACCTAAGGACATCACACACATCCACGCCCGAGGCAGGATTCGAACCTGCGACCGTAGCAGTGACACGGTTCTGGACTGAAGCACCTAGAACCACTCGGCCACCGCGGCCGGCTGTTTTATTAAAGACAAACATCTCTTTCCCATTTTCATATAACCAGTTCCCCGAAAACATTACGTACAGTAGATGAATTTTTGCTTTGTTTGCTGAAGTCTGCTTACGTTTTTCAGTATAAAGGGACCCTGCGTGATGAGCATAATAAAGAAGCAAAGTTCTGTTGACCATCTAGTAAGCTATTAAAAAGTGCACGTTCAGAGATGAAAACCGAGGAAACAAGATAAGATAGTTATTCCGCACGAAAGTTACTGTGTGTATGTGTGGAGCTGTTTGCACGGACAAAGGCAGTCCTCTGGGCAGTTTTGTAACGAGATGAATGTCGAAGGGATAAAAACGTTAAAACGCGAGTGCAGGGTCGCGCGGCTCTCAAACGGAACGTGTTCCACCTCGGCCCAAAAACAAATAACTTTTTTAATTTGAAGTTTTTGAAAGTAATTCGTTTTATTCGATGAAGTTATATTGAATTTAGCGGAGCCTTTTGCAGCTGGAGGCGGCAGACCTGGCCGGGCTGGCGCACCTTCCCCCCATTTTCCCCTCCTACCCTCCCCCTTCCGCGTGCACCCCCTCCCCCCCCCCACTACAAACGCCCACCTTTCTCCTGCACACAGGGCGCGCACACGAACTCGCCCACCAGCGCTGGCATATACGTCATTGTCCAACCTGACACCCTAGCGGCTATTGGACGGAACTGACAACTGAGTAAGGATAGGCCAGGGAGCGTGTCGTATCTACAGATAATGTAGCGGGAGAGGTGGTGTCATGAGGGGCGGAAGGGAGGGGGAAGGGGGGGGCACCAATCAACGAGGCGTTTCCATTTCATGTCTTGGCTCTATACGAGCACATTCTTGGCTTCACACGCCCAGCTGATTTTAACGAAGTGCCATTTTAAAGTGATTATCTTAAACAAGTACGTCTGTCAATTAAATACACAGGCTGCCCCAGGAGGAATGGTCGATAATCAGGGATGTAACGGGAACGACCATTTGATGCAAAAAACTTCACGTATTTTAACACATTCATCTCTAAGCCTTACCAAGCACATTTTTGTGGGTCGTTAATACGTGCATAAACTCGCATTGTGCTGATACATGTTGACAATTAATCATAACTTCTGAACGAATTGTGTTAAGACGTTCAAGCTGTACGGTTGGCCGCGGGGCATGATGGGAATCAATATCCGCATGAGCATGCGCCTTGTTATGGTCGGCCATTTGCACGTGAAAATGTCACAGTACAGCGTGCCTTACTGTATAACTATTGTGAACGCCTACTATGCATGCAATAACAGTTTAACTGCGGCTCAAAGGAAGTTTGCGACCGAGTTCAAGCTGAAGACTACCAGGCCAAGTGTGATGATAATCAAGAATCTGATTCCTAGCCGGCCGGCGTGGCCGAGCGGTTCTAGGCGCTTCAGTCTGGAACCGCGCGACCGCTACGGTCGCAGGGCCGAATCCTGCCTCGGGCATGGATGTGTATGATGTCCTTAGGTTAGTTAGGTTTAAGTAGTTCTATGTTCTAGGGGACTGATGACCACACCAGTTAAGTCCCATAGTGCTCAAAGCCATTTTGACCCGCAAGTTTGAGAGAACGGCCAGTGTTCGTGATGCCAGTGTTGGCAACGCCTGTCGTCCAAAAACCCCGAAAACACCTGAAAACATCGAGAAGACACGCGCTGTCTTTCAAACCAGCCGCAGGAAGTCGATCAGACGAGCTGCACAACAGATAGGAATCAACCGGGAGACACTGCGACAAATTGTTGTTGAAGACCTGCATCTCTTCCGGTACAAAATTCAAACCCATCGGCCGTTAAGCCCCACGGCCATGGAACAGCGTTTATGTTTCACCAACACAGTTGTCCACAGTATTGACGAAAAGGACTTTGATGTGAATATGGTTTGGTTTGGTGATGAAGCCCACTTTCATTAGGATGGGTTCTTCAGTAAGCAAAATTGGCGCGTTTCTGGGACTGAGAATCCACATTTTGCGATAAAGAAGTCTCCTCATCCTCAACAGGTGACTGTGAGTCATAATCGGTGCGAAATACCTTTATGATACGATAATACTGAATGGTACGTGAATGTTTTGGAAGATGATTTCATCCCCATTATCTAAAGTGACCCTAATTTCGACGATATGTGGTTCATGCAAGCTGGAGCACGACCCCATCGAAGCCGGAGAGTGTTTGTTGTCCTGGAGGAGCACTTTGGGGACCGCGTTCTGGCTCTGGGGTATCCACAGGCCACTGGCATGGGCCTCGACTGGCCGCCAAGTTTTCTGGATACGAACACATGCGAGCCCTTTTTGTGGTGCTTTATTAAAGACAAGATGAACAGCAACAACCCCAAAACCATTGCTGAGCTGAAAACCGCCATTAAGGAGGTCGTCCACAGCATCGATGTTTCGGCACTTCTGCTGGTCATGCAGAATCTCGCTGTTCATCTGCGCCACATCATCGCCAATGATGGCAGGCATATCGAACATGTCATAACCTAAATCCGACTATCTGCAACGACGTTTACATGCTGAATAAATTGTGTGCACGCCGTAGTCTGTAACTAATTTACCTTTTTTTATGTCGTTCAATAATTGTCACTCTGTAGTAGGACTACGCTGCACCTACAATGAGATTTTCAATCTACAGCGGAGTGTGCGCTGATATGAAATTTCCTGGCACATTAAAACTGTGTGTCGGACCGAGACCCGAATTCGGGACCTTTGCCTTCCGCGTGCAAATGCTCTACCATCTGAGCTACCCAAGCACGACTCACGCCCCGTCCTCACAGCTTTACTTCTGCCAGTATCTCGTCTCCTACCTTCCAAACTTCACAGAATCTCTCCTGCGAATCTTGCAGAACTAGCACTCCTGAAAGGAAGGATCTTGCTGAGACATGACTTAGCCACAGCCTGGGGGATATTTCCAGAATGAGATATTCACTCTGCAGCGGAGTGTGCGCTGATATGAAACTTCCTGGCAGATTAAAATTGTTTGTCGGACCGAGACACGAACTCGGGACCTGCACCTTTTCAACAGTGTTTTGCTGCTCCTGCACAGGTTGTCAAACAATACGTTCTGGAAAAAATGGGAACTGGGAAGAATACCTGTTTCACACAGTGCGCTGAAAATTGATAAACACTCTACGATCAGGTATTCGAAGTGTCGGAAAGCGCCGACGGTATTCTGTGACTGGAGCTTGAGCACTACCGTCGCATAAGTCGTAAACATACAGCATATCTTCACATTCTTCTTTACTGTAGATGTATGGTATTGAGATCTGACGAAATTACAATCGCTTGGTCACAATTGTGAATTCTTTGAGTGATCTGGGAGATGGCTGATCGAAACTGAAACACATGGAACATTAGTTCACTTTATTGCAAGAATCATAAAAGGCCGTACTTGATACATTCCTTTGCCACAGGAATGAGATGAATATTGGCAGGTGTCCAAACAGCAAAGCATATCTTGATGCACAAAATTACAAATCATTCTCTTGAAGTAAAAACTCAACATTTACAAAAGTACAGTTACTTCTGAGGCTTGATCAGCACTAGAGTCCTAACTAGATGGTCTTTACTAAATAGGAAGTCACTAAATGGGAACAGCGAGACCATGCTCGGCTCTATATCGACCTCCGTGTGATGACACTGCAGTGCTGAGAGAAAGGGCGTATCTTCAAGAGCGCCTCCAGTTTGTCGTTGCGGATCGCAGCGAGGCAAGCGAGACATCGCTAATGTCTGTGTTATCAATACGCGTTGCCGACTTCATGTGGCACCGCGATCTTTGGACGATACCACCTGTGACATTTTAGCCAGCCTGTCTACAAAAACAGTTGTTGTTGCTGTGGTCTTCAGTCCAGAGACTGGTTTGATGCAGCTCCCCATGCTACTCTATCCTCAGCAAGCTTCTTCATCTCCCAGTACCTACTGCAACCTACATCCTTCTGAATCTGTTTAGTGTATTCATCTCTTGGTCTCCCTCTACGATTTTTACCCTCCACACTGCCCTCCAATACTAAATTGGTGATCCCTTGATGCCTCAGAACATGTCCTACCAACCGATCCCTTCTTCTAGTCAAGTTGTGCCACAAACTCCTCTTCTCCCCAATTCTATTCAATACCTCCTCATTAGTTATGTGATCTACCCATCTAATTTTCAGCATTCTTCTGTAGCACTACATTTCGAAAGCTTCTATTCTCTTCTTGTTCAAACTATTTATCGTCCATGTTTCACTTCCATAAATGGCTACACTCCATAGAAATACTTTCAGAAATGACTTCCTGACACTTAAATCTATACTCGATGTTAACAAATTTCTCTTTTTCAGAAACGCTTTCCTTGCCATTGCCAGTCTACATTTTATATCCTCTCTACTTCGACCATCATCATTTATTTTGCTCCCCAAATAGCAAAACTCATTTACTACTTTAACCGTCTCATTTTCTAATCTAATTCCCTCAGCATCACCCGATTTAATTTGATTGCACTCCATTATCTTCGTTTTGCTTCCGTTGATGTTCATCTTATATCCTCCTTTTAAGACACTGTCCATTTCTTTCAACTGCTCCTTCTGGTCCTTTGCTGTCTCTGACACAATTACAATGTCATCGGCAACCTCAAAGTTTTTATTTCTTTTCCAGGGATTTTAATTCCTACTCCGAATTTTTCTTTTGTTTCGTGAACTACTTGCTCAGTATGCAGAAGGAATAACATGGGTGATAGGTTCCTTCCCAACTACTGCTTCCCTTTCATGCCCCTCGACTCTTATAAATGCCATCTGGTTTCTGTACAAACAGTTAATAAATGCTTTACTGTGATATATGATACACTCTCAGTCCCTCGCACTACTTCAGCCACAACACACCGTGGACAGCCCTGCGTGTAGCAAGGTAATTCGATGGCAGAATGACGTCCTGAATTTTCTCTGCCTCGTGATGACTGGGTGTTGTGTGATGTGCTTAGGTTAGTTAGGTTTAAGTAGTTCTAAGTTCTAGGGGACTGATGACCATGGATGTTAAGTCCCATAGTGCTCAGAGCCATTTTTTTGACGTCCTGAGCAGAAGGGTTACGAGCAACGAGGTAGGTTGGGCTAGAATAAAACGTCAAAGAGGTTAGGTGAGTGTGACACATGCGTGTGCGCCACTAGCCCAAAAACGAATGTACATGGAATACCTTCTATCTTGGAAACCATATGGAATAGGTCACATGTCTGTACGAAGTTTTTTCTTCTTCTTCTCAAATGATTTTCCTATCGCGCCCCTGAATACTGATCATTGTTCCTGGGACACCCTGTAAAACTCCTGTTGTAGTAGACGTGCACCAGATCAGATCAATATTCCACGCTCGCCAACAACTTAAAGGACACTGTTACTGTAGTGGTGTAGGTATGTAGGAACTTACGGTGTCTCACATGCAACGCTGATCTCCACAGGTAGGCTCGACTGAGAGAGTCCCCAGTGGTTCGATTATGATGTGATGGCAGGTACTTCCTCTCTTACGCATGGCGTGTATGTAAAGGAAACAGACGGAAATCATAATGCCGACATTGTCTTCTATTTTTAAACCCAAAGTAATACACTGAGGTGGCTTAAGTCATGGAATTCCTCCTAATATCGTATCTGACATCCTTTTGTCTGGAATAGTGCAGCAACTCGACGTGACATGATAAAGCAATTCGATGGAAGTCACCTGTAGAAATATTGAGTAATGCTGCCTCTATAGCACGAATTGAAATCTCGATTATGACGTAAATGTCCGATGGGATTCATGTCGGGCAATCAGGGTAGCCATATCATTCACTCTAATTGTCCACAATGTTCTTCAAACCAGGAGCAAACGATTGTGGTCCGGTGACGTGGCGAACTGTCATCCATAAAATTTTCATCGTTGTTGGGGAACATTAGGTCCATGAATGGCTGCAAATGGTCTCCAACGGTTTAGTTGGACCAGAGGACCCAGCCCATTTCATATAAACACAGCCCACACCATTACAGAGGCGTCGCCAGTCTTTCACGGTGCCCTGTTGACAGCTTGGGTCCGTACATTCGTTGGGTCTGCGCCACAGTCGAACCCTACCATCCGCTCTTACCAACTGAAATCGAGACTCTTCCGACCAGACGTTGTTTTCCAGACGTCTAGGATCCAACCGATATGGTCACGAGACCAGGAGAGTGGCTGCATGCATTGTCATCCTGTTAGCAATGGTACTTGCGTAGGTCGTGTGCTGCCATAGGCCACTAACGTCAAATTTCGCCCCACCGTTCTACCAGATACGTTCGTCGCATGTCCTACGTTCATTTCTGCGGTTATTTCTCGCATTGTAGTTTGTCTGTCAGCGCTGGCAACTCTACGCAAACGCCGCAGGCTTCGGTCCTTAAGTGAAGGCCGTCCGTCACGGTGTTGTCGGTGGTGAGAGGGAATGCCAAAAATTTGGTATTCTCGCCACACTCTTGACGGTGTGGATCTTGGAATATTGAATTCCCCAACGATTTCCGAATTGGAATACACCAAGCGTTTATCTCCAGCTACAATTCAGCACTCAGGGTTTGTTCATTCCTGTCGTGCGGCCATCACAGCTGTGCCGATGCACTACCCTTTTATACCTTCTATAAGCGATACTATCACTATCCGTAAATGTGCATATTGCTATCCCATGACTATTGTCACTTCAGTGTAATTCCTGTGGACATGCGTTGGTATACCTGCTATTATATGTATCGGAGCAAGTTTTTGCCCCCAGTGTGGCTCGTCAGTGCGGATACCCGCATCAGCTATAACCAGTGCTTTTTTTCTAAAAAAAAGTTTGAGGGTACTCTGACATTGGATATAATGCAGCGAAAATTACTTATAACTGAAGCATGGGATACCACCGTCTGCTTTTAGCCATGACATCATCAACATGCCGAACTACAAAAAAAACTGGTATCGGACTCTTCAGTTGACTTAGCTCAAATGAAGCAGGTGATACCGAGAAACGCCCAAACATACAAGAGAATGTGGTATCGAACACTTTAGTTTACATCACCTCAACTGAAGCATGCGATCCCCATTAACTCCTAAACAATAAAAGGAAATGGTGTCGTACACTTCAATTGACCTATAATACACCTCAAATGAGATGTGAGTCCAGTCAACCCTCCGACACACACAACAATACAAGTAAATATTACCGAACACATATTTTAACCTATAAAACACCACTAAAAGACAGAATACAGCAAAAACCATCCACACTTACCAACAACAATAGAAACTACACTACAAAAATATTTTGGAACCTTGTTTGGCTCCCGAAATGGCATAGATTACGGGTGGTATCCCCTGCTTCAACTGACCCACTTTTTAATACAGCTGAAAATTTATTTAACTTTAAAACTACAGTCTAACTTACATTAATAGCATTACAAAAGCTTCCAAACTGACTTCAGTTCGTGGCTGCTGTAGTCTTCACGCCTTCTTACTTTACTCTTGCTGTCAGTAGCAAGATATCTGCCTGTCATGAACCAAGAGCATACATAGTCCATGGGCTGGAACAACATCAGTGGAGGACCAACCAACTTTATGAACATCAGATTGCTGACTGTGGAAAGATGAAATGAAGCTCTTGTTGGCGAGATGATCAGATTCATTTGGGAAAACCCACGTTCACATTCACTCGATGATATAGGAACACATTTCGGCGCATTCTGAAGAGCAAGGAGGGACGCTGGAATTTTCTTCTCCATCAAATACTCCCGAAATGCTCTACATATTTCTCTCTCTGGAAGAGCAAAACAACAGCATAAAGTTTTGATATTTGTTTCGTCATATGTTGTTCCAGGATTTTCAGGCCAATTTGATGAGTCTAAAACTTTCGCATATCCAGAGATAGCAACATCTTCTGTCTGCAGAAGACGATTCTCCATCCGCTGTTTCAGACAATCGTAAAATATGCTATGCTCAAGATGTGTGATAGTTGCCCCCTTTTCCAGTGGAATTCTCTGATGTTCAGCTCTTGGACTGCTTTGAGAGCTTCACAGTAATGAGGACCTCAGCTCATTTTGCTTTCTTCAAACACCAACAGCTGATTTCCGATCTTCTGTTGGGCAGAATACAGTGTGATGTATCTTGACTGTAGCTCAAGACTTAATTGTGATAATTCTTGAAGGGCATTACACATCAGAGCCAAGTCGAGAATGAAGTCAATTTTGGTAATGTACGTCAATAAACCACCGTACATACCTCTGTCAGTTGATTCCCTGCTTTGATCTTTTTTTGCAGCTGTGAAGTGAGCAACCAAAGCTTTAAAGTTCTTCCGCCATGAATCGCCAAGGATATTGGTAGCGGGACCGTAGAGACATCTCTGTAGCTCGGTGTTTGAGTGTGTCCATATCCGTTTAGCACTACCATCGCCCACTATTAGCGGGTGAGGCCACTACATGCTTGTCGAACTGGCTGCCAGCGATTCAGTTGTTGAGAATGGTTGTCGCTGCTTCGAAATGCTTGAAACAGTCAGTGACATTGCTTTTCCCACCAAAAACTGCACTGGTATCATTTGTATTTCAATTACCAACACAAAAAAAGAAATTAAAAATTTACGTCCATGAAATAAATCTTTGGCACTCTTCCAAGTTCTCAAAATCGTAAAAAAAATTACTTTGCCGACGAAAAAGTTTAGGTGTACCCATCCTCCAGCGTTCCCCCAGAGAAACAGCACTGGCTATAACCTACATCGGTAGAAGAGATCACATGTGCACATGTAAGGATAGGACACCACGATTATTAGATCGGATGCCAGAGGCAGCGATGAATTTCCAGTGGCGCCTTTAAGCGTACATATTGCTATCCCATGACTATTGTCACCTCAGTGTAATTACTGCGGACATGCGTTGGTGTACCTGCTATTTACGTATCGGAGCAAGTTTTTCCCCCCATTGTGGTTCTTCAGTGCGGATACCCGCGTCAGCTATAACCTAATCGGTAGAAGAGATCCCACGTGCGCATGTAAGGATAGGGCACCGCGATTGTTAGATCGGATGCCAGAGGCAGCGATGAATTTCCGTCACTGCCATACGGCCACCACAGCTCTGCCAATGCATTACCCTTTTATACCTTGTGTAAGCGGTACTATCGCCATCCGTAAATGTGCATTTTGCTATCCCATCACTATTGTCACCTCAATGTAATTACTGAGGACACGCGTTGATATACCTGCTGTTATACGCATCGGAGCAGGCTTTTGCCCCCAGTGTGGTTCTTCAGTGCATATACCCGCGTCAGCTACAACCTACATCGGTAGAAGAGATCCCATGTGCACATGTAAGGATAGGGCACCATGATTGTTAGATCGGATGCCAGAGGCAGCGATGAATTTCCAGTGGCGCCTTTAAGCGTGTTTATTGCTATCCAATGACTATTGTCACACTCTTGCGCATGTACGGATATGGCACCACGATTATTAGATCAGATGCCAGAGGTATGCGTTCGTATACCTGCTGTTATACGCATCGGAGCAGGCTTTTGCCCCCAGTGTGGTTCGTCAGTGCGGATACCCGTGTCAGCTATAACCTACATTGGTAGAAGAGATCCCATGTGCGCCTGTAAGGATGGGGCACCACTCTTATTAGAGTGGATGCCAGAGGCACCGATGAATTTCCAGTGGCGCCTTTAAGCGAGTCGTCTGGGTCCATGACGAGTCTCTCTCTCTCTCTCTCTCTCTCTCTCTCTCACACACACACACACACACACACACACACACACACACACACACACACGGCAGACATTCCGGCATCCGCTCGCCCTCGCCGGCTGCTCAATTACAGATCCAGCGCTGGCCGCTCTGTGTGCCTGTGCTGAACCGCTCTCCTGACCCCCTCCCCCTACCCTTGCCCAACCCTCCGCGCACCTCGCCGTGCCTTGCGCAGTTCGCGTGTTAATTACTGGCTGCCAGCCACCGGTCGCCAGGTGTTTACCTCTCGCCGAAACCCTCCGCGTCCTCCATCTGCTTCCCCCACTCCTTCTACCCTTCTAACATTTCTCCTTTACTTTCCGCCCTTCTCCTGAACTTTCTTTCCTTTCTTTTCCCCCCTCTTCATGTAGACGCGTCTGCTGGCAATATCGGAGGTCTCCTTCGGTAAATCGAACGTTAGAAAAAGAAAACAAAACAGAAAGTCAGGAGTAGAAGAAAGGAAATCGCGCTTGTGTGCGTCCTTTCTTCTTCGGAGACAAAACAAGCAAGTTCTGCTAGTCGCGTACCTTGCACCAAAGTGCATTTGACAACGATTCAACTGACAAAAGTTTGTGAAAAGCTCTTCGGTACCATTAATGTAGACCGACACGCTTTTCGACAGTCACAGGATCCATCACATGAGCGGCAAGTCACACAGTGAAATAGCCTTCAAAACAAAGCTCCAGTCTATGAATTAACATCTGTTACCTAACATAGCAAGAAGTCCGCAAGGATGCAAATGCCTCTCAATATATCGGCCAATATTTGCAGTAATAATTGCTTTGCGGATAAAAGCGCATGCCGATTCGGATGACCTTGGCTATATTTGCGGAAAGTTAAGGCGCGGCGTTGTAATTACGATTTTCGAATGTTGGGGTCACACACGATCGATAGTAATGTTTCTTACTGTTTGGCGTCCCTATTATTAGCCATTCGGAAAGAAGAAACAACATTTCCATCACTTACACGCTCATATAGTCGTAGTCTGCACACCTTTGTTCATAGTTTTAGTGCTGAGTGAAATACTGGTCACTGTGAATGTACACTTCGATCTTATATCGTGTTTTTAAATAAATTGAGTGACACATGCACTTCGCAGGTTTTCGGACGAATGCGTTTTAAACGACTTATTTTTCTGTCTTACGACTTGTTGCAAGTTATACTAGAGTGATGTACTAAGCACGGATGTAAATAAATTATTACTATTACTATTATGTAAAATTTTACAATATTTTATTATTATTATTATTATTAACATCCTCAGCATCTGTGTACTTTAAGAGCAATGGTGACAAATTAATTTTTTTTTTCTGGTGCCGGAGAGGGAGGGGGGGGGGGGGAACCCAGTAAAACTCCATGTGTCTCCTCCAGATACGAACACTGGATCCTCACCTGCCTGTCTCCTGGATCCTCGCCTGTCTCTCTCCTATATCAAAGCGAGACTATCAACAATTGTTGAGACTATTTTATTAGGTTCGTACGTAACCTAGTTTTGTTGTGAAGCTATCGACGCTAGAAAATGGGAATTCCAATTAAAGAAAGGAACATTTCCGACATATTCTTCTGTTTGAGGAAAATAGAGGGATGACAGCAGCGGAGGCAGCCATAAATATTTGCGCCGTGTAAGGGGATAGTGCTATTGGACAGAGCACAACAAAAAAATGGTTTCCTTGTTTTAAGGAGGATCGTTTCGACACCAGCCACTCCCGACTGTTGAGCCCTTTCTACCCACGTCCCGTTCATGATCCATTACACATGGGAACATTTCTGTATGTTGTATTTGCACTTACAGCGTGAGATATGCACCTGATGACCAACACTGGAATTTTTCCCCGCGTAAATCGGTTCGTCATTAACGCATTACGATATATACCAAGTTTTGCTGTCATGTGATAGTTAGAACCCACACTGGATTCTTGTGAGTAGCTGCACTTTAATTACAATCATCAGCTAGAATACCAATGACGTGTTTTTTTGTTTTTTTTTTTTTTTACTTAAAAACGTTTTAGTGTTTCCACATAAAAGTTCGGTGACATTTCTTTTCAGCACCTTCTCGTAGATACCAACAAGTTTTCTTAGATTGTTACGGCCGAATTTAAAAGTGCAATACCGTTACGAATTTAGAGTAATACGTAAATTTTGGCAGTTCGAAAATGGTTTAAATGGCTCTGAGCACTATGGGACTTCGAGTTCGAACAAACTACAGTCAGTCCAAGACTGCAAGACTGACATTCACTTTCGTTAACTATGTAGTTACCTGTCTTTATGAAATACGTTCACTCTAAAACTAGGATTCTTAACAACTCTTTTCAAATGAGAATGAAGAGAAATAGACAGAGAATCACTGCCAAAAATCTGTGGCAAGTAATCTTGAATAGCACTGAAGTCTAATAATTGAACCCCGTAGTCATAATAACGGGATTGTTTTGGCAGATGACTCTTTTAGTGATATACTTTTAACGTTACAATGGATGTGACACAGCAATAACATCATAACAACGCTGACTAAATCACACGTGAATCAAGCAAAATCACCGATCGAGGTGGCGCAGTGGTTAGACACTGGACTCGCATTCGGGAGGACGACGGTTCAATCCCGCGTCCGGCCATCCTGATTTAGGTTTTCCGTGATTTCCCTAAATCACTCCAGGCAAATGCCGGGATGGTTCCTCTGAAAGGGCACGGCCGACTTCCTTCCCAGTCCTTCCCTAATCCGATGAGATCGATGACCACGCTGTCTGGTCTCCTTCCCCAAACCAACCAACCAACCAACCAAGCAAAATCACACGTGTCACACTTGATACAATTTAGTTTCTTTACACCCCTTTATAAATTTTGTGAAAATCATTCTCACAAGGGAACCTTCCCATCGCACCCCCCTCAGATTTAGTTATAAGTTGGCACAGTGGATAGGCCTTGAAAAACTGAACACATATCAATCGAGAAAACAGGAAGAAGTTGTGTGGAACTATGAAAAAAATGAGCAAAATATACAAACTGAGTAGTCCATGCGCAGCATAGGCAACATAAAGGATAATGTGCACCCATGAGCGCCGTGGTCCCGTGGTTAGCGTGAGTAGCTGCGGAACGACAGGTCGTAGGTTCAAGTCTTCCTTCGAGTGAAAACTTTAATTTTTTATTTTCAGACAATAAGGAAGGTTCAGGCACTCACACATAATCAACTTCGCTCTCCAGAATTCCAGGACATGTTAAGATCTGCTTGGACATATGCAGGATTTGACGGTCTACACACGGAAAAATTTGAAAACGTTAAAAACATACGTTTTGAAAGAGCACAGGGAAAACCGTGCGACTGTGAAACTGTTGAATTCATTTGTTGCAGTTTATGTGACAAACTCTCATGTTTTCATCACATTTTGGGAGTGATTATCACATCCACAAGAAAACCTAAATCGGGCAAGGTAGAACAATCTTTGTACCCATTCGCCAAGTGTACAAGTTAGGTGGGTTGACAACAGATTCCTGTCATGTGACGCACATGCCGTCACCAATGTCATATAGAATATATAAGACGTGTTTTCCTGTGAAGGAATCGGTTGACCTATGACCTTGCGATCAAATGTTTTCGGTTCCCATTGGAGAGGCACGTCCTTTCGTCTACTAATCGCACGGTTTTGCGGTGCGGTCGCAAAACACAGACACTAAACTTATTACAGTGAACAAAGACGTCAATGAACGAACGGACAGATCATAACTTTGCGAAAATAAAGAAGTAAGCTTTTCACTCGAGGAAGACTTGAACCAAGGACTTCTCGTTCCGCAGTTGGTCACGCTAACCACGGGACCACGGCGCTCGTGAGCTCACGTTCTCCTTGATGTTGCATATGTTACATATGAACTACTCAGTTTGTATATATTTTTTATTTTTTTCATAGTTCCACACAACTTCTTCCTGTTTTGTCGATTGACCTGTGTTCAGTTTTTCAAGGCCTATCCACTGTGCCAGATTATAACTAAATCTGAAGGGGGTGCGATGGGAAGGTTCCCTTGTCAGCACTGTCTTTATCATTTAGTCCATGAAACAACACTAAACTGAAAGTTTAGGATATGGAGAAGGAACCTGCCCAGTTGAGATGGACCTGCATTCACTGACAGCGAAGGTTCTAAAACCGATGGTGATTGACAAGACGTGACACATGTCTCCGTCCCCTGTTGGTTAGGTTCTTTTTACAACCCTATCGATAAGCCGTGTCACACGACCAGAAAGTCACTTAGTTCCGTTTCCAATGATCAATCTCACGGTAACCGCTATGATGTGGAACGTGTCAACCGCTAAGATGTGGAACGTGTCAAGTGCATAAGAAATGCACACATGAATTACGGTTTTTTTTAAAAAAAAAAAGCTTAAAATTTTTGTTACCTACCCCATGCCCTTAAATGGCACAAAATGCATATTTATACCTATGGCTTTATTTATTCCTATTCAAAAATTTATCTATGGTATAGAAGGAATTGTCAAGGAGATATGATTTCAATTTATTTTCAAAACTCTTACTGCTATCTGTCAGAAATTTCATTTCATCTGGTAATTTATCTAAAAGTTTTATAGCAGCATATCTTACCACTTTCTGTCCCAAAGATAGTTTAAGTGGAGGATAGCGCAAGTCTGTCTTTCATGAATGTCGCAGTTGTTTTTAAATTGGTCTATGTTGTTGAGAACAAATTTCATTACTGAGTAAACGTACCGTGAGGCTCTCGTAATAATTCCTAACCTTTTAAAGAGATGCCTACAAAATGTGCGACTATGAGACCCACACATTATTCTAACCACTTTCTTTTGAGCAGTGAATGCTCTTTGTTGAAGTGTTGAGTTACCCCAAAATATTATTCCGTATGACATCAAAAAAATTGTTCAAATGGCTCTGAGCACTATGGGACGTAACATCTGAGGTCATCAGTCCCCTAGAACTTAGAACAACTTAAACCTAACTAAGCTAAGGACATCACATACATCCATGACCGAGGCAGGATTCGAACCTGCAACCGTAGCGGTCGCGCGGTTCCAGACTGTAGCGCCTAGAACCACTCGGCTACACCGGCCGGCGTACGACATCAGAGAGTGAAAATATGAACAGTATGTTAGCTTGCTAATTTCTATACCCTCAAAATTAGCAATTATTCTGATTGCAAAAGTTGCTAAACCTAGTCGCTTTAGGAGTTCCAAAATATGAATTTTCCAATTGAGATTCTCTCTACATGTTGTTGTTGTGGTCTACAGTCCTGAGACTGGTTTGATGCAGCTCTCCATGCTACTCTATCCTGTGCAAGCTTCTTCATCTCCCAGTACCTACTGCAACCTACATCCTTCTGAATCTGCTTAGTGTATTCATCTCTTGGTCTCCCTCTACGATTTTTACCCTCCACGCTGCCCTCCAATACTAAATTGGTGATCCCTTGATGCCTCAGAACATGTCCTACCAACCGATCCCTTCTTCTAGTCAAGCTGTGCCACAAACTTCTCTTCTCCCCAAACCTATTCAATACTTCCTCATTAGTTATGTGGTCTACCCATATAATCTTCAGCATTCTTCTGTAGCACCACATTTCGAAAGCTTCTATTCTCTTCTTGTCTAAACTATTTATTGTCCATGTTTCACTTCCATACATGGCTACACTCCATACAAATACTTTCAGAAATGACTTCCTGACACTTAAATCAATACTGGATGTTAACAAATTTCTCTTCTTCAGAAACGCTTTCCTTGCCATTGCCAGTCTACATTTTATATCCTCTCTACTTCGACCATCATCAGTTATTTTGCTCCCCAAATAGCAAAACTCATTTACTACTTTAAGTGTCTCGTTTCCTAATCTAATTCCCTCAGCATCACCCGACTTAATTCGACTACATTCTATTATCCTCGTTTTGCTTTTGTTGATGTTCATCTTATATCCTCCTTTCAAGACGCTATCCATTCCATTCAACTGCTCTTCCAAGTCCTTTGCTCTCTCTGACAGAATTACAATGTCATCGGCGAACACTAAAGTTTTTATTTCTTCTCCATGGATTTTAATACCTACTCCGAATTTTTCTTTTGTTTCCTTTACTGTTTGCTCAATATACAGATTGAATAACATCGGGGAGAGGCTACAACCCTGTCTTACTCCCTTTATAACCACTGCTTCCCTTTCATGTCCCTCGACTCTTATAACTGCCTTTCGCTCCCTGTATTTTACCCCTGCCACCTTCAGAATTTGAAAGAGAGTATTCCAGTCAACATTGTCAAAATCTTTCTCTAAGTCTACAAATGCTAGAAACGTAGGTTTGCCTTTCCTTAATCTTTCTTCTAATATAAGTCGTAAGGTCAGTATTGCCTCACGTGTTCCAGTATTTCTACGGAATCCAAACTGATCTTCCCCGAGGTCGGCTTCTACCAGTTTTTCCACTCGTCTGTAAAGAATTCGTGTTAGTATTTTGCAGCTGTGGCTTATTAAACTGATTGTTCGGTAATTTTCACATCTGTCAACACCTGCTTTCTTTGGTATTGGGATTATTATATTCTTCTTGAAGTCTGAGGGTATTTCGTCTGTCTCATACATCTTGCTCACCAGATGGTAGAGTTTTGTCAGAAGCGGCTCTCCCAAGGCCGTCAGTAGTTCCAATGGAATGTTGTCTACTCCGGGGGCCTTGTTTCGACTCAGGTCTTTCAGTGCTCTGTCAAACTCTTAACGCAGTATCGTATCTCCCATTTCATCTTCATCTACATCCTCTTCCATTTCCATAATATTGTCCTCAAGTACATCGTCTTTGTATAGACCCTCTATATACTCCTTCCACCTTTCTGCTTTCCCTTCTTTGCTTAGAACTGGGTTTCCATCTGAGCTCTTGATGTTCATACAAGTGGTTCTCTTATCTCCAAAGGTCTCTTTAATTTTCCTGTAGGCAGTATCTATCTTACCCCTAGTGAGATAAGCCTCTACATCTTTACATTTGTCCTCTAGCCATCCCTGCTTAGCCATTTTGCACTTCCTGTCGATCTCATTTTTGAGACGTATGTATTCGTTTTTGCCTGCTTCATTTACTGCATTTTTATATTTTCTCCTTTCATCAATTAAATTCAATATTTCTTCTGTTACCCAAGGATTTCTACTAGCCCTCGTCTTTTTACCTACTTGATCCTCTGCTGCCTTCACTACTTCATCCCTCAAAGCTATCCATTCTTCTTCTACTGTATTTCTTTCCCCCATTCCTGTCAATTGTTCCCTTATGCTCTCCCTGAAACTCTGTACAACCTCTGGTTCTTTCAGTTTATCCAGGTCCCATCTCCTTAAGTTCCCACCTTTTTGCAGTTTCTTCAGTTTTAATCTACAGGTCATAACCAATAGATTGTGGTCAGAGTCCACATCTGCCCCTGGAAATGTCTTACAATTTAAAACCTGGTTCCTAAATCTCTGTCTTACCATTATATAATCTGTCTGATACCTTTTAGTATCTCCAGGGTTCTTCCATGTATACAACCTTCTTTCATGATTCTTAAACCAAGTGTTAGCTATGATTAAGTTGTGCTCTGTGCAAAATTCTACCAGGCGGCTTCCTCTTTCATTTATTAGCCCCAATCCATATTCACCTACTATGTTTCCTTTTCTCCCTTTTCCTACTGTCGAATTCCAGTCACCCATGACTATTAAATTTTCGTCACCCTTCACTATTTCAATAATTTCTTTTATTTCATCATACATTTCTTCAATTCCTTCGTCATCTGCAGAGCTAGTTGGCATATAAACTTGTACTACTGTAGTAGGTGTGGGCTTCGTATCTATCTTGGCCACAATAATGCGTTCACTATGCTATTACTTTTGAATGCATTATGGGAACAGCAGTGATCAATAAAATTGTAAATAATTACTATTAAAAACAGTCTTGATCACAATTTATTTTATAAGGTGACCGGTTTCGACCACTGCTGTGGTCATCTTCAGACCATTGAGTGGAAACCCCTTTCTGTTGGAGAATCACAACAGAAAGGGGTTTCCACTCAATGGTCTGAAGATGACCACAGCAGTGGTCGAAACCGGTCACCTTATAAAATAAATTGTGATCAAGACTGTTTTTAATAGTAATTGTTCACTATGCTGTTTGTAGTAGCTTAGCTGCATTCCTATTTTCCTATTTATTATTAAACCTACTCCTGCATTACCCCTATTTGATTTTGTGTTTATAACCCTGTAGTCACTTAACCAGAAGTCTTGTTCCTCCAGCCACCGAACTTCACTAATTCCCACTATATCTAACTTTAACCTATCCATTTCCCTTTCTAAATTTTCTAACCTACCTGCCCGATTATGTGATCTGACATTCCACGCTCCGATCCGTAGAACGTCAGTTTTCTTTCTCCTGATAACAACATCCTCTTGAGTAGTCCCCGCCCGGAGATCCGAATGGGGGACTATTTTACCTCCGGAATATTTTACCCAAGAGGACGCCATCATCATTTATCCATACAGTAAAGCTGCATGCCCTCGGGAAAAATGTACGCCCAAAAAAATTTAGTGTGTTCTACCCTGGCTACTGACTTCCATTGATGTTGAGAGGCACCCACTTGCCTTTCTCATACTGTGGCATCAAGCAGTCAGGCCTGCAAGATGAGTGGTTTGCCAAGCGAGTGGAATCTTCCTTAATTTATCGAGCAACATGAATTCTCGTATCTTACTATTTAGTTACAAATTATCCTCCTGTATGAATAATACGCAACGGAAACACGCATCTGACTATCAGTGATTTATAGAACTCTGACTGTACACTACGCACTGGCAATACCACATTTACCTTTTGTCTTTGATTTAACGGCTTTTATATAAATTCGGGACATTACGATAACATACAATTTAATGAAAAAGGCCACCAATCTCTTTCTTTTCACTATTTGATTTATTCCTAAACACACAAATTCTACAACCTACAACAAAATCACATGAGAAATTCCGCCCAGTGGGCATGGCTTTACGTTAGTGAATCTCTATACTATGGTCTCGTAATCTATTTACCGCAACAGTGCACTCCCTGGATCGGATGGTGGATCTTTTATTATACCCCACACTTCGCCTCTCACAATAATCCTCACGAAACTTTCCTCCAGATCGAGCGATACAGAAGGAACAGGCATACCCACAAATCTTTCGAAACTACCTTGCTACTCCCATGCAAAACACACATACCCAAATTACAAGACATACACAACACAACAATATGAAATATTACACAAAGAACGGTTACAACTTCATCACTTTCCGCTTTCCCACTTCAATCAATATTTATCCCAGTTTCACACGACACTGCCCCACTTTGTAATTCTACTTTCCTACTGTGAACTCTGGAGATAAACGCACGTCTTCCTGTGCAATGCAAGCCAAGTGGCGTTGCTGGAAAAACGGCCGACTCACCTTGATTCTCTCTCAGAGTTTAAATTCAGCGTCACACGGAATGATATTTCTTAAAAACTTCAACTTATGATACACACGCTATTTCTTAAATATTTCAGCTTATTGTACACACGCTATTAATTCTTAAATATTTCAGCTTATTGTACACACGCTATTAATTCTTAAATATTTCAGCTTAAGCTCACGGAAGTATCTCAACTTATAACTACACGTGGGCTCTTTGTGACCGTTGGTATACTGCAATCCCCTTAAAATTACCTGCCTCACTTTGTAATTTTCCCCACAAAAGGTCCTGTGAAAGAGAAATTATTAATTCTAACTACTCTTAAATATTCCACATCCATACCATGCCTCCACTCTTTCATTACGGAGCACAACAAAAAAAAAAACAGGTCTTTACAGCAGAAGGTTCAGCGGCAGAGTACCTGAAACATCTCTCGAAGTGGGAGAAGCACCCTGCTACCTTATTGGTCAGCCACATTTCAGACGCTCAAAGCTCTGGTAACTTCCATCTCTTTGGTCTCACCAAAGGTAGCCAAAGGATCGACTCAAAGATGATCATATATTCCGATTCACTATCTGTGGTTAGCAGACGACCATACATTCATTTCTTTCACAGATCTCACCAAACTGGATGTAGGGATTTATTTTGAGGGAGTGCACATGTGATCAATTAAATAAATAAATTGTCATTCTTTCCCACACTGGTATCCGGCTTCGCTGTATTAATTGAAATTGAGTTACTTTTACACAAAAAATGTGTTGTTCTGACAAGAATTTCGTACCTATTTTCAATGTTGGGCGGTACTGTACCCTTTCACCACCGGCTACCCATGCAGAAAAAAATGGCACGGTACTATCCTTGCAATGCGAGGGTAGTTCCGAACATTTTTTTTAAAGAAAACTGTATTAAAACAAACGTAGCAATTCATCAAAATAACCAGGAGGAGACCTTAGCCCCTGGTGACCTCAAATTGACGACCAAATGTTGTTACTTTACCAAATTGGCAGTTGTTGCATTATTGTACTCTCCACAATCCGGAGTAACGTACACATACAAATTTACAGCAATCTACATGACAAATAAAACATCACATCATAGAAATGAAAAAATAATCTTGAGATAAAATTTTGCTTTAGTTACTGGGATCTTCGTTATTTTTATGAGTAATCCAAATTTCAATAATTCTAAAACAAATAAAAAATACTAATTGTACTAATGAAATTTTAAATACCTCACCGTCCAAACACAGAACAAGATTATTACTATGGACGACATCAAAATACATCAGTTAATTCCGATATTTGTTGTGCAATGCAAACTCTTGTCCCCTGTGACAATCTTACTGATCAATGCTACATGAACCGCTACGTTAGTATTACGCCACTGGATTATAATTAGAGCATCATTGTACCAAATATTCTAATAAACATGCTACGTGAACTTGATAACCCAGAACAGACAAAGAACAAACACTAACTATTCTAAACACAAATGTTGATGAAATACAATTACACTTGCTGTCCCTTCAGGAATGAAACACATAAAAAAACATTTACACAATTACAAATACATTATTCCCTATCTTGCGAGTCACACGGAAACCTTTCATTCTGTGATTTTCTTGGGGTCAAAAAGTTGCTGATAGTTTTCCTAGAACCACTGTCTCGGTGTCAAAGCTCTCCCATGGTTACCCGGACGAAAGTCTTTGAGTCACTCAAATCGGCATTTTGAACACGCACTGAACAGTAAACTGTATCTCACATTAAACACAAATGTCATAGTCACTGTCAGAGTACCATCCACACGAATCTGTTCGTCCAAAAAAATGGCCCTACAACTACTACTACCCACGGTTCTGTCCTTTCAGTTCATGGTGTAATTAAAAGTCGTAAGTTTCAACAAACAGCACTTATTCCCGCACCAGTTCAAGAAATGTCTCCTACTACAGACGCAAATGTCAATGTCCACTCTAGTTTCTTGCCTTCATACAATAATTGTTCAGCAAACGACAACTGTCCTCTAAGTATACCAAGTGTCCCACATGCAATTCACAAAGCACACTTAACAAGTCACTGCCAAAAGTTTATGGATCCCACCATTCAGTGGTCAAGACAAAACAAAACGATCGTCCTGTCTGCTAAAGACAAAATCTTTTCCACCACTCACAACGTGGAAACACCGGTCCTTCACTTTCCACATTATGGAAAGTCGCAGTCATCTTGTTTCACGGCTCCACAGTCCAGTACTAGTTATTAGCTGCTGGTAAAAAAAATGCTCGCCGGGCTCTGCCGCGCCTCGTCCATTCTGCAGTAGCGCCGCTGCGCGCGCCGTTGAGCAGAAGAAACCACCCGCTGTTGCCTCCGCGGGATACCTTCCCCAGTCGTAAGGGTGGCGGAACTCATGAATGGCCAGTGGTACGTGCGTGTCGCCCCAGGCCGTTGACCTGCTGTAGCGGGCGCGTGGAGTGTACCCCGTCCAACAGTGGAGTGGGGAGTGCTGCGGCTCTGTCGCCTGTCGCCATGGCATCGTCAGCTCGGCCCGCTAGCGGTATGGGCGTTACGACACCCAATCAGTTAGCCTTCCGTGCATCTCGCAACATTACAGACAAAAGGAA
The DNA here is from genome assembly GCF_021461385.2 of Schistocerca piceifrons. Lineage (NCBI taxonomy): Eukaryota > Metazoa > Arthropoda > Insecta > Orthoptera > Acrididae > Schistocerca > Schistocerca piceifrons. The sequence goes on from NC_060142.1 coordinate 89,665,599, forward strand.
ATTCTTACATTAAAATTATACACCCTAGTTTTCTACACATACAACATCAACATTTATCTCTTTTCTATAGACAGCCCACACTCGTGCTATTCATTGTACCTGTCGTCCCTCATACAAAACATGAAAGTGTAAAAAAAAAACCAAAAGGAATAATAAACAATCTATACAGCTCATAATTACAATATCAAATAGTAGGCTACTCTAACATCCTATCACAGTGAAAATATTAGAAACTTTATCCTAAAACTACAATATACAATGAACTTTTGTGCTTGTGACACACTGAAATTAATACCCCTTGAAAGTGTTCTAACAAAAAATAAGAATAATCTACATAGCTCACAATTACCTACCACATGTTATTAAATAGTAAACTACTTTAACATCCTAACACAACAAACATTTTAGAAACTGATGACTCTAAATCTACAACATACAATGCACCTTTGTGCTTGTGACAGACTGAAATTAGTATCTTTCTATATATTTTACCTTTTTATTATATATAACTACATTTCTAGGACATGTATGAACCATCCACATGATGTCAGATCCTGACCTGCCATCGAGGTTCATCCCAATCAAACAATACATAATAATGTTGTAGTTACAGAACGGTAGCATCCCCTTTACAGGAGTGTGCGCATTGATCACACTACTCTACGACTCTCACTCACCAGACATCACATTTTCCCTCTCATTCAATCCATAGGTACACTAACAGAATAGGTCTAGAAGTCGGCTAACCTTAACACCACCACACTCACGACAACATACCATACCTTAGCTCCCTTATACTCAACCACATAACACATGAAGCTGTTTCAGAGATAGCTTTCCAGTCTCCGAATTCGTCCTTTCACTCTGGCACCTCTCTCCATCGGCTTACCTCCGCATTCGCTTTACCCATTAATCATTCTGCTAAACACCAAATTAGAATTGCGACATTTCATCTAAGAACAAAAAATACACAAATTAATCAACCTGCAAAATAACTGTACACATTCTTGGTACCGTTTTGATTGGTTATACTGGTACCAGGCTTCAACAACAACAAAAAATATTATTTTTGCCCAATCGCAAATTTTATGCTAAGAATTAGATCTACACTTATATCACATCTTACGTCAGTATTCCACAACGTTCACCATCTGGGTCTCATACTCCCTTTACGTCCTTTCACATTGTGCAGTTGTCCTCATCTCTTCATTCGTATTTCGGCTCTCCGTCCGTCCATTACTCTATCATTTCCTGGTCTTCCTTCATCATTGGCATCAATCTCTATTGCAGCATACACAGGCCTCTCTGTAACATACATCTAAGACATCTCCACATTATTAATTCTACTCACCTTTATTTACCACTGTTTCATCACGTCGAATCTTTCTTTATTAATCACACTGCTTCACGTCGCTTCTCTCCTTAAAATTACCTGCCTCACTTTGTAATTTTCCCCACAAAAGGTCCTGTGAAAGAGAAATTATTAATTCTAACTACTCTTAAATATTCCACATCCATACCATGCCTCCACTCTTTCATTACGGAGCACAACAAAAAAAAAACAGGTCTTTACAGCAGAAGGTTCAGCGGCAGAGTACCTGAAACATGGCCGTATTCCGATTCTCTCGCACCTCTCTCGAAGTGGGAGAAGCACCCTGCTACCTTATTGGTCAGCCACATTTCAGACGCTCAAAGCTCTGGTAACTTCCATCTCTTTGGTCTCACCAAAGGTAGCCAAAGGATCGACTCAAAGATGATCATATATTCCGATTCACTATCTGTGGTTAGCAGACGACCATACATTCATTCCTTTCACAGATCTCACCAAACTGGATGTAGGGATTTATTTTGAGGGAGTGCACATGTGATCAATTAAATAAATAAATTGTCATTCTTTCCCACACTGGTATCCGGCTTCGCTGTATTAATTGAAATTGAGTTACTTTTACACAAAAAATGTGTTGTTCTGACAAGAATTTCGTACCTATTTTCAATGTTGGACGGTACTGTACCCTTTCAATGTGTTGTATTTATTGAAGGAACTATACTCCCTGCAGTAGAAAATTAACTGTACTGTGTTTTTTCAAAGTTCAGAGCAAGCCCATTCGCAGAAAACCAATCAATAAACTTTCCAGAGACATTATTTGTATCATTTTCTACTGCAGTTTCTTTCACTGGATTAATAATGATGCTTGTATCATCAGGAAACAATGTCAGTTTAGCCTCTTGTTTAAGATAAGGAGGAAGGTCATTCACATATATCAAGAACACATGTTGACCCATGATCGAACTCTCTGGAACGCCTAATGCAATTTCACCTCAGATGAAGTAGGAAACTTCCTTAAATCACTTAAACCATACAAAGAAAGTTTTGCCTCCTGTTATGTAGATATTACTGAAATCACTCAAATGCTGTTCCATTTATACCATTGATTTGTAAATTCTGTAACATAATGTCATGGTTCGTACAATCAAACACTTTGGATAAGTCACAGAAGAGTCCTATTGGTGACATTTTACTATTTAAAGACTCTGTTATGTGGACAATGAAATTATATATTGCTGCCTCAGTGGCACAGAATTTTGAAACCCAGGCGAAGAACTTGGCTCGACAAGTTCGAAGTGTGTTTTCATCCGGAAGTGAAGTTCCTTGAGGTTTGTTTCTGCAGAGAGAGGAAAAGGTGTAAACCTTACGGCCAAAGATCAAGTGAATGACGCTGGTGCGAAATGTCTACCCAACCAACCCCTGTACAGTGTTTTCTTGTCAGTGTAGCAGAATGTGGGCGGGCGTTATCGTGAAGTAGCATCACTTAACGTAGTCTTCCTGGTAGTTGATCTTGGACTGCATCTGCAAGATGTCTCAGTTGTTGTCAATAAAGGACAGCAGTGATGGTTACACCTCGAGAAAGCAATTCATTGTACACCATATCTTTGCTGTTGCATCAGATGCATAATGTTGTCTTTTGTGGACGCGTGCGAGTCATAGTACGCGGAGTTGCTGCTTTCTTGGAGCTCAAAAATTCCTTTCTTTTCCTTACACTAGCATAAAGACTCAATTTATCGTCACCAGTAACGATAGGATAGGAATGGCCGGTATTGTTCACGATCCAGTTGATGAAGACCAAACAGAGATGGACATGCGGCCACCTGCTGATTTTTGCGATTTTGGCTTATAGCACACGGTACTCACACACGCGATTTTTGAACCTTCCGCTTGCATGGAAATGCCACATGATGGTTGAATGATCACAGTTCGTCATATTTTACACTTCCTGAGTAGAATGAGGTGGATCATTGTAGATTAATGGATTTAAACGGTCTTCATCAAACCCGAAGTTCGTTCTGAACTAACGTGAAAACGATCCTCCTCAAAAATAGAAAACCTTCATCTTACCGTGGTTTGTCCAATGACATTATCCCCATATCAGGCGCAAATGTTTCTGTCAGCCTCCGTTTCTGTGTCCCCTCTTTTGAACTCATGCAGTAGAACGTGTCGAAAAAGTTGCAGTTTGTCCATTTGGTACTAAATTTTTTGGCGTGCAGAGCTCCATTCACTATCTCCAAATGACAAAATGATAATATGTAAGCTCAGTTAGGAACACTGAACTACAAATAAAAAATGACAATCGGTAAATAAATCTATAGTAGCAGGAATACCAGCATGCAGAACGAAAATGCTGCGAACTTATGTCCCAGCTTAATACGTAGAAGGGCCACGTAAGGAAAAGAGTAGAAAAAGCAGATGCCGTAGATTCGTAGGAAGAATCGTGTGGAAATGTCATCGATCCGCGATGGATGCGGCTTACAAAACACTTGTTGGACCGACTATTGAATATTCTTAGTCAATCTGGAGACGTTACCGGGTAGGATAGATGGAAGGGATAGACAAGACCCAACAAAGAGCGGCGTCTTTCGTTACGGGGTCATTTAGTGGACGCGAGAGCGTTACGGAGATGTTCAGAACACTCCAGTCGCAGACGATAAAAGACAGGCGCTGTGCTTCTCGGAGAGCTTTACTGTCCAAAGTCTCAGAGAGTACCTTCCAGGAAGAGTCGGGAAAGGCATTACTTCCTACATGTCTCGCGAAATGACGGCAACCTAGAAAATTTCGATAGACTAGAGCTAATACGGTCGTAAGGTGTCAGGCAAATCCAACACCTTCCATGAAAACCCTGACATGATAAGCAAATCCAGCAGTATGTCACATAGCTCCGAATAAACCGTGACATTAAATTAACCAAAGTAATACGAGTAACGAGTGAGCAAATGGAATACCACAGGCTAACACAAGAATGGCTAAATGCATGTCATACCTTCCCACCGTGAGACAGACGCAGTTCCGAGGGGAGAAACGAGAACAGAAGCCGAGAGCAGAACCGTGTTAAGCTAGAAGGCCCTACGATAAGGGACGGACAGACACCCACGTCGCCAGCTAACCGCTAGGACCACATCACCCGCAAGTTTTAACGTGAGACTTTTTCGCGTCTCTGTTACGTCAGGACCACACCCAGCCCATGTTAAAAGATAGAGCCCACCAGAAGAACAGTATAGATCTTACGATAACGCTAGAAGGACCACACCAGCTGCAAGTTTTAGCGTGAGACTTTTTCGCGTCTCTGTTCCGTTGCAAACTTTAAAAACATTGCCCCACCACGAAAAGTATAATGTTTCTCATTGGATGGACAGAATTTTTGTAGTCGGAGCTTAAGGTTAACATTGAGACCCTGATTGGTCAGATGAAAACACAGCCAGATAGTTTTTTTAAACCAACTTCGGTAAATTGTAGTAAGGAGAAGTTAGGAGGGAGTTGCTTCCGAGACGGAGAGGTGAGCGGAGCTGTGCTGTCCGCCGCCCACTGACGAACACCGACAAGGTAATGAACGCACGCGATGCCGCATAACAGCGCATAAAGCTTCACTCAGAACTGCAGAAGTCTCTTCTGTTACACCCCCTTTTTGCGTAATACTAGTGTCGATCGTCAATTAAAGCTCATGGTGTTCACATTTGCCACTTGAAGTAAAAATCTGAAACGCGATGATTTTTCTGTTATATAGTTATTGAGAAGCCACATCAGCCAGTGTAATTTACGACAAGTTAGGTAAGTAATTAAAGATAATTGAGGGTAACTGTAGACCATTTTGATGGTTTTCTCTCTTGTGAATCTTAATTTAAACCTAGATTATATATGTGATATGGCATAAGTCATCCTTCGATCCATTGTAGAACTTGGAAACCCATTCAGGGAATATTCGTTCACATTTTTGTTGAACGCAGTTGGTTTTTACCACCCTGTATTAAAACATTTCCTTTTAACAATAGTGCAATTTATAAACAATGTTTTGTGAGTAGAATAAAATTTCCATTGGTAAACTTAACTGCTTTTTCGACGTTATTTTATCAGCTAACTAAAAATAGGAAAGCCTTGAACCCCTTCCACTAAATTTAGTTAGTATTAAGATTCTTTTACAGGGAGTGCAGTGGAGCTGACGCTGAGTATTTGGTTATATCATCGCTAGTCTCACTGAACTCTTCTGAATTCTAGATGTCATGTGTGGTCTGGCGTCTCCTTACCAGCAACAGGTCCCAGGTTCAAACTAGTCAATTCCCTAAGAAACACCCTCAGAGCGTCGTTGCACGAAAGTGGTAGGGAGACACGATATAGAACAAACAGACACCACGAAGAATGTTAGACGTTCGTTAACGAATGATCATTCTTTTCATGCGCCATTCTGCGAATGGAACAGGGAAAGGCGGAGAGAGGGAGAGAGAGAGAGAGAGAGAGAGAGAGAGAGAGAGAGAGATTAGATAAAGGTACCCGAAGTAGCCCCCGGTACACACCGTCAGGTGGCTTGCCGTGTATAATGTAGATAGAGAGGCGTGCTACCTGCTAAAAGCCTCTTACCCCCAGCAAGAGCCTCCGGACTCCGCAGAAACGTCTCTCCTCGGTAACTTTCCTCTCCTCAACTGTTCCAACCTCTGCTGGTTGTTGTAAGTTTCAGTTACGGACAGGTATCGGTATTTCTGACTAACAACTGCGTTTCGGCCTCTGGTGGGACTCACGCTATTACACATCTTCTCATGAACCCCGCCCCCCACCACATGCAGTGAAATAAATATGAAATTAGGTGACAGATTCGGAACTTTTTGACGAGGAACAAACTGCTGTTCTATGCATAATTTTCGTATCACTTTTATTTCGAAGTGTCTGAACATTCAAACGCGAACTAAAGCCTCTAAATACACTACTGGCCATTAAAATTGCTACACCAAGATGAAATGCAGATGATAAGCGGGTATTCATTGGACAAATATATGATACTAGAACTGACATGTGATTACATTTCCACGCAATTTGGGTGCATAGATCCTGAGAAATCAGTAACCAGAACAACCACCTCTGGCCGTAATAACGGCCTTGATGCGCCTGGGCATTGAGTCAAACAGAGTTTGGATGGTGTGTACAGGTACAGCTGCACATGCAGCTTCAACACGATACCACAGTTCATCAAGTGTAGTGACTGGCGTATTGTGACGAGCCAGTTGCTCGGCCACCATTGACCAGACGTTTTCAGTTGGTGAGAAATCTGGAGAATGTTCTGGCCAGGGCAGCAGTCGAACATTTTCTGTATCCAGAAAGGCCCGTGTAGGACCTAATTATGAACATGCGGTCGTGCATCAACCTGCTGAAATATAGGGTTTCGCAGGGATCGAATGAAGGGTAGAGCCACGAGTCGTACCACATCTGAAATGTAACGTCCGCTGTTCAAAGTGCCGTCAGTGTGAACAAGAGGTGACCGAGAAGTGTAACCAATGGCACCCCATACCATCACGCCAGGTGATACGCCAGTATGGCGATGACGAACTGTTCGTGCAGATGGTTGTTGTCTTGCAGACGTCCCCATCTATTGCTCTCAGGGATCGAGACTTGGCTGCACGATCCGTTACAGCCATGCGGATAAGATGCCTGTCATCTCGACTGCTAGTGATACGAGACCGTTGAGATCCAGCACGGCGTTCCGTATTACCCTTCTGAACCGATTCCATATTCTGCTAATAGTCATTGGACCTCGACGAATGCGAGCAGCAATGTCGCGATCGATAAACCGCTATCGCGATAGGCTGCAATCCGACCTTTATCAAAGTCGGAAACGTGATGGTACGCATTTCTCCTCCTTACACGAGGCATCACAACAACGTTTCACCAGACAACGCCGGTCAACTTCTGTTTGTGTATGAGAAATCGGTTGGAAACTTTCCTCATGTCAGCACGTTATAGGTGCCGCCACCGGCGCCAACCTTGTGTGAATGCTCTGAAAAGTTAATCATTTGCATATCACAGCATCATCCTGTCGGTTAAATTTCGCGTCTGTAGCACGTCATCTTCGTGGTGTAGCAATTTTAATGGCCAGTAGTGTGATTACAGAAACGTGAGAAACCTTACAATTACAGTTCCCGACGTACAGAGGAACCGAGATCTGTAAACAGATCGCGGGTGCCGTCATTCTGAGCGGAAGTAATAAACTGTTCAGAATGCCGAACAAGTAACTTCTAGCCGTCTCAACGGCCAAGGCTGCGTCATGTTAGGGAACTTCTGGGGGAAAAAGGAAGCGGCGAGTTCTATGGCTCAGCAGCTGACAGCTGGAATCGTGACCACCCAGCAAGTTGGCACCGGAACTACGTTTCAGACGTAGACACACTGGTTTGACCAACTAACGAAAGCCCTGAGTATCGCTGCTCCAGCCCATTCTGGAACGTCTCCATGGATGTCCAGTAGCTGCCGTCTCGCCCGCGATTGTCTATTGTTCAAACGTACGTTACGCCCTTCTGTCACAGTCCAATGGTGATGCTCAGATTCGATCGCTGTTTCGGTCGTTTAGCGATTGGGATTATTTCGCAATATGGCGGGAGAACAACAATGCTAGCCTGGTGGCAAAGTTCTCTCAACTTTGCCATCCCTCCCCTTTTGATACCAATTTGCGTAGCTGTAGGTGAATATCATTTCTACGGGATGTTTCCGTAAGTAGGTGCAAAAATTTAACAGCGCGTAGAGGGTGCTACACTGAACAATTTGAGGTAGGGAACCTGGAGTCGAAGAAGCCAGTTCAAGGAGATATGGAAGTAAACTTGCCAACCGCTTAGTCTAGCATTATGATTTCCAGTTTATTTACAACTAACGTGCGTTCAAATTTACACGTACCGCGCTGTTTATTTACATGTACATCCTTTGTTTCCTGTATGGAAAGAAGGACGACGAGCCATACCTTATAACGGCCCGTCTGAATGACCACCTGTACTTGAGGTTCGTGCAGAGAGTTAAACCCGATTTGTTGAAGAACTTAGCCTTGGCTGCTCGTGGGAGGATGTGGATACAACATGACGGTGCACCACCTCGCTTCAGTTTGGATGTCCACAACCATCTCAGTTCTGTATTTCCTGATGGCTGGATTGGAAGGGGCGGTACTGTTCCATGGCCTGCGAGGTCACCTCACTTCAATGTCCTTGATTATTTCCTATGGGGATCTAAAATCACTTGTGTATGAGACGCCAGTAAATATGGAGATGGAATTACTTGCCAGAATTGCAGCTGCCCTTGATGTGGCTCGAAATACTCCAGGGATGAGATTATCACTCTGCAGTGGAGTGTGCGGTGATATGAATCTTCCTGGTAGATTAAAACTGTGTATCGAGACTCGAACTCGGCACCTTCGCCTTTCGCGGTCAAGTGCTCTACCAACTGAGCCACCCAAGCACGACTCACGCCCCTCCTCACAGCGGTACTTCTGCCAGTATCTCGTCTCCTACCTTCCAAACTTTACAGAAGATCTCCTGCGAAAGCTGTGAGGACGGGGCGTGAGTCGTGCTTGGGCAGCTCAGTTGGTAGAGCACTTGCCCGCGAAAGGCAAAGGTCCCGAGTTCAAGTCTCGGTCCGGCACACAGTTTTAATCTGCCAGGAAGTTTCTTACTCCAGGGATATTCGTCAGGGTGCCTCAGATTTTTCTTCGCCGATGTCTTGCTTCTATTGAAGTTGATGGCTGTCACTTTCATCACATTTAGTATGATAAAGTACAAATGGTACGTTTATTGTGTCAGTGATGGTATTTGCAGTTAACAGTAACTAAAGTAAATAAAAAAGTACACAGTCCTATTATCTCCTTAAACTGGCGTCTCCCACCCCAGGTTCCCTAACTCAAGTTGTTTCGTGGAGTATCATCTATGTCCTGTAAATTTTGGCACGATCTTACGGAACCATCCTGTATATGTCATTCTGTGAATGTGTATATGTCAGTGGAGGCTGGCCCCGGTTAATGGTAGGTTCTTCTGTTCTAATTTGAGAATATATCCCTTTGTGCTAATTGCTATATCTTTTATTTGTGTTACGGTTTCTACCACCTTCCCCCAGAATCCATTCAAATCAGTGGCTCTCTGCAAGTAGTGTCATAGCCCATGCCTTCCCACGGTCTGAAACTGAGTAGAATATTACCATGAGATCGCAGTGGTCTGTCAGTATTGTAACGCCCCAACGACCACCTTAAAGTCAATTAAGAAAGAACATGAATTAGGGAAAGTTATCTTGGCAGTTACATCTTTGCCGATGAGCTAACACCAAAGAGTTTTGTCAACAACTACATTGTACACCACTGAGCATATTTGTTAGCGAAAGAGAAAGAAGGAACATCGTATTTCAGCAATGGACAAATATCCATGTAACAAATGTGAAATTAATATCTCAAAAGTTAAGTCCAAAGTAATGTCATCAGAGATAACTTTTATGTGTAAGAGAGTTGTAAGCGCAACGAAGAAATTCAATGCGCCTACAATGCTCTTCCACAGAAGAAGTCGCTTGCTAGAACTCATCCAGTGCAGACGTATGAGAGCAGTTCTGATCTGAATTATTGAGATTGCGAATCGTGACGAGATTGTTTTCGAGTTTAGAAGTGTTTGTTGCGTGACGGGATTCACGGCTTAAGAAACTGATTTTATGATCTGAGACAGGAACAGATAGACTCATTTAACCGTGCACTACGGGTTAATTGAAATCTAATAACGGAATTAGTGAACATTGGACTTGACTTTAAATTAGTTGGACCTTAAGGAGAAGCGAACATTCTGTGAAAGAATACACGCAATTAGTCTTGAGTAGGACCCAAGTACACGACATCAAGAAGATAAAACAATAAAGTGTTGAGTTGTGGTAATTGCCAAGAAACTACAACTCAATCGGACTGACTTAACTAAACTATTTCGTGTGCGTGTGGTGCGGGAGTTATAAGTATTTAGTGACAAAATAACAATAAACTGTTCGTTGCCAGTTAAATACCCGGTGTGGACTACATCATTAAATAGTTTGATAAATGACTAAATCAACGGCTACTCGTGAAAGACTATTTCGTTGAAGTGCAAATATTCACGTCATTAGTTGAGAAGTGAACTTGAAAATATCTTCGTATTACAATACAATCTTACAAAGACTGAATCAAAGAGTATCTCTGGATTTCGCTGCATACCAGCACAACAATTCCATAGCAACGAGACAACAGCATAAAAAAAACTGTTAACTAAAATATTTCCTCGCAACCAGTGGCGTGTGCTATGCGAACGAGAGAAGAAGTCATAACTACTGCAAATCCGGGAATTAACAATACAATATTAATAATAAAAAGCATCAATTATACGAGTTCGCATAAGTGGAAACGCTGCGGACTTGTAATTGAGATTCAACGACTTCGCGAGAAACGCCTTTTCGGAAGTTTTTCACGTTTTTTTTCCCGTTAATCTACGGGGACTGACGTTATATCGCATCGTGTCTCTACTCTGTCGGGAGAGCTGTGGCAGTAGCAGCTCTACGGCGTCGACTACATCAGCACGCGGTTGGAGTCCGGGTGCACGCGCCATAGTATTCACCTCACCCACTAACTGGGGCAAGCTCTTTTTATTCAGTCTGGCTGGGATAAAAAAAGCTGTGGCAGTCAGTTTAGGTGTGGTATCGCAACGACCCTCGACTTCCAATCGCAGAGGGCATGTCAGAACCACCAGCTGACGGCGATTACTTGTTCCGGGAATCAGGAGGTGAGACTGCCACCACCGGCGATGTGCTCCGTTTATGAGAACCGGGATCGGACAGAAGCCAGAGGACAAAGGGAAAGGGCTCAAAGGGAGAGAGAAATGGTGGCGTAGCTCGCGTTTCCTGTCGACAGGTATACCTCCCACACGGGAGCCCGTATCACAGTGCCACCCCAGCAGCTGACCGGATCCGTCCGTGTCGCCCAAGTGTGCGCTGCATCTTCCCTTTTGCCCTCGCTGCAGCTTTCTCCGCAGGGGCAGCGCGGACTGGAGCTTCCCGGAAGGGTGGGGAAGGGTCGGTGCGCCTGCGAATACAGCCCCCGGGCCAGGACTCGCCTTAATGTGACGCGACTCGCGAAAGTTTGCCCGCCTCGCACCTCCTCCTTCTTTCAGAGCCAGCCAGCGCTCCGGCGGACCCACCCTCCGCCGAACACCCAACTGCGACCGCTCCCCGCGCGACTCGCAGCCTGCGCGTCGAGGAGAGAAAATTGGCAAAGTAATTATAACCATTCAGCGTGCCATTCTTTTTCTCGTTTTCTTCCCTTCTTGCTCACTTTTTACCGTCCCTCCATTAGTTTAACAGAAGCAATTATTTCTTTCGAAGAAGAGCCCGCCAACTCGAGGAGCGGACGGGGGTTAGGGATACGCGCCCTGCGAGACAAAGTGGGCGGATCGTTAGCCGGCTCCGATGCTCACTTTATACGTATAAATATTTCTTACATCTGCACTGGTGGGACATAAATAGCCCTGAAAGTGCCATTGCTCATTCTTACAAAGTTCAGCGACTAATGGTACACTTTTTAATGGCCCTCTCTCAGACAGGTCTGTTTGAATTCGCTCCTAGCAATTCCTGCGCTGTGTGTGTGTGGTCTCCCCGAGGGTAACTAACGTTGCCAGATTACATTTGTTCTCGCCATACGTCTCACTGCAGTCATGGACTGTGCGGCTGGTCCCGGCGGAGGTTCGAGTCCTCCCTCGGCCATGGGCGTGTGTGTTTGTCATTAGGATAATTTAGGTTAAGTAGTGTGTAATTTTAGGGACTGATGACCTTAGCAGTTAAGTCCCATAAGATTTCGCACACATTTTTTTCGCCATACGTCTGCAGCACGAGCACATTTGCCACTTGCCTTGGTGGTATAGAGTGTCATTTGGTAGTCAGTCAGTCACCACCGATTTGCATAGCCACTGATTTGGACTGGAGCCTTTACATACCTAACGTCTGAAGACCAGTGGCTGCGCTCTGTCTTAGAGGTTTCTGTGACATTATCTTTCAACAAGAAAGAGCAAGATCGCATTTATGATATAAATACTTCTGATCACCGTGTAAAGTACTTTGAAATACGGTAAATTACACCCTACACATACTATTTTGCTTCAAAGTGGCGCAAAAATTCAGAGCGTTCGGATACATTTAAAAACTCTGGTAAGCACTTTCAAATATGGCAAGTTACACCCTTACGGTCGGCCGCTGTGGCCGAGCGGTTCTAGGCGCTTCAGTCCGGAACCGCGCTGCTGCTACGGTCGCCCGTTCGAATTCTGCCTCGGACATGGATGTGTGTGATGTCCTTAGGTTAGTTAGGTTTAAGTAGTTCTAAGTCCAGGGGACTGATGAACTCAGATGTTGCGTCCCATGATGCTTGGAGCCATTTGATTTACACCCTTTACGTAAACTCGGATAAGAACTTTTGAATACGATGTAAAAAATTTAGAGCATTCAGATACTTTTGACCACCTTTCGGAGTTATTTGAAATACTGAAATTTACATTCATTACGTAGTTTTGGTTGAATTCGATGCAAAAACTTGTGAGCGTTCGGATACTTTTAAACACTGTGTAAAATACTTTGAAATACTTTAAGTTACATCCTCAACGTAATTTGTGTGTGTGTGTGTGTGTGTGTGTGTGTGTTTTTCCTTACGTAATTTTTTAGAAACATCACTGTAGATTCTTTTGAACATGGCCGGCTCTGGCAAAAAAAATATGCCGCACCCTCATTGGTTCACGATTTTAGCAACAAAAACTTACTTTTCAACAAAATCTCCGTTCAGTATCTCAGTTGTTAGAGCAGCTGCCCGTCAAAGGCAAAGGTCCCGAGTTTGAGTCTCGGTCTGGCACACAGTTTTAATCTGCCAGGAAGTTTCATAATCTCCCTTCATTATGACGGCCTGAGGGTAGGTTACTGGGAGGGCGTTAACACCCACATGCCACCATTCCACTAGCTGACGTCGGAGCCAACGTTGTGCTGCGCCCCTAACCTCCCCGTCATCCACGTATTGCTTCCTGTAGAGTGCTTCTTCATTGGGCCAGACAGATGAGAGCCGGAAGGGGCGGTATCCAGGCTGTACGGTGGATGAAAAGGAACAGTCCAATTAAGTTTTGTGAGCCTCTGACATGCCAGGGATAAGGAGAAGTTCGTTTACAACCGCGGATCATCTCGAATGAGAGTGTTCGCACGTTCTAACATTACGGGAGCTACAGCTCTGTGCGGCCGGCTGGCAAGCGGGACGTAGAACAAGTTTGTACGACCTTGTTGCGATGATGGCAGACTCCTTGCCCAACGATTCGCAGTGCTTTCTTTTACTCCCAGGTATTCACAGACATCCTGCAAGCGCCTATTAATACATGCGATGCTCTGGTTTCCCGCCAAAAGAAACGAAATGATAGCTCTCTGTTTGGAACGCACCTCCGTTAAAGACGCCATTTTGAACCTTTCAACTTAATGAAACTATAGGGGCTGAAGTGGGAATATTCCACAATGTCGCACAACAAATTCTGAGTTTTTATCAAAAAAGGCGTTGCATTACTTATAGAACGCCCCTCGTATTTCCCGCCATACGCCGTTTTAGTTTTTTCAGTTTCCCGCTATCCGCCATCTTTAATTTTCTTATCTTCCGCCATCCGCCGTCTGGGATATTTGAATTTACAAATGGCTCTGAGCACTATGGGACTCAACTGCTGAGGTTATTAGTACCCTAGAACTTAGAACTAGTTAAACCTAACTAACCTAAGGACATCACAAACATCCATGCTCGAGGCAGGATTCGAACCTGCGACCGTAGTGGTCTTGCGGTTCCAGACTGCAGCGCCTTTAACCGCACGGCCACTTCGGCCGGCACTGAATTTACACTACTGGCCATTAAAATTACTACACCAAGAAGAAATGCAGATGATAAACGGGTATTCATTGGTTAAATATACTAGAACTGACATGTGATTACATTTTCACGCAATTTGAGTGCATAGATCCTGAGAAATCAGTACTCAAAACAGCCACCTCTGAGCGTAATAACGGCCTTAATACGCCTGGCCAATTGGTGACAGTTCTGGACAATGTGCTAGCCAGGGCAGCAGTCGAACATTTTCTGTATCCAGAAAGGCCCGTACAGGACCTGGAACATGCGGTCATGCATTATCCTGCTGAAATGTAGGGTTTCGCAGGGATCGCATGAAGGGTAGCGCCACGGGTCGTAACACATCTGAAATGTAATGACCACTGTTCAAAGTGCCGTCGATGCAAACAAGAGGTGACCGAGATGTGTAACCAATGGCACCCCATACCATCACGCCGGGTGATACGCCAGTATGGCGATGACGAATACATGCTTCCAACGTGCGTTCACCGCGATGTCGCCAAACACGGATGCGACCATCATGATGCTGTTAACAGAACCTGGATTCATCTGAAAAAATGACGTTTTGCCATTCGTGCACCCAGGTTCGTCGTTGAGTACACCAGCGCAGGCGCTCCTGTCTGTGATGCAGCGTGAAGGGTAACCGCAGCCATGGTCTCCGAACTGATAGTCCATGCACCTGAAAACGTCGTCGAACTGTTCGTGCAGATGGTTGTTGTTTTGCAAACGTCCCCATCTGTTGACTCAGGGATCAAGACGTGGGTGCACGATCCGTTACAGCCATGCGGATAAGATGCCTGTCATCTCGGCTGCTAGTGACACGAGGCCGTTGGGATCCAGCACGGCGTTCCGTATTACCCTCCTGAACCCACCGATTCCATATTCTGCTAACAGTCATTGGATCTGGACCAACGCGAGCAGCAATGTCGCGATACGATAAACCGCAGTCGCGATAGGCTACAATCCGACCTTTATCAAAGTCGGAAACGTAATGGTACGCATTTCTCCTCCTTACACGAGGCATCACAACAACGTTTCACCAGGCAACGCCGGACAACTACTGTTTGTGTATGAAAAATCGGTTGGAAAGTTTCCTCATGTCAGCAGTTGTAGGTGTCGCCACCGGCGCCAACCTCGTGTGAACACTCTGAAAAGCTAATCATTTGCATATCACAGCATCTTCTTCCAGTCGTTTAAATTTTGCGTCTGTAGCACGTCATCTTTGTGGTGTAGCAATTTTAATGGCCAGTAGTGTAGTACTAGCGTTTTAGTGATGTCGCGGAGCTTCAGCGCCGACTAGCGGCGGAAACTCGAACCCTGCGCTAAAGTCGCCATAGCCATACTATCGCCATCCCCGCGAATATGACACCGTGTGCCGTAAACAGTGCGCCACCCAGCTCGGTTAAGTACCTAGATGAAGTATTCGTACATTCGCGATTCGCCTAGCTCCTTTCTGCACGGCAGATTAAGTTATTCTCGTCTGCAGAGAAAGTAGCACCGATCACATCAGAAATGGCTCACAAGGTGCCGGCGCCTAGCGGGTAGAGCAGGCGTCACTATCGCCTGCAGGTTTGCGCGTCGAGTCCGCCGCGACCACGCGTGGTAAGCCGCGACTGGGCGCACGCCGACTTCCCGCAGAAGAGCAATTACCGGCGGCAAAGCGGTTTGCTCCGCAAATACCGCCGTTCCTCTGTTAAGGCGTCACCCGCCTCGCCGCCGGCGCCGACGAGTATTGGGTTTCACACACACACACACACACACAGACACACACAAGGCGATGGCTCCGCCGGACAGGCGATTACGTGTCTGTGCCTTTGCTGCCGTCGCGGATTTGTCAAAGCCGAACGGTCGTCTTCAATTTATCGCGAACTTCATCGAATTTGTGTGTGTGTGTGTGTGTGTGTGTGTGTGTGTGTGTGTGTGTGTTGTACACATTTGAGAATAATCTTCCCCTTGCGAATTTGTATCTCCGTTTACCTTGCAGTGTCTGAAGCTCTAGTCCTAGCTGATATTCTGGCCGTGATCTCCAGTCCGAAAACTTGTTTGATTCCGCTCGCACGCTAGGGATCTCTCCTCTCATGGTAACTGCAACCGACATCCATCTCAATCTGCTAACCTTTTCATGCCTAGGTCTCTCTCTACAATTATTACGCCCTATGTCCCTCCGTTACCAAATTAACAATTCCTCGAAGCCTGAGGATGTGTTCTATCAGCTCATCCCTTCGTTTAGTCACCTTGTGCCATAAACTGAAGACCTGAAAAAAAAGTCTCTAAGTGGCATAATAAGGAGTTTTAAAGTTTGGTGTGAAATGAGATGTACACCTGAAGTGCAATAACGTGTGACAGGTTCAGACTGCCACGAATAGAAATGTAGTAGTAGTAGTAGTAGTAGTAGAAGGGATTTGTGGGCGCACGACAGCAAGGTCTTCAGCGCCCGTTCAGTATCATAGTGAGACGGGTGTCAAGAAAAAAAACTCAGAACATTTACATAAAACGGAACATAAAACACGGGGAACAATCATTGGAAAATATGTGCTCACCCACACCGAAGCGTGGGATGAAGCAGGGCGTCAGCAGTAAAACATGGACAACACAGGAAGAAAACGGGAGAGGGAGCTAAAACAATGTAGCAGATGTAAGGGGCTGGCTGACCGCAAGGAAAAACTGGGAGGAGTCAGCCACTCTGCAATACACTAAAAGCTCCAGCCTAAAAGTTTAGGCCAGAGTCCAGACACATCACAACCCTAGACACACACGTCTCATCGTTAGCTAAAACACAAGGCAGATTCCCATAAACTTGTGCTTCTGCCGGTGCATCACGGTAAAAAAGGCAGTCTGTTAAAATGTGCCGGACAGAGATGTGCACGCCACAAGTATCACAAAACGGAAGATCCTCCCGCCGTAATAAATAGCTATGCGTCAGAGGACAGTGCCCGATCCGAAGACGTGTGAGGGCCACCTCTTCCCGCCTGAGCAGCCGGCAGGAGGAACGCCACGGCCGAGTGGTTGACTTTACCGACCGCAGTTCATTGGCCGTCACCGCCAGCCATTCGTCCTCCCACAACTCCATGCACTTCCTGTGGAGTGCAGCGATGACTGACTGCAAGGGGATAGGACGCTGGACCACATCCTGCTCTCTGCAGGCCTCCTTGGCAGCCCGGTCGGCCTGTTCATTGCCCCATATGCCGACATGACCAGGCACCCAGCAGAAGGATACCTCTTTACCCCGCCGTTGGAGCAAGTACAGTTGGTCATGTATCAGCTGGACCATCTCCTCAGTCGGGTATAGGTTCTGCAATGATTGTAAGGCACTAAGAGAATCGGAGCAGAGAAGAAATCGATCGCCCCGAACACGATGCATCAGCTCCAGTGCCTTCAGGATCGCGTGGAGCTCCGCTGCGAAAACGGTATATTCAGCAGGGAGGCGAATCCGGGTAACATGGTCAGGGAACACCACAGAACAGCCAAGGAAAGTCTCCTGTTTGGAGCCATCAGTATAAACAGTGAAACCGTGATGCACATCTAAAATGTTAAAAAACAGATATTGGAATGTAAAATCTGGTGTGCCATCCTTCTTAAAACGAGTCAAATCTAAAATAAGTTTGGGTCTCCGGAGGAGCCAAGGTGGAGATCTGCTCCAACCGCGACGTAAAACACGAAGACCAGCCATAGACATCGCAGCGAGGCAATCCTGTGCGCTAATCCCATAGGGCTGCGTCGCACGTTGCCGGTTATGAAATAACCGTGCCAGAGGAGGCTGAGCAACGGTATGGTATGCAAGGGTGTATGGTGTGGACAAAGTATTATACGCCTGGCGCACTGTAAGTAGCCGTCGCCGCATATGAAGTGGCGGTTCACCAGCCTCTGCACAGAGGCTTGGTATGGGGCTGGTTCGGAATGCCCCAGTGGCCAACCGAAGCCCTTCATGGTGCTCAACGTCCAACAACTTTAAGTAAGAAGGCCTCGCAGACCCATACACCGTGCACCCATAATCGAGCCGAGATCGCACAAACGCCCTGTAAAACTGGAGCAGACAAGTCCTGTCAGCTCCCCATGTACTGTGGCTACGACATTTGAAAATACTTAAAGCCTGAAGCGACCGCCGTTTCAGGTCTTTAAGATGAGGTAACCACGTGAGCCTCGAGTCAAAAATGAGCCCCAGAAATCTCACCGTGTCTTTAAAAGTAAGAATAGTGTCCCTCAACCGCAACTCAGGAAAGGTTAAAATCGAACGAGAACGGTTAAAAAGAACACATACAGACTTCTCAGTGGAAAACTTAAAACCACTCTTCTGCGCCCAGTCATCCAAACGCCTAATTGTAAGTTGCAACTGACGAGTTGTCGTTGCAAGGCTTGAAGAAGAGCAGAACAAAGAGAAATCATCCACAAACAAAGAACACTGGACAGGACTTTTCACTGTAGACGTAA
Organism: Schistocerca piceifrons; assembly: GCF_021461385.2. NCBI lineage: Eukaryota > Metazoa > Arthropoda > Insecta > Orthoptera > Acrididae > Schistocerca > Schistocerca piceifrons. Next base: position 89,684,219 of record NC_060142.1, read on the forward strand.
TGCTATTAATAGCGATGGCAAAGAGAGTCACACTTAAAACGCTACCCTGAGGGACACCATTCTCCTGCTCAAAGCGATCAGACAGGACGTCACCAATTCGGTATCTAAAATATCGTGGCGAGAGGAAAGACTGAATAAAAAGAGGAAGACAACCACGAAAACCCCATTCGTGAAGCTGCTCCATAATGAGACGCCTCCAAGTGGTATCGTAGGCCTTCTCGATGTCGAAAAATACACCTAGAAGGTGATGACGTCGGAGGAAAGCTTGTTGTATAGCCGCCTCCAGGAGAGCAAGGTTATCGAAGGTGGAACGAAACCTCCTGAACCCACACTAAAAGCGATTAAGGAGTTGCCGGGATTCTAACATCCAGACAAGGCGGCGGTTGACCATCCGCTCCAAGGTCTTCCCGATGCAACTAGTGAGGGCAATACTACGGTAGCTACTTGGGCTCGTGCGGTCTTTCCCAGGTTTTAAAAAAGGGATTAAAACTGCCTCACGCCACTCGTCAGGAAAGTGACCCGACGCCCAAATGGCATTAAAAAGTGCGAGGAGGATTTCTCTGTTGCGCATTGTGAGGTGCCATAGCATACTGTAATGGATCCTGTCGTGACCAGGGGATGTGTCACGAGCTCCAGACAATGCAGAATCCAGCTCCCACATAGAAAATGGGCAGTTGTAAATTTCATGAGAAGTGGACTGGAAGTCCAGACTACATCTCTCAGCAACGGCTCTATGGCGCTGGAAACCTGGATCCTGACTGGTTGTTGCAGTAACTGTGGCAAAATACGCTGCCATAGTCTGGGCAATGTCTCGCGGATCCGTGTGGAGAGTGCCGTTATTCATTACATCAGCTATGGGGCACCTCCCTCCTCTGCCAGAAATTCTCCTGATGGTGTCCCACACAATGGAACTGTTGGTGGAACGATTAATGGTGTTTAGGAACTGTTGCCATGACCTCTTCTTGCTCCCACGAATAATGCGGCGAGATCTTGCTCTCGCCACCCGAAAGGCTGCAAGATTTTCAGCAGTCGGCCGACACTTGAACCGACGCAGAGCTGCACGCCTCGTCCTGATTGCAGAGCGGCATTCGGCACTCCACCAAGGCACAGGTGGCCTCTTCCGGTGGCCCGTGGACTGTGGAATGGATGCCGCAGCAGCGTGGTGGACCGTGTTGGTAATATGATCCGCCCACATCTCAACATTCGCACAGTGTTCGAATTGGGCCAACTGGCTATAAAGTGTCCAGTCAGCTCCACTGAGCACCCATATGGTGGTCTCCTTTCGGGGCTCACGCCATCTGGCAGGTGAATCCAGATTGGGAAATGATCACTGCCGTGCAAGTCAGCGACCACTTCCCAGTGAGCACTGGCGGCAAGAGCTGGAGAGCAAAGCGAGAGATCTATGGCAGAGAACGACCCAGTCGCTGTGCAGAAATGAGTACTCTGTCCTCCATTGAGCAAGTAGGCACAGGATGACAGGAGAAGCCTCTCAATTGCTCTACCCCTGGGGCAGGTAATTGCAGAGCCCCAAAGCACATTGTGGGCATTAAAATCACCACAAAGAATGAATGGCTGGGGGAGCTGTGTAAGAAGGTCGGCGAGAGCCGCTTCATCAAGTGTATCATATGGGGGCAAGTAAAGGGAACATACAGTCAATGGATGACGCACGTGCACGGACACAGCGACGGCCTGTAAAGTCGCCGTAAGTGAGAGAGGCGAGGAGTGGTAGTCCGTCCTGACGAAAATACCTACGCCTCCTCTAGCTCTCGCTCCACGCAGGTCGTCCTTTTTGTGGAGCGTATAGCCTCGTATCTCAGGGGAGTACGATGGATGGAAATAAGTCTCCTGGAGACATAGACACAGTGGTCTATCCTGAGATAGGAGACGAAGTTCTTCCACATGCGTCCTGAACCCTTGCAAGTTCCACTGAAGTATGGGAGCCATCTATGATGGGGGTAGCACCTTCATCCTGTCTCTCCGACGAGGCGGGGAGACCGCAGCAGGTGGAGGAGCAGGCGTGGGGCGAGATGATTGCCCCACACATACATCGTATTCCATCAACTCTGGGGAAGAGTCAGAGGAAGCCTCACGTAAAACAACATCCGCATGGTCAGATGGTTTACCACGGGATTTGACCCGCTGTTGCTGCTGTACAGGAGCTTTCTGTGGTTTGGTGGGCTTTGGGGGAGCGGATGTGGGAGTGGTAATTTGGCGCACTGGGCTTGGGAACAGCCGCAGCTGTTGGAGGCGCCAGGGGCTGGCCCAAGTTCGCCACTGTACCTTTGTCTGCCAGTCGAGTAGGGGCTACTGGCTCTGAAACACTGGCGGCGTTGCAAGTGCACTGGCAGCTGCAGGTGTTAGTGCCAACACTCACCACCTCGGTCTGCGTCGAGGCATCGACTTTTGGAGTAGGCTTCTGAACCAGGGATGCAAAAGATGTAGCAAATGAGGGAGGTTGCATCGACTTATAGATCTTCTTGGCCTCACCATAGGGGATACGCTTGGTTGTTTTTATTTCCTGGACTTTGCGTTCCTCTAAAAATATTCGGCAGTCCCTACTCCACACTGGGTGGTTGCCAGAGCAATTGATACATCTGGCTGGAGACGAGCAACCAACTCCTTCATGAGCAGCCTTACCACAGTTGCCACAAGTCGCTTCGCCTTTACACCCGAAGGTGGTATGCCCAAAACGCTGGCATTTAAAACAGCGCATTGGAGACGGGAAATAAGGCCGCACACTAAGGCGAAGGAAGCCAGCTTTAATATGTTCTGGAAGTATCGTGCTACTGAAGGTCAGAATAAAAGAGGCGGATTTCACAAGATTGCCATCAACCCTCTTCATGATATGTTGAACATCAACTATACCTTCCGGAGCCCACTCACGTTGCAGTTCGTCTTTGGGAATGTCGACTAGATCCCGGCATGTCACAACACCTTTGCTATAATTCAAGGTGCTGTGCAGTTCAGTGTCTATGGCATACTCCCCAAGGCATTTAGCAGCTTGCAGGTTAGTGGCTTGCTGGGAAGTGGAAGTTTCCACGAGCAAGGTCCCATTACGCAAATGCTTCACTGATGCCCTCCAGACCCTTTTGTATATAGAAGGGCGAAACCTTCTCAAAACTACCCTCCTTCCGTTTTACAATGAGAAACACATTCTGATTACCAGAATGCATTCTGTTACTAAAGATTTGACTTGTCAAAGATGTGCTGCAATCAGGGGGACTGACTGCACGAGCCCTCTTCAGAGACTGGGTGTTAGAACCTTCCAGCGGCCCACCCTTTCCGCTGGGAGGAGGAAAAGAGGAATTCGAAGGATCCATCTTGGTCCCACGAGCAGCTAGGGAACTAGAAGTCCACCTAGACAGAGCCCCGCGTGCCTAGGTAAGCCTTATACAACTGGGGTGCGGCAGGTGCCCAAGAGGTTGCCCGCTTGCGACTGTTCCACCCCAACAGTCATGCATCTTATAGGCGCGCAGCACACCGTAAGATTGAGGGGTTTTTATAGAGGTTTACCGTCCTCGCAATCCAGGCGGTCAAGCCAAGATCCCCATTCCCTGAGACACACAACGTTCCACCGCCGCGCCGCACGGTGGTCGCTGAAGTATGCCCAGAGGTTACGGTGACAGGGGACTGGCGGCGCTTACCAGTCCCCAGCTCAGGAACCCCGGGGTCGCCAAGCCCGTACCCAGCAAATGAATGCTGAGCCCCTGGGGGCGAAAAGAAATTTAGTACCAAATTCAATCAACAGAACACGTGTGGTTTGACAGCTACTACTTTTAGCGTGTGAAAGGCTCTATGCTCCTGCTCCACGCAGTGTTAGATGGTTCAAAATAGTTCCAATGGTTCTGAGCACTATTGGACTTAACTTCTGAGGTCATCAGTCCCCCAGAACTTAGAACTACTTAAACCTAACTAACCTAAGGACATCACACACATCCATGCCCGAGGCAGGATTCGAACCTGCGACCGTAGCGGTCGCGCGGTTCCATACTGTAGCGCCTAGAACCGCTCGGCCACCCCGGCCGGCTGTGTTAGATGAAATGGCAAGAGCAGCAGATGTTTGTAACACTCTGAGTGGAAAGAAACGGCATTTTACAGAAGAAGGTACTGTAGCAACAACGAAGAAAAAGCTAAAAAACGGAGGGAATGAATAGATAAATTCAAGTAATAAATCCATTCTTGAAAAAGGTCGTCCAGCACAGGAAGTAAATATCATTACTGATCGCCAAACTGCACCGTAACTGGACAGAATGTTTATCCTTGGGTTACAAGATGTATTTTTCAGATAAAATAAATAACATGATACAGCAATCAACACAAGTAAAATCATTTATTCTCAGTAACATGAGTGCATTCGACTTCTTAGATTTCGAGAAAGCTGCAGATTACAACACAAACACTGCAAATTTAAACGTAGACAAATAAAAGAATCGTTTAGTTAAGACCGGGAGAAGCCTGAATGAAACAGACGCCTGGGAAGGTATCAGTATCTACAGGAAAGGCGTACGGGTACAGGACATCGAGAAAATGCATTTACCTGTCCTGGATGTTACTAATCACATCTCAAAAAATATTATTGAAATGATGCAATAGCTGACAAATAATGACCACCGACAGTTGTACAAAAGCAAAATGAACTTCTACTATCTTGTTGCCGAGTATTAAACTGTGGCACTTAGACCTCTTCATTGCATTTCCACTTGCAGTTCGTTTGCAATTTAATATTTCTAATTTCTTTTGGACTTGATCCGTACTATGCTTAACTTTCAAGCCGATCACATTAATAATGCAATTATAACCACTGATTGCCTTGTATACTTAAAACTAATTTTCCTCCGTTTCATGATTTTGACACTTAGTCTTTCTTTATTTCAGGTGTCCAATTTCTGTTGTGCCCAGTACCACCCAACGCCTACTTGTTACATAAACAATCTACTTACCTAACCTTCAGCATTTTTCTGTAGCACCACATTCTTGTCTGAACTGCTTATCGTCCGCGTTTCCGTGCAAGACTACACACACGGCAAACACCGTCAGAAAACACTTTCTAATACTTAAATTCGTATTATGTGTTAACAAATTCCCATTTTTGAGAAATGATTTTCTTGCCACTGCCATTGTATATTTTATATCCTTTCTACTTCGACCATCGTTAGTTATTTCACTGCCTAGGTAGCAAAACTCGTTTACTACTTCTAGTGTATAATTTCCTAATCTAATTCTCTCATCATCCCCTAATATAATTCGAATACATTCCATTACCCTTGTTTCGCTCTTGTTACTGAACGTCTTTCATCCCGCTTTCAAGACGCTGTTCATTCCGTTCAACTACTGTTACAAGTCCTTTCCTCCCTTTGACGGAATTACATCATCATCGGCAAGCCTCAAAGTTTCTATTTCTTATCCGTGAACTTCAATTCAGTCTCCAATTTTTTTTATTGGTTTCCTTTACTGCTATCTCAGTGTATTGAATGGATAACATCGGGGATAGGTTAAAACCCTGTTTCACTCTCTTCTCAACCACTGCTTCTCTGTCATTCCCCATAGACTCTTATAACTACCGTCTGGGTTCTGTATAAATTGTAAATAGTTTTTCGCTCCCTGTATTTTACCACTGTCACCTTCACAATTTCAAAGACGGTATTTCAGTTGACATTATCAAAAGTTTTCTCTCAATTTAAAAGTGATATGAAATCAGGTCTACTTTACTTCCATCTATCTTCTAAAGTATGTCGTAGGGTCACTATTGTCTCGTGTGTTCCTATTGCTCCGGAATCTGAACTGATCTTCTCCAAGGTCACCTCCTACCGGTCTTCGCATAGTTCATTTCAACACTCTAAGCCCATACTTAGAGACCAACAGCATTTGGCTTTCCACCTGTCAAGTTGCTAACCTTAAACGAAGGACTGTAGTGATGTAACTTCAGACGGGTCACGACCTCACGCTGTGTGCCAAGTATGTAGTGGTGGACTGCAGTGCAGGCTGGAATAAGGACTGCTGACCTCCACGACGAACTGTGGCTAAGGACAATGTTCCGCGAAGTCGCGATATCGAAACCTAGTTCTGTTGACCGGCAGTCCAGATCAGCAGTTACGAAACTGTGCCAGGGCTACCGAGGCAGTGAAAACTCTTAACCCGATCTGATGTCTGAACACTACTCCATGTCTTCTCTCTTCGGCGGTCTGAAATAGAGTCCTCAAGAAAATTCACTTCTCTTCACAAACTCCAAAAATTTTTTGGTTTTCACATACAGGGCACATATTTAAAGCATTTCATGGAAGTTATTGTTATAAACTGGAAAGTTACTTTCAGATCGACTTCTGATTCATTGTTTGGAAACGAACCAGCTTCCTCTTCCGTGGAGAACTGGTTGAAATAATGCAGTTTTTCCTGTGATCACTGAACGACTATTTTCTGTGTCTAGAGTGTCATTTGTCTTGTAAGTGTTGCTAACTTTCTCAGTTGTTTTATGTTTGAGTGCATGTGTGTTGATGTAAGTTGTGTGTGTGTGTGTGTGTGTGTGTGTGTGTGTGTGTGTGTGTGTGTGTGTGTGTGTGTTTGTGCGTGCGTGCGTGTGCGGTTTTCAGTTATATACTTTGGAGATGACAGGTATTTGTCATGGTCTCTTGGGATTTCTATCGATCGTGTGGTCGACAATGTAAAAAGTGAGTGGTGTTATATTCACTTGATTATTTATTAATAGTTTCTTTTCTGCCTTTGTCTTGTATATGTGATAATTTTCTTTTCTCAGCCGGCCGGAGCGGCCGAGCGGTTCTAACGCTACAGTCTGGAACCGCGCGACCGCTACGGTCGCAGGTTCGAATCCTGCCTCGGGCATGGATGTGTGTGATGTCCTTAGGTTAGTTAGGTTTAAGTAGTTCTAAGTTCTAGGGGACTAATTACCTTAGAAGTTAAGTCCCATAGTGCTCAGAGCCATTTGAACCATTTTTCTTTTCTCACACACAAAACTTACATCAACACACAAACTCTCCGTCGGAATAGGTCTCGGAAGGCCCAACGTATCGACCGACCACCGTGATATCCTCATCCGATAGGCGGAGTGGCATGTGGTCAGCATACCGCTCTCCCCACCGTTGTCAGCTTTCGTGACCGGAGCCGCCACTTCTCAACTAAGGACCTCCTCTATTGGCCTGACAAACGCTGAGTGCGCTCCGCTTGCCAACAGCTCTCCGCAGGCCTGCACGGTCACACATCCAAGTACTACCAAGCAGGACAGCGATTCACTTCGGCGCTTCCACGGGAACACGGGTTACCACTGCAGCAAGACCCTAAGCCAACCACACATACAGTCAAACAAAAAACAATTTAAAGCAAAACTGAGAAAGTTTTCAACACTCACAAAGCAGATGACACTCTAGATACAGAAAAGGGTAGTTGCCGTGCTATGCTTCGAAGACAGAGAGACAACAAAAAAACCGCAAGCTTTCAGCCAGTTACCCACGTGAGAGAAAGCAGCTTCGTTTACAAATAATGAATCGGATGATGATATGTAAGTGCATTCCCAGTTGCTATAAAAATTTCCGTGAACTGTTTTAATCCTATAACATATTTATGTGAAAACGAAAAAATTATGTAACCTTTCAAAATACCCAGTGAAGATGCTTTGTAGAAGAGGCGAAACGCATCTTGGGTCCATAAGTTAAAAAAACATTAAAAAGTAATGTGCAGCATGAAACCTTCCCGTCTCCTCTATATCTCTTGTTGTTGTTACGCAATAACCGTCTTCTCTATATCTCTTTTCTTAATGATAACCTTCCCTTTTACAATAAGCTATGAAACCTTTCCTTAGGATTTCTATCTCTTGCTTAATAATAACAAATGAAATCTTCCCTTTGAAATTTATTCTCTTTCTCAATCTTCACATACAAATTTAATTGCTGCTTATTAAAAGTGATTTTCTAATTATTTCGACACAACATAGAATGTGTCGTCGCCTTGGCCCTCAGTCGTTACCTCCAATAACCCAAAATTATTCCTTACCTTTTTACTGTTACTGGATCGCCATCTGACTGCTACATCGAACTGCGACATGAATATACTTACTCTAGTTTACTACAGTCTATTAACTGCTGATGGGCTGTCAAAATAAGTGGCTATATTTATTACCAAAGCTGACGTTATTCTTTAATAGCAAAGCTGACGTTATTCTGTAACTAATATGACTGAAGTTACGTAATTCATAGTTACACTTTTTCTTTACAACAATTTTTTGCAAAGTTTTACGTTGATGGTTTTTGGGATGGATTATTATCAGTAATGCCACATTGCTGGCAAAAATTAATTATATTCTGAAAACGTTTCTTCAAATATTTACTGCTGGTAATGAAATGATTTTACAAACGTTCAAATGGGACTTACTTTTTACAATAATCTTACAATTAGCATTCCGCAATCATACCTTCAGTAATCTTGAGTTTCGCAAAGAAAATAATTCAATAATATTAGTTCCTCTTATGATAATAGTTAGATGATGTCTCTGTACATCCGTTTATAATCTCTTGTAAATCATAGCTGGTGGCTGGCATGCACACCGTCCCTTCAACCTCTCGCTTCATACCTGCTACCAACTCGCTTCACATCTCGCTTACTACTGACTTCCTACGAACGCTAAAGTGCGGTCTCTCCTGCCAACAATGCTTTCTGGTGCAGACAATCCCTGCTACGATTACAAAATGTATCAATGCGCGGTCTTTCGCGCTCTTTTCTTAAAATGTATCCATACGCGGTCTCTCCCGCCCTTTTTAAAATTATATCAATTTGCGGTCTCTCTTGTCAACAATACTTTGGTGCAGACATTCCCTGCTACCACAATTATTTCCAACATGACAAATATTAATTATTCCTACCTAATCCTATTATTAAAATATAAACATCTTTCATAAATTGTGGTTTGACAATAGGCAATAGAAATATACACGTCTTAAAGCATCCAAAAGGCGTTTTTCGTGTAAATTACTGGAAATTATATACAGCTGCTGTGAAAATGGCCACTACAAGAAACTTGCTACATTCAGTTGATACTGTAGTCGATTGTTATTTAAGTAGAGTAGGGCTACCCACTAACACCCCTAATCTGTCATCACCCCTGATGTACTCCGCTGTGATTATGTATCACGTGGTATCACATATTGATACCAGCCCACTGGCGTACCACAGTTGGTAACGCTGATAGCGGTTGCAAGGACCTGATGGACCCTATGATGCGTGCCGACTGAGCCACACCCCCAGCGGCTCCGTTCAACTAGCGCCCTCTGCCGACGCAATATAGGATGGCCGGCCCACTTGCAGTTGGAGCTCCTTCAGTATTGCACCATTGTCTCCCCATTGTTGACATTGTGATAGGTCGACTCTTATCTCCTGCTGCATTGTTTGTACTGAGTTTTCGTGCGCTTGGAGAAATATAAGTAAATCTTCTGTTTGTTGTGTTGTTTGCTAATCGTTTCTCCTCCGGCCGCAGCTCGTGGTCGTGCGGTAGCGTTCTCGCTTCCCGCGCCCGGGTTCCCGGGTTCGATTCCCGGCGGGGTCAGGGATTTTCTCTGCCTCGTGATGCCTGGGTGTTGTGTGATGTCCTTAGGTTAGTTAGGTTTACGTAGTTCTATGTTCTAGGGGACTGATGACCATAGCTGTTAAGTCCCATAGTGCTCAGAGCCATTTGAACCATTTTCGTTTCTCCTCCTGTCCAGGTTTCTGAGCCGTGCTGTGGTTCGCGTTGATACTGTTTGTAGGTTTCCGTCCTCTGTTGTAGGCCAGGCCATATCGTTTAGTTGACATGGTTGTTTGTCTTCTTCTCGTGTTGACTGGTCCCACTTGGTTTTGCAAGCGTGGCCTGTCCACTAGTGGCAGCACCGTCGGTTATCGATATGTACCTTTGGGGCGACGTCGTTGTTCTTCTGGGTTATGTCAGTCGGAAGTTTGGTTGGGGACTCAGAAGGAGCGAGGACCACACAGTGCGCGAACACGCCAGGACCACTGGCGGCGCGCATGGACTGCCGGATCGAAGGCCTGTGGTTACGAGGGTGCACGACATCGTCGCAAGCCGGATCCTGCAAGCTTTAAGTTGAGTGCTTTTGGATTCGTGTAGAGGAACCTCCACCACTGTGAGATCTTGCGATTCTCCAGTGACTTGGGTTCGTGTTGCTGCCCGTAATGTCGCCGAGGCGAAGAGCAGGGAGTGGAGTGCTTGGGGAAGGCTGATCTGATTAGCTTTCCTGGACTTTTAATTACTGTTTATTGCATTCAGTTTGTTACTATTTGCTAAGTTCAACCAGCGGTATTTTTCCTGCCTCGTGGCCCATAACACCCCAGTTACCTGCCCTGGGGTTTAACGTATGTAACGGTAGTGTGCGTTTCCTCGCTTTGCCGTTGCTGTCCGGTGAGGCGTGTAGTTTTGACAGCTTTCTTCATTGTAGGTTGGTTGGCGGTTCTTCTACTCTGGTGGTAGTGATTCCTTTCTCGTTCCAGGTGCTCTAAGCACAGTATTCTGCAGGCGGAGTCCAGTCCGGTTCCGGCTTTGGCGCATTTTTACATCTTTGCATTTGGTTTATTGGACGTCAGGTAGCCTCACCAGATAATCATTAGTCATTCGCTAGACTGCCACTAGTCTTAGTTACCATCTTGGCTGCCTATCTCATCGCTCGGGAAAGTGTTTGTTGCCAGACTACTCAGAGGTCGATTCCTGGTGCACTGTCTCTGACTGGCCCTTGTGTTTTATTATTGTATTTGCTGTTTTTTGTAGGTTTCTAAATTTTTTATGTAATTGCCATTCTTGGCGTTACAGCAGGTTTAAATGGTTGTGCTACCAAGTTTCCCACCATTTTGTCTTACCTGTTTGGTCATCAGTTGGTTGTCCTTTTAAATTAACCTTTCCTGTTCTATTTGATGTTTTACTGTATGCTTTTTTTTATTTTTTATATAATTGCCATCCTTGGCGTTACAGCAGGTTTAAATGGTTTATCATCATTTTGTCTGACCCGTTTGGTGATCAATTGCCTGTATTTTTAAATTACCCTTTGCTATTGCATTGCTGTTTTACAGTATGTTCGTTAATTTTTTTATAATTGCCGTTCTTGGCGTTAAAGGCTTTAAGCCGTGACTGTAGTTACTTGCTTAAAATTCTAATTGGGATCACATTGGTTTGTTTTTAAAACATTATTTGCTTTGTCAGTATTTTATGCTCATTTGGTAAATTGTAACGCACTGAAAGCACTATTATTACACAGTTGTTTATTCCTTCATTGACAGAGTGTGATATTTATTGCTGAGTCTGGAATTACCGCTTTAAAATAAGTGTGTGGCATTGCAATGGAGAACCAGTAGTAACTGATTACAGCCCCGTCCACAATCGCAACCGAATCCTGCCTTCCTTGACTTCCAGGTTACACTTTCCTACGACGACAGTCGCTGCACTACTTTGTAGCTCAACTATCCTTAACTTTGTTTACGAAGTTGTACGCAACAAGGTGGGATCGCAGCAGCAGTAGGAGATTAGGAGATGAATTCAATGCCTTAGGAGCGATCGGGGCGGTGATTGAAGTAATGTGTACTCGCTTCCAAGCCACAAAGCTGGGAACCCAGTTTCCCCCACAATGCTCTTTCGGAAAGTGTTCGAGAAGGATCTGCGTCACTGACACCAGCAATTGCTGTCGGATTTGAAACCCGATTGTGTTCAGTTAGGCACGATATGTGTCTCCTATTCCTGTCAGGATCTTTTTACGACCAGTGGTTAAACTGGTTCAAATGGCTCTAAGCACTATGGGACTTAACATCTGAGGTCATCAGTCCCCTAGACTTAGAACTACTTAAACCTAACTAACCTAAGGACATCACACACATCCCTGCCCGAGGGAGGATTTGAACCGCGTGGTTCCGACGACCAGTGGTCTTATGGTCCCGGCGGCGGTTCGAGTCCTCCCTCGGGCATGGGTGTGTGTCTTTGTCCTTAGGATAATTTGGGATAAGTAGTATGTAAGCTTAGGGACTGATGACCTTAGCAATTAAGTCCCATAAGATTGAACCAGTGGTCTTACGTCGTGTTACTTCGTTATGAGTGAGTGGTACATCCCTGATTGTAGAGAATGTTTCAGAGTCCCTTCTGATAAGTGCCTTACGTAACTGAGGTGTTCGATATTTCGTGACGGAGAGTACTTCCCAAAACTATTTCTACGCAGGTGGAAACTTCGCCTGTAATCACAGCTCCACTAAATGCTAGCCGCAGAGACCAAACAGAACCTCTGCCGCGATCGGTGACGGGAGCCGGCAGTGGGGGGAAGAAAGATCAATAGCGGTAAATTTTCCACGCACTCCGCGATTCACTTAGAGCGGGCGCGGCGGCAAGAGGTCCGTTCGCTTTCAGAGTATGAGTGCGGTTTCCGTAATTACAGGAGAACGCGTCTCCGCTCGAAATAACCGAAAGCGACGTCGGCGGCAACTTGAGCCGGCCAGCAGTAAACAAAGCCACGGGCGCGCCGCCCGCTATCACTCGCGAACGGCATTGTCTGCCGCGAGGGAAAAAGGGGGCGAGTTTCTTGCCGTTGACAGGCAAAAGTTATTTCTTTCAGTGAGCGACGGCTCGTGAATAGCTCTCATAAATGAAGCCGCGAAGGGGGTCGACGGAGGGTGGGAGGACTGGAGAAGACCGTCGGTGGCACCGGACAGGGAGAGTGAAAAAAAAAGGGAAAGACGGGAAAGATTCGGCCCGTGTCTCCAGAAGAAGAAGAAGAAGAAGAAGACAAAGTGAGTGTCCGCAAAGCTGAGAGTCGCAGTCCGGGAGGAAATGTTTCAGGCGGAAGTGGCCGCATCTCTTCCTAAATGTAGCGGAACGCGTTCCAAAGCGCCGCCGTCGCACTGAATGAATCGCGATATTTCGCACTGTTTAGAAATTTAACCGTCTCAGAGCGCAGTAAAATGGAATATTTTGCGGCAGAAAAGTTTTCTCAATGCTAGAAAATAGTTAATAAACTTACTTTCATACATCATTATTATGTTTTTGAGAAGGTTGCAAGTCTGACAATAACGATTTAATCATGAAATAGTGCATCGGTTAGATTTTCTTACGTGTAGCAAGACGTATTTGGAGTGCTTCTACTCGCCCGATATTGGTCTTCTTATTTGCACAAGCTGTTGAGCCTCCTGTGTCACCAAGCGAGGTGGCTCAGTGGTTAGGCACTGGACTCGCATTCGGAAGGACGACGGTTCAATCCCGCGTTCGGCCATCCTGATTTAGGTTTTCCGTGATTTCCCTAAATCGCTCCAGGCAAATGCCGGGATGGTTCCTTTCAAAGGGCGCGGCCGACTTCCTTCCCCGTCCTTCCATAAACCGATGAGACCGATGACCTCGCTGTCTGGTCTCCTTCCCAAAACAACCCAGACCGAGCGAGGTGGCGCAGTGGTTAGACACTGGACTCGCATTCGGGAGGACGACGGTTCAATCCCGCGTCCGGCCATCCTGATTTAGGTTTTCCGTGACTTCCCTAAATCGCTCCAGGCAAATTCCGGGATGGTTCCTTTCAAAAGGGCACGGCCGACTTCCTTCCCCGTCCTTCCCTAATCCAATGAGACCGATGACCTCGCTGTCTGGTCTCCTACCCCAAAACCAACCAACCAACCAACCAACCAAAACAACCCAACCCCTCCCTGTCGCACAGAAATACACACCCAAGCAACATATCGCTGATATTGCCATGATTTCACGTAGACAAACAATGTGCATGTTACGTTTTGCGTGTGTTTGAATATCTGTGTGACGAATGAAGCACAACAGCTTGAGAAAATAAAAAGGTCACTTCCGTGATCTCAGATAATTTAAAAATTTAATTAACATGTAGATCGAAAAGAGAATAAGTGCCTTGGCTCGCAGGAGTACATGACAAACAGAACAGCTAAAATATATTTGGAGAAGGTAAGGCCCCTTTAAACTGGGTTGCTCCTCGCCATTTAGGCAACCAGCCAGCACACATACACTGGAGTAGGCGCCAAGACAGCGAGAGGACAAGGTCAAATAAGACTGAGGAAATATTCCACTGACGCACATGATGTACGATAACAGAATTAATTTAACTTTAAGGCAGTGACCTACAGGTGGAATTCTTCCAAAGACAACCCAATCGGGCGTTACAGCAACAATGCACATGATGGAAAACATTTTTGTGGAAAGTATTGAGATTACACGGTATGTACCTTAGAGCTGAGGTCTATATCTCTTGGTGGTGTACTAAATTTAATCTCTAAGTCAGTGCAATCAAAAGGTACAGCCAATTACACACTTCAAAAAAGTTTTTTCATCGCCTCGGTTCCGAGAGTTCCGGAATCTTTACAGAAAATTGGAATAGAGAGCAACATAAACATCATCTCCGCCCTTCTTATTGCTCATGATAACCACACATTTCATGTTGTGCCACCATACTGCGAGACCTTCAGAGGTGGTGTTCCGGATTGCTATACACACCGGTACCTGTAACACCCAGAAGCACGTCCTCTTGGATTGATGCATGCCTATATTCCACATGGCATACCATCCACAAGTTCATCAAGGCACTGTTGCCCCAGATTTTTCCACTTCTGAACTGCGATTCGGTGTAGATCCCTCAGAGTGGTTGGTGGGTCACGTCGTCCATAAACAGCCCTTTTCAATCTATCCCAGTCATATTCGATAGGGTTCATGTCTGGAGAGCATGCTGGCCATTCCAGTAAAGCGATGTCGTTATCCTGAAGGAAGTCGTTCACAAGATTTGCACGATGGGGGCGCGAATTGTCGTCCATGAGGACGAATGCCACGCCAATTTGCTTCCGATATAGTTGCATTAACTGTCGCAGAATGGCATTCACGTATCGTTCAGCCGTTATGGCGCCTTCCATGACCACCAGTGGCGTACGTCGGCCCCACATAATGCCACCCCAAAACAACAGGGAACCTCGATCTTGCTGCACTCGTGGCAGTGTGTCTAAGGCGTTCAGCCTGGCGGGGTTGCCTCCAAACATGTCTCCGACGATTGTCTGGTAGAAGGTATATGCGACACTCATCGGTGAAGAAAACGTCATGCCAATCCTGAGCGTTCCATTCGGCATCTTGTTGGGCCCATCTGTACCGTACTGCATGGTGTCGTAGTTGCAAAGATGGACATCGCCATGGACGTCGGGAGTGAAGTTGCGCATTTTACAGCCCATTCCGCACAGTTTGAGTCGTGACACGACGTCCTGTGGCTGCACGAAAAGCATAATTCAACATGATGGCGTTGCTGTCACGGTTCCTCCAAGCCATAATCCGTAGGTACCGGTCATCCACTGCAGTAGTAGGCCTTGGACGGTCTGAGCGAGGCATGTTATCGACAGTTTCTGTCTCTCTGTATCTCCTTCATGTCCGAACAACATCGCTTTGCTTCACTGCGAGACGCCTGGATATTTTCCCTGTTAAGAGCCCTTCCTAGCACAAACTAACAATGCTGACGCCATCGAACCGCGGTAATGACCGTCTAGGCATGGTTGAACTACAGACAACACGAACCGTATACCTCCTTCCTGGAGGAATAACTGGAACTGATCGGCTGTCGGACCTCCTACGTCGAATAGGTTCTGCTCATGAATGGTTGTTTACATATTTGGGCGTGTTTAGTAACATCTCTGAACAGTCAAAGGGACTTTGTCTGTGATACAGTACCCACAGTCAACGTCTATCTTCAGGAGGTCTGGGAACCAGGGTGATGTGTGTATGACACATATTCTGATACTCGTTAACTCACTCATCACAACATAGAATGTGCTTCCCGTTGACACAGAAATCTGGCAAGAAGCAAGATTTCACAGTACAAGTGAAGTAAGGATTTCTAAAATAGTTAATTAGTAATTATATCACTTCCAAAAATATGTTTTTTTCTATTTTCTATCCGTCTGTATGTCCGTCCGACTGTTAAGACCCCTTTTTCTCAGAAATAGGTAAATGTATAAAGTTGAAATTTATGTCAAAACACAGATGTCTACATTCCCTTGGCGGTGTAAAAAAAATAAGATTCATAAGTCAATGCAATCAATAGATTCGGCCTATTATGTGTCATATTTTGATATTCGCATAGTCACTCATCAAAACGTACAGATGAACTTTCTCTATATATGTCGTGCCTGCTGTTCCAGCGATAAAGCATGTGCCAGGGCACGATCGAATCTCGGTCGGGTCACGGATTTTTCAGTCTTCGTTTTAATCTAACTTTCGCCTCTGAACGATGTGAAGAGACTCCACAAACAGCATGTAGTTCAGGTTCCACGCTGTACTATAGGTTCTCTTTTATCCGGCTGGATAGCTTTGCTATGTTAGGGACACTCCTGTCGCCGAGTTGGCATCCAGTTGAAAGACTTATACCAGGCCATTGAACGACACGGAATCATCATTATTATTATTATTATTATTATTATTATTATTATTATTATTATTATGTATATACACAATTAAGTTTGCGCAGAATCCACAGGGCGTGTATCCTACTCGCACACCTCCGGCTGTTAATGTTCGCCACCATTCTACGACTGCTTCCTCTCCCTATCTTCCACGTAATCCCGAAAGGAACTCCTGCGCAGTATACGTCCCAGCCAAGATGTTTTCCTCTCATTATTTCCTCTAGTTTCGTTTCCTCTCATATTCTTAGACGTGCTCCTACATTCCTCATTCTGTCACTCCGTTTCACTAGTTTTTTTTCCTCACTATAATGTACAGTAATACTAAACACTTCGAGAATCTCTTTCTTCGGTTCATATTCAAATTATTTTTGCCGTCAGAAAAATTTCTGACTTTTCCAAAAGATGTTTTACCTATAGATCTTGTTTTTTTTCCTTTTTTTTCTTTTTTCCTTCAAACACCTTCCATTTTCCGTTGCCAGCCACCGTAAATACCTATGAGATTGTACCTATTTCAAGAACTTTCAGTTCATATTTGATGAAACCTAGGCTGATGGCCACGATTTTGGTCCTTATCACATTTGTTTCGGTTCCTGAGTCCATAGATTTTCCGTCTTTTTAGAACCCTCTCCATCATAAGATACCACAGTTCTTCCTCTGGTGCTGACAGAACAGCTCGATAATCGGATAGCTCTCCCTATCTCTTAGAGTCTCATCGTCAATACTTACTATTACTTTGTCTTGCGTACAATTCCTCAGTGGTGTAATAAAAACCTAAAAAAAAATTAAATGCCATTTATGTGTCGTAATTTTACAAATAAAAGTATTCAGAGAAAAGTGTTTTACATTCCAAGATTTAGTGAGGCGCTGACGTTGATGATGGTGGAGGGACAGGGAGGGGTGGAGGGCGGAGGGAAGGTTCTACTCGATATCTGATTACACTTAATGGTGCAGGTCTGCAAGAGTTCGGTCACCACTGCTATAGAGGGACGCTTTGTTGCTGCTGAAGTAAAAATGTGAAAAGTTTGCATACACACGACAGAGAACAACTGAGTTTCGGTTATGTATACAGCAATAGTTATTATATTGATTTGTCTGTCCTCGGAAAAAAATAAGCACTATAGAGTTTGCCTCTAGTAGCAACAAGTAGAATTTGATATTTTCTGTTTGTTGGAATGCAAAGAAGAACAAGCGCTGTCCCCCAGTCGCTTCAAGTTGTAGTTTGGAACGAGTTGGAAGCACAGCTCTCGTCTTGAACAGAGCAAAATAGAACGCATAAAGTGCAAATTGCCGGAAGCACCTAATATATAGAACGGTAGGGTGTACTCACTAATTTATCAAGATACGCTGAAGAGCAAAAGAACCTGGTATAGGCACGTGTATTCAAAGACAGAGATACGTAAACAGGCAGAATACGGCATTGCGGTCGGCAACGCCTATATAAGACAAGTGTCTGTAGCAGTTGTATATGGGTTACTGCTTCTACAATGGCAGGTTATCAAGATTTAAGTGAGTTTGAAAGTGGTGTTCTAGTCGGCGTATGAGCGATGAGACACAGCATCTCCGAGATAGCGATGAAGTGGGAATTTTCCCGTACGACCATTTCACGAGTCTACTATCAGGAATCCGCTAAACCATCAAATCACTGATATCGCTGCGGCCGGAAAAAAACACTGCAAGAACGGGACCAATAGCGACCGAAGAGAATCGTTCAGCGTACAGAAGTGCAACCCTTTCGAAAATTGCTGCAGATTTCATTGCTGGGCCATCAACAAGTGTCAGAGTGTGAACCATTCAATGAAACACCGTCGATACATGCTTTGGAAGCCAAAGGGCCACGCGCGTTCCCTTGCTGACTGCACGACACAAAGCTTTGCGCCTCGCCTGTACCCGTCAACACCGACATTGGACTGTTGATAACTGGAAACATGTTGCCTAGTCGGACGAGTCTCGTTTCAAATTGTACTCAGCGGATGGACGAATACGGGTTTGGAGACAACCTCATGGATCCATGGACCCTGCATATTAGCAGGGGACTGTTTAAAGTGGTGGAGGCTGTCTAATGGTGTGGAGCGTGTGTAGTTGGAGTGCTAGGGGCCCCCCTGATATGTCTAGATACGACTCTGACAGGTTACACGTACGTAAACATCCTGTCTGATTACCTGCATCCATTCCTGTGCATTGTGTATTCCGACGAACTTTAGCAATTCCAGCAGGACAATCCGACACACCACACGTCCAGAATTGCTACATAGTGGTTCCGGGAACACTCTTCTGAGTTTAAACACTTCCGTTGGCCACCAAACAACTAGACATGAACACTATTGTACATATCTGGGATGCCTTGCAATGTGCTGTTTAGAAGAGATCTCCACCCCGTCGTATCCTTACGGATTTTTGGACAGCACTGTAGGATTCATGGTGTCAGTTCCCTCCAGCACTACTTCAGACATTGGTCGAGTCCATGCCACGTCGTGTTGCTGCACTTCTGCGTACTCCTGGGGGCCCTACACGGTATTAGACAGGTGTACCAGTGTGTTTGAGTCTTCAGTGTATAAAGCAACTGTAAGACACATTGTCGTATTGGGAAATAAATTGTTCTTAAATTAAACTCTTATTGTTTGAATCATTTTTCACTCCCTACTGTGACGTCCCCGCACTCCAACCGCGTGCTGATATTGCCGACGCCGTAGAGCTGCCACTGCCACAGCTCTCGCAGTGGAGTTGAGACACGATGCGCGATGACGTAGGTCCCCGTTGGTGAACGAGAGACAGAAATGCGAACTCGTACGATGGATGTTTCTTCTGATTTAAGATTGAATGATTCATTGCCCGGATATGCAGTAGTTGTTAAATCTTATGTCATCCGCATCGTACACACCACCAATTGCGAGGAAACATTGTAATTATCAGTCTTCTCGTACGTTGTTGGCTCGTTGCTATGGAAATGTTGAATCTGTATGAAGCGAGATCCACAGATACTCTCTGATCACTTCTGAGTGAAGCTACGCCGTAATGTTAAAAAAGAATGTTCAAAAGTTCTCATTTCAATTAATGAAGTAGGTGTTTTGATATACAGATTAAATTGTCCCTGCTGAACAGTCGTTGGTTAACTATCATTGATTAAATCGCTTAATAATGTAGTCCACGCTTGATATTTCACTTGGAACGAACAGTTTATTGCTCCTTGGCCACTAAATACCTTGTAACTTTCGCACCACACGCACACGCAGTTGGTAGGTAAAGTCAGTTCTATTAAAATTAAGTTTCTTGACAATTACGACAACTTGACTCTTCAGCGTAATTGTGTTATCTTCGTGAAGTCGTGTAATTGTGTCCTACTCGAGACTAATTGAGTTTAGTCCTTTGATATACTATCCACTCTTCTTTTAGTTCCAACTATTTGAAAGTCAAATCCAATATTCACTAGTTTCGTCAGTTAAGTTCAGTTAATCCGTTATGCCCGGTTAAACGCTTCTATCAGTTCCTGTCTCTGCTTAGAAAATCAGTTTCGGAAGTTCGTGAATCACGTCACGCGAGAAACACTTCTGAACGCAAAACAATCTCGTCGCGTTCCGTACTCTCAATAACTAACACAAGAATTGTTCTCGCACGTCTTTACAGGACGAGAGCCAGCAAGCGACTTCTTCTGTGAAAGAATATTGTAGGCGCATTGAATTTCTTCGTTGCGCTTACAACTCTCTTCCACATAAAAGTTATCTCTGACTAACGTCACCTTGGACTTAGCTTTCAAGATATTAATTGTGATTATCACTTGGATATTTGTCCATTAATTAAATATGAGGTTTCTTCCTCCTCTTTTCATAACAAAAACTCTCAGTGATGTATAATGTTGTTGTTGACAAAACTTCTTGGTATTAGCTTATCGGCAAAGATGTATTTGCCAAGATAACTCTTCCCTATTTCATATTATGATATTCTGCCTTAATTGACATTAATGGGGTCGTTGGGGTGTTATACTACGAAACATAATTTCACCTCTCCGTTCCGGAATCACTTGTGCGAAGCGTCCTAAGAGACCTCCGTCCTTTCACTCCATTAAAAGGCAACTTACAAGGGGAAGGCCTCAGACACGGCCATCCGATTCGGTTCAGATTTGGTGGGTCGCTTGCGTACAACCTAATACGAAGGTCTCTAATGTAATTTCGGTCAACACCCCCGCAATTTTGAGAAAATCACCCCTAAAGGTTATGACGAGCAATCGACTCAAAATTGCAGGGATCGATAGATAATTGTAAATAGAGAATTTTTCGTCATCAAGTATGAGGTTCGCAAACGCAAAATTTTCCAGAAATCGGGGAAAGAAACTTTTACAACTGTCGCTTCTGTACCCACATGGTAAACGCCTTTCGCCGACAGCGCCGATAGTGCAATGGCCAAGGTAATTGGCTGGGAATCAGTAAACCTGGGTTCGAATCTCGCAGAAACGTAGCGGATGTTATTCTTTTCGTTTGTATTTTTCCATATCTCAATTGATAGGGATAGGAGGGTTAATAAGGTAAGTAAATCAATAAGGAATGATAATAATACTTACCTTATCAACCCTCCTATCCCTATTAATTAAGAAATGGAAAAATACAAACGAAAAGAAGAACATCTGCTAGGTTTCTTCGAGATTCAAACCCGGGTTCTCCGAGTCCCAGACAGTTACCTTGGCCGTTGGGCTATCCGTCCGGTCGGCGAAAGGCGTTTACCATGTGGGTACAGAAGCGGCAGTTGTAAAAGTTTCTTACCTCGATTTCTGGAAAAGTATGCATTTTCAGGACCCTATACCTGATGATGAAAAATACTGTGTTTACAATTATCTATCGATCCTGCCAATTTTGAGTCGATTGCTCGTCATAACCTTTAGGGGTGATTTTCTCAAAATTGCGGGGGTATTGACCCAAAATATCTTAGATTCCTTCGTATTAGGTTGTACACAAGCTACCTGCCAAATTTGAGCTGAATCGGTTGGTCGTGTCTGAGGCCTTCCCCTTGTATAGTAGACGTCAGCTCCATAGACGTCAGCGCCATGATGTCGCTACGCAAGCCACACCTTCGACCAAGCTGGTGATACGACTCCTGCTTTCCTCCCGGAGAGCTGGATAAACCTGCAGTCAGTACCCAGAGCAGAAGGTGTGAGGTTTGTGGCGTCCCGGCCATGTGGCTGCGACAGGCGGCTCTGTTGGCATCGGCCTCGCTGTCCGACTTTCCGTGACCCGTTCTGCACCCGTCCCCCACCCCCGCGCCCACTCCGGCGCCAGAACAAACCGCCCCCGCTGGCAGCGGGTGCCGGCGACTCGTCCCCACTCTGCCGTGCTCCTCTCTCTCTCTCTCTCTCTCTCTCTCTCTCTCTCTGTGGGCCTTTATGTGATTTCCGGTTCCGGAAAAATGACGTTTGTTGCCGGCGGGCGCGTTCCTTTGTCCAGGCTGAGACAATAGCGGCCGGCCGACAGTAACAAGCGGCCGCTGCCTCCCACCCCCCTCCGCCCCAGGCTCTCTTCCGCCCCCACAAACCCCTCATCGCACCCACGCTGGCCACCCCAGGGCTCGCTTGACGGCCGCCACCACTGCGTCGACCGGCTCCTCCCTCTTCCTCTTGTTGACACACTGGCGCGGTGACAAAGCGTGTATCCGCATTTATTAGTCCACATCTCTGCAAACAACGCCGGAAACGCTGCCCCGCGGCAAACGTTAATTCTAATAAGGTGTGCAAAAGGCTTCTAGCACCCATTTTCCACCTATGATGGTGTCTGTGGGTCAGCCGTAACTGGTGTGAATTAGCTTTACTGCATGAGAAGCTTCGCTGTGAGTCACAGAGCTTTGGTGAGAGCGAAGTGCTCCAACGTACTTATTACCTGTTACATTTCAGCTACAAAAATCAGGCGGCAGGTTTATTTTGCTTTATATGCTTTTCTGTGGTTACGTGAAGCAGGAGTACTAGCTGGGTCACTTCACAACTTTATCCAATTACATAACTGAATTTTTTGGTAATCAGAGTGCCTTTTGGTCCGGATACACAAACAGTGAAAATGAAGATAAAACTAAATAATAGAGTCCCTCTACCGCCTATCAGTTTGTCATATTAAAAAACTGTCAATTACGTTTTATATTGCTAGACAACATCCAAATACATAATCCTGTAAAATACCATACTGATCATTCTATAGTTTACGGAAGCTGTGCGACAATGATGTTAATTTTCAAGTTTCATTTCAATTTCTACCAAAAACATGAAGAAACGAGCAGTCTTTGTTGCAGTGCAATTTTTTTTAATTATTTCCCAGTGTTGCGTTTCACTTTTATTTAGGCATCTTTGGACAGGTTGATATTAATTGGTAGCGATGGGTACATGGGATACAGTGCATAAAACATCCCAGCAGGTAAATGCCCCTTGCCAAAGTTTTAGAAGCAATGCGCAGTGTCCTTATGACAGGATGTGGGGCAGTCCAATGCAGACTAAACGGAATCAGGCCTGCAGTAAGGCTTATACATCATAAACATGCCACACGTGTAGTGCTAGTCCAGTGTGAGATTCGTGCACCCAGAATATGCACTACACGTCTGACATGTTAACAGAAGCCTATAGGACGAGTCCTATACCGAACTTCTGTGTAGAGGCACGGGAGCCGCCATTAGTTGCTCGGTGGCGGTTCCTTGTGGCTAAACGAGCGTTCAAGCTCCGGTCTTTTCCGACTTCGCTGGCTTTCCCTGCAGCTATTAATATCTGCGAATACTTACAACGATTCTATCGCACTCTTCCACGAGAAACGAAACCGTTCGGTATACAGGAAAAGCAGCTGATATTGGATGTGCGAGAGTCTCCGCCAAACATATGGACGGAGGGTTGGCTCAAAGCTGCGACCTGGTTGTTATTGAAACCTAGAGTAATTTTAGATTTGACAGTGTGCAACAGTGAGTATCAGGGTTGTAACGTGGCATACACAGATGGGTCCACAGACAGGGACGGGGAGGGGGGGGGGGGGTGAGCTGTCAGTTGTTCTGTCATTTTCTAAAGCTGTAGATCACATGAAACGTGAACGTGGATCCAAATTCCTCATGTGTTCTGACTCGCTTAGTACGCTGCAGCCAATCCAGTCTCTATACGCAGCAGATAGAACTTGTCCACAACATCCACGACGCCAAAAAATGGCTCTGAGCACTATGGGACTTAACTTCTGAGCTCATCAGTCCCCTAGAACTTATAACTACTTATACCTAATTAACCTAAGGACATCACACACATCCATGCCCGAGGCAGGATTCGAACCTGCGACCGTAGCGGTCGCGCGGTTCCAGACTGTAGCGCCTAGAACAGCACGGCCACTCCGGCCGGCTCCACAACGCCATCCTACACTTGCAAAGACAGGGAAAAGAGGTCTCATTCTGCTGAGTACAAGGACATGTGGGTGTCTATGGGAATGAGCAATACCACGGCCAAGGAGGCATGCACCCTTCCCAACGGAAGTAACTGCCACACCCCTCTGCGCGCTGTGCTGCCATTTCTGCGAAGATCTCTCATGCGTCTTTAGGAGGAAGAGTAGCTGGGTGTGACGTAAAATGAGTTGCGATCAATAAAAGAGACTGTGAGGCCATGGACCACCTCCTTCCGGTTAGAATAGATGAAGTCTGTTTAACGCGACTTCGATTAAGACACAGCCCTCTGACCCATGGCTTCCTTCCCAGACGTTAAGAACGGCCTGTTTGTGATGCATGTGGTGTGCTGGTCACGGTTCGCCACATTTTAACCGAATGTATTTGATATAATGACGAGAGGCTTAAAGCAGGTTTACCGACAGACCTGCCCTCAATTATAGGTGATCATGATCTGAATATGGCACGTGTTTTACGATTTTATGTTTTGTCTTCCCTTCTACCTAAGCTCTTAAGTTTAAGCTTTTAGTATGTTAGAGGATGACAGACTTATCCAGTTACTGTTTTTATGTTCCGCCAATCATCTTTTCTGCACTTGTCTCATAGTGGCTGAGAGAGGATAAGTTACTCTCTCACCTATTTTTCGCATATGGAAAATTACTAAAGATTTTATTACAACCTGACGCACCTTGAGCAAGACTCTAGAAAATTAATGGCCTGAGCAGACGTTGATGGAACCTGGTAGGGCTGGCCACGAGAAAGACGGGCCGTGGGTTGGGTTGTTTGGGGGAGGAGACCAGATGGCGAGGTCATCGGTCTCATCGGATTAGGGAAGGACGGGGAAGGAAGTCGGCCGTGCCCTTTCAAAGGAACCATCCCGGCCTTTGCCTGGAGCGATTTAGGGAAATCACGGAAAAGCTAAATCAGGATTATCGGTCGCGGCATTGAACCGTCGTCCTCCGGAATGCGAGTCCAGTATGCTAGCCACTGCGCCACCTCGTTCGGTTACGGGCACGTGACACTACAGGTCTTACGAGTGCCAGCAGCCATCTTCGGCGAGGAGTAAGTAACTGGTTGAAACGAGTTTAATAGTTCTTGACTGCGCGTTTAAATGCGTGCAAGCTGTCGACAGGACACGACAAAATTAAATCTTTTACTGGTTACCTTTCCAGTTATATGATGATTTCCTGTCACTCGTGCACGGAGCCGAGCATTCGGGAAGTGTGACGAACAAGCAAACAGTGTGACGTCACAACTTCGTTGCGAGGTCCGTGTTCCTCCAGCCCAAGGACGAACCGCCTTTAACAGTGTCACATGCCCTCAGTTCATCAGCCACTACAGACAGTCTTAGTTTTCAACCCAGCACACAGATGCAAGTAATTGTGATCAGGAACTTCACGGCACCACCTCTGCTACCCTTGCCGGCCAAATACTGGCAGTGAAAACTTTTCACTATCAGGATTCGAATTGGCTTTCCTTAGAACTGGACGCCACAGCACAGGAGTGAGTAAGGCCAGTACTACAGCATCATATTTCCACGGCCAAAAAATTGTTATCAAATATTCGTCAAATTTCATTGGCAAAGATCTTTGACGTAGCGCTAAAAAGAGATGTTACACTGTCATCATATTTTTCGTCAAATTTCAATATGGCGGACAACAACAACTTGTTATTATGCGTGCAGCTGCTTGTAGCACAGTTGCATTGTGTGCGCAGTTTGAAGCAAAGAGACGGAAAAAAAGGAAACACAGTTGGATGAAGAGGAAATAAAAGTATTCAGAAAAATTTATGACGAGAGTTGCAAATGGAGAACGTAAAGTCTTATATGTAAATTATTTACAAATGGATGAGAGTGCATTTCAGTAAAGTGGCCTCTCATATTACAAAACAGAACACTCTCTTGAGAAATGCTATATATATGCAGAAGACTGGCTCACCGTGACACTGGCGACTCTAGTTTACGACACGGCACTCGAATTTCACATAGCACATTAACCAAAATAATTCCAGAACCGTGTGAAACGATTTATAAAGCATTGAAGGGGGGATAATTTAATTAATGGAATTAGTGTTCCAACAATTACAAAATTAATAAAATGTACGAAACAGATGAAGCGGTCTTTAACTTGTGGCATTCAGAGTTAAAAAACAGACGAAGTAGAATGGAAAGCTAAGAAAAAAAATTAGAGCGTTTGCTGAAAACCTGCCTGGATGTTTCCACGTGTAAGTAGAGATGGATAGCTGTAGCTGCAGCATATTCCACCTGCCATCAGCACACGATTAATAGCATGCACTGTGTCCCTTGCTTACCTCCCACCCCCGTCGAAGCAAGGTTATTAAAAAGAGTCGAAGGAGCACACCAAGTCTGAAGCCATGGTTACAAACACGCTACAGAGACATCAAATAGCTCTAGCGGTACCAGCGCTCCAAGCGGTTGCATTTCAATTGCAGTAACAGAAGACGAATGACTTTTATGACCATATCTAAGGCGGGGCTCTAGATTTAATCATATCTCTTTGAGGAAAGGCGAGGTTTGACAAAGTTTCCTTTTACACTGTCAGATTTCTTTGACATAAATATTTGACATATCAACTTTGACAAAGAAATATGATAACGTAATATCGGCCTAATTGAACAGGGCTGGCGAGGCAGGTTACGACAGTAAACAATAACATACCAATTCTTAATTGCTATGTAATATCCAACATAAAGCTCCGAAATTCTCAGGTTCAAAATGGTTCAAATGGCTCTGAGAACTATGGGACTTAACATCTGAGGTCATCAGTCCCCTAGAACTTAGAACTACTTACTAACCTAAGGACATCACACACATTCATGCCCGAGGCAGCATTCGAACCAGCGACCGTAGCGGTCGCGCGGTTCCAGACTGAAGCGCCTAGAACCGCTCGGCCACAACGGGCTGCTAATTCTCAGGTACATGATATGTTTTTAATAACATCTTTCTACATTCTACCGTAATTTTTTCTGTGCTCTACGATAACTCTGAGAATTTGAGTTAAAATCGGACTTCAAAAGCTAGGTATCTTCTTTGCGATATGCCCTGCAGTGAACAAAGTGTGGTCCCTTTGACACTTCCTCAGTGCAGGAATCAGAGGGGTGAGCTGTTTGTACAGTGAAATAGCAGCGGTCTGGTGTAGATGTACAGGAGGCAGGGTGACCCGGGGGTAGCGGCCGTCGCCCGCGCCCGGAGCAGCCCCCCGGGCTCCCTCCCTCACCCTCTCGCCTCCGCGCTCCCTCTGCGGCCTATTGTCTCGCGGCCCGCTGGCCTACTTACTTTCCTAGACTGGCTGCGCGGTCGATGCGGGCGCCTTTTGTTTAACGGAACTCAACGCGACGCGCACTCACGAGAAAAGAAGAACATTCCGAGCTGTTTTGTTAAGAAAGAGGCAAAGATTGCGCTCTGAGCCACTCACTACGGACCTTTATTGAGCGCACAGTTCTACCGCATCTTCTTTGTCTCTTTCCGGCCGTCCTCTGGGCGAGCTTCTCCAATTCGTACATCGGAACCGAAGACAACAATTAGCCTTCGGTTTCGCATTTAATAAAACCTTCTATTCCGCTGCTTATATCGGGTTAATGATGTGCTGAAATTAAATATGAGAGTCAGAAGGGTGTAATCAAAGGAGTGACGTTAGTATTTTTTATCTAAGCTCCCACCATCACGATGACACTTCAAAACAGAGTGCTGGATGAAGTAACACATGATCAAAAAGAAGGTACGGCAATTCAAACATTTTTGTCGTACTTTCACCAATCTTTGATTCCAAAAGCTTTTGTAGTTTTCAAGATCTGCATCTACATTTACATGATTACTCTGCAATTCACAGTTAAGTGCTTGGCAGAGGGTTCATCGAACCACAGTCATACTACCTCCCCACCATTCCACTCACGAACAGCGTGCAGGAAAAACGAACACCTAAACCTTTCTGTTCGAGCTCTGATTTCTCTTATTTTATTTTGATGATCATTCCTGCCTACGTAGGTTGGGCTCAACAAAATATTTTCGCATTCGGAAGAGAAAGTTGGTGACTGAAATTTCGTAAATAGATCTCGCCGCGACGAAACACGTCTTTGCTTTAATGACTTCCATCCCAACGCGCGTATCATATCTGTCACTCTCTCTCCCCTATTACGTGATAATACAAAACGAGCTGCCCTTTTTTGCACTCTTTCGATGTCCTCCGTCAATCCCACCTGGTAAGGATCCCACACCGCGCAGCAATATTCCAACAGAGGACGAACGAGTGTAGTGTAAGCTGTCTCTTTAGTGGACTTGTTGCATCTTCTAAGTGTCCTGCCAATGAAACGCAACCTTTGGCTCGCCTTCCCCACAATATTATCTATGTGGTCTTTCCAACTGAAGTTGTTCGTAATTTTAACACCCAGGTACTTAGTTGAATTGACAGCCTTGAGAGTTGTACTATTTATCGAGTAATCGAATTCCAACGGATTTCTTTTGGAACTCATGTGGATCACCTCATGCTTTTCGTTATTTAGCGTCAACTGCCACCTGCCACACCATGCAGCAATCTTTTCTAAATCGCTTTGCAACTGATACTGGTCTTCGTATGACCTTACTAGACGGTAAATTACAGCATCATCTGCGAACAACCTAAGAGAACTGCTCAGATTGTCACCCAGGTCATTTATATAGATCAGGAACAGCAGAGGTCCCAGGACGCTTCCCTGGGGAAGCTGTGCTGAAATTAATATGTCTCATTATAGGAAACCACACTGGAGCCGAATAAGTAATTTTATGGAGTTACCGACTTACCGCTTTTATTTTGGAAGATCCTTCAGCACACCGCAGCGAACGGTCTTCTCCTCTCTTCACCCCAGAGATGAAAGAGCAGATATTCCATCAGCTGGGCTGCTTCCCTCCCTCCTTGCCACCGAGATCTTCACAGTAATCGTTTAAAGATTCATCATAACGTTCTACCACGCAGATCAATTGGACCAAGGGTTTTAAAGACGTGTTACCCTTGTATCACTCCTCCTTTGCCCCAGATTGTATGCGGCAGCGTCAGGGTTTCCAAACAAATGATCCTTGTGGAAAGAATGTCAGAGCTTCAATTAGCACTACTAGTCATCAAATGAGCGACGCGCTGGAAAAGAAGTCTTGGAATACCCAATAACTGGTGTCATGAAAAAGGTTGATGAAGAAGAAGGACCAGCCATCATGACTATTCCTTGGGCGCGTAGATGATGGTGGTGGTGATGGTGATGGTGGGGAGTTTTTGCATTTCATTTCTTTACCAGTTTCGATCATTGTAGATAATCCTCAAATCATCAGTTTCGGTGCAAGTATGTGTTTTGATTATTAAACTCCAGCCCAAGAAACCCACAGAAATCCCACAAAATAAGCATGTCAGTGTGCGTATGAGGACTTCCGGCGATGAAGTGGTGAGAGGTAGTACAAATAATCCTCAACTGAGAACATCGCACGTACACTAATCAGCATACTTCATAGTCTTTCAGAGGTTCTCTTCTGCTGAAATTTAAAGGCCAGTGTACTTGCACTGTAACTGACGACAGAGCTTGATCTAAAAATGATTATCATTCATTGAAACGAATACTCAATATACGTAATAAAAACAATGCAAAGAAACCAGTTACTTCGTAATGTACCTCGTCCCCATGTGGGGACGGATGTGCTGTAATTATTCTGGACGGAGAATAATTTTATGCGCTTTAATTGAAGCCTAATCACCTCGGTAGTCTATGAGCACAAGTGCAAGCTGGCACGAAATTTCCGGAAGACATTTCAAACTGCGAGGGAGCTTGCATACTGCCTTCGGGAGGTGCGTTGAATTTCCCTAAAATCTGAACGTAGTATTGCACTCGGGAATAATATAAATGTGTGGAATGTCAAGAGAGTTTCCCGATGTGCTATGGGAATTTCGCTGGTCGTTCATTTGTCAAACTGGCTACTGCTAGGAGGCAGCTTCGAATAGCGAGGGATTAACAATAGTGGACACAGCCGAACCAGTTGAGTTTCGCGTCGGCGAGAAACGAACCAATAGTTCTGTCTTTATGAGATTGATCAGCTAAGAAATTTAAACGTTTGAACAATGTCCACTCTTTGCTCTCACATCGATGCGATGTATTTCTCGCTATGGGACATGTAAGGGAACTGATGCATGCCCAACCAGTCGCCGTCGTGCAGACTTAAAAGAGGATGTGACCTGTGCATGTCACACAATCCGAATGGATCAACGTTTGTTTGAACGGCTGCTTGATCAAATGCGAAGGAGGGCTGAAATATGTGTCGCGGCTCGTAGTAACCACATGCACCACTGCCTACAGTGTCTACTGCGTGATAAATGATGATGGCCATTGTCGCAACAGGTGCTGCTGTCCACACATGTACCGGGATTGGACCATAGTATGAAAACACCAAAACCACAAATTAATATTTGAATGTTGGGCTCCGTAAGATTCCCTTTCTGTGCACGGACCGTGGAACGTAAAATTGTAAAGAATGTAGCAATCAGTCGCGGAAATAGCATGTATTTATCTTGTTGCAAATCGATTTCGACTGATATCAGTCATCATCGGTGCATTTTCCTATCCGAGACATGCCATAAGTAGAAGTATTGTCCTTGACTACATAGCCGGCCGTAGTGGCCGTGCGGTTCTAGGCGCTACAGTCTGGAGCCGAGCGACCGCTATGGTCGCAGGTTCGAATCCTGCCTCGGGCATGGATGTGTGTTAGTTAGGTTTGAGTAGTTCTAAGTTCTAGGGGACTGATGACCTCAGAAGTTAAGTCCCATAGTGCTCAGAGCCATTTGTACCATTTGAACTACATAACAGAAATCTGCTAAGGACAGTACTTTTACTTATGGCATGTCTCGGCTACGAAAATGCACCGATGATGACTATCAGTCGAAATCGATTTGCAACAAGATAAATAAATGCTGTTTCCGCGACTGGCTGCTACATTCTTTATAATTTTACGAATTACCATGTCTGATACCGTATAGGAAACCCGTTGGCACTCAAAATGCTCCCAGTCGTCTCGGAATGGATAAATACGGACCCTGTATGGATTTAAAGACAACCTTATATCATTCTTCCTGTGCAATATAGTGGCAAGTTCAGTTAACAGCGATGGAGACGTGTAGCGATCACGCCCATTTGTCTCCAAAGGAAGTTACAAAATCTCAATAATATTGAGATCTGGTGACTGTGGCAGACACGACAATTCATCCACGTGCTCACAAAACTCGTCGTTAACGGTGAGGCCAGTGTGAATAGCGGCGCAGTCGTCTTTGGACGCAACATCATTATTGGAGGACAACCATTGTATTATGAGATGAACCTGATCGGACAAAATGCTCACATGATCCTTTGCATTAATGCGACCGTGAGGATTAATCATGGGAGCCATGAAAAACCACTATATGGCTGTCCATATCATCACCAAATCGCCGCCATGTTTCACTCTTGGGACCTAAACTCGACCAGAAGTTGTATAAAAAGTATGAAACTGAACTGATCCGACCAAATGACTTACTCCCCTTGCTCCACAGTCCAGATGTTATGGTTACGACATCACGTTTTCCTGCTACGGCCATTGGCAACGCAGATGTGTGGTTTTGGAACTGCACCCCACTCTGCAATTCCCTGCTTATAGGGCTCCCTTCGTGTTGTTTCAGTGCTGACAGGATTCGCGGGTGCAACCTTTGGTTCTGCAGTGACTTTTACAGTTTTCGTCGTCTGTTTTTTGTCACAGTCCTCCTCACAAGGGAACCTCCCCATCGCACCCCCTCAGATTTAGTTATAAGCTGGCACAGTGGATATGCCTTGATAAACTGAACACAGATCAATTGAGAAAACAGGAAGAAGTTGTGTGGAACTGTGAAAAAATAAGCAAAATATACAAACTGAGTAGTCCACGGGTCGCATAGGCAACATCATGGAGAAAGTGAGCACAGGAGCGCCGTGGTCCCGCGGTAGCGTGAGCAGCTGCTGAACGAGAGGTCCTTGGTTCAAGTCTTCCCTTGTGAGAAAATTTTATTTTCTTTATTTTTGCATAGTTATTATCTGTCCGTTCGTTCATTGACGTCTTTGTTCACTGTAATAAGTTTAGTGTCTGTGTTTTGCGACCGCATCGCAAAACCGTGCGATTAGTAGACGAAAGGACGTGCCTCTCCAATGGGAACCGAAAGCATTTGATCGCAAGGTCATAGGTCAATCGATTCCTCCACAGGAAAACACATCTGATATATTCTATACGACACTGGTGGCGGCATGTGCGTCACATGACAGGAATATGTTGTCGACCCACCTAGCTTGTACACTTGGCGAAGGGGTAAAAAGATTCTTCTACCTTGCCCAATTTAGGTTTTCTTGTGGATGTGATAATCACTCCCAAAAAAGTGATGAAAACATAAGAGTTTGTCACCTAAACTGAAAATAAGAAATTAAACTTTTCACTCGATAGATTTGAACTAAGGACCTCACGTTCCGCAGCTGCTCACGTCACCACGAGACCACGACACTCCTGCGTTCCCTGTGTCCTTGACGTTGCATATCTTCCCATGAACTACTCAGTTTGTATATTTTGCTTATTTTTTCACAGTTCCACACAACTTCTTCCTGTTTTCTCAATTGTTCTGTTTTCAGTTTTTCAAGGCCTATCCACTGTGCCAACTTATAACTAAATCTGAGGGGGGTGCGATGGGGAGGTTCCCTTGTCAGTAACGGTCCGTAACGACCACTCAACGCCCGTTTCCATCCGCGTTGTGCCTTAGTGGGCGATGGTTTTTCACCTTCCCTGTATGCTGTATAAATATTCGATATGGTGCCGCTTGAAATACGGAATTCTTCAGCTACCTTGGTTACGCAGGTACCCACAATATGAGCATCAACAGTCTGAGCACGTTCGAGTTCACAGTCTTCGACATAAAGCACTGACAACTACGCAGAGCACTGTTCCGCCCACGACTCACTCGCATTGAGGACACTGCACAAGTGCTGATCTTGGTCAAATACAGCAGAGCAACCTCCACGCTTGGTTAGCACCATTCGTTTCTCGCGATGTTTCCATATTTTTATCAAACTCCTGTGCTTACAGTAGCTTTTCTTATAGTTTTTACCAATACCGTGTGCTGCAGGAATATGTGACATATTTGTTTAATCGTCCTGTACAACCCTCGACACACGGCGAACTTGGCTAGGATATATGTGTTAGGGAATGAGATGAGAAATTCTTCGTTACCTTGTTCTCTTTCACCAAAAGCACGCCTTTGATGACGGCCTGATTTCAAAATCACCAAGAGTACTAACCGTGTAACATTGTATAATGATAGTGAAATTTGGACTGCTCCTGTTTTTATTTTTATAAATGTGTGCGTTTTTTGTTTGTACAGGGTGGAGCGCGGTAAATTGCTGATTTGGGAATAGAATAAAAAAAAAGAACACTTAGAAACTTACATTTTTATTTTTCTGATATTGGACAATAATGGAAGTTTCTAATTACATGGTTTAAACAGTATATTAACACTAAATTCTGAAGGTGGCAGGGGTCAAATACAGGGAGCGAAAGGCTATTTACAATTTGTACAGAAACCAGATGGCAGTTATAAGAGTCGAGGGGCATGAAAGGGAAGCAGCGGTTGGGAAGGGAGTGAGACAGGGTTGTAGCCTGTCCCCGATGTTATTCAATCTGTATATTGAGCAAACAGTAAAGGAAACAAAAGAAAAATTCGGAGTAGGTATTAAAGTCCATGGAGAAGAAATAAAAACGTTGAGGTTCGCCGATGACATTGTAACTCTGTCAGAGACAGAAAAGGACTTGGAAGAGCAGTTAAACAGAATGGACAGTGTCTTGAAACGAGGATATAAATGAACATCAAAAAAAGCAAAACGAGGATAATGGAATGTGGTCTAATTAAATCAGGGAGGGAATTAGATTAGGAAATGAGACACTTAAAGTAGCAGATGAGTTTTACTATATCGACAGTAAAATAACTGATGATTGTCGAAGTAAAGAAGGTATAAAATGTAGACTGGCAGTGGCAAGAAAAATGTATCTGTAGAAGAGAAATTTGTTAACTTCCAGTATAGATTTAAGTGCTGAAAGTATTTGTATGGAGTCTAGCTATGTGTGCAAGTGAAACATGGACGATAAATAGTTTAGACAAGAAGCGAATAGAAACTTTCGAAATGTGGTGCTACAGAAGAATGCTGAAGATTAGATGGGTAGATCACATAACTAATAAGGAGGTATTGAATAGAATTGGGGAGAAGAGGAATTTGTGGCACAACTTGACTAGAAGAAGGGATCGGTTGGCAGAACACGTTCTGAGGCATCGACGGACCATCAATTTAGTATTGGAGGGAAGTGCAGAGGGTAAAACTCGTGGAGGGAGACCAAGGCATGAGTATACTAAACATATTTAGATGAATGTAGGTTGCAGTAGTTACTCGGAGATGAAGAAGCTTGCACAGGATAGAGTAGCATGGAGAGTTGCATCAAACCAGTCTCAGGACTGAAGACCACAACAACAGCACTATATCTTTCAAATGTCTAGTTTCACAATCCACACACTGCCACAGTCACTTTCTGAAATTCTCATGCACTCTTTCAAGCATGTCTTCTGGTATTCTTGCAATTTCAGCCTCAATATTGTTCTATAGGTCTTGCAGGGTGTTGTAATGATTGCAATACGCCTGTGACTTCTGGTAACCCCAAAGAAAAAAAAATTTCATGATGCTATGTCCGGTGATCGTGCGGGCCAGTTGAGATCCCCGATCCGAGGGATAAGCCGTCGAGGAAACGTTTGCCTCAAAAAATTCATGGTAATGCCCAGTGTGTGCAGTGGGACCGTCTTGTTGAAACCAGGTATCCTGTAATTGCATTGCCTCGAAATCCGGCTGGAAAAACTCATGCAGCACAGCTAAGTAACGATCCGAATTCACAGGTACAGCACGACGACTTTCCTGGAAGAAGTAAGGACCAACGCTGTCTAACCGTGATATGGCGCTCCACACAGCGACGCGGTCGGCGTGCAGGGGTTTTTGGTGAATTTGCCTGGCGTTCGTGTTGCTCCAGTACCGCATACTCTGTTTACACACCCACTGAGGTGAAAATGTACCTCACCAGAAAAAACATATTTGCGTCACGGGGTATGGTTGCAAGCATGTCTTCACAAGAGGTTCTTCGTGTTACATAATCCCGTACTGACAATTGCTGGACCGCGTACATTTTATGGAGGTGAAAATTCAAATCATTATGAAGAATCCGGTGGAGAGAACAAATGCCAAGAGCAAGTGCGTGTTTCCGAGCTGAGCGTTTCGAAGATTGCAATATTGCTGTTCTAACTCGTTCGACCTTTTGTGATGTTGTAACACCCCACCCGTCACTTAGCTGGTTTTGGCGTGTGTTCACCCCAACTAATTGGCTAACAGATCAACAGAGAGTGCAAAACTGCCGCAATATCGGATAACGCAAAAAAGTAATATGGCCCTGTGACTCCTGATTGAACTGCGGTGGCAGTGTTGACATTAATTTATTCAGAATTGATCACTGTTAATTAAAAAGGGGTGCACATTGATGTTATATTCAGCTATTGAACACCAGATGCAAATGTTGAACATAAAATTAATTAAGAAAGTGACTTGGGATTTCAACTACTTGATTGTAAATAGATGCAGTCGATTAGAACGAACTTATTTTAACTCCCGACCTTCAATCATCACATTACAAGACTCTCCTATCAGGCAGTGGTAATAAATTGCGTTTGCGTGGAGTAAAGTGCGATAACTCAAAAGTAATTCCTATCTACTGATCCAGGCGTATTGCGAAGTGCGAGAAGAATTCTACAATACACAGCCCATGAAACCCTCGTGGAAACTTTGCCGACATGATCCAACAAATTAATCAGTGGCTGGAGCGGGCGCAATATCACTGAATACAGCATGGCGGAGCGGCGTTGTTGTGTGGACGTCGGCCGACCTCGTGGTGCTGCAAGGCTGCGCTCGTCTATTCACTCCTAGCTATGTTGCTCAGTACATAGCTGAACCAAAACTTTCTATCTCCAAGCTCAACCGTTCCATTTGCTAAGTCCTAAACTGCAGAGATGCTCACTCTTTCTCAGGCAAGCTGAGTAATGAATGGGACGTCCGCACTCTAGGCAAGCTGGGAACGGAAGACCTCTATGGAGACTTCTCACAGTCCGCTCTTCACCTCGGTTTCCCCTCCAGCAAAATCACTTACACCAATTGCAGTGCAAGTCGAGTTAATTATGCGTCACTTCCCAGCGCCGACCAACGCCTGCTCTGGGAAGTGAACAAATTCCCACAAAATTTCCCTTCCTCTCAACTTCTGTTATTTAGCTCCTCGCAGGCCACCGATCAAGGTTAGCTTCTGCACAAACACCAATTTTTCCGGAATTCTGACTCCCAGGAGAGTACTTCAAATTCCTCGGTCCTATGTTCCCATCGGAGGCCAGCGTATTTCATTCACTTGATTTACTTCAGACTCTGCAGACCGTGAATTCAGCGTGAAGTTTCTATAGTCACGAACACGCATATTTTGGCCTCTGTTGACTGCTCCACCGTAGCTTTGCGCAGCTTTCTCGCATGTTTTACTGAAAACGGGACAACGGACATTTATCAACAGGCGTACAAGTTCTCCGTCTGCTTCCCGGTACACCAGCATGGGGTCAACCACCCCCTCACTGTCACTCATCTTAAGGCAGCTGGAGGCCGCGCCCCGTTACCGCTTTCTCAGAGCTTGAGCCGCCCTAAGCTGCCTATTGTCACTTCCCTTCACCGCTCCCCAGCCGCGCGCTGCTACCCGGCCGCGGTCAATTCTGAATACTTCTCTGGGATAAACTAGCCTCCAGTAAATCGACGCGCTTCCACAAAGTTTTCATGTCGTGTGAATTACTGTAAAACCATCACCCGACATTAATTATTTCAATACGTCCATACTATACCCTCTACAAGATGCATTGTACCTTGTCAGTCGTATTTTTGTTCAGCCCTACTGTTCGCTCAACGTGAGTTAGGTGATCTTTAATGACTTCATGTAAGGGGCATGGTTCTTGCCATCTTACAATGTTGTAACGCTTCTCTCAGGTCTTCTTCCTACAAATTACACATCCCTTGTTGTTCTGAGCACATTTACCCAATTTAAATTTGATTGCCGTCGAGGAACACGTCTGCGGGGTGTGCTGCAAATTGCAAATGCAAAGCACGCTGCACTGCAAGGATCGAGTGGGAATTCGCGAAATACACTTCCACACAAATTAAGCGCTCCTCAAGTGTACACTGCATTATCGCAACCGAACAACAATTGAATATAAACCTCCGGTTGGTCACTATAAACCACGCCCACTCTTACCTCTAATCGACCAACAGTTCCGCCACCACGTGAATTCCAAAAAAAAGCAATTTACCGCACTCCACCCTGTACTTGGTAGACGGAGAGTTGGTGACTTTGTTGACATGTATGGGTCGACGCAGTAGAGTACAGTAAGTGGCTACAGCCGGTGGCAGGTCCCTGAAGAACGAATCCACTGTTGTTGCCGCCTCCTCTCCCAGCACGACGGGCCAAATTGTACTCATTTGCGGCTACCAGGATAGGCACTCGCTCATATAATTCTGAACGCTCGCTCCCCCTCTGCCCCGCCAGAATTTGCATACGTCAGCTAATCCCCCGTTTCATTATAGCGTCACTAATGACGTGCATCGCCTGCCACCCTCCCTCGCACGCAGTCATCGAGCGGGGGATGACGCGCCGGTACCAGCCAGCGGCCAGGCGGCTAGGGACGGCAGAGGAGGCGCGTTTAGCGGAGATTGTCTCGCCGACGACTAATATGGAATCTTATAAATGCGCGCAGCCCGGCGCGGGCACTGCATTAATGCAAATTTATTCGCGCCGCGCTCGTTGTAAGTTTTATTCGCCACCGCCGGGGGCAGGAGAGCGCCGTTGCATATGTATGCCCTTCCTCCGCCCTCCGCCCCCGCCCGCTGTGTACTTCTTGGGTTACTTTACGAGCCCTGCCGGCGTATCGCGGCCGCATACACGGCCGCTGCCGGGTTCCCAGCTTTATTACAAACCGACAGCCCCATTCCCATGGTAATTTCTGCGCTCGGCCCCCACTCTGCAGCACTTAGGCCGTCTCGCCTCGTGACCTCCTGAAATTGTGTCTTAATTACAGGACTGTGTGAGGCTGCTTAGGCGCTTGGGGGCAGGGGGAGGATAGGTTGAGAAGGTGGGGGGCGGGGGAAGCTACCTGCCGCAGCTGACGAGTGCGTCTTGGCCGCGAGCACATGTGTGTGTGTGTGTGTGTGTGTGCGTGTGCGTGTGTGCGTGTGTGAGGTGAGGCAGCCACGGAGGGGGGGAGGGGGGGGAGGGAAGGAAAGTTGCTCGCGTTTGCAGCAGTGCGCGCTCTCACCTTGCTGACGCGAGCTTGCTAATTAAGGAAGCGGTCCTTCGTAGCGGTTCCTTCTTTGCGCAGCAACAGGGGGCAAGTCACTAACAGCACCTATTTCATGCTCATTCTGCGAACTCTTGCTCCGCTGCGCAGATGGCAGATGCCGCGGCGCGTACCGTACTTCCTTCCACATTAATTACGTGTGTAACGTACTGTGCAAACTCCTATTTCAGCTACTCAAGTGTCGGAGTAGGTATGTAAAGCGCTGTAGTTCGGATCCTGTGTCAGTCGGCACCTTTGGGTTTGAGAGAAGGGGGATTGTCGTGGGGTGTCATGGTCACGCTGTAACACGACTGGTACAGATCGCTTCACCGTCTTGTATCAGTTGAGTTAATTTATTTCGTTAGTAAAGCGGGAGTGCAAGCTGTTGGGTGTTGGCTGAAACATTCTCACGCTAGGTAGCGGATTTCGGGAGTTCCAGCATATTTGGTCAAGTTGGGCGGCATCCTCGGGGAAATTCCCAGAGCCTGCTCGATATTTTCTGAAGTTACAATTTCTGGGAGTTAACCAGTTACACACGTCCTCAGTGGAGCCAGATGTAGCAAGGATCTGTTCAACATGCATGTCGACGCCGCGCGGGATTAGCCGAGCGGTCTAAGGCGCTGCAGTCACGAACTGTGCGGCTGGTCCTGGCGGAGGATCGAGTCCTCCCTCGGGCATGGGTGTGTGTGTTTGTCCTTAGGATAATTTAGGTTAAGTAGTGTGTAATCTTAGGGAATGATGACCTTCGCAGTTAAGTCCCGTAAGATTTCACACACATTGGAACATGCATGTCAACAACAATTCATTATTTTCGTTCGCGTGAAACGTGAGAAATTTAGCTAAGCCTCAGCAATAATTATGTTTGTCCTGTCCTGTGTATTGCCTCCCGCTTTTGGCAATTCCGTGCGCTACTTCTGCGAATAGTACTGAAAAGAAATGCTTCCGAAATTTGTATTCTGTGCTTAGTTCTCATTGAGGTGTTACATGCCATGCATATTACTCGGTCGACCTTCCCGCTTTACTGACGCAAGTTGCAACCGTCTGTCGTTAGAGGGTCCGCATCTCGTGGTCGTGCGGTAGCGTTCTCGCTTCCCACGCCCGGGTTCCCAGGTTCGATTCCCGGCGGGGTCAGGGATTTTCTCTGCCTCGTGATGACTGGGTGTTGTGTGATGTCCTTTGGTTAGTTAGGTTTAAGTAGTTCTAAGTTCTAGGGGACTGATAACCATAGATGTTAAGTCCCATAGTGCTCAGAGCCATTTGAACAATTTTTTTGTCTTTAGAAGGCTCCGAATTGTTGCGTGTAACATGGTGGTGTGTAACATAAGTGTGTTGGTGGGTGAGAAATAGCGCGCTGCAAGCTAGTTTCTAACCGCAGAAAACGCGTCTGCAATTGAAATGCATAGAACAACGAACGCTGTATACGGTGAAGATGGTTTAGACGTCAGTAATATGCGACTCTGGATTGTTTGTGTTCGTAATCAAGGAAATGGTGTTGCTGACCTGAACGCGTATGGCAGAGCTCGGAGTGGACAACTGCGTACGTCAATGAACTAGGGTCATCAAAATCGGGTTGATGAACTCACCAGAGAAAATATATGCACCGAACATGCGCATACTTTTCTGTACTGCATCTTCTTTATGATGGCCTGTACACCCACTCGTGTATCACGCTTACCAGAGGGCAGTGTCTGTGTTATCCGACGATTTGTTGCCGACAAAACTGCGGCAGTGTGGCTGCAAGACAAGGCAATATTGTGGTATTTCCTGTCGATGTTGGTGGCGGAACAGGTCGTTGCCGACGTATTTGAGAGGCGCTGACGGTGTCGTCCACCACAGTTGGAGAATATTTCGTAAGGCCGGAACATTCTGTGTAAATACTTCTCTTTTACTGTGACACTGAAGGAGTCGCAGCGCCAAGGCACATAATCTGAGCGCTGAAACTATATTACTTCGCTTCAGTGCTGAAGGTGGCACTCGCACATAGAGGCACTTGATTTGTTTGTGGTCTACAGGAATGTAGAAGTGGGCAAACAAGAGAAGCATAAATTTCATAAAAGTGACTCTTACATCTATGACCAGAGTGTGTAACACAGAAAATAACATATGTAAGGCCCTAGTTACACTTCCAGTAACAAAAATTTTAAGTTACGATTTTGTGAATCAATGTGGAGGAACAGATGTGTCACGAATCTAGGTTCATGTTTTCTACGTCTACGTCTACATTTATACTCCGCAAGCCACCCAACGGTGTGTGGCGGAGGGCACTTTACGTGCCACTGTCATTACCTCCCTTTCCTGTTCCAGTCGCGTATGAAAGCCTCCGTGCGCGCTCTAATCTCTCTTAATTTTACATTCGTGATCTCCTCGGAAGGTATAAGTAGGGGGAAGCAATATATTCGATACCTCATCCAGAAACGCACCCTTTCGAAACCTGGCGAGCAAGCTACACCGCGATGCAGAGCGCCTCTCTTGCAGAGTCTGCCACTTGAGTTTATTAAACATCTCCGTAACGCTATCACGGTTACCAAATAACCCTGTGACGAAACGCGCCGGGCTTCTTTGGATCTTCTCTATCTCCCCCGTCAACCCGACCTGGTACGGATCCCACACTGATGAGCAATACTCAAGTATAGGTCGAACGAGTGTTTTGTAAGCCACCTCCTTTGTTGATGGACTGCATTTTCTAAGCACTCTCCCAATGAATCTCAACCTGGTACCCGCCTTACCAACAATTAATTTTATATGATCATTCCACTTCAAATCGTTCCGCACGCATACTCCCAGATATTTTACAGAAGTAACTGCTACCAGTGTTTGTTCCGCTATCATATAATCATACAATAAAGGATCCTTCTTTCTATGTATTCGCAATACATTACATTTGTCTATGCTAAGGGTCAGTTGCCACTCCCTTCACCAAGTGCCTATCCGCTGCAGATCTTCCTACATTTCGCTACAATTTTCTAATGCTGCAACTTCTCTGTATACTACAGCATCATCCGCGAAAAGCCGCATGGAATTTTCATTGGAGCCCACGATTTTCAAAGCTGAACTTTCGTCTGTATAGGCACTTTATCAGAATGGTAAATACGGTAAAAATGTTACAAATGCACCAAAAAACATTTTTTGCATTACAGTGAAAAACATTAAATATAACTTCAAAAATTTGAAGATGGCTTGGAAGTCTCATATTACGAAGTCCTTTTTTTTATTTTTTATATTCTCTGAAGCTTCCCGAGCCATGTAGACCCCACTAACTACATATCATAAAGAATTACTGAGGAATGTAATAACATTTCAAAACATTATTGTAATATACAAGGAAACACAAGCACTCGCTTTAGACGCTCTTGGAACAGAGAAGATGGTTTGATTTTAGTGAAACCTTGCTGTGTCCCAGTCCTAAAGAGATGCCACCCTACTAGATCGCTTACAGCCTTGTATATGTACAGACCACTGCCCGTAGTATTACTCTTAAAGTTTAGAAACCTTCTCGCTCGATGGTTGCTCTAGGCAGAAATGAGAAATAGACGTTCCGACTCTCAGAACTGCGTATTAGTTTAGTGGTACATAATATCCCATCAACCACGAAAGATCAATTAGAAAGGGATTTAACATCAGTCAACATAGAACTTTACTTACAAAAAGCTTAAAGCTCAGGAAGTTACATAAGGCCTTTATTTACAAATCCAGAGATACACACAAAAATCAGAGATAGCGTCCAGGAACCCCCCCCCCATCACATTCTCCCCATCCTAGTCTGCCTCCAGGGATTGTGACCAGATGGGCAGGCCTGATAAAGTGTCTTTCATCTTCAGTGACAACGATGGTTTCTCTGCCTCGTGATGACTGGGTGTTGTGTGATGTCCTTAGGTTAGTTAGGTTTAAGTAGTTCTAAGTTCTAGGGGACTGATGACCATAGATGTTAAGTCCCATAGTGCTCAGAGCCATTTGACAACGATGGCTGCACTCTTGCCTTTTTGCACACATGTCGTGGGAGAACTACTTCTTGCAGGAGGACGACGCCACCGACTTGGGTATCTGCCGATATTCCATTGGGCGACTGATTTCGTGGAAATTATGGAATATCATGAGATATTTTTTGCTCCAGTGCTGCCAGAAATCTTCAGCTGTCTTATGACGAATTCTAATTTCTCTCGTCAAGTCAGCTATACCTGGTGGGTCGAAACCTGTTCGCAACGTCGTGAGACTCTCCCCCGCTCCCCCTCCCCCCTCCCCTCTCACGACGGAATGTGCTGAGACGAGCATTTCGTCTTCTTTTTGGGCGACTGGCCTCGAACTGAGTGCAGTTTCAGAATTCATGAGCACAGTCTACAGCTCTTCCTCGTCCACGCTGTAGCGCCCGAGTACATTGCGGAGACAGCGTTTGGCTAAACCGACGATTCTCTCCCACTATCCTCCCTAGCAAAGTGAACGCACAACTAAAAGCTTCTACGTTATCCGTTGCTGTGCGAGATGTTGGTGGGCCCTATCAACAGAGATGGCCGTCCATACTCCCGTTATCTATTCGTCAGCTGAATGGAATTGTTGGGCATTGTCACAGTAGATGACGTATGGAATGCCGCGACTACTAATAAATAAATCATTGTGGTGGCGACAAAAGTCGATCCGTTGTTGCATTGTGGACCATCTGTAGGCGGACGGCTCTAGGGACAGCACGGGTGAATAGTACCATATAGCATCTAGTTGCGATTCTTCCCGCTATGCCATACAACGACCCTGCAAAATCAGTGCCAGTGATTTGGAATGTTGTATTCCTTGCAACCCGGTCGCCTGATAGTGGAGTTTCTATTTCTTGACCGGCAACGCCGTGCCCTGTTTTACGTGGAAGACAGCGATGAACACTTTCTTTATATCGCGATAGGGCAACAGGCGTGTAGTGCCCAGAAGGAGAATCGAAGTTGTGGAAGAATGTTTCTAACCCCAAAATGATGCAGACAGATGTGAGTATGCAGGACTAAAAACTTCCGTCGTCGTTCAGTGGCTAATTTGGCATAATGCGCGCTACAGCTCCTCACCCGAAAAATGACTGAGACACTTTATTTTCGATCCATTGGGTAGTGGCGTATTTGCCTTCAAAGAATTGATTTTATGAAAAAAAAACATTATTCTTCAGCCTTGATCCAATAATGTAGAGCTGTTGCCATTTCTTCTCCTGTAAACTCACATTGCAAGTTCACCTTCGCAGTAAGTTTCCTTTCCGACTGGAGAACGTGCAGAACACTTATAACGTGGCTACGCTCTTCAATAACAAGTATTTAATGACCCGTGTCACTAATGTTTCTTATTTTACAGGTAAAGGCAGCGATTTCAAAGGTTAGTGCTAAACG
Source organism: Schistocerca piceifrons (assembly GCF_021461385.2). NCBI lineage: Eukaryota > Metazoa > Arthropoda > Insecta > Orthoptera > Acrididae > Schistocerca > Schistocerca piceifrons. Next base: position 89,727,801 of record NC_060142.1, read on the forward strand.
AAAACATGCAACCAATGCTATAGTTTGATCGTTGTCGCACAGAAACTTACCGTCTCCAACAACGATCAAGAAGGAAATTTTGTGAAAAGTTAAGTAATTAAATTCACCTCGTTATAATTCTAAATAATTAATACAATATAATACAATTTTCATTGGTGTCTGAACTGACATCGAACCCGCGTTATCGTTACTAGTGTGTAAGAAGGCAGTAAAGGGGCAAAAGCAAACACACTTTTTTTAATGAAGAAGCCGCATATGCCAAAATGAATTTAAGTAAATTATTAGTGCGCTGAAATTACTAGGAGTTAAAGAAAATCACTAATTGTTACTTAATAGAAACGCGTCACGCGAAATGTACTGTACGATGTCACCCACCGTAACGTTATCTGTCGTCAGGTTTTGTGGAGCAAATACCCACTACTATCACTGCTTTGTAAGAAATGATGGCTCAGGACTGTTCGTAGTGACTTCGTTAACTATCAACAAACGCCTTTGAAATGCCAGTGTTATGAAAGACAAAAACATATGAAATATTTGCAAACACACAATAAAAATTATGAAAGTCAGTATAGTCAAAATAGCGCACATATTTTACTTTGCCAATTATTTGAAATTACTATTACATTGTACTGTCTATAGATTTTTACTAATTCGTTGCAGCAGAATCACTACGACGCACAAAGAACTTTAGCTACTGCTGCGTATAGTAGTACATGGTATAATTTAACAGCAAATGTAATTAATTTTCCCTTCACTAGGTAGTCTTATCCCTTTCACTTATGATTCTCTTAACAATAATAATGAAATGATAGGCCCCTGCTGATGATTAAGAGGACATTCTACATGAAATTAGTTGAAATTTAACATTTTCTGTTTTCTACTGCATAATGTACTGTGGACTTTCCTGAACATTTTGGTACATAATACACTACTGCCCATTAAATTTGCTACACCAAGAAGAAATGCAGATGATAAACGGCTATTCATTGGACAAATATATTATACTAGAAGTGACATGTTATTACATTTTCACGCAATTTGGGTGCATAGATCCTGAGAAATCAGTACCCAGAACAAACACCTCTGACTGAAATAACGGCCTTGATACGCCTGGGCATTGAGTCAAACAGAGCTTGGATGGCGTGTACAGGTACAGCTGTCCATGCAGCTTCAACACGATACCACAGTTCATCAAGAGTAGTGACTGGCGTATTGTGACGAGCCAGTTACTCGGCCACCACTGACCAGACGTTTTCAATTGGTGAGAGATCTGGAGAATGTGATGGCCAGGGAAGCAGTCGAACAATCTCTGTATCCAGAATGGCCCGTACAGGACCTGCAACATGCGGTCGTGCATTATCCTGCTGAAATGTAGGGTTTCGCAGGGATCGAATGAAGGGTAGAGCCACGGGTCGTAACACATCTGAAATGTACCGTCCACTGTTCAAAGTGCCGTCAATGTGAACAAGAGGCGACCGAGAAGTGTAACCAATGGCACCCCATACCATCACGCCGAGTGATACGCCAGCATGGTGATGACGTATACACGCTTCCAATGTGCGTTCACCACGATGTCGCCAAACATGGATGCGACCATCATAATGCTGTAAACAGAACCTGGATTCGTCCGAAAAAATGACGTTTTGCCATTCGTGCACCCAGGTTCATCGTTGAGTACACCATCGCAGGCGCTCTTGTCTGTGATGCAGCGTCAAGGGTAAGCGCAGCCATGGTCTCCGAGCTGATAGTACATCCTGCTGCAAACGTCGTCGAACTGTTCGTGCAGATGGTTGTTGTCTTGCAAACGTCCGCATCTGTTGACTCAGGGATCGAGACATGGCTTCACGATCCGTTACAGCCATGTGGATAAGATGCCTATCATCTCGACTGCTAGTGAAACGAGGCCGTTGGGATCCAGCCTCTTATGGATTTGTGGACAGCCGTGCAGGATTCATGGTGTCAATTCCCTCCAGCGGTAGTTCCGACATTAGTGGAGTCCATACCACGTCGTGTTGCGGCATTTCTGCGTTCTCACGGGGGCCCTACACGGTATTAGGCGGGTGCACCAGTTTCTTTGGTTGTTCAGCGTAGTACCCCAGCTGGTGGGCGAATGTGTCACCACTAGCAACAGAAACGTCCAGTTGAGCAACGAGGTGTTTGATTGTGATAGGTCCATCACCCGAATGAGTGTGTCCGCACGTCCCAACATTGCATAGGTCATAGCTGTGTTCAGCCGTCGTCATGCGGGAAGTCGGACAGGTTCGGGCGACCTTGTTGCGATGATGACAGACGCCTCAGCGAACAGCTCACCGTGCTTTTGTAGACATTCTGCAAGAGTGTATGAATATCTGCGATGCTCTGGTTTTCCACCAAGAGAAACCCAATGATAACTCTCCGTTACAGACGACATATTGAAGGCTACATATAACGCCATGACGTATCGAAACTTTATTAAACTATAGGGGCTGACGCAGGAATATTCCACGATGCTCTACAACAAATTGCGCCTATTTTCAACGAAACTGTCAGAGGAAAAGAAAAGTGTTGAGTTACTTACTGAACGCCCGTCCTATGTAGATTCAGAGTTAGCCTGGGTTGTGAAGCTAGATGCTGTAACTGCGCGTTAGCGCCAGCATTACCATGACGCCTGCAGATAGCCTCGCACAGCAACGGCACGACAGGACAGGAGACAAGCAAGGTACGGCGAACTGCCTACTGGGTGCCGAGGCCGGGCGATGCTGCTGCGGCCGCCGCTGGCTGGCTGGCTGCCCCACGAGTTGGCAGCGAGTTGCCGCTGCCCGGAGCGCTTCCCCCGCAGAGTTGGCTTTAATTGTCTTAGTTACCTTTCCGGCGCGGACCGCCAATTACAGCGACCATTCGCCTGTCCCCGGAGCTCGATACAATGTTTAATTCATGTGCGCAACTTGCTGTAGCCCGCAGCAGCTAGCCGAGTGTAACTAGTTCAGCAGGGTGGCAGGAGTTGCTCAGAGATCTGCCGCCGTCACTGTCTGCAGACAAATGCGCGCTCTACTATCGACAGAGAAAAGAATGAAACTGCACTACATGTATCAGTCGGAGCACGGTGCATCTTTCGACACAAAACTAGTCCTTCCTAGAGAACGTGTATAAAGTGAGTGGCCTGTCCTCAAGCGACTTCCATGTTCTTACCACGTTGTTAGATTGTCGCTTTCTTGCCTGTCTGTTAGATGCATATTTTGCATCTGATTTTGAACTAACTTCCTGATGAGCTACAGTCTCGAAATTTTAAACATAGCTCATAACAGGATGACAATGCAGTAGTTGTGAGGCGGGAATGAAAAGGTTGGCAACGCCTGACATCTCGGCTGCCCTGCAGATTCAGCGTGTTGAGCAGGCAGTATCAGAAAGCGTTCAAGGTGGTACGGCAGTATACAGGTAAAGCTAAGCAGAGAGAGGAGCGCAGGATGGGGGGGGGGGGGGGAGAGGGAGAACGGATGAATAGTAAGGAGGAAGGAGGAGGAGATTTCTGCAGTAATGTGACGCATGTATGCATGAGCAAAGCCATAAGTAAAAAGTTAGTCATATACAGGATGGTCAGCAACAGTCTGAAAAACTTCTTATGATAGTGCAGGGTACGTCTTGTTGAAACAAATTTAAGAAAAAATTCGACACGTTGCGATGTTTCCGAGTTGACTTGCAATGAAATTAGCCAGTCAAGCCGTTTTGCACGCAAATGAAAGCTGCACGAAAGAGACAGTGTCGCCATTTGTGCTCTTCATTTGGCTTTCTCAAACCGAAAACGAGAGCAATGCAGAAATTTGACATAGAACAGGAGCAAGGATTCAACCCGAGCCAAAGGCTGAGCACTCTTGTGCACTAACACCTACACTATGAGAACAACTGGCACTCTTTGTATCAGGCACGCCGGTTGAATTTGTGCGTTCAGGTGTCTGACTGGCTAACTTCAATGCTAATTACATCGGGAACGGTGCAACCCATGGATTTTTTTTCTTAACAGTTATTTCTCAGCATAAACAATCCTGCAACACCCTTGTAAGCTTTTCAGAGAGTTTCTGACAACCCTATATAAATAATTAATTAAATATAAAAATAATCTTATCAAAATGTTTAAAATCTGTTGAAAAATCTCTAGCACACAAGACTAAAACACAGACAATAGTTATTTACATACAAATAAATATTTAATATAATACATTTGAGTAACCAGGTTGCAAAAGCAGCTAAGTCAGTTTTAAAAGATTTTTGGGAAAAGACGAAAAACGTAGCCTTGCTCTCACAGCAATATTACAACGGTGGTTATTGTCTCAAAAAACATAGCGACCAAATCATAAATTTCTCTATAATCCTAAATTAACCCATTATTAGTATTTTTATTTTAAAATTTGTATTTAGCCCGTTTTGCAACCGAATGGACCAGTTAACCGATGTTGCAAAGGCATGATGGAATGCAGTCGGTTGAAAAACCGGCCGAAAAATCAATTCCGGTTTTTATCTAGTAATTTCGGTAAGAATGGTAGACTACAGTAGTATACTAAAATAATGCGAAAGGAAGAAAATTATTTTAAATATATAAAAGGATTGGAACTTTTACATAAAAAGCTAAACATGAACTACTACAAGGTACAATATTAATTACGTCGGATGTCTGATACTAAGGATGTATTCACTACGTAGTGTACTTGTAGATGGAGCGCGTTAAACATGTCCCAGAATCTGCTTTCCACTTCCTATATCATGGATACTTTCACGGAAACGGGCATTTTACGTAGGAGGCGATGCAGACGTCCGAATGTTTGGTGTTGTGGAACCTGTCAGATGGGAAAGGATCGTCGATACTCTCTCACTACAGCTTGTCCATTTCCATTCACAGACCCGTACGCTAAATGCGTCAGTCAAAACCGCTCTAAGCTCACTTGTGTTGTCACAGGGCATAAATGATTCGGACTGAATCGACGTGTTTACAAGGAAGTGCCCGTTGTTGTCACAAGGCAGTGACGCTTGTGAATGAGTCGGTGTGTTTCCAAGCAGACCTCAGAGCTGACCATTTGCCCGCCTGGGTGGATGCGCGGTCAGTGCAGCGGGTTGTTAACCAAAGGGGTCTGGGTTGGGTTCCCAGACTGATAGGAAATTTTCTCCGCTAAGGGACTGGGTGTTGTATTGTCCTTCCGTTCGTATCGTCATAATTTACATTGCACTATTGAGATGGCTGTATGGACTCGTCCTTAAAGCCAATATACACTCCTGGAAATGGAAAAAAGAACACATTGACACCGGTGTGTCAGACCCACCATACTTGCTCCGGACACTGCGAGAGGGCTGTACAAGCAATGATCACACGCACGGCACAGCGGACACACCAGGAACCGCGGTGTTGGCCGTCGAATCGCGCTAGCTGCGCAGCATTTGTGCACCGCCGCCGTCAGTGTCAGCCAGTTTGCCGTGGCATACGGAGCTCCATCGCAGTCTTTAACACTGGTAGCATGCCGCGACAGCGTGGACGTGAACCGTATGTGCAGTTGACGGACTTTGAGCGAGGGCGTATAGTGGGCATGCGGGAGGCCGGGTGGACGTACCGCCGAATTGCTCAACACGTGGGGCGTGAGGTCTCCACAGTACATCGATGTTGTCGCCAGTGGTCGGCGGAAGGTGCACGTGCCCGTCGACCTGGGACCGGACTGCAGCGACGCACGGATGCACGCCAAGACCGTAGGATCCTACGCAGTGCCGTAGGGGACCGCACCGCCACTTCCCAGCAAATTAGGGACACTGTTGCTCCTGGGGTATCGGCGAGGACCATTCGCAACCGTCTCCATGAGGCTGGGCTACGGTCCCGCACACCGTTAGGCCGTCTTCCGCTCACGCCCCAACATCGTGCAGCCCGCCTCCAGTGGTGTCGCGACAGGCGTGAATGGAGGGACGAATGGAGACGTGTCGTCTTCAGCGATGAGAGTCGCTTCTGACTTGGTGCCAATGATGGTCGTATGCGTGTTTGGCGCCGTGCAGGTGAGCGCCACAATCAGGACTGCATACGACAGAGGCACACAGGGCCAACACCCGGCATCATGGTGTGGGGAGCGATCTCCTACACTGGCCGTACACCACTGGTGATCGTCGAGGGGACACTGAATAGTGCACGGTACATCCAAACCGTCATCGAACCCATCGTTCTACCATTCCTAGACCAGCAAGGGAACTTGCTGTTCCAACAGGACAATGCACGTCCGCATGTATCTCGTGCCACCCAACGTGCTCTAGAAGGTGTAAGTCAACTACCCTGGCCAGCAAGACCTCCGGATCTGTCCCCCATTGAGCATGTTTGGGACTGGATGAAGCGTCGTCTCACGCGGTCTGCACGTCCAGCACGAACGCTGGTCCAACTGAGGCGCCAGGTGGAAATGGCATGGCAAGCCGTTCCACAGGACTACATCCAGCATCTCTACGATCGTCTCCGTGGGAGAATAGCAGCCTGCATTGCTGCGAAAGGTGGATATACACTGTACTAGTGCCGACATTGTGCATGCTCTGTTGCCTGTGTCTATGTGCCTGTGGTTCTGTCAGTGTGATCATGTGATGTATCTGACCCCAGGAATGTATCAATAAAGTTTCCCCTTCCTGGGACAATGAATTCACGGTGTTCTTATTTCAATTTCCAGGAGTGTATAAAAGAAGAGCCGACCATCCGTAGACAGAATAGTTTAGAATGTCAATACACATTCCCAGGCAGCGTCAACGAAACAACAGCATAACGTCAACACCTCTAAAAAATGTTCCCTGACATCAAAATACACTGAGAGATCAAAAGTATTCCAACACCCCAAAAAACACACGTTTTTTATATTAGGTGAATTGTGCTGCCACTTACTGCCAGGTGCTCCATATCAGCGACCTCAGTAGTCATGAGTCAGACACCACACTTGCTAGGTGGTAGCCTTTAAATCGGCCGGGGTCCCTTAGTATACGTCGGACCCGCGTGTCGCCACTATCGGTGATTGCAGACCGACCGCCGCCACACGGCAGGTCTAGAGAGACTTCCTAGCACTCGCCCCAGTTGTACAGCCGACTTTGCTAGCGATGGTTCACTGACTACATACGCTCTCATTTGCAGAGACGACAGTTTAGCATAGCCTTCAGCTACGTCATTTGCTACGACCTAGCAAGGCGCCATATTCAGTTACTGTAATTCTGAACAGATAATATTGTGAATCATGGACCGTCAATAGCGACGTTCATCATTAATGGATTAAAGTTAAGTATCAAACTAATTACGTCCGATTCTGAATTCTCATTCCTTGTCACGTTCCAGACCTCACGTCAGTATAGTTCTTCCCTCCTCACGCCATCCTGCGTGAGCTAAAGCGCGTGCATTTCGGTCTCCATTCGTAACACGGTGTTGGCTCTTCTGCCAGCACAACACTGACCTCGTCTGTTGACTGACAGAGACCGCCGACAGCTGAAGAGGGTCGTAATGTGTAATAGTCATACATACAGGGTGTTACAAAAAGGTACGGCCAAACTTTCACGAAACATTACTCACACACAAATAAAGAAAAGATGTTATGTGGACATGTGTCCGGAAACTCATACTTTCCATGTTAGTGCTCATTTTATTACTTCTCTTCAAATCACATTAATCATGGAATGGAAACACACAGCAACAGAACGTACCAGCGTGACTTCAAACACTTTGTTACAGGAAATATTCAAAATGTCCTCCGTTAGCGAGGATACATGCATTCACCCTCTGTCGCATGGAAGCCCTGATGCGCTTATGCAGCCATGGAGAATGGCCTATTGTATCACAGCCGTCCACAATACGAGCACGAAGAGTCTCTACATTTGGTACCGGGGTTGCGTAGACAAGAACTTTCAAATGCCCCCATAAATGAAAGTCAAGAGGGTTGAGGTCAGGAGAACGTGGAGGCCATGGAATTGGTCCGCCTCTACCAATCCATCGGTCACCGAATCTGTTGTTGATAAGCGTACGAACACTTCGACTGAAATGTGCAGGAGCTCCATCGTGCATGAACCACATGTTGTGCCGTACTTGTAAAGGCAGATGTTCTAGCAGCACAGGTACAGTATCCCGTATGAAATCATGATAACGTGCTCCATTGAGCGTAGATGAAAGAACATGGGGCCCAATCGAAACATCACCAACAATGCCTGCCCAAACGTTCACAGAAAATCTGTGTTGATGACTTGATTGCACAATTGCGTGCGGATTCTCGTCAGCCCACACATGTTGATTGTGAAAATTTACAATTTGGTCTCGTTGGAATGAAGCCTTTTCCGTAAAGAGAACATTTGCACTGAAATGAGGATTGACACATTGTTGGATGAACCATTCGCAGAAGTGTACCCGTGGAGACCAGTCAGCTGCTGATAGTGCCTGCACACGCTGTACATGGTACGGAAACAACTGGTTCTCCCGTAGCACTCTCCATACAGTGACGTGGTCAACGTTACCTTGTACAGCAGCAACTTCTCTGACGCTGACATTAGGGTTATCGTCAACTGCACGAAGAATTGCCTCGTCCATTGCAGGTGTCCTCGTCGTTCTAGGTCTTCCCCAGTCGCGAGTCATAGGCTGGAATGTTCCATGCTCCGTAAGACGCCCATCAATTGCTTCGAACGTCTTCCTGTCGGGACACCTTCGTTCTGGAAATCTGTCTCGATACAAACGTACCGCGCCACGGCTATTGCCCCGTGCTAATCCATACATCAAATGGGCATCTGCCAACTCCGCATTTGTTAACATTGCACTGACTGCAAAACCACGTTCGTGATGAACACTAACCTGTTGATGCTACGTACTGATGTGCTTGATGCTAGTACTGTAGAGCAATGAGTCGCATGTCAATACAAGCACCGAAGTCAACATTACCTTCCTTCAATTGGGCCAATGGCCGGTGCATCGAGGAAGTACAGTACATACTCACGAAACTAAAATGAGCTCTAACATGGAAATTAAGCGTTTCCGGAAACATGTCCACATAACATCTTTTCTTTATTTGTGTGTGAGGAATGTTTCCTGAAAGTTTGGCCGTACCTTTTTGTAACACCCTGTATATAGAGAATTTTAAACTGCATCAGGATCCATTGCAAGTACTATGACAGTTAGGCGGGAGGTGAGAAAACCTTGGATTTCATGATCTAGCAACTGCTCATAAGCCACGTATCACGCAGGTAAATTCCAAATGACGTCTCGCTTGTTGTAAGGAGTGTAAACATTGGACGACTGAACAGTGGAAAAACGTTGTGTGGAGTGACAAATCACGGTACACAATGTGGCGATCCGATGGCAGGGTGTGGGTATGGTGAATGCCCAGTGAACGTCATCTGCCAGCGTGTGTAGTGCCAACAGTAAAATTCGGAGGCGGCGGTGTTACGATGTGGTCGTGTTATTCATGGAGGGGCCTTGCATCCGTATCACAGCACAGGCCTACACTGATGTTTTAGGCACCTTCTTGCTTCCCACTGTTGAAGATAAATTCGGGGGTGGCGAATTCATCTTTCAGCATGATCGGGGACGTGGTGATAATGTACGCCCTGTGGCGGAGTGGTTACAAGACAATAACATCTCTGTAATGGACTGATGTGCACAGAGTCCTGGCCTCAATCCTATAGAACAGCTTTGGGATGTTTGGGAAAGCTGACTTTGTGCCAGGCATCACCGACCGAAACCACTGCAGTACTCCGTGAAGAATGGGCTGCCATTCCCCAAGAAACCTTCCAGCACCTGATACAACGTATGCCCGCGAGAGCGGAAGCTGTCGTCAAGGCTAAGGGTGGTCCAACGCCATATTGAATTCCAGAATTACCACGAACTTCTAAGTCATTTTCAGCGAGGTGTCCAGATACTTTTGATCATAAAGTGTATGTACATTTCGAAGTTCTCTGCTCCCCGTATTAATTTGAACGAACAGTCATGGAGCACCCAAAAACCATTATCTTAGCATTTTCATGCGAATGTTACAGTCAGCAAAAACCACGAACTCATAAGAACGAAGACTAAGTTAGGCCAAATGTAGCTGTCCGCACATACGGGAGGCAGGCGTCCTTCTGCTACACCACTTCGCCTGACGTGTTTCGTCAGAGGGGAGTTGTACAGACCGCACACAGTAACTTTTGCTTTCACTCCACTTGGGCAATACAGCTCGCCTGCAGCCGACACGTACCAGCACTTGGACGGTCAGAAACGTATGGGAGACCAAATGCGATACGCCGCGCCGCGCGGGCGAGGACAGCGCGACCCGCACTCGGCCTGATCCGCGACCGCGCCCGCCTCTCCTCGCCTCGCGCTGTTTGGCCGGCTGGGAGCGGCGTTTCGTTTAAACGTCCGCGTGTCGTGTTTTAACGAGAGCGCCGCCTGACAGCCGCTACACGGCTTGCCACTCTGCCGGACTTGAGCCGCCATCTCGCATTCAAAGCTCACCCCGCCCTCCGGCGCTGCTCGTTGAGCAGTTGGAGGGTCACCGTCGCTGCCCTTTCAACTCTTCAAGCGGCGCCAAATTTGATATTATCGGCTCCTGCGTCGTCACCTAAGCAAACGCAAAAGATCTGCTCTGACACACGCTCCAGGGAGAAAACATAATAGCAATACATAAAACAAAATACACTACCGGCCATTAAAATTGATACACCACGAAGATGACGTGCTACAGACGCGAAATTTAACCGACAGGAAGAAAATGCTGTGATATGCAAATGATCAGCTTTTCAGAGCATACACACAAGGTTGGCGCCGGGGGCGACACCTACAACGTGCTGACGTGAGGAAAGTTTCCAACCGATTTCTCATACACAAGCAGCAGTTGACCGGCCTGGTGAAACGTTGTTGCGATGCCTCGTGTAAGGTGGAGAAACACGTACCATCACGTTTCCGACTTTGATAAATGTCGGATTGTAGCCTATCGCGATTGCGGTTTATCGTATCGCGACATTGCTGCTCGCGTTGGTCGAGATGAAATGGCTGTTAGCAGAATATGGAATCGGTGGGTTCAGGAGGGTAATACAGAACGCCGTCCTCGATCCCAACGGCCTCGTATCACTAGCAGTCGAGATGACAGGCATCTTATCCGCATGACTGTAACGGATCGTGCAGCCACATCTCGATCCCTGAGTCAACAGATGAGGACGCTTGCAAGACAACAACCATCTGAACGAACAGATCGACGATGTTTGCAGCAGTATGGACTATCAGCTCGGAGACTATGGCTGCGGTTACCCTTGACGCTGCATCACAGGCAGGAGCGCCTGCGATGGTGTACTCAACGAAGAACCTGGGTGAACGAATGGCAAAACTTCATTTTTTCTGATGAATCCAGGTTCTGTTTACAGCATCATGATGGTCGCACCCGTGTTTGGAAACATCGCGGTGAACGCATATTGGAAGCGGGTATTCGTCATCGCCATACTGGCGTATAACCCGGCGTGATGGTATGGGTGCCATTGGTTACACGTCTCGGTCACCTCTTGTTCGCATTGATGACACTTTGAACAGTGGACGGTACATTTCAGATGTGTTACGACCCGTGGCTCTACCCTTCATTCGATCCCTGCGAAACCCTACATTTCAGCAGGATAATGCACGACCGCATGTTGCAGGTCCTGTACGGGCCTTTCTGGATACAGAGAATGTTCGACTGCTGCCCTGTCCAGCGCATTCTCCAGATCTCTTACCAATTGAAAAGGTCTGGCCAATGGTGGTCGAGCAACTGGCTCGTCACAATACGCCAGTCACTACCCTTGATCAACTGTGGTATCGTGTTGAAGCTGCATTGGCAGCTGTACCTGTACACGCCAGCTAAGCTCTGTTTGACTCAATGCCCAGGCGTATCAAGGCCGTTATTACAGCCAGAGGTGGTTGTTCTGGGTACTGATTTCTCAGGATCTATGCACCCAAATTGCGTGAAAATGTAATCACATGTCAGTTCTAGTATAATATATTTGTCCAATGAATAGCCGTTTATCATCTTCATTTCTTCTTGGTGTAGCAATTTTAATGGCCAGTAGTGTATTTAGGCCTCGCCTTAGACAAAGAAATTTCTGCGCGATTTTAAAACGACTTTATGACAAAAGCAAAAAGTAGGCTAAACATGCATCGAGGAAGAAAGTAGCCAGTAATGGAACACTAGTGCATGCTTACATCTACATCAACATACATACTCTGCAAGCCACTGTAAGATGCCTGGCAGATGGTACCGTGTACCAATATTGGTCGTTCTCTTCCCTCTTCCACTGGCTGGATAGAGCGAGGGAAAAACCACTCTCTATTAGGAGCATGAGTACAGTAATGGGATTGTCAAGAATGTGAGCGATCTGGCAACGCTGTGTTGTTCTACCTGTGTAGACTGTTGTGTTCATCTCTTCCAGGGGCTCAGTCAGACTCTCACCTCCGTACAGGCATCACGTGATTTTTGAGTGAAGTTATGTTTTTGTCATGTGTTACGAAAATGGAACAGCGGAGTTAAGGCCAACGCAATGCCATCAAGTTTTGTGTTTAACTTGATAAATCCACGAGTATGACCTTTGAAAAGTTGAAAATGGCCTGTTGGGAACATTTCTTATCGAAAGTACAAGTTTTTCACTGCCACAAATCTTTTATGGAAGGCCGAGAACACAAAGAAGATGAACCTCGCTCAGGAAGACCTTCAACTTTAAACATTGACGAAAACGCCGGGCAGGTCGGAGTGGCCGAGCGGTTCTAGGCGCTTCAGTCTGGACCCGCGCGACCGGTTCGAATCCTGCCTCGGGCATGGATGTGTGTGATGTCCTTAGGTTAGTTAGGTTTAAGTAGTTCTAAGTTCTAGGGCTTGACTGGAATACTCCCTTATAAATTCTAAAGGTGGCATGAAAGGGAAGCAGTGGTTGGGAAGGGAGTGAGACAGAGTTGTAGCTTCTCCCCGATGTTATTCAATCTGTATATTGAGCAAGCTGTAAAGGAAACAAAAGAAAAATTCGGAGTAGGTATTAAATTCCATGGAAAAGAAATAAGAACTTTGAGGTTCGCCGATGACATTGTAGTTCTGTCAGAGACAGACAAGGACTTGGAAGAGCAGTTGAACGGAATGGACAGAATATATGATGAACATCAACAAAAGCGAAACGAGGGTAATGGAACGTAGTCGCATTAAGTCGGGTGATGGTAAGGGAATTAGATTAGGAAATGAGACACTTAAAGTAGTAAAGGAGTTTTGCTATTTGGGGAGCAAAATAACTGATGATGGTCGAAGTAGAGAAGATATAAAATGTAGACTGGCAATGGCAAGGATAGCGTTTCTGAAGAAGAGAAATTTGTTAACATCGAGTATAGATTTAAGTGTCAGGAAGTCGTTTCTGAAAGTATTTGTATGGAGTGTAGCCATGTATGGAAGTGAAACATGGACGATAAATAGTTCGGACAGGAGGAGAACAGAAGCTTTCGAAATGTGGTGCTACAGAAGAATGCTGAAGATTAGATGGGTAGATCACATAACTAATGAGGAGGTATTGAATAGAATTGGGGAGAAGAGAAGTTTGTGGCACAACTTGACCAGAAGAAGGGATCGGTTGGTAGGACATGTTCTGAGGCATCAAGGGATCACCAATTTAGTATTGGAGGGCAGCGTGGAGGGTAAAAATCGCAGAGGGAGACCAAGAGATGAATACACTAAGCAGATTCAGAAGGATGTAGGTTGCAGTAGGTACTGGCAGATGAAGAAACTTGCACAGGATAGGGTAGCATGGAGAACTGCATCAAACCAGTCTCAGGACTGAAGACCACAACAACAAGTTCCAGGGAACTGATGACCTCAGCTGTTAAGTCCCATACGCTCAGAGCCATTTGAACCATTTTTGAAAACGACGGACGTGTGCGTGATCTTGCGAAATTATTTCTCCAGGACAAACTGTCAACGAACTGTTTTACAAGGATGTCCTTGAAAGGCTCAGGTCAAGGGTGAATCAAGTGACACAAAACATTGCAGACAAATGGCTGTTGCATCAAGACAACGTCCCATGTCACACTGCTGTTTCCGCCACCGACTTTTTTAATCTCGAAATGCATTCCTCTCATTTCAAAGTCCATTCTTCCGAACTGAGTGCTCTTTTCTTTTTTCTTCTCTCGAAATTGAAAAAAGTCTTAAAACTACGTCCTTTTGGGACTCTGGAAAACATTCAAAAAGGATGACCGACATGTTAAAGGAATGGTCCTGCCAGCTGAAGCCTTTCAGCACTGCAGTCACGACTGGGAACAACGTCTCCACCGGTGTATATCTGCCGAAGGGAACTACTTTGAAGCGAACAATACTGTTGTTTGAAAAAAATAAAAGCTGTGTTAGGTAAAAAATCGGTCTCTTTACTGTCCTCACACACCTCGTATATGCCTCAAAATGAGCCCTAATTCCTCGTATATTATTTTCGTAGACAGTACGCGAAATGTAAGCTGGCGGCAGTGGGATCCTTTGCAGTCAGCTTCAAATGTCGGTTCTCCTAATTTTCTCAGTAGTGTTCCTCGATAAGAAAGTCGGTTTCCCCCCAGTGACTCTCATTTGAGTTTCCGAAGTACCTCCGTAACACTTGCCTGTTCATCTAACCTACCGGAAACAAATCTAGCAGTCGACCTCTGAATTGCTTCGATGTCTTCCTGAAGTCGTTTATAGACCAGTTCTAGAAAAGGGGGTGCCCCTGTCGGTCGCAAATAAGACAAACTCTTTGGAGAGTCTCTTAACTGAAAGGAAGGACCCAGATGCGTGGCATCCACTAGCGCCACCTAGGGTGTATGAAATTCCATGTAGTTCTGGGCCAGTATATATTGGAACCACAGAAGAAACAGCCGCCTGGGACATACTGCAAAATCAGCTGTAGTAGAATCTCTTTTCTGAGGTGAAAACCTCGATGTAAAATTGAGACGAGCGTTGTAGCAAAAACAATGCATTGTCATGAACGGATGTGGAGAGAGACAGTAGAGATCCAAAAACACTCATACCTGTAATAACTTTTGTAGAATAGACGGAAGTATTAAGTTAGATAAAATATGCATTTCGACTTTGCGCTAACAAAATGACAGTCGATTATTTTTAATTGAGAGCGATGGTCGCATGCAGAGATAATCAGTCGGTATCACGTGACGAGTAATATGCCCTGTCCACAGCTGTATAAATGCAGGGAGGGGGCAGGCTCGAGCCATTGTTGCTGTTGTCGGTTTACCTCCAAAGATCGCTCGCGTAACGAAACATCATCGACCACTGTCTCTCATCCCGGAAGTTTTAACTCAAGAAAAAACGAGAATGTTTTCAAAACTACCTGGCAGGTTAAAACTGAGTTCCGGGCCGAGACTCGAACTCGTGACCTTTGCCTTCAGCGGGAACGTGCTTTGTCGACTAAAGGACCCAAGTATGACTCAAGACCCGTGAGGTACTGGCAGAAGTAAAGGCGTGAGGACAGGTCGTGAGTCGCGCATGGGAAGCTCGTAGAGAGCTTGCCCGCGAATGTAAAAGGTCCCGAATTCGAGTCTCGGCCCGACACACAATTTCACTCTCCAAGAAAGTTTCATACCGGCCCACAATCCGCTGCGTGGTGAATATTTAATACTGAAAACACAGTTTACAACCACACAAAGGTAATGATTCTACAGAAATTGTGCTACAGCTAATAGTTGAAGTCTGCCAAACCGACGAAAGCATCAATCCACTTAGCTCCTGGAAGAATCTACAATCGTGCTAAACTTTTGTGCATTAAAATATCCTCCACCAGCAAGTATTACCTAAGAATCCATAGAACACGAAAACCAAGGCCTTCCAGAGACATCACGCGGCTTCAGCAACACCCTCCCCCCTACCCCAGACAATTTAGAAGAAGAAATAGAAATAGGACAACCTAATTAAAGACAAAAACAAAATTGAATTAAAAGAACGTTAGAGTATGAAGTGATTGCAATTGAGGTGTTATGGAGATTTGTCTTAGTTCTTGGACGAATACC
This sequence comes from Schistocerca piceifrons, assembly GCF_021461385.2. NCBI lineage: Eukaryota > Metazoa > Arthropoda > Insecta > Orthoptera > Acrididae > Schistocerca > Schistocerca piceifrons. Next base: position 89,743,762 of record NC_060142.1, read on the forward strand.
GGGATCATTTTTATGCTCCCACGCATATATAAAAATATTAATAGAAAACCATAAAGAAAAAAATCAACTCATAAGAAGGAGGCTCCTATACAACTATCGAACAAAAAGGACACAAATGCATTACCTAAGGCAGAATGAGGCAAGAAGCAGTCCTATGCTCGCTATGGCGGTAAAGGGGAAAACCCTCGACCTGCCGTGGCGTACTCTCTCGAAAGAATTCCTTTTCCTGTGTAAAGCTGTTGTACACTATTTTAAGTACACAGCTTCTTTCATTTGTAGTCGGCTATTGCCATCCCCTCGAACGTTATCAAGCGACATCACATAACACATCTTCGTTTGTTTGCTTTGATTTCATTAGTTTTCATGACGTTGAGCAAGCCGTGTTGGAGTATGGCTGTAGAATTCTGACGCTGTACCTATCCATGCGCACGCAGAAGTTTTTAGTTCCTTTCGCTGCTCCTCCTTTCGCCACTAGCTTTAGTGCAGCGCGCACTTCACGCGCTCTCCCCCCTTTTTCTGCAACTCTCTCTTGCGAAGTTAAAACTCATTATTGAAGATTTAGTTGGCTTTTACGAGGTATTAAAAAGATGTATAAATTTCTTTATTGCTGCTACCAAATTTTCTTTCCAGTGAGCTTGCATTAAAGCTGTTGTTAATGATTTATAGTTCACGGAATGCGTTTTAAAGACCGGAAAACATAAGGGCCTCACATCCACTGCTTGCGACAAATCTCCGGCGTCGGACATATCTCGGGAATAAGTCAGAGTGATTTTTCAGAAAGATAACTCAATAATTCAGTGCACTCAGATTTTTCCCTATATTCGTTTCTTCCACAGCTCGCAGCAGAGATACTTCAAAGTCCGGGAAATTGGTAAATACTGCAGTCCATGTCATAGTACATTTTTTTCGGTTTTTGCCTAATTTAACCTTTTTGCATAAAACGATGTTCATTACTATAGTCGCTTACGCCGTACTGGATCTCGGGACACCCAACAAAAAGCATTTCAGAAACATCTCTAAACCTGTCTTTGTGCCCGTATCATTCTCATTTTGTCGAAACGAGCTCTTTTCTTGTCCCCACACCAACCTATTTCAGCAAGCATCAGCTGTGAATTTTATGACCAAAAATTTTCTGTCTCGTATTTTACGTTCTGCTATCTCTGACTGTTTCTGTATTCTTATATTGCTGCGACCATTATATTGTCTCGGTTTATCTTCTCTGGAGTTTTAATACAATTCCACAACTTTCTTAGTCAACCTGGTTCATTCTTTTCTTTTAATATGCCTATATAATTTTAGCTTTAGTATTTTTCATATGCGAATAAATCAAGTTGACATGGTTTTCAGTTTCCTTATCTGTTCTTTGTGTATAAGTTCAGTCGTCAATATAGTGTGGAGAAATGAGTTACTATGCTGAGTTTTAATAGTGATGAGAAGGAAGACATTGGTATTGGTTAGCCGTATGCCTCAGGCGATAGGAAGACGGTTAGCCTGTAGAAGGGAATTTGTGGGTGCATGAGAAATACTCACCAGGGTCACAAAGGCTTAGAATTTTCCCAGTAGGATGTGAACAAGCCTGGCTTGGCACGTAAGAACTGAGCGAACGGGAAGACTGTTCAATAAACGTGCGAATGGACTTCAAAATGTTAGCTATACATGTCATCTCACGATATGACCATTGCGCAACGAGAGAGGTGCATTGTCTGAAGAGAGTACACTACCCGAGCAAAAGAATTGGGAAACCTCTATCTACTGCGTAACTGACAACCTGATGTCACCAGAGGCCGGCCGGCCAGTTTAAAAGGAGAAAGAGGGTGCGTTGTCGGTAGAGAAGCAGTTGGGACAGTTGGGAGACCATGACGTTTGTACTAGCATGACAGTGCACACCGTCATAGATAGTAGTCTGTGGAAAAAAAAAATTCCTGAAATGGACTGGCGTGCGAAGAGTCCCGAACCCAACACAGTGGAACACCTTTGGAATGACTTAGAATGTTGAATGCGCTCCAGAACCCAGTGTCCAGTATCACTACGTTATTTGGTTAGGCTCGGATGCCATTGCTCCACAGACATTCAGACGCCTCATTGAAAGTGTTCTCAGTTGAGTTCAAGGCATCACAAAGGAGAAGGACGTTCACACTTCGTATTAATGGAGGGGGAGGAGATTGGAGTTTAGCGTCCCGTCGACAACTACGTCGTTAGAGATGCAGCACAAGGTCGAATTGGGGACGAATGGGGAAGGAAATCAGCAGTTCCGGTTCAGAGGAACCATCCCGGAATTTTCCTTATCACACAAAATATAAATAACGATGGCTGGACATGGGTTTGAGCCATCGTCTTCCCGAATGCGAGTCCAGTGTGCTAACCACTGCGCCACCCCACTCGGTTCATACTGATGTCCACTAATAGCTGTCCAGAAACTTTTGATCACATCGAGTACATTTTCTCGATTTCCTGCAGAGACAGCTCTACTGTGATACTGTTAACAAGTACAGGGCGAAAGTTATAGAACTATATGGAAAAAAAAAACATAAATCACTTACAAACTACGGCATGTACACAGTTTATTAAACATGTAAACGTCACTACAGATATTCGGTGCGTCTAAATAGCGATGCAGCTGTGGCCGAGCGGTTCTAGGTCCTTCAGTCCGCAACCGCGCTGCTGCTACGGTCGCAGTTTCGAATCCTGCCTTGGGCACGGATGTGTGTGATGTCCTGACCGAGCGGTTCTAGGCGCTACAGTCTAAAACCGCGCGACCGCTATGGTCGCAGGTCCGAATCCAGCCTCGGGATGGATGTGTGTGATGTCCTTACATTAGTTAGGTTTAAGTAGTTCTAAGTTCTAGGGGACTGATGACCTCAGATGTTAAGTCCCATAATGCTTAGCCATTTTTTCGAAATGTCGATGCTGTCGATGACCTCATGAATGGCTGTTGCCAGCTCATCAATGGTCTTTTGGTTATTTCCGTACACCATCTCTTTACTATAGTAAAACAAAGAGGAGTTGCACGTGTGCAGATCGAAGAATATGGCGGCCAATCGAGGCCTATTCCAGTGGCCTCTGAGTACGCCAGACACAGGATGCTTTCCAGACGCCGACATTGTCATAAGAGCGGCGGCAACACGCCCGTACGGGCTTGAAGGAGCGGCTGGACTAGAGATTCCGTTACTTTGCAGAAACACTTTCTGGCCGGCTACCAGTGATGCGTGGGAATGACTTGTCTTCCCAGGCAGTCTTGGCGGGCAAATTCCCGCGTTTTCTGCAAAATCATAACTGTGATTGGCTTGCTCAGGGCATAGTTCCGTGACGTAGCAAAATCGGCGCAGAAATTGGCGCAAGAATCTCCATTGGTGGACTAGTAGTGCTTCGGCAATAGAGTGGCATTTTCCGCCGGTTTTCGAGTCGCTGATTAGAACCTTTAACCACGGCCACTGTCGTGGGGGCGGGAATGTTCTGTGTTCGGCTTGTACAGGTGCTCTTGAGAGGGTCGGCTCTCGCCTTTCGGTCGGAGTGGGTTACAAGACTGAGCTCTCGCTGCTCTGGACAGCCTGCCTTCTGTTGGCTGTCTAATATACTTTTATTTAATTGTAACTGTTTGCCTAAGTTGCTGAAGTTTCGACTTCAACGTAACTTTCCAAATACAATTGGCAATTGAGCGTTCTGCAAACAAGCGGCCTATGTTGTCTGTCTTGAGCAGTTTTGGCTAAAGTTGACTGTATCAGAGTTACTGTGTGACTTCGCTTGTTAAAATCAATCACTGTACCGTCAGTGATTGTGTGGCGAGCCTTTTTCGTCTCCCTCAGAGGCGCATTTGTATTGATAGGAAGTCTTTCGTCTGGAACAACCAGGCCAGGATAATTTGTTTCGGGCTATACTCGCGACATTATCATCACCACGACGGGACGTCGAAGCAACCAGCCATCGCTTCCGGTACGCCAGATCGTGTTCTTGCAGTTAAGAATACAGCTTGGTAATGTATGTCCGCAGCACCGGCAGATTAGGGAATTTGCACTGTGATAATCAGAGCTCAGCAGAGCGCGCCTGTTTGTCTTTTCTAACTTTGTTCTGTCTTGGGTGTTCATTCTCTGAGTTCTCACTAATGTAGTTGCAATTAATGTTGGGTTGGCTGTGTGTCTCTCTTAAGATTTGAGTTGCAAGGAATTGGCTCCACATATCACTTCGTCATAAATGTCACAATCTAGTTTAGTGACAACTTCACCTTCACAACATTTACTTGAGTATCCAATTTGATGTATTGTAAATTTTTCATGTGTTTTGTTTATTATTTTGAGTTTAGTCATAATAAATCAAATTGTTATTTTGGACAGAACTTTCATTCTGGTAATCGGTAGAGCAACCCTTTCATTTCTCACTACGTTAATGGAACTTTCTTTTATTTAACTTATTTATCAAATTAAATTATTGCAGGTGCCAAACTGTTTTCTACTCTACTCGCAGGGTCGATTACAGTCAGTTCGCGTTTCTGTCGGAGTTAGAATAAGGGGGGCTTGGAGCATCATTTACATATGAAGCTTCTATTAGTGTTAAGTACATTCTTAGACCCGGCACCTCGCAAGTGACCCAAGAGCGGATTTCTATAGTCGAGAAACTTAATCATAGATGTAATGGTCCTACCGTTGTTTACAGATACTTGGTGCCTGTCATAAAAAGTTACTTCATGTGTCTGTGTGACACTGAAACGTATTGCAGCATTCAGTAACAGTTACCTGGTCTGCCGTAATAATGTGTAACTCACTTTTTGACGTACCCTCGTATACGTAGGCTACATTCTTCTTTGATGCAAACAAGCAGTGAAAACAATCACCTAAGGTGTTTTATACGGAGCGGTCTGACTAATGAGTTGTCAGGACGTAGTCGAGTGCTACTCACTGACAGGACACGCTTGTGGGGTTGCTAAATTTCAGGCAAAAATCGTTTATTAGACGTAACTCGTAACTAAACATTTGCGGACCTATGTTTATATGAACTTCCTTCCGAACTTTTACTTGTAGAATAACATTAAAATGTTTGCATATCTTCGTGAATATATATATATACTTAATCGATGCGCTATGCACACAGGATAAGTGGCGTCAGCGTAATCCTGGATGCGGAGCTTGATTCGCAGAGTCGTACGTGTAACACTCTATGCATCAACGATTGTAAATCGTTACGCTATTGGTGGACTCTCAGGCAATTGAGAGTTTCTGTGGAGGACAACAGTTATTATTCACGCCTGGTCCGTGCGCGCAGGGGATGGAGTTTGAAACTAAAGCGAGGGCGAGTTGAAATCCGGCAGATGGCAGTATGAAATCCGCGTGTGAACGCGGCGCCGTGTCGTGTTGTGCCGGGCGCCGGTCGCGGCTTAATCCGCGCGCATGCTCAGCGAGGGCGGCACTTGTCGCGGGCGGACGGGCAGTCTTCAGGGCTGCGGCGCGCTAAGCCGCTAATGGCGCCTTCGTTAAAATGGATGAGACCTGCAGCGCGGGTCTGTCAGCTGAAGCGTGCAGCGTGCTGCGAGGGCGTGTAGCGTGGCCGCGGCGCTGGGGCCTAAGCCGCTGGCCCACCGCTTGCTGCGAGCCAGCACTTGCTGCCACCACCATGCACCTCTCGGGCCGAGGCAGACATCTTTAACTACACGGGTGTTGTGCTGCCGATGGCTGAGAGTCCGTGACAGAACGTCGGACACTGCTGCCCTTTAAAATTACAACATACGGAAGAATAGAGAGCAACGAAAGTTTACTTGTTGTGCATATAACGGATGTTTCAAAGTATTTGCTATAGCCGTATAGGTGTGATAGAGCGCGTAGTGGGGAACACTTTCTCTACGAGATAATATGGTCGCTGACACTTCGAAGCGAAGGTAGGTATCGTTCAAGACTGGTTATGCTCCTGAGAGGTGGCATGGTGCAGGAACTCTGTGATGTTAGTGTGCACTGGGTGCTGCCTTTCATCCAGTCATTTGCTCCGTGTAGAAGGCGATAGGCGTAGCAAAACTGAAGTTCCTGATTCTTTTCTAAAATATCTTTCTGCGCTTAGGTACACTCACTTCTATGGTTTTCTTGCTGAAAAGCACTCGATCAGTTTACTGGGCTAGGTAGTACCCTGCATACCTGGCTTTTACGGCCTTCTAGTGCAGCGAAATTTCGTCTTCCGAGCACCGACGATTACTATAGCTTAGCTAGTATAGCAGGGAGTCATAAATCCTCCCGAACAGGCCATCAAGACCCAAAGGTACCGACCGGCTGCCGTATCATCCTGAACCCACAGGCGTCACTGGATGCGGATACAGAGGGGCAAGTGGTCAGCACACCGCTCTCCCGATCGTGTGTGAGTTTTCGAGACCGGAGCCGCTACTTCTCAATCAAGTAGCTGCTCAGTTTGCCTCACAAGGGCTGAGTGCACCCCGATTGCCAACAGTGCTCGGCAAACCAGATGGTTACCCATCCACCTGCTAGCCCATCCCGTGAGCGCTTAACTTCGGTGATCTGACGGGAACCGGTGTTACCACTGCGACAAGGCCGTTGGCTAGCAGGGAATCTTCTTCAAACATTTTGTCTCTATAAAAGTTGTCCAGTCCCATTAATGTGACCACCACCTATGTTCGATATCAATGTCCAAAAACCACCCAGGAGACGGCAGGTGGCAGCAGTATCAGTGTATGTTACACAAAGCGTCTTGGTTCAGGGGAGGAGGGGGCGGGGGAGAGGCGGAAAACACTAGTTATTTTGTAATGCGGAAACGGAGGGATTTGTCTAATGTCCAAACGGGACATGATCATTGCCTTTCAGGCTAAGGGTGGAAGCATTTCCAATATGGCTCAGTCTGTAAACTGTTCGTGTAACGCTGTAAACTTTACCGTGCATGGCGAAACGGCGCTATCCAAAACCGGCTCCGAGGCAACTGTGGTGTATCACTGGTCGTAGATGACAGGGGTGAACGTCGTCTGTGGAGATGTGTAAAGGCGAACAGATGGGCACCTGCAGAGCAGCTGGCCGCCCAGATGCAACCATCGTCCAGCGGACGTCGCTGCGGCCCTCCGCGGCAGCCTTGAGTTTCGTGCACTCGTGCTGACTGCTGTTCATCGACACGCTCGTGCCGCAACCCGTCGTTCACTGAGTGGCGAAAGGTGGCCTTTTGAGATGACAGATAGCCGTTGGCTTGTACAGAGTGAATTGTTTGAAAGCTAACACCCTTCAACAATCGTCGAAATGATGCAGGCCGGATGACGGAGCGTTGCTGTCTGGGGAATGTTTTCGTCGCGTTCCCACGGCGATATCCTCATTTTGGAATGCACAATGGATCAACACAAGTATGCATCTGTCCTTGGGGACCATGTCCACCCTTACATGAAGTCTGTTTTTCCCCGGCACGATGACATCTACCAGCAGGACAATAGAACGTGTCACACAGCTCGCAGTGTATGTGCCTGGTTCAAAAACCACCAGGATGAGTTTATCGTAGTCCCCTGGCCAGCAAACTCCCCTGATTTTAACCCAATCGAGAATCTGAGAGACCACGTCGATCGGGCTGTTCGCGATGGATCCTCAGCCGAGAACCATAGCGCATCTGGCCACTGCACTGGAGTAGGCATGGCTTCACATCCCTGTCTGTGTTTTCCAGAATATCAGTGACTTTTTTCCTGCATGTCTCGCAGCGGTCTGCACCGCAAAAGTGGTTATTCATGCCGTTGAAGACGGCCGCATTAAATGTGACTGAATAGTGCATCATGTTTGTCTCAAAGACTTTGAAACACTCCATATATTACTAAATGACTGAAACAGTCATCTGGTCTCCAAATCACAGTTTCACTTTGTTGATCCATCAGATTCCAGTGGCAATAACAATATTTGATTTTCAGTACTTCATACAGTTATTGACCTAATTTAAAAATTTAAAATGGTGTCATAATCTACTTATTAAGAGCCGTTGAACATTTTAGCACAATAAGCTTCGTATTAAAGACGGGGGCTGTTTATGTATCTTGAGGCATTGTAGCTCACGGCGGGCAGATTCTCCAGACCATATGCATTCAGTGTTTAAGAATGAGAGAATTAACCAACTACCAATAAACTTCACACTTAATTTCAAAATCTTTTTACAACTTTTTCTCGCTGAATCTATGATACAGTGTATAGCAGTTCTTAAGTAAAACTAATGGCTTTATTCTGGCGCCAATAGCAAGGTATGAATTAACTGCACTGCTACTGAATACATAGTCTGTAGTATAAATTTATCATTCTTGGTTTATGTAACCAAGTAAGTGTCTTTTAATTATTTGTTGCACAGCGGGTTTCTTCATTAAAATCAGGCTGTGTAATACAAGTAAAACAATCTGCGAGGTGAAGTGTTCATTACTGTGTATTGTATCCCACTTTTCTTATATTGAAAGGTGTATAATCTTTCTTATGTGCCCGATGTGATGGTTTCTGGAGCGTGCCAATAATGCACTCTGTTTTACCTGTATCTTGGCGACGAATCCTGGTTGGGTGCGTCACTTCCATCATGGTAACGTCACTGTACAGTTTTAGCATGATGTCAGCTAGAAGATGATTATGTTAAATAAGAAGACCCGTTTTTAACTTACGGATTATTCTTGATTGCTTAAATTCTCGGCACCAGCTGTTAATGTACAGAGCTAGTACCGTCTACACCATACTTGCCATTTTAGGTAGACATTTCGGTGAACACTGAAATGAACACTGCACTTTCTCTATGATACGCTTCGTGATACTCATCCCTTTTTTACACAACCCATACAATATTTACAGTCATTAATTTTTGTCTGTTCTCGCTATCTTACGCCTCTCCCACTGGCGTCCCTCTAGTATGGTGTCCTCCATCTGCATGTTACGCTCTGACAACGTGAACACCACGCAAGGGATCATAGTAGCAAACACGCATTTCTCACGTGGTAGTCAGTCGAGCACAACACCTTTCTGAACGATTCCTTCTTCTACAGTTCTTTTTTAACAAAAGAATTATATCCAAGGGGCACTGAGTACGGGGAGCCAATGCAGATATTAATTTACGTGTTAAAAATTACTCAAACATGTGATAATAAAAATGTGAGATAACATATTGTGGTCAACCAAAGTTTGCAGTACCACCTAACTGCTTTGACTGATGATGCAACTTTGTTGTGATGTGGGACGTAACGTTGGCATGGCATATTTGAAAAGCTTCACAGAGCGTGTTGGACTATGCTATGCCACACTCTAGCACGGGATGTTAATGTTACTAAATTGTTTGTGACCGACGTTAGTAATGTATCTAGGCCGAGCGCCTGCGACGCCGGCTATCAGCTGAAAAGATTTGTAAAGCGGGACCCGGACCTAGTAGGGGTCAGCTTCACCGATCTTCCTGTACATGCACACACACATCGGCAGCCACCATGCCGCATCACCCACATTGGTAAGGTTAGGTGAGGTTACGTTTTCGATCTTAAGTGTATAAGCGAGTTTTGGCGTAGTCGTCCAGTAAACATAGTTTTGGCTATATAGGTCAAGCGATGTGCTAGATATCGGATCTGTATCGTGGATTTCGTTTTTAGTTAGTGAAGTGAAATTTCTAATACCAATATTTTAGGTACTTTTACTGAGGTTTTATTGACTGTTGATGATATCGTTTGCTTGAATTTTGCGTAAAGTATCTGTTTTGTTATGTCTTCTTTATTAAGATTGTTGTATATTTAGTTTTTCCCCGTCCAAAACCCGCAATTCCCGCAGATGCCTCGTTAGTTGCATGTTTTTTCTACAACTAATAATGTTTTTGTTCTATCTGTTCGCGTGTGTAAAGTGTAACATCACCGTCGCCATATTGTATGAGGCTAGGACAGGAGTGTCCGCTATCTTGATGACGTCTGGGTCAAGTCGACTGATGGAACCAAAATCTTCGGTAATCCATAAATTTGTCTTCTTCATAGGGCGAAATGGTGTTAGTGATAATGTCTGTTATTTTCCAACATTCGTGATTTCTTAAAAGCTGATATAATAGTTGCTGGGTCTTTATTGGTTTCCTAAATCCATAATAGGCACAACAGTTGAAGGTAATGTGGTAGAGTTCCCTTAAGGCGATACTGACAGGTGTTATTGTTTCTCCTGTTGAAACTGTACAGGTATACTGTCCATGGATCGAACCCCGTTAGGTAACGTGCGCTGCCCTAACTGGGGTTTGCATGGCCAAAGGATGTACCGGAAAAGTTGGGACTCCTCGGCCCGTATCACTGTTGTCCCATCCTGAAGACATGGTCACATTATAGGCTATACGGAAATCCCAGTGACGCTACTGGTACACAGCTACTGCGCGAGGTTGTCTAGTCGGGGAAGTACAAGGCCCAAGAAAGGGTTGGACATCACTTGTGACGAAAATATATGTTTTGAAATTTTGTGCTTAAAGAAACAGTCAAACCAATTAAGAAAAATCTACTTGTAAGCTTTCAACAGCAAATTGATAAAGAAAAACACGTTAAGAACAACAACAAGAAGTCAAGAGAATTTCATAGATATGTACTTTCCCAACATGCGCTGCAGTGTTTACTTTGCATGCAAGTAAGACTTCAATGCACTGTCATACTGACCAACATTGTACTGTTAAGAACGTATGAAGCCCAGAATGTTGTACATTATTACAAAAATCTACGATAAAAGACAAAATATTAAATTTTGCTCTTAACTATCCCAGTTATAAAAGTCAATACTTTCAACAACATATATGACAAGAGTGAGGAAATTTGTTGCAGTTGCTTGAGAATTAACTGGTTATCACTAGATTTCAATTAATATAAGGAGACGCCATGTAATTATTAGGACACCAAAAAAATTGTAGTAGACAAAAGACGAAAAAAATTTATGCAATACCTAAGCTTCAACTCGACAGCCAAACAAGAGGAATTTGTATGACAAACAATTTAACAATTCAGCTCATCGTATTTTCTGAGAGCCAATTTACTAATTTACAATTTACTTCGTATCACAGAATGTTCGATAGCATGAAATGAAAATTCACTAAGACAATGAACTTCAGAACTTCAAATTTACATTCACTTCCCCAAAATGACACACACACACACACACACACACATACACACACACACACACACACGACGCTCCTACACACCAACATAAATATTTAAAAATACGTAATTAAAAAAAGAAAGCCGAGACAGGTACGATCTTGCGCCAAAAGAATTTTTTTTTAATCGGCGTATGTCACATACAGACATCTCCCAAGTAATTGAGACACTTTGGCGCATGTCGCTAGTAACTTTTGATGTTACCGGGAAAGATCTTTAAGTTCAAGAAATAATTAAATCATAAATGATTCCTCAATCACAAACTGAACACAATATGGCTAGAACACAATTACATATCCACGTCTCAATAAATCGGAAGAAACCATGCCCTGCAGTATTAATAGCAAAGAACAATCAGGCCTTATTACTGAACACACACCAAAATCTCAACAAGGAGATAAGAACAATAGCCTGCCAACCGCAATTCAATTTCAAAACAACTCCAGATGGCGAAGCGGTAGCACGGGGCTGCCACGTTAAACCGAAAATAAACAAGACTGGAAGGGATGCATACGGTTGGCAAACGAACTTCGATTACATTAGCGGACTGTACCTCAAATACCAAACAACTGGCACGAATCGTTTTCTCCCAAAATGAACACTTTAACTAACAAGCATCAATACCATTCACAACAATAAATGAAATAACTTAAACCGAAGTCCACGGAGCTATCAATATAAGAAGGCACAAACACAGTATTTCCTAGGTACAGAAAATCACAAATTTACTGGTGATACAATAAGCAGTTGGTAAAAATACGTGCAGAGCTCTTGAACTCGCACTCAAGTACGCACGACAGGGGCTTAAGCTGACAGAAAAATTGAGCCGGTATTTTTAGAGTTCTAGTAGCCGTAAATGTGGTTCAAATGACTCTGAGCACTACAGTCTTAACATCTGAGGTCATTAGTCCCCTGGAACTTAGAACTAGTTAAACCTAACTAACTTAAGGACATCACACACATCCATGCCCGAGGCAAGATTCGAACCTGCGTCCGTAGCGGTCGCGTGGTTCCAGACTGAAGCGCCTAGAACCGCTCGGCCACGCCGTGAAGGTGGCTAAGTCCCACAAGCAGCCGACGGCGCAAAGGAGAAGACAATACAAAGGAAAACTTTGCGAACCTCACGCTGTTACAAAATCCACTTATCAGAAGTAGGATACCTCACCATAGTTCTCAGACGCCATGCTTCCGTCTTAACCAAGGCGTCACAACCACGGACTTCCGCAGTAGGAGCAACTTCGGCCACCTCGCGGCCTTCGAGGCCGCCAGGATGAAAACGTATTTTCGGACACGCGGCCCCAGGAGGAGTAAATTTTCAGACAACATAGTTGTGTGGAGATAATTGCGATTAGTTTATTTATAATCAATTATTCAAAATGACAGTCACAATCACATTATTTATTTTGCCGCCACCTGGTTTCAACCCGCGATGGGGTCATCTTCAGGGCAATTTACACCATCTGGTCGCTCGCTGGAGTCGTCACCTTGCCTGTGCACAGTGAAAGATTACCATCTAACCTCGTTGCCTAGGGACGCGAGATGAAAGTTGATGTCGTCAAGCCCTGAATAAAAATTGCGCAACGGATAACTGGGGAGGGGAGCTTGAGAGCGCAATCTAGAGAACGTGCCCTTTCCGTATGATACTAGACAAGGGGCTGGAGGGCTCACACGCTCATGTGTGGGTCCCTGCATTCTACATCTTTTATTTTAAATAAATTCCTTTAACTTGACTTCTTTGTGGTTTTTAAGGTATGTTAAAGTTTGATGACAGTTGATTACCTATTTATTTTAAACATTATCACTCGACTTCACAGCGACTGCAGCAATTGTTTCAGTTTACAGATATTACAATTTCACAACTTACAGCTCATGTGTATTATATACTAATCTGCACGCACATTTCTACGGGTAGGACGGAATTGCGTTGGCCTAATGTATACCACCAAAGTCTCCTAATATTTTACATAGGACATCCACTACGTGATGAGGATAACGGGCAAACTGGGGACCAGATACATTAACACAGGGGGCCAGATTTCCGAAATTAAACGAGAACATTCATTTCCTTACACAATCCGAAGCTGGAAATAAAAGAATTAGTTGTTGTTGTTGTTGTTGTTGTTGTTGTTGTTGTTGTCTTCAGTCCTGAGACTGGTTTGATGCCGCTCTCCATGGTACTCTATCTTGTGCAAACTTCTTCATCTCCCAGTACTTACTGCAACCTACATCCTTCTGAAAGAATTAGTACAAATATTCAAATACCTCTGTTCCATGCGTGAACATTGAGACAGACGCACTGAGGGCACCTCTACTCACTTACCCGTCTTCTGTAACACTCCAAGAATATGGCGGGCACCCGGAGGTCTTCCTGGGCCCCGGTGGAGGGGGTGGTCGAACCACTTGGCCGTGAGCAGCCTCTCCACCCCAAATCTTGTGACACTGGAAAGTCTTTGACTTTCACCTGCCTGTGCTATCTCTCTGATCCCCTACCCAGGAGTAACGTTGACACTACTATACTACAGAACTACTTCCCAACTAAGATTTGGTAACGCTTTACGGAAAGGTGGAGGATAAGGAAAGTTCATGTGCAGATTCACATTCACGTACAAGAAATGCATAATACACGACACATATAAATACGTATTATGAAGCCTGACACGTTTCTTTCCACCCGTCCATATGGGGTCTGTTGCACCCGCGGCCGGCCGCGTCGTGTAATAAATCTGGAGGCGTAGCCGCCTCTGTTTGTATTTCCTGGTGCGGGCGAGGAGCGAAACCTGCTGCTTATGGAGCAAAAACTTCTGTACCGTTTCAACAGCGAGCGACCAAATGGTGTAAATCGCCCTGAAGATGACCCTATCGTGGGTTGAAACCGGTTGACAGCAAAATAGATAATGCGATTGTGACTGTCATTTTCAATAATTGCCCAGGAGGAGTACTGAAGTCCAGACGTCCGATAGAGAAATAGCACGGCTCAAGTCATGACACGCCGTGCCGGAAGAGCCCTTCCTGCTCCGTTGACTGCCGCCGTGCGAATCACCTCACACACTGCCCACTTCTTTACGTCACTGCGGCTCGCCCTCCGCTAGAGACAGAGAGGGCATGCGGAAGTATTACCGCGGCCTATCGATGCGGTGCGGCTCAGCTACGACGTCCCTGCGGTGTGGCCTGCGCAGAGTAAACGCTGACGCAGCTTTTCACGACCGCTGGCCCGCGCCGTGTTTTGACCCCGCGGCCGCGCCCGGTGCGGTGCAGCGGCGCGTTCCATTATCGTGTTGTGGCGCTGCCGCCGGCTTCATTACGCCGGCCGGGCTGACGCTGCTCGGGCGCCGACGCCGGCTGCTTATTGACTCTGCGCGGTCGGCAGCGGCGGCGCGCAACTCGCGCCGAGAGCTAACCAAATAACGCCGTGCCGACGCCGCGGCGCGCCGCTGCCTAACGAAATTCCGCCGTCGCGAGCGGCGAACGCAAATCTTCCGGCGAAAAATTCGTCCTGCGGCCGACACGACAGCGAAAACCACCTGTTCCGCCGTCAGTAAGTGTCGACAGCGAAATCGTATCAAATTGCCTTCCCATTTTTTTTTCTATTTGCTTTGTATCTTCTGCTGCGAGGTAGTCAGCCTCCGGAGAGCAGAAGCCTGTGTTCGCGGAAGCGCGCTCCCGGTCTCAAATACTCGTTTTACAAGAAGACTTTTTTCAGAAGACTATAATGCATCCTCTCTGCAGAAGTGCAACTTTCAAGAGATTGCTGAGTCTTTCAGTGAACGTGTGAGTTAAGTCATAAGAACGCAAATAGGTGGATCAAGCTAGTTATATCGTACTCCAGGCCACGGTGCCCAGGTGTATGCTGTCTGCCGTGTACATTGGCTTCCGAGAGGAGCACCGCATTCTTGATTGGTGGAAAAAAAAACTAGCTTGCGAATTATCGGACCAGATTTGAGACTGGATTCAGGTCTTCCTTGGAGATAGAGCTCGACACGTTAGTCTTACGGGGACGATATCGAGAGATGTAAAGGTAATTCAATGTTTCCAGAATGAGATGTTTTCACTCTGCAGCGGAGTGTGCGCTGATATGAAACTTTCTGGCAGATCAAAACTGTGTGCCCGACCGAGACTCGAACTCGAGACCTTTGCCTTTCGCGGGCAAGTGCTCTACCATCTGAGCTACCGAAGCACGACTCACGCCCGGTACTCACAGCCTTACTTCTGCCAGTATCTCGTCTCCTACCTTCCAAACTTTACAGAAGCTCTCCTGCGAACCTTGCAGAACTAGCACTCCTGAAAGAAAGGATATAGCGGAGACATGGCTTAGCCACAGCCTGGGGGATGTTTCCAGAATGAGATGTTTTCACTCTGCAGCGGAGTGTGCGCTGATATGAAACTTCCTGGCAGATTAAAACTGTGTGCCCGACCGAGACTCGAACTCGAGACCTTTGCCTTTCGCGGGCAAGTGCTCTACCATCTGAGCTACCGAAGCACGACTCACGCCCGGTACTCACAGCCTTACTTCTGCCAGTATCTCGTCTCCTACCTTCCAAACTTTACAGAAGCTCTCCTGCGAACCTTGCAGAACTAGCACTCCTGAAAGAAAGGATATAGCGGAGACATGGCTTAGCCACAGCCTGGGGGATGTTTCCAGAATGAGATGTTTTCACTCTGCAGCGGAGTGTGCGCTGATATGAAACTTCCTGGCAGATTAAAACTGTGTGCCCGATCGAGACTCGAACTCGAGACCTTTGCCTTTCGCGGGCAAGTGCTCTACCATCTGAGCTACCGAAGCACGACTCACGCCCGGTACTCACAGCCTTACTGAAAGTAACACCACCCCGGCTCCCGTCCCCACTCACACCGTTGCCCGTGTCCCGCCACGTGGAGGCGGCCTCTATTTGTTTACATCCAACTGATATTTTTTTTGTGCAGCATTAGAAAAACTTATAACTAATACAAAATCAAGTGAGATATATAAACAGCTAGTGAAAAAAAAAGTGTCCTAATCACCACCATTTCATACCCATCGACGCGCAAGTCGCCGAAGTGGCGTCAAATCGAAAGACTTGCACCCGGCGAACGGTCTACAGTCCCAAGTCACACGACATTAAGACCACCATCAGTTTTGCGGGGCCGGTATCTGTTATTTACAGGCGAAATGGAATGTTCAAATGTGTGTGAATTGCTAAGGGACCAAACTGCTGAGGTCGTCGGTCCCTAGACTGACACACTACTTAACTAACTTATGCTAAGAACAACACACACACCCATGCCCGATGGAGGACTCGAACCTCAGGAGGGGGGGGGGGGGGGGGCGCGCAAATTGCGACATTTCGTCCCAAACCACGCCGCCACTCCGCGTGGCTGGGCGAAATGGAATCGTAGCTTGGAGACCGTGGCCCGCTCATTTCAGATTCCGCGCTTGCATTCAAATTTGCAAAAGGCTTTGTGATGATCGGCAGTTAATCTCAGGGACGCTGCAGGAAGTTGCAAATAAATAAATGGCAGAAAACTAATTGTGCTGGGCCACCGTGTCTCCATGCCACGATCCGTTAGCTCGTATCAGTCGTTGCCTGTAGCAATAAAACATTAAAAGTTTTCACCGATCTTATATCTATTAGGATAACTGTTAATGTCAGATCCCATGAGACTTAACCAATTTACATTAATTTAACTACAAATGGTTCTAAAGGTACGCTTACATCAGATTTGTCTTCACAAATGAAAGATTAGTTACTGGTACGCCAGGAACGCAGTTATAGTGCATCCTATCAGTACAAAAGCTAACAGACAAGAGCGAGCGATACGAGCAGGAACGTTCTTCATGTACGTTCAATAAAAAAAAAAAAATTTTAAATCCATCGCAATCATGCTCAGGCTGACTGCCGCTATATCTTTGAAATGTTATTTATGAAATTATAATTACATTTCATAAAATTAATATACGTAAGTTATTTATATATGAACTTATTTGTGGTATAAAAAAAGATTAGCGCGCATTCCTCTGCTTTCCGCCGTTTTTGCGACGCTACACTTTCATAAAATTTGGTGGATCTGTCCATGTAATATTTCATATCTCCTGAAGGACAGTGTATGCTAATAAAATACAGTGGCTGAATGAACACAGACACTCGCGCCATTAAATATGCAAAGTTAATGACTGGGTGTTCGAAGTCAGTGTTATGGGGCTCTTAACGTTTCCAATAGGTACAAACGGTCTACTAGGTGGCGCCGAAGGTGTTCACAGACGCTGACGTTGCCCATAGGAAGGTGAAAACACTAGAAGACTATCGAACTGCCAGGAGACCTGCAATTAATGTGAGGACTGACGGTTGACCTGTAACGTAAAAAAAAGTAACTATTTGCAAATAAGTTGACGAAGAGATCAATTTCCTTTTGATTACTCTATAAGTGATAAATCTCTGAAATCAGCATAAGTCGCAAAATACGTAGGAGCAACCATCTGCAGTGACCTAATGCAGAATTACCACATGTGAGGGCGTGATGAAAAGTAATGGCTCGAAACTTTTTATGTATAACCTCTGAAAGCTTTTTAAATAAAACAAATGTCATTAACATTCGAAAAATTCATTCTTCATGTCTACTTATTTGCAGCACTCTGCCGCTAAAGGGCTCCGAAGTACGGCATTTAATATTTCAGTGTCCGAGAAACAGCGTGCTGTAGTCGAGTTCCATATATGAAGAGTTCGTCCAGACAGACAGCACCCTCTCCTTTAGTACGACCATGCCAAACCTAACAGACCCTCAGCGATATCTGCTGTAATCTGACGCCTTGGTTTCACTGTCATCGATTATCCTCCATACAGTCCCTACCAGACGCCGGCCAGTGTGGCCGTGCGGTTCTAGGCGCTTCAGTCCGGAACCGCGTGACCACTACGGTCGCAGGTTCGAACCCTGCCTTGGGCATGGATGTGTGTGATGTCCTTAGGTTAGTTAGGTTTAAGTAGTTCTAAGTTCTAGGGGACTGATGACCACGGATGTTAAGTCCCATAGTGCTCAGAGCCATTTGAACCATTTGAACCCTACTTGGCCCCATTCGATTAAGAACTAAGAGGCGGTCTAAGCAGTAGTGAGATTGTGGTCTCATCAGAAAATTGAAACACTCTACGATGATTATATCTGTGGTATCACGTGTCGATCCGACCCCACGGGTGTCACAGTTCGCAGTGGAATTGCAAGTTTCCATCCGACGTCAGTGGCAGTCATGCGGGATCTCGCGGACCCAATGGTGTGCGCCCGCTGAGCCACGGCTCCAGTGGCTCTGTACAAAGAGCGCCCTCTGCCTCCATGATATAGGATGGCTGGCAGCAGCCTTTCATCTCACATGTACTTGAAGCCTCATAACTATGACACATCCTTCATGTTTAGTACAGACAGTCTCTTCCTGGTTGACATGCTGATAGCTGGACTCTCTTTCATGCTTCATTATTTGTGATGAGCCTTTGTATACATGGAGAGACACAAGCTAATGATTAATCAGTTCTGCTTTTGTCTAGCTTTCCTACGACGGCAGTTGCCGAACCTCTCTGTAGCAACCTATCCTTACCGTTGTGTATGAAGTCTTGCACAAGAGTATCCACAAACTGGTCGCTCGTTGGGAGAAATATGCTCATTGCCAGGGAGAATAAAAATTTAGAATGTTAATATTGTTTGTTTTATTTAAAAGCTTTAAGAGTATTGACATAAAAAATTGGGAAGCATTTCTTATCAGCACGCCCTTGTAAAACCAGGTGTCCGAAACGCAGATGCCAGACTGAGATTCAGTGAAAGAATCTTAGGGAAATGTAAACCATTTACAATAGAAGGGACTGATTAAACAATCGTTTGACCTATTCTCGAGTATTTACAATCTTTATGCAATCCTTACCTAGTGGGTTTAATAGAAGAGACAGAAAAGATCCAAAGAAGAGCTGTACGTTCCATTACTGGTCCGTGTAGCAAGGGCGAGAAAGTTAGGGAAATACTAATCAAATTACAGTGGCAGAGGCTACAAGAGAGGAGTTCTGCATCACTCAGAGTTTAAAATTGCGAACGAGTACCCCTCATCAAGAGACGAGCAACGTAGCAGTTCCTCTCACAAGTGTTCCCGAAATGGCCACAACGAAAACACCAGGGAAACTGGAGCTCATATTGAGCCTTAACCACAGTCACTCATCCGATACAGCACTCTCGGGTGGAAGAGGGAAGGGGAAACGATATTTGCAGCGGGATTAGCTTTCCCCCCACACAGTGATATGATCTGCAGTAGATTAAGAGTACTGGGAACTCCATTATGTTGGCAGAAGTAGTGACAGTGGGATACGTGGAACGTAATTTACTAGTGTTTACTTGCGTGCTATCTTTTCCCCTAACGATTTACGAAAACGTCGCCGAATAGAATCGTCCAAATCAACTAATAATTCCAGTCGTTTGAAGCCGACTAAACGCAGCGCTACGTTTTTTTCCTCTTTTTTATCTGTCTTTTTCCATTCTTCCTGTTAAGAAGCAAGATTGCAGCAGCTTTTTTACCAATGTTAAATATTACTCGCACCAAAATAATTGTTGCATCACGCTGGTACCCAGAACTCCTGAAGACAGACGTTGACTGTGGATATTGTATCGCAGGCACTTTGACTGTTCAGAGATGTCACTATACCCGCCTAAAGATCTAAACAGCCCTACATGAGCAGCGAAATCCGACAGCCGATCCATTCCAGTCATTCCACGAGCAAGAAGGTACACAGCTCGTGTTGTCTGTAGTTCAACCATGCCTAGATGGTCAGTAACGCGGTTCGATCGCTTCCTCATCATTACTTTGTGCCAGGAAGGGCTCTCAACAAGGGAAGTGTACAGGAGTCTCGGAGTGAACCAAAGCGATGTTGTTCGGACATGGAGGGGATACAGAGAGACAGGAACTGTCGATGACATGCCTTGCTCAGGCCGCCAAAGGGCTACAACTGCAGTGGATGACCGCTACCTACGGATTATGGCCCGGAGGAACCCTGACAGCAACGCCACTATGTTGAACAACGCTTTTCGTGCAGCCACAGGACGTCGTGTTACGACTCACACTGTGCGCATTAGTCTGTATCATGCGCAACTTCACTCCCGACGTCCATTTTTGCAACCACGACACCATGCAGTGCGGTGCAGGTGGGCCCAACAACATGCTGAATTGACCGGTCAGGATTGGCATCACGTTCTCTTCACCGATGAGTGTCGCATATGCCTTCAACCAGACAATCGTCGGAAACGTGTTTGGAGGCAACCCGGTCAGGCTGAACGCCTTAGACACACCGTCCAGCGATTGCTGTAAGGTGGTGGTTATCTGCTGTTTTGAAGTGGCATTATGTGGGACCGAGGTACGCCGTTGGTGGTCATGGAAGGCGCCGTAACGGCTGTACGTTACGCGAATGCTATCCTCCAACTGGTAGTTGCAACCATTTTGGCAGCACATTGGCGAGGAAATCGTCTTTGTGGATGACAAGTCGCGCCCCTATCGTGCACATCTTGTGAATGACTTCCTTCAGGATAAAGGCATCGCTCGACTAGAGAGACCAGCATGTTCTCTAGACATGAACCCTATCGAACACGCCTGGGATAGATTGATAAGGGCTGTTTAAGGATGACGTGACCCACCAACCATTGTGAGGGATCTACGCCATATCGCCGTTGAGGAGTGGGACGATCTGGACCAACAGTGCCTTGATGAACTCGTTGGTAGTATGCCACGACGAATACAGGCATGAATCAATGCAAAAATACGTGCTACTGGGTATTAGAGATACTGGTTTGTACGGAAATCTGGACCACCACCTTTCGAGTTCTCACTGTATGGTGTTATAATATGCAGTGTGTGGTTCTCACGAGCAATAAAAAGAGCCGAAGTAATGTTTATCTTAACCTCTATTCCAATTTTCTGTACAGGCTCCGGAACTCACGGAACCGAGGTGATGCAAAACTTTTCTTGATGTGTGAACATACATATACGTATATCCAGTGATCACAGGCCTTTCAGACAACGCGCTGCTTTCATAAACCGCCTCCATTTCTTTCTGTGCTGTGCTCGTTTTCTCCAGTTGTCATCAATCCTCCAATCCCTAGTGAAGTCAGATCCTTCGCTAGGTCGTCCATCGAGCGCTACTTTGATCGTCCTATGGGGCGTGTGGCCTTCCACGAGTTCCTCTCCTGTGCGAACCTCTTCCTCCCGGAGTCGCACTTACACCCTACGTCCTCAATTATGTGTTGGAGTTATTGCAATTTCTGTCCTCCCCTACAACTTTTACCTCTACAACTCCCTCTGACACCACGGAGGTTATTCCCTGATGCCTTTTGACATGTCCTGTCATCCTCTCCCTCCTTCTTCTCAGTGTTTCCATGTGTTCCTTGCGTAGCTGATTTCTCGGAGAACATTCTCATTCTTTCTTCTTAGCAGTCCGGCTAATTTTCAACGTCTCTCTATATCACTACTTCCGAAACGCTTCGAGGATCTTTTTTCCGGTTTTCCTACAGTCGGTGGTTCACTACAATACACACATTAGCCATATTGTTCAACTTACCTACGTTGCACAAAGTGTAAGTGTGAAGTTAATAATTGTGGTCCAAGAATGGTAAAGCATCCTGCTACCTGCAAACGGAATGCCCGGTCTTCTAACACTATTCATTAAACAACATCTGTGAGAAAATATGAACTCATAGAAGCTCTTGCAAACATAATGAAAGTGCATTTTCTGTATGATACGCATTCTAATTGTTTTTTGCAGCCAAGTTTCTTATGTTAATTTAACAGTATTGTTGTTAATATTATATCTTCATATCTTTGTTTTCAGGTGAGCAATACGAAGCCTTGGTTAACGCTGGAACGCTCGTCATTGCTGTAAGTACTACTTTAATACAGAGAAGGAAATAGGCCTCGTTCTTGGCGCCAAGAGACATTTAGTTTCCCCTCAGTCTTGAACGAAATATCTTTATTGCCTAAAATATCGCTACTGGCTGTTCTGCCATTTCATTTTGTGCTCCATATGACGACTTCTGTAATTCCTTTCGAAATTTGAAAACTTGCAGCTGCATTCAACAAATATGCGTTGGAAGTTTTAGATCTAGTCACCAGTTTGTGACACCGAGCGAGGTGGCGCAGTGGTTAGCACACTGGACTCGCATTCGGGAGGACGACGGTTCAATCCCGCCTCCAGCCATCCTGATTTAGGTTTTCGATGATTTCCCTAAATCGTTTCAGGCAAATGCCGGGATGGTTCCTTTGAAAGGGCACGGCCGATTTCCTTCCCAATCCTTCCCTAACCCGAGCTTGCGCTCCGTCTCTAATGACCTCGTTGTCGACGGGACGTTAAACACTAACCACTACCACCACCAGTTTGTGACAGTTTAACTTAACGCGTAAGTGAGATTCTGGGTCCGTTATTAATTTCACCTAAATTCGTCTTGATTTTCGAATGCAAAATGATGTTAAACACCAAAATGTTTGTACCAACAATGGAAGTACGCTTCAACGTAATGACGAAATACGCATCAGGTGTGACGTGATCATCAAGTCTCTTCAGGCTATCAGTCATTTTCTGCATGATTCAAACATCGGTCACCAAACGGTCGTCAACAAGAGGCGACAGAGAAGATCCGCTGAAGAACTGTGTGTTTCGTCATAGGTGTGGCCAGTCAGCACCAAAGCTTCACAGGAATGCAGAACTGGCTCCAGAGGTGAACACTACAGGAAAGGCGTTGAGCGATATGGACAGGATGTAGGGTACCAGTGAATGGTAAGACCTGGGGACAGGAAACAAATCATCTCAGCAGATGAAAAAAGCCCAGGCATCCATCCGATAGCGACACTGTACGTGCAAGAGAGACTTCAGCTTGTTTAGCGACGATTGTACACAGATGGCAGTCCAGAGGGAGCGGTATAAGATTTAGAGCCCAGCAGGACAAATCTGCCAGCATTACAGGTAACACTAAATCTTACTAATGCAATGCGAGCTGAGTGTATGCTCTTTGCTTTCACAAAATAATAAATGAATTATGCATGGAGTTGGCCAATGAATACAGAGAGAACACTAACATAACGAAGTGAACCAGAGAGGTATAAAACAATGTATATTTATTTTTTATTAGATTATAAAACCCGGCAAAGTTGTAGGAGAAATTATAGGACCTTCAAATCTATGTCAAGACGAGGATAATAGTTTTTTTCCATCTAATGACTGATATACATCACAATGAAATTAACAGAGAGCAAATTTCTGTACAACTCAAATAAAATTACAAAATGACACTAACAGAGTGGGGAGACACCAAAAGCATGGAAGACTGTATTAGATGATCGCAGCAAGACCTGCTCAGCCAGGCAATTCGTGATATCAGGGCTGACGTAACTCCAAACTAACCAACATAAAGTAAGCGAGTAACGAGATGCACAGAATATAGATCGCACCACCGCAGTTGTACGAGGTGCATTCAAGTTCTAAGGCCTCCGATTTTTTTTCTCCGGACTGGAAAGAGATAGAAACATGCGCATTGTTTTAAAATGAGGCCGCGTTCATTGTCAATACGTCCCAGAGATGGCAGCACTGTACGGCAGATGGAATTTTACCGCCAGCGGCGAGAATGAGAACTGTTTTAAATAGTTAAAATGGTGACGTTTTCCTTACTTGAACAGCGTGCAATCATTCGTTTTCTGAATTTGCGTGGTGTGAAACCAATTGAAATTCATCGACAGTTGAAGGAGACATGTGGTGATGGAGTTATGGATGTGTCGAAAGTGCGTTCGTGGGTGCGACAGTTTAATGAAGGCAGAACATCGTGTGACAACAAACCGAAACAACCTCGGGCTCGCACAAGCCGGTCTGACGACATGATCGAGAAAGTGGAGAGAATTGTTTTGGGGGATCGCCGAATGACTGTTGAACAGATCACCCTCAGAGTTGGCATTTTTGTGGGTTCTGTGCACACAATCCTGCATGACGACCTGAAAATGCGAAAGGTGTCATCCAGGTGGGTGCCACGAATGCTGACGGACGACCACATGGCTGCCCGTGTGGCATGTTGCCAAGCAATGTTGACGCGCAACGACAGCATGAATGGGACTTTCTTTTCGTCGGCTGTGACAATGGATGAGACGTGAATGCCATTTTTCAATCCAGAAACAAAGCGTCAGTCAGCTCAATGGAAGCACACAGATTCACCGCCACCAAAAAAATTTCAGGTAACCGCCAGTGCTGAAAAAATGATGGTGTTCATGTTCTGGGACAGCGAGGGCGTAATCCTTACCCATTGCGTTCCAAAGGGCACTACGGTAACAGGTGCATCCTACGAAAATGTTTTCAAGAACAAATTCCTTCCTGCACTGCAACAAAAACGTCCGGGAAGGGCTGCGCGTGTGCTGTTTCACCAAGACAACGCACCCGCACATCGAGCTAACGTTACGCAAAAGTTTCTTCGTGATAACAACTTTGAAGTGATTCCTCATGCTCCCTACTCACCTTACCTGGCTCTTAGTGACTTCTGGCTTTTTCCAACATTGGAAGACACTCTCCGTGGCCGCACATTCACCAGCCGTGCTGCTATTGCCTCAGCGATTTTCCAGTGTTCAAAACAGACTCCTAAAGAAGCCTTCGCCGCTGCCATGGAATCATGGTGTCAGCGTTGTGAAAAATGTGTACGTCTGCAGGGCGATTACGTCGAGAAGTAACGCCAGTTTCATCGATTTCGGGTGAGTAGTTAATTAGAAAAAAAATCGGAGGCCTTAGAACTTGAATGCACCTCATATGTCTTACGCCCCACTAAATGGCTAGCGTGTCCCCATCACCAACAGAAGGCGCACTAAGATGACCTCTCTGTGTCACTGCCTGGTGCAAAATGTCGAGAATCTAAGGTGACGGCCCTTAGCTCACTATTTTCACGAAACTATACGTTTAGGGGGCGAGTTCATGCTTTCGCCAATGCGACAGGTGAGAATTGTTGCTAAATACATGTAAAAGCGGGGGGAAACACATGCAATTTCGCTCTTTTCATGTACAATATGCACACTTTCAGCAGTAAGTTGGTACTAGGCTGAAGCACTGTCTTCATTATTTTTGAATTTTGCGCGTCGAGGACACTGTCAAGAGCTACACAGTACTATCGGCTGGGCCAAAATTTCAGTGGGCAGTTCACGCCCACAGTGGACAGATAGTGCCATACCGTCAGACTCTTAAAAATACGCACAGAAAGGCAAAAATGCGATGTTTAGTTATTCTCTGTGGCTTTGTGGAGAGGCCGTGGTGTTCACTTACCACAGTAGCTGGAGACAACTGCGTAGCGATCAATAGCGGTATAGCGAGTCGCTTCCCCACTCTGCGAAATCGTCAATATCCCAAGAGGAGGCTAACCTATCCTAATGAGATTGACATACTGCCCTCTGCCGGCAAAAGAGGGCATATAGACGTTTCCAGCGTCACCCTCCCCCCCCCCCCCCCCCCCAACTTGCCCCGCCAGCATGGTGAATACAAGGCTGCCTTTGAAAAGACATCGCTCCAGTATCCTCACTACCAGGTGCATTCAAGTTCTAAGGCCTCTGATTTTTTTTCTAATTAACTACTCACCCGAAATCGATGAAACTGGCGTTACTTCTCGACGTAGTCGCCCTGCAGACGTACACATTTTTCACAACGCTGACACTATGATTCCATGGCAGCGGCGAAGGCTTCTTTAGGAATCTGTTTTGACCACTGGAAAATCGCTGAGGCAATAGCAGCACGGCTGGTGAATGTGCGGTCACGGAGAGTGTCTTTCATTGTTGGAAAAAGCCAGAAGTCACTAAGAGCCAGGTAAGGTGAGTAGGGAGCATGAGGAATCACTTCAAAGTTGTTATCACGAAGAAACTGTTGCGTAACGTTAGCTCGATGTGCGGGTGCGTTGTCTTGGTGAAACAGCACACGCGCAGCCCTTCCCGGTCGTTTTTGTTGCAGTGCAGGAAGGAATTTGTTTTTCAAAACATTTTCTTAGGATGCATCTGTTACCGTGGAGCCCTTTGGAACGCAATGGGTAAGGATTACGCCCTCGCTTTCTCAGAACATGGACACCATCATTTTTTCAGCACTGGCGGTTACCCGAAATTTTTTTGTTGGCGGTGAATCTGTGTGCTTCCATTGAGCTGACTGGCGCTTTGTTTCTGGATTGAAAAATGGCATCCACGTCTCATCCATTGTCACAACCGACGAAAAGAAAGTCCCATTCATGCTGTCGTTGCGCGTCAACATTGCTTGGCAACATGCCACACGGGCAGCCATGTGGTCGTCCGTCAGCATTCGTGGCACCCACCTGGATGACACTTTCCGCATTTTCAGGTCGTCATGCAGGATTGTGTGCACAGAACCGACAGAAATGCCAACTCTGGAGGTGATCTGTTCAACAGTCATTCGGCGATCCCCCAAAACAATTCTCTCCACTTTCTCGATCATGTCGTCAGACCGGCTTGTGCGAGCCCGAGGTTGTTTCGGTTTGTTGTCACACGATGTTCTGCCTTCATTAAACTGTCGCACCCACGAACGCACTTTAGACACATCCATAACTCCATCACCACATGTCTCCTTCAACTGTCGATGAATTTCAATTGGTTTCACACCACGCAAATTCAGAAAACGAATGATTGCACGCTGTTCAAGTAAGGAAAACGTCGCCATTTTAAGTATTTAAAACAGTTCTCATTCTCGCCGCTGGCGGTAAAATTCCATCTGCCGTACGGTGCTGCCATCTCTGGGACGTATTGACAATGAACGAGGCCTCATTTTAAAACAATGCGCATGTTACTGTCTCTTTCCAGTCCGGAGAAAAAAAAATCGGAGGTCTTAGAACTTGAATGCACCTCGTAAAACAACCGCGAAATAGTGGCAGAAAATCAGTTCACATAGCGATATGTGGCAATAACACCTTCCTGGATAGCCACGCGTGTGAAAGTGCCGGCGGATTAACGGCGAGGGTCACTGAGTCGGTCAACCTGGACGTGGATTTTAGACGTTTTCCCATATCCAACTTGGTGAATACCGATCCTGATACCCCAACTCTGAAAGCAGTCGCATCATTACGAGAGTATACGCAGATAGTTTGGATACACAAGTTTCCGTCCCGGGGTACCGTGGTGATGACGGGGTGGACATCTGGCCGTCCCTTAAAGTAACCATGCCAATCCTGTGCGGATGCGGGAAAATGGTAAAAGGAAACGGGGGAGAAGATGTGTGACAGTAACATCACATCACGACAGTAACATCACAGTATTTGACAGAATTAAAAAAAGACCCACCGAAGATGGCATGCTGTTGTTAAAAGCCCCCGAGCTCAGAGGTTGTAATATGTCAGAACGACCGAGAGGTATGGTTTTTTTTTTTTTTTTAATTCTTTATTTCAACAACAACATAGTACATGAACAACATACCACCTAATACATTAGCGGGTCCTAATTTATACTAATGTTTACAATTACTGCAGCATTTCTTAGTTAGTTACTTGGTATGTAAGTTGTTTTACTTGCACTGTGGGACATCTATGGTATGGTTTAGGAGAGAGGGATAACTAACGCCGACGCGTGCACAGAAAGACAGGCAACTGTCTTTAATTACATCGGAAGTACACAGCTGGCCTCGCGCTGAACTCGGTGATGGCACCAACTCGATTGCAGGAATCTGCAGCGTCGTGCCGGCCTTGGTGACCGAGCGGTTCTAGGCGCTTAAGTCAGGAACCGCGCGACTGCTACGGTCGCAGGTTCGAATCCTGCCTGGGGCATGGATGTGCGTGATGTCCTTAGGTTAGTTAGGTTAAAGTAGTTCTAAGTTCTAGGGGACTGCTGACCTCAGATGTTAAGTCCCATAGTGCTCAGAGCCATTTTAAAGCGTCGTGTTGCCCAGCCTTGCGGAGGTAGCGATCGTACTCGCGCCACAGCTAAGTTCAAATGTTCAAATGTGTGTCAATTTTTAAAGAGCCAAACTGCTAAGGTCGTCGGTTCCTACACTTATACACTAACGAAACTAACTTAAACTAACTTATGCTAACAACAACACACAGACCCATGCCCGAGGGAGGACTCGAACCTCTGGCGGGAGGGGCCGCGCAATCCGTGACATGGCGCCTTTAACCGCGCGGCCACAATAAGTGGCCGTTGGGTGTGCTAACTATGCCCGTGGCCCAGAACACGGCTGACTGCTCACTCAAGAGCACCGAAGGGAAGCAGCCGACTACCATCCTGTAGTGACCCTTGGCAGCTCCGGCCATCCGCCCAGGGAAGCTCGTTCAGTGCCCGCAGACAGCTCTGCGCCCGGGAGGCCGCAAGTTCGCGTCTCGGTCCCGCCCGTGAGGACGCTAGCTTCCAGTCTGCCGGACGATGTCACCCAGAGCGCGTAGGCCAGCAGCACACTCGCTCCTCGCGCCGGTATAGCTCCAAGGTGGGACGCGCCCCGCCATGGTAATGACGCGTCCGTGCAGCGGAGGTTGAAGGTAGCTTCAGCGGGCCGGTTAGACGCTGATATCCATCAACACAAGGTCTTCGTGGCTGGCCTGCAGCTTAAACAATCGTCATTCCCTCCGGTTCTAGATGCAGACAGAATGGCGACACGACTGCCTGTTTTGAGCGTCCGGGCTCTCTTATTTGTACGTCTTTTCCCTACGCCTGTGACCTATAATCGCACTAAAATGTATTGGCACAGTTACATTTTAGAGGTTATATTTCAGAACAGAACCCATACACCTGCCTCCTTACATTACATAGGTTATAAATATGTCCAAATCACCTGTCCGTAAAGTAACATACAGTATTATGAAAATCAACATCGCTCTTCTGCATCCGAAAAAGTTCAGTGCCCGCAGACAGCTCTGCGCCCGGGAGGCCGCAAGTTCGCGTCTCGGTCCCGCCCGTGAGGACGCTAGCTTCCAGTCTGACTTGTGTGTCAAGATGAGCCCACAGGCTCTCAATGGGGTTCAAATCAGGGCTCTGAGGTGGTGTTAGAACCATTGTGGGGTCATTGTACAGTAACCACTCCCAGGTTATCATGGGGGTATGTTTTGGGTCGTTGTCTTGCTGGAAATGGAACACCCCAATAAGGCCCAATGCCTGTGCACCGGCGTGTAAATTACCTCGCAACACGTCGATGAATCTCATATGATCCATTGTACAGTGGATGGCAGCTAGATTTCCAACGCCGGACGCCACCATACAGCCCCAGACCATGATACCGCCCCCACCGTGTTTGACTGTGGGATGCATGTGTTTGATGTCGAGGTGCGTGTTCGGCTTGCGCCAACACATTGAACTTCGATTCGTCGCTAAATATCACAGTGTCCCAAAACTCCATTGGCTTGCTGATGTAGTCCTTGGCAAACTGCAGGCGTTTCTGCTTGTTAATTTCCGATATGTATGGCTTTTTCCTGGGAGACCGTCCATGCATGTCAGCCTCATTCAATACATTTCGTATAGTTTGAACACTAACCGTCTTGTCGGACGTTGTCTGAACAACCTCAGCAATAGTTGCTGCACAGGTTCCTTCCGAGCGAGTGCGATGATACAGCGACGTCCTTGGGTCGTAAGCACTTTTAGACGTCCAGGACGACACTTGTTTACTGTTGTTCCAGTCTCTTTATATTTATGAATGATGGCTCGTACGGTCGGCTGGTCCCGGCGGAGGTTCGAGTCCTCCCTCGGGCATGGGTGTGTGTGTTTGTCCTTAGGATAATTTAGGTTAAGTAGTGTCTAAGCTTAGGGACTGATGACCTTAGCAGTTAAGTCTTATAAGATTTCACAAACATTTTTTGCTCGTACCGTGGTGTAGCTAACAGACAACTCTGCTCCGATTTCTGGATAGCTTCTCCCTTGTGAATGGAGCAATACCACTCTCTCACGCAACGCCCCTGAATGTTCCTTCTTCTTCGGCCCCATGCTGACCACTATCACGCAATACAGCAACATACTAGCGACTGGGCCGTCAACAACACGCAGCGTCTATTGCGTCATCAGATGGCGTGCCGATACCTGAAAGCCCAGCAACATACCGAGAAGCCACGCTCTGTGCCAATACTTTTTGTGTGCAGAGGAGATACATGTTTGCCCCTAACACTGCATTTCTTTGTTAATGGTAGGCACTGTGGGCAAAATTGTAATGTCTGGTATGTGAGGTAGCACATACATGTGCTGTGTACCGGAAGGTGCGGCGTTCATAAAATGGCTCTGAGCACTATGGGACTTAACATCTTAGGTCATCAGAACACTTCCATGCCCGAGGTAGGATTCGGCGTTTATAACCAGCAACGATAAATAAGCACGTGTGACAATACTTTTTGGAGCGATTGTAGTTCCTCTGGAGGGGACAAGTGGAGTGCTCTTTGGTATTTACAACGTCAGCTTTCCTCGGCCCGCTTCAGTCCCTATACACAGGTCACTAGGCGCAGTTGCAACTCCAACGTATGGGTTCTTCACAGCACATCTGTGCCTTGTGCTGCCCTAATTACTTCACATTTGCATACAGTGTCCGCCGGGCCGTGCCTTCTAGCCTACGAGTGGTGTCGTAAACCTTGTAAGTAGGCTGTTTATGTTTTTATGTTGGTAACGCCATGTAGCGCTCAGTATGAAAATCACTGGCTGTGCTGTGTGAAGTCTGTGGCTGGTTTGCATTGTTGTTTGCTATTGCAGTGTTGGGCAGTTGGCTGTTAACAGCGCGTAGCGTTGCGCAGTTGGAGGTGAGCCGCCACGAGTGGTGGATGTGGGGAGAGAGATGGCGAAGTTTTGAGAGCGGATAATCTGGACGTGTGTCCATCAGACACAATAAATTTGTAAGACTGGATGTCATGAACTGATATATATATATATATATATATATATATATATATATATATATATATATAATGATTTTTGAACACTATTAAGGTAAATACATTGTTTGTTCTCTATCAAAATCTTTCATTTGCTAACTATGCTTGTCAGTAGTTAGTGCTTTCAGTAGTTAGAACCTTTTCTTTAGGTGGCAGTATTGGCGCTCGCTGTATTGCAGTAGTTCGAGTAACGAAGACTTCTGTGAGGTAAGAATTCATGAAAGGTAGAGGTTATTGTTAGTCAGGGCCATTCTTTTGTAGGGATTACTGAAAGTCAGCTTGCGTTGCGCTAAAAATATTTTGTGTCACTTTAGTGAATGTCTGAGTACGTTCAGTTTTGCTCAGCTGTTTGAAAATCAAATAACGTAGGGGTTTATCAGCACAGTGATTCCTAAATTTTTCTAAGGGGACGTTACAACCTGCTTCATAGAATCGTTTGCAAAATATGAACATCCCCTGCGCCTGCCATCCGATGTGCCAATTGACCTGTTAACCATTGTCTTCCCCCCTATAACTGCGCGAAATTTACAATAATTACCGAAATGCAGGCTTGTGCTTATTGGTGGCGCAGCATAGTGTTCGAAATGTAGGAAAGAATCTCTGTAGCTGACGTTGTTACCGGGAGACCCGCTGCCTGAGCAGGGGGTGTCGCGTGACGGCGGGGCACGCGCGGCCGCCCACTCGGAGGCTACGCGGCTTGCCAGGGATATCGGCGCCGGGCAGAGGCCGGCGGCCCGTGTTTGCCGTGCACTCGTCCAGAGGGGCGACCTCCGCAGACCGTCTCGGCGGCCACGGCTGCCGCTGTTGAGCCAACCAATTACGGCGCCGCCGCGAGAGGAAGCGCTCTGCCCGCCGCCCCGCCACGCGCCTTCCTGCTGTTTGCCGCGGGCCGCACGGCTCACAAATACTGCTCACCTGAGGGCTCTGGCCGAGCGACGGAAGGGCGCCACAAAATTTCATCAGCGCCGACGGAGAGGGTGCACACACTCTGCAGTACCCGTCCTCCGGGGACTCGAGGACTGCCGACTTCGCCGTAGTCGCAGCACAGTACCGTGCTGTTCTTCTCGGAAGATCCTCCTATAGACGGCATGGGGGAGGTGGGGTATGCAACCAGCTACGCGATTAGTCTCAGTACTGCCACGGTAGAAATTGCGGGTGACTCTAAAATGAACGTTTTCTCAAAATCACAAATTTTGAGGCATAATTTGTTGGCGTGGGTTCTTGGGAAAAGGGTGCCATCCATATCGGTGACTTACCCCAAAACCTTAAATCACGAACGCTGTAGCTTTGACTTGTCGTGCTATAAGCGTTGCTGCTCCGTCATGTCGATGCGGCCGGCGAGCTTAACTAAAAATGTGAATCAAGCCCGCGTGTCACCAGAGGCTGCCCATTACTACTCTTCTACGAATGGTAGTCCGTAAAATTCTTAATTCTTTTTCTTATTTTTTGGAATCAGCTGTCTTCAGATTGCTTCGATGCGACCTGTAAGGATTGTTGTCTCAACTACATCCAAGTGAAACACTTGCACCCTGCGTCCTCCAATTACTTGTTGGATGTTTTCCAATATCGGCGTCTACAGTTTTTCCCCGTTACACCCTCTACATTAAAAGTCAGTATAGTTAACTTTGGTCTTACGAAAGGCCTATGTACAACAGATGACATCATTTGCTTGTACATGTGGAATGCTGATGCTCGGTTCAGTACTGCAAAATCTATTCCAAGTATCTATGCAGGGGCACCATGTGCAGGAATCAGGATTAGACGACATTTGTGTAGAGTAAATTAAACATTTTGGCACCGCAACCAAAGACTGGCTCTTAAACCTGTATCGCTGTCTGGCTTTTTTCAAGATCCCGAAATTATGGCGCAAGGCACGCATAATTGCGATACTAAAACCTGGAAAGTCACCATCGGACCCGAGGAACTACAGGCCAATGTCTCTCCTTTGCCATCTCTATAAGATCCTAGAGAGAATGATTCTTCACCGCATAACTGCGGTAGTTGATCCACTTCTTATCTCGCAGCAAGCTGGCTTTAGAGCAGGCAAGAATTGCATCTCACAAATCCTTTCTCAGTTCATAGCAGATGGTTTTCAGCAGAGAAAGATAACAGGTGTAGCATTTGTTGACCTTTCGGCGGCCTTTGACACCGTAAACCACAGAGTGTTACTGCACAACATCTACAACCTGACTAACGACTACGCGCTGACGAGGATAATTGCAACACTCCTACAGAATCGACGTTTTTTCGTGGACTTCCAAGGAAAACACCGCCGATGGAGAACTCAAAAGATCGGTCTCCCTCAAGGATGTGTACTGTCACCCATTTTATTTAATGTGTACACTAACGATCAACCACCCCCTCAAGGATGCAAAAGTTTCATTTATGCTGATGACCTTGCTCTTGTTGTCCAGGGCAATCGGTTTGAAGATGTAGAGAGAAAGCTTACACACGGTCTACAACAGATTGGTACTTACTATGAAAAGAATCAACTCGCGCCCAATCCTAAGGAAACGCAAGTGTGTTCATTCCATCTGAAACATAAACAAGCTGACAGGAAACTTGAAATATTCTGGAATGGAGTTGCACTAGAATATTGTTCCCGCCCCAGGTATTTGGGTGTCACTCTCGACCGTACACTGACCTACAAGGAACATTGCCTGAAGCTGAAGCAGAAAGTATCCTCCAGAATCTGCCTTCTTCGAAAACTGGCGGGATCGAACTGGGGTACACATCCACATACATTAAGAACAACAGCTCTTGCCTTACGCTATTCTGCAGGGAGTATACTATCCCAGTGTGGTACAATTCAGTAAATGCAAAGCAGGTTGATGTAGCCTTAAATGACAGCTGTAGGATTATTACAGGCTGCCTAAAGCCAACCCCCATGGACAAAGTTCAATGTCTGGCTGGGATTGTTCCATGTGACATCAGAAGAGACGTCGCCGCTAACATCGAGAGGCATAAATCAAATACAGTGACCTCACATCCATTCTTTGGACATCAACCTGCCAAGCCAAGACTGAAGTCCAGGAAGAGTTTCCTAACAACTTCACAGCCCTTAGAAGGATCAGCTGCGGCTACCCGACTCACCAAGTGGAAAGAGAGACGCCAACACCTGTCAAACTGCATGACACCACAAAAATCGCTGCCGCCTGGACACATGAAGAAGTGGGTCATCTGGAAGTCCTTGAACAGACTAAGGACCGAAGTCGCAAGATCGAGGGACAATCTCCATAAGTGGAACTTCCAACTGCCAACACAACACTGTGCGAATGCAGTGAATTGCAGACAACCCGGCATCTCTTCAAATGTAACTCATATCCAACCATATGTAGCATGAAGGACTTAACGTCTGCAGCACCCAATCCTATCAAAGTTGCCCAATATTAGGTGAATACTGTATAGTTTTCTTTGTGTGTATTGTATATGTCTTCATTTTAGTGTACCTCTGACACGAATAAAGAAAGAAAGAAAGACCCGTTACACCTCATTTCAGTACCATGGAAGTTTTCCATGGTATCTTAATACCGTAGTCGGCAAACTCATTACTCAATAAAGCCAAATATTAACTGCACAACTTTTGAAGTCTCTTTTGAAGGGCAATTTTTTCCAGCTTTAACTATATGGGTAGGTGCACTGATATTAACTTAATTAGTATACTCACACGCTGGCCTCATTCTGATGGATGTATGTTTCCTGATATTGACCCGTTCCAGCTCTCTCACTCACATTCGTCTTGTATACTTCTTTCGTCAATTTCCTTTTGTTAATTCTCTTTATTGTCCAAACCGTCTCAACATTCCTGTCCCAATGCTCAAGACTGCATCTTCTTTCGTCCCACAATGCTTCCTGACATTAACTTCGTAAACTGTAAGTAAAGTTCTAAGTCTTATTTAAACCATACGTTCATTGAATGAAACTTGATATTGTACTTTAAAACGATATTATTTATTATAACTGTAAGTGATTCAACAAAATTAAATCATAGCAGTGGCTGCCAAACACTCATATAAATATTTCCCTTTCATATCCTTGGAAACTTTAGGTAAGTCATGTTATATGTTATTATTTTTAATTTTAGACATGATTCCAGGCTCTCAACAACAACACGATTTCTCAATCTGCACTTTTAAAGGTTCATGCTTGAAAATAATGGTTCGCATGAATGTGTATGTCGACCCGAATAAGCACAGGAAAGCAAAGGCTTGTCTTTTTTTTTTCAGGTGATTGTATGTTTCAGGAATAATATTCCAGGTGTTATAAATAAACATATATTCCTTCTTCAGGTCTTTCAGAACATACCACTGGTTCCGTGAACTAAATTCACGTTTGTTTTTCTCGAGTACTTCTCCATCACCACAAAAACGGTCAAATTTCGAACTCCTAAAATCTTTGTTTTTAACAGACTATCATTTGCATTTCAAAATTACCAGCGTCGATATTAAAGAGACAACAATTTAATTCTGTTGCATTACAAATAAGAGCCTTTGTAAATAAGGGTAACGTTATTTTGGTGTTTAAGGATTTTTGAAATCATTTGAGAAAAGCTTCCCGTGTATTTGAAAGTGTTGTTTCGAAAAAGCAAATGGCAATATGAGAAACATGTGTTGATGTTGATTCAACAGGCCTGGAAAGTGATTCAAAATTTAAAAATCTTGAGCAGAAACGTTGAAATCCTTTATGAAAAAGGATAACTTTTTCTAACATCGTAAGAAATGTGATTCCTTTCTCCTCTGGTTTAGATGGGACCTAACGTCTACTAAGCTATAAAAATTTTGGAGCAATTGATCGTTCGTTAGCTCTGGAGCGTGAACACCATCCTCAAGAGGTGCCCCAATTCCTGTTAATAATGAAGCAAAGCGTTTCTACTTCATCAACAACTACCTTGTTCTGTAGCAGCAGCTCTTTCAACTAAAAATTCTTTAGGGGACAACTCTTAATCATCGCCAGTTTAATTAGGATAAATTTGCCAATTCCTTCTGGAAATACTTGTACCCCAAGAACTTCTTGATGAGTAATGCAATGGTAAATGAGTATGAGTTAGTATCTAGTGACTATTTTTTTCTTTCAAAACGGCAACAAACGCGTTTCTTACGCCGGTCATATGTTTTGTCTGTTGAAACTGAGACAATTTTATGTAGTGGAATCTGATGTTTTTTAATGCACTCAATTAGAGCGTATCCTATATCCTCTTCGTGTATTGACCTTTGAGTAGCAATAATATTGAAAGTTTTACATTAGGACCTGTAGATGAAATACATTGCACAAAAAGTGGAACTAGCGCTGTACAGTTTGCCACAAGAGTCATCAACTGCTACTGATAAAGCTGAACCCGTTAGCAGGTTTCTCGCTTGGTACGTGGTTATATTCGAAGACATTTTGACTGTCCTATGTTTCACTGTTTCAGCAAACAATGGCAACGCTTTAATTTTTTGTAGGATACCAGATTTGCTCTTAAAATTCCTAAACAGCTCTTTGGGTCCGCTTATACAACAATGTTTTCTGTATTCACCGTGTGTATATGGTTTCCCTCATTTAGTAATGCCTCGACTAACCACTAAATAATATTAACATGGCAATTTCAGCTACACACACGTGGAGTGCCATTTCCTAAAAGTAGATTCGCCAAGGCTGAAAACCAACTTCTGCACATGGACCACGAAATTTCAGTCTCATTGTACGTGCACACCAGAACGTGGTAGTTTTCGGAAGAGCCACACTCCTAGGAACAAAGAGCAGCATGTGGCTCGCGAGCCAATGGCCTAGACGGTATGCCTCCACCAGTAAAACATATTCCCTGTAGCCAACCGTAAGGGGAAGGTTATATTGCCCTCCCATATAGTTTTTTATGCGCCGGAGTTAGAGCGACTTCCAGGTTCTTAGGTTGTCCATTCTGAAGTGCCGCGACTCGGGCACACCGACAGAAAACGTCTCGCTCCACACCAGCACGGCCACGAAGAAAATCTGAACCAAACGGATCTATCTACTTCTTCGGTCGACGCCATCTAGGGTTCCTTGCTAATAATATGCTTGGTGGGTGTCCAGATCATTCTGACATTATCATCCGATGGTACTATACTTCAGCGACATATCAGTGGGTTCAGAACCCCGAGCAAAACTGATTTTATAAGAGAAATTTTTCATATTAACTCTTCCAGTTTATTTAATGCGCACGCGATCGACCAGTGACTGCGGTCATTCGATTCGTAATTTCCGCTTCTGTACGGCTCTGTGATTGGATTTTATATCAGCTGAATAATTCGGTGTTCTGTGTAAGAGGTGGACAAAACGGTCGCTAAGTCCTCTCCATGTGTGTGCAGTTTTATAACTTCGAAGTAAGTAACATGGAAATGAAAAGACTGGCATAAGACTGACAGTCCAACAGTTCTACTGCCACAGTCTTGTATCTCGCGTTAAGGCCCATGAGCGTAACAAACGGGAGGCCAGTGGGCGTATTGAAGCGTGTACATCCATATACAGGGTAACAATTACCGAAATATATGATAAGTAAACGTAAGTTAGTTACAAACTATGGCGTGCGCACACTATATTCAGAGTGTAAACGTCACTACAGATATTTAGATTTAGGTTATGATACGTTCGATATGTCTGCCGTCATTGGCAATGATGTAGCACAGACGCTGACGAGTCAAAACATCGGTGCTGTCGGTGGCCTCCTAAATCGTCGTTTTCAGCTCATCAATGGCTTTGGGGGTATTGCAGTAAACCTTGTCTTTAATACAGCCCCGCGAAAAGGAGTAGCATGTGTTCAGATACGGAGAATATGACGACCAATCGAGGCCCATGCCTGTGGACTCTGGGTAACCTAGAACCAGAATGGGGTCCCCAAAGTGCTCCTCCAGGACACCAAACGCTCTCCTGCTTCTATCAGGTCGAGCTCCGTCTTGCATGGACCACATCTTGTCGAAATCAGGCTCACTTTGAACAATGGAGATGAAACCTTCTTCCGAAACCTTCACGTACCGTTCGGTAGTCACCGCACCATCAATGTGTATTTAACGCAGTTTATGTCGATCATAGGCGGCAGTCAGTTAAAGCGACTTGACTGGATTTATGATTTCATAACCACTGATACGTTTCTCCGAACAGTCCATTGAATCTTGATTGCGTAATCCATGGCGTAGTGTAGATGAAAAACACAGACTGAATAAATAATTACAAATTCGGAATGCGTAAAGCATCCAAGAGCGGAACTGTACAACGATATAGTAGCGGTAATACAGTACTGTCACAGTGCTTCAGAAACGTTACAACACACTTCGAGAAATCAGTGGATTACGTTGAATGTTGGTGGTCAGAGAGGAGGCGCCGCAGTTCATAATAAACTTCGTGTTGATATTATCCTTGTTTTGTTACTCGTAGTTCAGAGTTGGAAAGAGCTGTTTTATTTTTTGCCTCATGGTTTTCTCTCTCTCTCTCTCTCTCTCTCTCTCTCACACACACACACACACACATACAATTCGTTCTCTCTATTCGTACCCCCTTCTCCCTTCCACCATCATCACCACTCATTCCTCCCGTAATGATAGCCCTGAGCACAGGGCGCGTGGCCTACAGGCTTTTAATTAAGCAAAGAGTTATTTCCGGCCCACTAATCGAAGTTGAGCGAGCAGTTACCATCACAATTGGCGGGGCGCTGATGGGCTTACAACATTCCCGGCCCCCACCACTCCGCGCCGAACCTCGCCGCCAATCACCTGGCTCCACGCGCGGCCGCGTCGCGCGCGGGCGAACTTTTCCGCCCGCCACTCTGCTTTTATAACAGACGCGCCGCGCGGGTCTCGGGAATAAATTCGGCGGCCGCGGGGTAGGCGGAGCTCTGGCCGCGCTTCCTTTTCGGGGGAGACAGTTATTCGGGCGCGCCCGCAGCTCCGGCGCGGCCGGTGATGGATTAAAAGCGGCCGCAGCCGCCCTTCCGAGTTGGCGCGAACGACCGTGTTTAGCCGGAAGCGCGCCGCTACGCTGATTAATGCGCGCAGCACCACGCCGCCGAAGACGCCGCCGTCCTCCTCCGCGGCTGCAGACGCTCCTAATAAGGCCATTGCTGCGACAGCGACGGCGGGCCAAGTCGTTCCGAAGAGCTTTCCATTTGTCATTCCCATGGGCGCTGGGCGCACGGCGCGCCGCGCTGTTCTGTTCGGAAGAGCGGCAGCGGCCGTGGCGGCGCGCAGGAATTTATAGTCTGCCGCTTTCTTTCCGGAGAATGAGGCGAGGGAAAGTGTTCACCGCTGTTCTGGCACCACTTGCGACCTCTGTCGCCTTTTGTTCGGCGACGGCGGCGGAGAAACTTGGGGGGTGCATTGCGCGCGTAGGCAATAATGGCTGAAGCGATGGGAGATTGAAAGTAGCGCGCGCACCAAAATTACAGTTATTTTGAGCGTTTCGTGCGGGCTTCAGTGACCTGAACTTACTGAAAATGAACGAGAAATACTACGGAGCAGCAGTTCCACATTTGTAAAATCTTGCGAGGTGCCGGGGCTAGCAGTGTATTTAGCACTAATTTCTTCTAGAATCTTCATATATAAATGATGCTCTAAGCCCCTCCTGTTCTTACTCTGACTTTTGTTGTTGTACATGGATTAAAAAGAAACGCGAACTGACTGTAATCGACCCTGCAGGTGGAGTAGAAAAGAGTTTGGCACCTGCAATAATTTAATTGGATAGAAATTAAGGGAAGTTTCATTAACGTAGTGGGAAATGAAAGGGTTGCTATACCGATTAACAGTTCTGTCCAAAATAACAATATGATTTATTATGACTAAACACAAAATAATAAACAAAACACACAAAACATTTACAATACACCAAATTCGATACTCAAATAAATGCTCTGAAGGTGAAGTTGTCCATAAACTAGATTGTGACATTTATGACCAAGTGGTATACGGAACCAATTCCTTGCAACTCAAATTATAAGAGAAACACCCAGCCAACTCAACATTAATTGCTGCTACAGTATTCATAACTCAGACAATGAACACCCAAGACAGAACAAAGTTAGAAAAGACGAACAGGCGCGCTCTGCTGAGCTCTGATTATCACAGTGCAAATTCCCTAATCTGCCGGTGCTGCGGACATACATTAGCAAGCTGTCTTCTTAACTGCAAGGACACGATCTGGCGTACCAGAAGCGATGGCTGGTTCCTTCGACGTCCCGTCGTGGTGATGATAGTGTCGCGAGTATAACCCAAAACACATTGTCCTGGTCTGGTTGTTCCAGACTAAAGACTTCCTATCAATACAAATGCGCCTCTGAGGGAGACGAAGAAGGCTCGCCACACAATCACTGACGGTACAGTGATTGATTTTAACAAGCGAAGTCACACAGTAACTCCGATACAGTCAACTTTAGCCAAAACTGCTCAAGACAGACAACATAGGCCGCTTGTATGCAGAACGCTCAATTGCCAACTGTACTCGGAAAGTTACGTTGAAGTCTAAACTTCAGCAACTTCGTCAAACAGTTACAATTAAATAAAAGTATATTAGACAGCCAACCTACTCCGACCGAAAGGCGAGAGCCGACGCCTCTCAAGAGCACCCGTACAAGCCGAACACAGAACATTCCCGCCCCCACGACAGTGGCCGTGGTTAAACGTTCCAATCAGCAACTCGATAACTGGCAGAAAATTCCACTCTATTGCCGAAGCACTACCGTTCCACCAATGGAGATTCT
Source organism: Schistocerca piceifrons (assembly GCF_021461385.2). NCBI lineage: Eukaryota > Metazoa > Arthropoda > Insecta > Orthoptera > Acrididae > Schistocerca > Schistocerca piceifrons. Next base: position 89,784,363 of record NC_060142.1, read on the forward strand.
TGGCGCCAATTTCTGCGCCGATTTTGGTACGTCACGGAGCTATGCCCTGAGCAAGCCAATCACAGCTACGATTTTGCAGAAAACGCGGGAATTTGCCGGCCAAGGCTGCCAGGGAACACAAGTCATTCCCACGCCTCGCTGGTAGCCCGCCAGAAAGTGTTTTCGCTAAGTTTCTGCGAAGTAGCGGAATCTCTAGCCCAGCCGCTCCTTCAGGCCCCTGCGGGCGTTTCTCCGCCCCTCTTATGACAATGTCGGCGTCTGGAAAGCATTCACTCGACTCCCTCACACCCGTCGGCTTAAACCTTTCAAGATCAGCCTGTGACCGGACCACCTGGGTGACGAGAGATGCTACGTGGGAAGTCTACGTGTGAAGGAATAGCGACTTTTCACCGCATGCAATTAGAGAGGAAGATCGAATTACTCAGACTAAGATAGGAATATGAGAGGGGGCTCATGCCACCTCTCAATTTTATGGAGATGTTCATCATGTAACGAGTACTAAATGAATGATAATTAATTGAAACCCTCAGCTACCGATAGGTGTTGTTGATATACCTCGATTGGGACAGCTGAAAATGACCATGACTAGAACCCGGGGTCTCCTGCTTACACGGCAGACTATCTATATGAGCCATCGAGGACACAGATGAATAGTTCGACTGCAGGAACTTATCCCTTGCACGCTTCCCATGAGACCCACATTCCCAACTGTCCACAATCTACCTACATAATGTACCTAATAGATATTTGCCCATCCACTCATTACTCGCGCACAGGACGGTGACGATTCCCGGAGTATGTAGATTGTGGACAGTTGGGAATGTGGGTCTCATGGGAAGCGTGCAAGGGATAAGTCCCTGCAGTCGCGCTATTCATGTGTGTCCTCGGTGGCTCAGATGGACAGAGCATCTGCCGTGTAAGCAGGAAATCCCGGGTTCGAGTCCCGGTCGGGGCACACATTTTCAGCTCCCCCCATCGAGGTATATCAACAACACGTGTCGCCAGGTGAGGGTTTCAATTAATTATCATTTATTCTAGAGAAGCTGCACGGTCATCCATGGTATCTGTTCTTTCGAGCACAGTTACTATCTTCATATATAGAGTACTAAATGGTTAAAATTTCATTCCATTCGGAACTGAAATGTGTCGTGAACATCAGTATAAAGTGTAACCCTGATGAATACAAATACGCGCTAGAATTTGTTGTGACATGCAAGGAAATAGCTTCCAAATGTCATCTTGAGGAAGAACTTTTCTTGACTACAATATCAGCTAATGAAGGCTCCCAGTTGGAGATTGAAAGTATAAGTCTCGCCACTGCACTCCAGACATGCTCCCTGGCTGACAAATCTGAGGACTAGGCAGGCCCTACATTCCTGGGGAGTAATACGGTTGAAATCCCCGCCGGGGCACCCAGGTTTAGGTTTCCCGTGATTTCCTTAATTGCTCTAGGGAGACGTTGGGATGGTTTCTCTGAAAAGGGCATGACCGATTTCCTTCCCCATCCTTCTGTAATCTGAGCTTCTGCTCCGTCTCTAATGACATCACTGCCGAAGGGATTTAGCCTCTGATCTCCCTCTTTACACTTCTCAAGGCATTTTGTGCAAACTGCAATGTGCGGTCTTGTGTTACCATACTGGAATATGCCGTTTGGTATCCTGATCCTCAAGAGTGCTGCAACATGGTTTACCACTCTTTCCACATTATGGAGAGTATTCAGCCTCCACTCTGCAATTAAAATGTCAGTCCTGTTATCTTATTCAAGAGCAGTCATTCCAGAGATGGAGAGGTATGGATCCCGAGAGTGGCTGCTTCCTTTGGCCTTCTACCAGGTCGTCTGAGGATTTTCTGTCCTCGATCTAACCGCCACAAACAGAAGGGAGGATCTTAGACCATGCCGTGCAATTTCTGTTTTCCCGGCGTATTTCTAACTTGTTGAACTCGTGGCTCACGTCATAAGTTCTTCATGATATTTCAGCAAACAGACTTGCTGCCGTCTTCAGTGGGTCCTGATGACGGTTCCTCTGCCGGGTCTGCAGACTATCGCTGTCCGTGCAGCCGCTGCGCAGGGGGGTGGGGGGGGGGAGGGGGAGATGATGCTTGATTTTGTAAGTTTTTTTCCTTCGACCAGCAACACTCTAGCATAGCAACCACTGAATGTAATCTAAATTTAATTAGCCTACGTTTACAGCAATTTGGTATATCTCCGCTGTCCGGGGCGTCTCCAGACACGTCTTCGGCCTGGAATTCCATAATTGTCACAGAATTGTCTTCAGTAAAAAATGGTTCAAATGGCTCTGAGCACTATGGGACTTAACTGCTATCAGTCCCCTAGAACTTAGAACTACTTAAACCTAACTAACCTAAGGACATCACACACATCCATGCCCGAGGCAGGATTCGAATCTGCGACCGTAGCGGTCGCGCGATTCCAGTCTGTAGCGCCTAGAACCGCTCGGCCACCCCGGCCGACGAAGGCGTTATTGACTTTCTCAGTTTGTTAAGCTCTCTCTCTCTCTCTCTCTCTCTCTCTCTCGCTCTGTTGAATAAATCATTCAATTGCATCTACGGATTTCCGTCCCAACTCCATATTTCCTTCGTTGTCTGTCGTTGATTTTTTTCATCTTCTTAGAGTGTATTTCAAACAGGTGTTCCGATAAAGATGACGCATGACTAGTAAGCGGAACAGTTATGCTGCCCACATTTGTGTGCTGCGATCAACGCATAAGTCTGATTCGGATCATATAAAAGCCCGCAATTTGTAGCGCTCGGCCGTATAAGTTTCCGCTGGCGGGCGCCGGGGGAACGCATAAACCAGCCGGCGCTACGTGCCCGCCCCGCCGCCTGAATTTGTTCAGATTATCGGACCGTGACCGGGATATTTCTCGGATGGGGCGCGGGATGGGATCCCTTACGTCATATTTCCTGGCCGCGATAGGCTGCCTCCCTCCCAGGTCTTGTCGGGGAAGAGAAGCGAGCGGGCGGCGTGCTCGCTGGAGGGCCTCGGGCCACGTGGGAGAGGGTGAAATACCACCGGCGTCCCTCCCCTACCCTCCCCCTAACACCTAACCTATCACACGCCGCACCGGCGCCGCAACTCCCCACACTAAGTGCTCCCTGTGCCGTAGACACAAAGCGGTGATAGTTACAAATCTGAGCGTATGCAGACATAGGCAAAAATAGGTACTTTGCGGTTAAGAACCTGCATCCTAGCGAATATCCGCCGTTACGCTCCTCATTGCTATACTTCTCGAGCACTGTAGTGGTCGATTGTCAGTAAAGTATCTGTCAAGTTTCAAACAACAGCTTATGTATCATTTGAGCGACACTTACTAAATGATATTGGGGGGCAGGCCGGAGTGGCCGAGCGGTTCTAGGCGCTACATTCTGGAACCAAGCGACCGCTACGTTCGCAGGTTCGAATCCTGCCTCTGGCATGGATGTGTGTGATGTCCTTAGGTTAGTTAGGTTTAAGTAGTTCTAAGTTCTAGGGGACTGATGACCTCAGATGTTAAGTCCCATAGTGCCCAGAGCCACTTGAACCACTTGATATTGAGGGGTCCATCCACAATAGCGAAGTGTCAGTGAGGAAGTAACATTTTCGACACAAGTCTCGTACCAAAGGCAGTCCACTGAACAGGTCGAAGACAGTCGATTTACTAATAGTTCGTACTCGCTTCGCTTTCTCTCTTATCAGACAGCTCTGTTTCTTGCGAATCTGGAACGTGGTCCGATGGAACAGTGGTAGTAATGGCAGATTTGTCATCGCTTACATAGAGCACAAAATCGTGTGGAAGCAAATATCTCCTTGTGAAAAACAATTGTCTTAAACAGTGCAGCAGTAATTGACTAGCTTCTGCTACTGTTCTGCAACTACAATGCAAGAGGATAAACTTTTCTTCAACCTAGTAAATAAATTCAACAGTAAAAGTGTGGTGTGCGTACTGTAAGAACTTCGGTACACACACCATCAGATTATTTGACTTGTCGCTCTAACGAAGTAGGCGAGTGTCAGCAATATGTCTCGTGGTCTTATCGTGGCGCGTTTATCTTCTGCCGTTAGGTCAGACGATAGAAATGCCACTTGCTCGCTTAGAGTAGCAGATTGACGGTGACCACCTTTAAACAGAACTTTATTAATTTTCACACACATTTATTAAAATAATAACAATCATAAACCTTACTTAACTTGATTCTGGATGCTATTTACAATTGACAGTCTGAAGTTCCTTTGGTCTTGGTACGTTAATCTTATTCTCACATATCTCTGATACTTGACAAAGTGTCTATACATTTCTCTTCATGGCTATGTACAGGAATATGATAATCTTATTAGGTGCAGACTGAAACTTGACTATAGACTGGAACAGACTAATGCAGACTGACTAATCGGAGGTCTGTACACTCGTTATAATACCTAGAGCGTTCAAGTATCACTGCGCGAGTGTGATCCGCGAGGCGAAAAGGTTCTACGTTAGCAGCAATCTCATTGGCTGCGTTACATATTAATACGCGGATCGGCGGAAGCATAATTTGGTCCGTCTCTAAGGCAGCGCCATCTTGTAGTGCGGAGACGGACGAGCACTGCGCCTGCGCTGTTGTGCTTAGCGGGGGCGCTCTATTGGGAAAGTTGTGTACGCGCTGACTACGTGGAACTATGTACAAAACAAAAAGATTCCTTACATAGACGTATTAGTCTCCATTTGGAATGGACAACTTATCGCTTGAAGAAAATGAGTTCGACGTATTTGTAAGCCAGTTGCTTTCCTGCTGAAAACCTTGGCATTCCTATTGGCTGTGGAGGCTCCACATCACATTAAAACGCTTCTAAACAGAATCCCTTTCGTAGCGTCTACAGCAACACTGTAGTGAACATAACGGAACAGGAAACACCGCGTACTCTGCGATAGGTTGGCCATCACCTTATGCTTCTTCTAACGACAGTAACAATTTACGGTCTCTCGAATGTGAACAGAGCAAGAAGAGGCAACCACCACCCCTCTCCTCCCACAATAACATGGACAAGCACTACATGATTTCCATATATTTAAACTACAAACGGCACTAAGATAGGTAAAACGAAGAAACCAATATAATTTCATTCAATGGTTTTAAGACAGTCAGCAGCGCAAAATCTGCTTCATTAATGAGTGCTATCAGTCTAGATATTCGTTTGTTTAAATTTTATCTGATGTTATATTCAAGGAACGTTGTATCTTCAATTATGTTTCGTGTTTTCAGAAACTATTTGTGCGTCTTATCTTATATATCCGATTAAAATAAATAATCCTTCAAGACGTATGACCTTGATGAGACTTGCAGTACCTTGTGTATCTACATCTACGTAATTACTCGGAAAGCCACGCTGCGTGATGTGGCGCAGGGTACCTCGTGTATCAGTGTCACTTCCCACCATTTCTGTTCAGTCGTTAATGGTGAGTCCGAAGACGATTGGGGGTGGGTCTGCGTGCGAACACGAACACCTCTATTTTTACAACCATGGTCTTTTCGCAAGACATACCTAGAAAGAAGCAACTTGTTAGTCGGCTCTTCTCGGAACGTACATTCTCAGAATTCTTACAGTCAGCCACATCATGATGCGGAGGTCCTCTCTTGTAGAGTCTGGCACCCGAGTTGGATGAGCATCTCTGCGACGCTATCGCGCTTGGTAAACGAACCCGTGACGATACGCGCTGCTCTTCTTTGGATCTTCTCCATTTCCTTTGTCAGTCCTATCTGATACGATCGCAGACTGACGAGGAATATCGAACTATCGGTCGAACAAGGGTTTTGTAAACTACTTTCTTCGTATATGGACTACACTTCCTCAGGATTCTCCTGTGAATTTCAGTCTGGTATTTGCCGGCCGCGGTGGTCTAGAGGTTCTAGGCGCTCAGTCCGGAACCGAGCGACTGCTACGGTCGCAGGTTCGAATCCTGCCTCGGGCATGGATGTGTGTGATGTCCTTAGGTTAGTTAGGTTTAAGTAGTTCTATGTTCTAGGGGACTGATGACCACAGATGCTAAGTCCCATAGTGCTCAGAGCCATTTGAACCATTTTGTACCATTTGCTTTACCTGCGATTTGTTTTGTATGATTGTTACACTTTACCTCTATACCTACAACTACGTGATTACTCTGCAATTCACATTTAAGTGATTGGCAGAGGGCCGATAACACCATTGTCAGATTATCTCTTCACTGTTAGACTGACTAGTAGCACTTGCCCGGAAAGAACACGTAAATATTTTTGTGATAGCTCTGATTCCTCTTCTTTTATTTCGATGGCCATGTCCCCCTGTCTAAGTGGGAGTCGACGAAATATATTCGCTTTCGTAAGAGAAATTTGGTAATTGAAATTGTATGAAAAGATCTCGCTGCAGTGAAAAAGGCCTTTTCGATACAGAAACAGCCAAACTAGCGAGATTAAAAAAAAATGGTTCAAATGGCTCTGAACACTATGGGACTTAACTTCTGAGGTCATCAGTCCCCTTGAACTTAAAACTACTTAAAGCTAACTAACCTAAGGACATCACACACATCAATGCCCGAGGCAGGATTCGAACATGCGACCGTAGCGGTCGCGCGGTTCCAGACCGCAGCGCCTAGAACCGCTCGGCCACCCCAGCCCGCCTAGCAAGATTCAATATTTATTTAATTGATGACTAGTTTTGGGTTATCTGAATCCTTTTGCGCATCATGGAGACAGGCGAAACAGTATATAGAACATGCCAAGATTAAACATGTAATTTTAGCAAAGTCAAGTTTAACCATGATCAGTGGCTTGGTTGTACGTATACGTATAATCTTGTCATAGTTTATATTCTATTTCGGAAACTACTTTTTTTTCCTGTCTGGATGATTTAAAAATGAGTTCAGGTTACGCGAAGCTAGAAATCAATTAAATAACTTTTGTAGTTTCTGTATCGAACTGTTTAACACAAATAGCTCTCCTGCAATTAATCCAGCTTACACGAAGTCCATGAAAAACGCCCTTCTTTAATGAGCCACCCCAACTGGAGTGTTATATCCGTGACACTCTCACACCTGTTAGGCAAAAATACAGAACTTCGAATTTTTCGATGTCCTTCGTCAGTTCTATTTGGTAAGGATTCTATACCGCACGGAAACTCGAGAAAAGGACTGGCAGGATTAGTGTAGGCAATCTCTTTAGTAGATCTGTTACATTTGATAAGGGTTCTGCCAATGAAACACAGTCTATAGATCTTTTGCCACAACATTTTTCTGTATGATAGTTCAAATTTAAGCTGTTTGCAACTGTAATCGTTAGGTATTCACAGCTTCAAAGACCATGGGTAAAAAGTTGGAGAAACAGTTTACCTCCTTAGTTGAAATATGAGTATCAAGTTTCTGAAACATCATCCAGCAGCAAGAAATTATAACTTTGACTGTAACTTTGTTTTTGCAGATGTGACTTATCTTAGATGAATATTAATACATGGTATTCTACCTTGTAATTTCTTAAGAGAAAAGTGGAAAAAATATATAACATTCAGAAAGAGAAAATGTGTACTTTTGATTCTTTAAGAAGTACTTTGGAGAATATATGCGACGATTTCATCTGTAAACTGCTAGTAGTAGGTGTAAGGCCATGTTACGAGAGAGGACAAGGCCCCCGGCCCTACAAAGAAAGTTACAATGGCTCTATGGAGCGGTTGCCTTTGTGCAAGCTCGCAGACGCAACTCTTGGGTAAATATAAACAGACCGGTCGATAAACTCAAAGCGGTGTGTAATGGATAAGAATCTTACAGTGAGAAGTGACAGGCAGTGGGAGTGAAATTAGTTTCTTGTTTAGCTTGGTGAGTGAGCCAATGTTATCACGGTTACAGTGTTGAAACTAGGCGTTATAAGCCGTGACTCTGCTCCTGTGTAGAACCTACGTGAGATCTTTAATTTCCACCAAGCACGGAGGTGGAGGGCTATCAAAGTAAATTACAACCTATGCTCTCGCCCCCCTTTTTCTCTTTTAACGTATCACAGACGCCGGCAATTGTAATGAAAATGAAATGATCGTATGACATTGATGACCGGGAGTCCTCACCTGGGGAAGTTTGGCCGACGAGCTGCAAGTCCCTTCGGTGGACGTCATATTCGGCGACTTGCGTGTCGATGATGACGAAATGATGATGGGGACAACACAACACTCTCAGCCTTCAGTAGAGAATATCGCTGACCCGGCCGGGAGTCGAGCCCGGAAGTCAGATACTCTAGCCACTCAGCTGAGGGAGCGGACTGCAGTTGTAACAGTAAATGATTTAATAAAATAACAATACTAATAATAATAAAAATAACTTATGTATACCAATTTAGCATGACTTACAAGTAGCTGTAATTCAGAAAAATACACCATTTGAGAAGCATTCGTCCGAGCGCTTGGTCCACCTCTTTACTTCATTCGTCAATGTGTCTTACTGCTAACCGAAGGTCCCCGATTCGATTCCCGGTGTCGTCAGAGAGTTTTCCTTTGGTGGAAGGACTGGAATACTAAGTCTCGCGAGGCCTACTGAGGAGCTACTTCAATGGGAAGGTGCAGCTCCAACGTCCAGAAAGCCGACAATGACCGGGAGAGCGGTGTGCTGACAACATGACACTCCATACCGCAACTCATGAAGCCATTGGCAGAGGATGACACGGCGGTCAGTCGGTTCCGACTGGCGCATCAGGGCCAGAAGGCGCAGCTGCCCTTTATGTCCGAAAACATCAGAAGCAAATGTGTCATGTAACTGATTTAAGGACTGTAATAGCAACAGTCTTATCATAAATTCGCAAATATCTAAATCTACGCAGTATAATATCTGTATGTTCAATGGCCGTCAGCACTATTTCATTTAGAACTGTGACTATGGATAACAGTTTTAAAATAAATATTTTAAAATTACCAAGGACTCTATACATTATTTAACCGTCATGTAAGCAAACACGGGCTCGGTGATTGATCAGCGACCCTAGGACAAAGCCACCGAGTTTTGTTATCCTACTGGAAAATGTCCAAGTTACGTAGTTGGTATGCTGTTGTTACATCACGACGAATGAAATTCGGGACACTGTACAACCCGAAGCATTAAAATTTTCACGGTTTTCGTAATGACTACGCATTTCACTCCGTGATCCTTTTATTTCAAGATTCGATATAAGTTGTGAGTGTTACGGTAAGCATTGACCTCAAACCACGCCGTCGAAAGTGCCTTGTCATGGTTCAAATGGCTCTGAGCACTGTGAGACTTAACTTCTGAGGTCATCAGTCGCCTAGAATTTAGAACTAATTAAACCTAACTAACCTAAGGACATCACACACATCAATGCCCGGGGCAGGATTCGAACCTGCGACCGGAGCGTGTCACGGTTTGCTCGGCTCCCCCATCCCCCCCCCCCCCCCCGGAGTTTTGAGTCCTCCCTCGGGCATGGGTGTGTGTGTGTGGTGTGTCTGTGTTGGTCACAAAGGAACTTACCACTACCATCACATTGAGGAGGGACGTAAGAGGGTGAGTGTTAAATGTCTACTACATACTGAGGTGACAAAAGTCAGGGAATAGCGATGTGCTCACAAACAAATGGCGGTAGTATGGCATAAACAAAGTATAAAACGGCGGTGCATTGACGGAGCTGTTAATTGTACTCATGTGATTCATATGAAAACATTTCCGACGTGGTTGTGGCCACTCGACGAGAGTTGATAGACTGTGAAAGCGGAATACTCCAGCGCCTTAAACCGCTCGGCTAATCCCGCGGGGCAAGGAGTTCAATATTTCGAGATCCACGGTGTCAGTGCCAAGAATACACAAATTTCAGGTACCTCACCACGGACAGCGCAGTACCGGCACACTTGACTTTGCGACCGATAGCAGCATCGTTTGCGTAATGTTGTCAGTGGTAACATACAAGCAACAAAATGTTTCAAATGGGTCTAAGCACTATGGTGCTTAACATCTGAGACCACCACTCCCCTAGACTTAGAACTGCTTAAACCTAACTAACCTAAGGACATCACACATATCCATTCCAGAGACAGAATTCGAACCTGCGACCGCAGCAGCAGCGCGGTTCCGGACGGAAACGCCTAGAACCGCTCGGCCACAACGGCCGCCTGCGACTAAAACTGCGTGAAATAACAGCAGAAATCGATGTGGGACGTACGACGAAGGTATCCATTAGGACAGAGTGGCGAAATTTGGCGTTAATGAGATGTGCCAGCAGACGACTGACGCGAGTGCCTTTGCTAACAGCACGACATCGCCTGCGGAGCGCCCCTTTCGACTATTGACCATATCGGTTGGACCCTAAACGACTGGAAAATAGTAGCCTGGTCAGATGGGTTCCGATTTCAGTTGGTAAGAGCTGATGGTAGGGTTGGAGTGTGGCGCAGACCCCACGAAGCCATGGAACCAAGTTGTCAACAAAGCACAGTGCAAGCTGGTGGTGGCTTCATAATGGTGTGGGCTGTGTTTACGTGGAATGGACTGGTTCCTCTGGTCCAACTGAACCGATCATTGACTGAAAATAGTTATGTTAGGCTACTTGGAGACCATTTTCAGCCAGTCACGGTCTTAATGTTCCCAAACAATTATGGAATGTCGCCGGGCCACAGTTGTTCGAGACTGGTTTGAAGAAAAATCTGGACAGTTCGAGAGACTCATTTGGCCACCCATCGAACGTTTATGGGACTTAATCGTGATATAAATTCGTACACAAAATCCTGCACCGGCAAAACTTTCGCAGTTATGGACAGCTATAAAGGCAGTATGGCTAAATATTTCTGCAGGGGTTTCGAACGACTTGTTGAGTAAATGTCACGTCGAGTTGCTGCACTGTGCCGCTCAAAAGGAGGTCAGACACGATATTGTGAGGTACTCCATGACTTTTGATGCCTCAGTGTACATCCATGCATGTGCGTAGATAATGACGGTATAAATTACACACAGGGATAACAAAGTTACGTGAAACCAGATTATAGAGTTGTTAAAGAAGGGAAAGCAGAAAGGTGGGTTCGATTCCCGGTGGGGTCAGGGATTTTCTCTGCCTCGTGATGGCTGGGTGTTGTGTGCTGTCCTTAGGTTACTTAGGTTTAAGTAGTTCTAAGTTCTAAGGGACTGATGACCATAGCTGTTAAGTCCCATAGTGCTCAGAGCCAGCCAGAAAGGTGGAAGGAGTATATAGAGGGTCTATACAAGGGCGATGTACTCGAGGACAATATTATGGAAATGGAAGAGGATGTAGATGAAGATGAAATGGGAGATATGATACTGCGTGAAGAGTTTGGCAGAGCACTGAAAGACCTGAGTCGAAACAAGGCCCCGGGAGTAGACAACATTCCATTAGAACTACTGACAGCCTTGGGAGAGCCAGTCCTGACAAAACTCTACCATCTGGTGAGCAAGATGTACGAGACAGGCGAAATACCCTCAGACTTCAAGAAGAATATAATAATTCCAATCTCAAAGAAAGCAGGTGTTGACAGGTGTGAAAATTACCGAACTATCAGTTTAATAAGTCACAGCTGCAAAATATTAACGCGAATTCTTTACAGACGAATGGAAAACTGGTAGAAGCCGACCTAGGGGAAGATCAGGTTGGATTCCGTAGAAATTTTGGAACACGTGAGGCAATACTAACCTTACGACTTACCTTAGAAGAAAGATTAAGGAAAGGCAAGCCTACGTTTCTAGCATTTGTAGACTTGGAGAAAGCTTTTGACACTGTTGACTGGAATACTCTTTTTCAAATTCTAAAGGTGACAGGGGTAAAATACAGGGAGCGAAAGGCTATTTACAATTTGTACAGAAACCAGTTGGCAGTTATAAGAGTCGAGGGACATGAAAGGGAAGCAGTGGTTGGGAAGGGAGTGAGACAGGTTAGTAGCCTCTCCCCGACGTTATTCAATCTGTATATTGAGCAAGCAGTAAAGAAAACAAAAGAAAAATTCCGAGTAGGTATTAAATTCCATGGAGAAGAAATAAAAACTTTGAGGCTCGCCGATGACATTGTAATTCTGTCAGAGAGTGCAAAGGACTTGGAAGAGCAGTTGAACGGAATGGACAGTGTCTTGAAAGGAGGACATAAGATGAACATCAACAACAGCAAAACGAGGATAACGGAATGTAGTCGAATTAAGTCGGGTGATGCTGAGGGAATTAGATTAGGAAATGAGACACTTAAAGTAGTAAAGGAGTTTTGCTATTTGGGGAGCAAAATAACTGACCATGGTCGAAGTAGAGAGGATACAAAATGTAGACTGGCAACGGCAAGGAAAGCGTTTCTGAAGAAGAGAAATTTATTAACATCGAGTATAGATTTAAGTGTCAGGAAGTCGTTTCTGAAAGTATTTGTATGGAGTGTACCCATGTATGGAAGTGAAACATGGACGAAGAATAGTTTGGACAAGAAGAGAATAGAAGCTTTCGAAATGTGGTGCTGCAGAAGAATGCTGAAGATTAGATGGGTAGATCACGTAACTAATGAGGAGGTATTGAATAGGATTGGTGAGAAGAGAAGTTTGTGGCACAACCTGACTAGAAGAAGGGATCGGTTGGTAGGACATGTTCTGAGGCATCAAGGGATCACCAATTTACTACTGGAGGGCAGCGTGGAGGGTAAAAATCGTAGAGGGAGACCAAGAGATGAATACACTAAGCAGATTCAGAAGGATGTAGGTTGCACTAAGTACTGGGAGATGAAGCAGCTTGCACAGGATAGAGTAGCATGAAGAGGTGCATCAAACCAGTCTCAGGACTGAAGATCACAACAACAACAACAACAACAACAATGTTCAAACACGCTCGTTATGCTGTTTATTTTCAAGTTGACATAAACAAAACGGGTCTGCCACGCTATTATAGTCCTGTAGCAGTTAGATCACTGAAGCAGCGGCAGCAGTGGTAAAATTAAGACAGCCGACGCGACCTGTGCCGGCATGTACAAGTAGGGTTAGCATCAACAACTTATAGACATAGTGCCCCCTTCTTGCTGCTACAAAACTTTGCAATCTATGTTCGCATTCATACAGTCCTCAATATTAATCATTCACAAAATAATACTACACTATTGTGCACCTACGAAGATCCTGTGACGTGACTGCAGAGGGCTTTAAATGTGAAATATTGGCAGGAAGCATTCGTGAAGCGAAATAAAATAAACTTCAATGCCACATAACTGTTTTTTTTTTTGTCATCAGTCTACTGACTGGTTTGATGCGGCCCGCCACGAATTCCTTTCCCTTGCTAACCTCTTTATCTCAGAGTAGCACTTGCAACCTACGTCCTCAATTATTTGCTTGACGTATTCCAATCTCTGTCTTCCTCTACAGTTTTTGCCCTCTACAGCTACCTCTAGTACCATGGAAGTCATTCCCTCACGTCTTAGCAGATGTCCTATCATCCTGTCCCTTCTCCTTATCAGTGTTTTCCACATATTCCTTTCCACTCCGATTCTGCGTAGAACCTCCTCATTCCTTACCTTATCAGTCCACCTAATTTTCAACATTCGTCTATAGCACCACATCTCAAATGCTTCGATGCTCTTCTCTTCCGGTTTTCTCACAGTCCATGTTTCACTACCATACAATGCTGTACTCCAGACGTACATCCTCAGAAATTTCTTCCTCAAATTAAGGCCGGTATTTGATATTAGTAGACGTCTCTTGGCCAGAAATGGCTTTTTTGCCATAGCGAGTCTGCTTTTGATGTCCTCCTTGCTCCGTCCGTCATTGGTTATTTTACTGCCTAGGTAGCAGAATTCCTTAACTTCATTGACTTCGTTACCATCAGTCCTGATGTTAAGTTTCTCGCTGTTCTCATTTCTACTACTTCTCATTACCTTCGTCTTTCTCCGATTTACTCTCAAACCATACTGTGTACTCATTAGACTGTTCATTCCGTTCAGCAGATCATTTAATTCTTCTTCACTTTCACTCAGGAAAGCAATGTCATCAGCGAATAGTATCATTGATATCCTTTCACCTTGTATTTTAATTCCACTCCTGAACCTTTCTATTATTTCCGTCATTGCTTCCTCGATGTACAGATTGAAGAGTAGGGACGAAAGGCTACAGCCTTGTCTTACACCCTTCTTAATACGAGCACTTCGTTCTTGATCGTCCACTCTTATTATTCCCTCTTGGTTGTTGTACATATTGTATATGACACGTCTCTCCCTATAGCTTACCCCTACTTTTTTCAGAATCTCGAACAGCTTGCACCATTTTATATTGTCGAACGCTTTTTCCAGGTCGACAAATCCTATGAACGTGTCTTGATTTTTCTTTAGCCTTGCTTCTATTATTAGCCGTAACGTCAGAATTGCCTCTCTCGTCCCTTTTCTTTTCCTAAAGCCAAACTGATCGTCACCTAGCGCATTCTCAATTTTCTTTTCCATTCTTCTGTATATTATTCTTGTAAGCAGCTTCGATGCATGAGCTGTTTTGCTGATTGTGCGATAATTCTCGCACTTGTCAGCTCTTGCAGTCTTCGGAATTGTGTGGATGATGCTTTTCCGAAAGTCAGATGGTATATCACCAGACTCATATATTCTACACACCAACGTGAATAGTCGTTTTGTTGCCACTTCCCCCAAATCATTTTAGAAATTCTGATGGAATGTTATCTGTCCCTTCTGCCTTATTTGACAGTAAGTCCTCCAAAGCTCTTTTAAATTCCGATTCTAATACTGGATCCCCTATCTCTTCTAAATCGACTCCTGTTTCTTCTTCTATCACATCAGACAAATCTTCACCCTCATAGAGGCTTTCAATGTATTCTTTCCACCTATCTGCTCTCTCCTCTGCATTTAACAGTGGAATTCCCGTTGCACTCTTAATGTTACCACCGTTGCTTTTAATGTCACCAAAGGTTGTTTTGACTTTCCTGTATGCTGAGTCTGTACTTCCGACAATCATATCTTTTTCGATGTCTTCACATTTTTCCTGCAGCCATTTCGTCTTAGCTTCCCTGCACTTCCTATTTATTTCATTCCTCAGCGACTTGTATTTCTGTATTCCTGATTTTCCCGGAACATGTTTGTACTTCCTCCTTTCATCAATCAACTGAAGTATTTCTTCTGTTACCCATGGTTTCTTCACAGCTACCTTCTTTGTACCTATGTTTTCCTTCCCAACTTCTGTGATGGCCCTTTTTAGAGATGTCCATTCCTCTTCAACTGTACTGCCTACTGCGCTATTCCTTATTGCTGTATCTATAGCGTTAGAGAACTTCAAACGTATCTCTTCATTCCTTAGTACTTCCGTATCCCACTTCTTTGCATATTGATTCTTCCTGACTAATGTCTTGAACTTCAGCCTACTCTTCATCACTACTATATTGTGATCTGAGTCTATATCTGCTCCTGGGTACGCCTTACAATCCAGTATCTGATTTCGGAATCTCTGTCTGACCATGATGTAATCTAATTGAAATCTTCCCGTATCTCCCGGCCTTTTCCAAGTATACCTCCTCCTCTTGTGATTCTTGAACAGGGTATTCGCTATTACTAGCTGAAACTTGTTACAGAACTCAATTAGTCTTTCTCCTCTTTCATTCCTTGTCCCAAGCCCATATTCTCCTGTAACCTTTCCTTCTACTCCTTCCCCTACAACTGCATTCCAGTCGCCCATGACTATTAGATTTTCGTCCCCCTTTACATACTGCATTACCCTTTCAGTATCCTCATACACTTTCTCTATCCGTTCATCTTCAGCTTGCGACGTCGGCATGTATACCTGAACTATCGTTGTCGGTGTTGGTCTGCTGTCGATTCTGATTAGAACAACCCGGTCACTGAACTGTTCACAGTAACACACCCTCTGCCCTACCTTCCTATTCATAACGAATCCTACACCTCTTATACCATTTTCTGCTGCTGTTGATATTACCCGATACTCATCTGACCAGAAATCCTTGTCTTCCTTCCACTTCACTTCACTGACCCCTACTATATCTAGATTGAGCCTTTGCATTTCCCTTTTCAGATTTTCTAATTTCCCTACCACGTTCAAGCTTCTGACATTCCACGCCCCGACTCGTAGAACGTTATCCTTTCGTTGATTATTCAGTCTTTTTCTCATGGTAACCTCCCCCTTGGCAGTCCCCTCCCGGAGATCCGAATGGGGGACTATTCCGGAATCTTTTGCCAATGGAGAGATCATCATGACACTTCTTCAATTACAGGCCACATGTCCTGTGGATACACGATACGTGTCTTTAATGCAGTGGTTTCCATTGCCTTCTGCATTCTCATGTCGTTGATCATTGCTGATTCTTCCGCCTCTAGGGGCAATTTCCCACCCCTAGGACAAGAGAGTGCCCTGAACCTCTATCCGCTCCTCCGCCCTGTTTGACAAGGCCGTTGGCCGAATGTGACTGCTGATTATTTATCAAAATTTAGGCAGTGGCGGGGATCGAACCCGGGACCGAAGACGTTTTGATTATGAATCAAAGACGCTACCCCTTTTTTTCCGTTGTTGATCGATGTTTTTGGTCGTTGTGGACGTCACATGACATCCGGTCAAGTTCTTTTTGTTGATCCTTCCACTTAGTTTTCTTATTACAGAGGCTAACCAGCTCTCTGACCTAACACGCTGAGCTACCGTGCCGGCTAACCCCTAGACCACGGGTCTAATGACGGAAATACAGAGTGCGTTCTTCAGCACTCGACACTCTGCCAGACCAGTGTTCTCTCAGCGCGTTCTCGTTTAGTGGAACTGGTAAATCTCTCGCCGACGGACCAGATGGCTATCCTGGTGTGAACCGCCCTGAGAGGACAGTACCGTGTCGTTTGTTGTACGGCAGCAGCACCCACTATATACCGGCTACCTGCTTCGGCCAGGTGCGCTAAACAGGAGCGAGCAGGTCCCAGCGGTGGACCTGCTGCGGCTACGGGCGACCAATTGCGTCGCCGGAGGTAGGGGTGGGGGAAGGGGGAAGGCAATGCCCTTGATCACCATTCGTTATTGTTTTAGCGGCGCGGAGCGGCGTCCGGTCCCGGAAGCAGTAAATAGGAGCGGAGCTGCGTCTATTGAGCCGGCCACCGGGGGCCCGAGCAGTCACGCCACGCCGCGCGACGCTTTATTAAGGCCGTGTTTCAGCGCCGCGCCTGAAATACGCCGGCTGGTGCCGCCCACCCTCCGCCACGCACTCCGCGCTCCTCGGCGGGCGCTTCCGGCCCATACGTTACGGGGCTACCGGCTCCGCCTTCGTCGCCGCCACGGCGGGAAATAAAAAGACTCCCGTCGCCCGGAAAAATGAGTGCTGATCGACGACCTTGAATAAAACGACCCGCGAAACACAGGAGCTCGCGTGGTGAATAGCTTTGTAAGGGGGACCGCGGGAACATTCCTCTCTTGGCTACCATGGTTTTCGTCCACACGTCTTCACTAAATTTTGTTTCACACAGACTGCAGAGTTCCGTAGAAAGATACAAGCCTTGATTTTGCAGTGCTAGTGTCAGTGGACGCTACTGCGAAGAACTGAATTTCGGGACCGTTGCCATACTGTTGTTGTTGTGGTCTTGTCTGAAGGCTGATTTGATGCAGTTCTTCACGTTCCATCTAAATGTGCATACATTTTCTGCAAATCATAATATAGGGAATGGCGGAGAGTGTCTCGCACTGTTACTAGTAATTGCTTTTCCTGTCCCAGTCGCCATTGGAGCGAGGGGAAAGCGACTGTCTTTATGCGTCTGTACGAGTCCAAGTCTCACTCATTCGGTTTTTTTGCTAGTTTACGCTGGCGCCAGCACAACATGCGGCACAGAGGTTACAATAAGATCAGATAAGATAACTCTGAGCACTGTGAGACTTAACATCTGAGGTCATCAGTCCCCTAGAACTTAGAACTACTTAAACCTAATCGACCTAAGGTTATCACACACATCCATGCCCGAGGCAGGATTCGAACCTGCGACCGTACAGCGGTCGCGCGGTTCCAGACTGAAGCGCCTAGAGCCGCTCGGCCACACTGGCCGGCTACAAGAAGATCGATGGAGGCCAAACACAGACTCGCTGGAAACGCTCCGACAACACACTCTCGACCGCCAGTATTTAGGATCGCCGCCGCGGACCAGAGGACCAGTTAGTTCGAGTTAGTTCAGTTAGATCGAGTTAGTTAAAGACTGTTGCACCTGGTGAGTTCCAGTATGTCACCGAGTAGGAGCCGCAGACTTAGCCTCTAGCACAGAGACAGGCAGCATATAGCAACCTTATAGTGTACATTGCAGACTTCTACTTCACCGACCGTGAGGCTAAAGTGGACTATACTCATGCTCATAAATTAAGGATAATTGCAGAATGTGGTGCCACACAACGTGGCACTACACAAAACTGGCGCTAACAGCATAGGCACATAGGAAACACACATGACACACATCTGTAAGTCCACGGTATTGGTGGTAAGTTGAGAAAACCGCCCCGAAACACATGTGCTACAGAACGCCACAGTTTCCTGCGCATGTACCCCGATATCAATATGGGGAAATGGTCACCATGCACACGTACACAGATCGCACAACGGGTTGGCATAATCTGGATCAGGTGGTCGAGCAGCTGCTGGGGTATAGCCTCCCATTCTTGCACCAGTGCCTGTCGGAGCTCCTGAAGTGTCGTAGGTGTTTGAAGACGTGCAGCGATAGGTCGACCGAGAGCTCAGACGTGCTCGATGGGGTTTAGGTCTGGAGAACAGGCAGGACACTCCATTCGCCTGATATCTTCTGTTTCAAGGTACTCCTCCACGATGGCAGCTCAGTGGGGCCGTGCGTTATCATCCATCAGGAGGAAGGTGGGACCCACTGCACCCCTGAAAAGGCGGCATACTGGTGCAAAATGACGTCACTATACGCCTGACCTGTTACAGTTCCTCTGTCAAATACATGCAAGGGTGTACGTGCACCAATCATAATCCCACACCACACCATCCAACAACGACCCCCCTTTCAAGGACATTAAGGGGTCGGTATCTGGTTCCTGGTTCACGCCAGATGAAAACTCTGTGAGAATCACTGTGCAGACTATACCTGGATTCGTCTGTGAACATAACCTGGGACCACTGTTCCAATGAACTTGTACTGTGTTCTTGACACCAGGCTTTACGGGCTTTCCTGTGACGCAGTGAAATGCACCCTGCAGGTCACCTGGCTAATAAACCCTGTCTGTTCAGTCGTCTGCAGACTGTGTGTCTGGAGGCAACTGTTCCAGTGGCTGCGGTAAGGTTCCGAGCGAGGCTATCTACAGCACTCCATGGCTGTCTGCGGGCACTGATGATGAGATATCGGTCTTCTTGTGGTGTTGTACACTATGGACGTCTCGTACTGTAGTGCCTGGACACGTTTCCTATCTGCTGGAATCGTTGCCATAATCTGGAGATCACATTTTGTGGTCCGCGCAACGACCTGCTGTGTTTGTCCAGCCTCCACTCGCCCTACCATTCTACCCCCCATAACGTCATCAGCATGTGTTCTTTGAGCCATTTTCAACACACAGTCACCATTAGCACGTCTGAAAACGTCTGCACACTTACTCGCTGCACCGTACTCCGATACGCACCAACACACCTCTGCGTATGTGGACTGCTGCCAGTGCCACCGTGCGACGACCGCAGGTCAAATGCATCGCCATGGTCATACCCCGAGGTGATTGAAACCCGCAAACCGACCACGAGAGCGTTGTTTCAGCATGTATCAGCATTATCTTTAATTCATGAGCACGAGTGTATATAGGAGAGCTTGTACCACAGCACATGGAAGCTTAAGTTAAGTAGCTCTTTGTTTCTGTTAACAAAGAACTCAGTTATTAACTGCGTGCAGTTCATGTCGATGGAAAATTAAATCAAATTCAAACTTCAAAGAGTGTAAAACTCTCTGCGAAGTTATTACACTGAAGCAAAAACAACCTGTCCCGACGTAACATTGTTGTCCGCTGTAATACAGCGTATTGAGCCTGCGTGATCTGTGATGTTCCTTTCTCTCTCTTAGCGATCCTGTAAGATTGCAAAGGCAATATCCGCCCGAAAATTTAAAATCTCTGTCGTGTTTCTGTTCTAATTGCTCACCACTAGAAGTTATAGAAGGCCAATTACGGACATTTTTAGACTCATTTTGTCTCTGTTCTTCTACTTGGCTAATGATCATTAGAAGGCGCTTGTATTGGTTAAAAGAAATAGATGAGATACTTGTTTGAAATTCATAGGGCGACTGCACTGTTCTTCACGTCCGCTCCCCTCCTCCCCACTACCACCACCCTGGCACTCTGTATAGGCTCTATATCAGTGGTTCCCAAGCTGGGGTAATTACCCCCTCAGAGTAAAATGAAATTTTCTGAGGAGTAAAAACTAAACGATTCTATTCTATTTCAGTCACGAAACCAAATTATTTTCAAAAGATCATTACAAGTGTGATCTACCACTGTGAATAGTTAGCTTCCTTTTCTGAGAAGAAGTTGTGGCTAGCACTTGCGATGCACCACGAATTCCTTCGTTATTTATTCTAACACACACACACACACACACACACACACACACACACACACACACACACAAACTAAGTATTGTTCGTCTCTCGTCATTTTACAAATAAAAGCGTTCCAAGAAAAGTCTTTCAGACTGCAGATTAGTTAGGTGCTAAGGCTGGCGAAAATGTGGTGGAGGGGGGAACAACATATGTGGGAGGGAGGGGGAGGGAAGGGACACTAGTTAACGTCTGATTGCACGCAGGGGTAATGGTCTAAGAAAGGTTGGGAACCACTGCCCTGCACTATCCGTTGCTACTGCTGCCACTTGCCATGTGTGAGTGATTATTGCACGTTGACCTCGACCATAAGCGGTGGTCACATTAAAGTGACTTGACCCTGCATATCCACAAAACTGCGCCCCCCCCCCCCCCACCCCGCCATGTCCCACTGAAAAGGAGAGCAGGGCTTGCTCCCCGCCTGGTGTACCCAAGTCATACCACCGGGTGACCCGCATATTCGCTCTGTTTGTAATTTGGTTCGTTGTGACGTTTCATGTGGGTACCACTAAAAGAACTGTTTCAAAACGTTTGGAAGAGCACAAGGGCAATTGTAGAAGAGGAGAAACGGAACGATCAGCTGTTGCGGAGCATGCTTTCCAGTCAGGGAACCATCATATTCGTTTCGAGGAGACGCAAGTACTAGCGGCCACAAGCGGATATTATGAAAGGCTCTACAGGGAGGCAATCGAAATCGCTAAACACCCTGATAATTTCATCGAAAGGAGGAAGGCGTGAAATTAAACGGTATATGGATGCCGGTGCTAAAGAAGATGTGTACCACCCGTCCACTACTGGGTGATGGCAACGGCGATCGACGGCAACGGACAGCGGCCAATTGCACTGACGTTTTCAAAACACGTGACGTCACGCCGCGGCGCGGGAGCGCTCAGACACGGAATTTAGCGGCAGTCAGTAGCGAGCCAGTGGGTGTGTTGGACCTTCCATCGACCTACGGACCCCCTTGAAGATGTCTCCCGCAGACGTGGACGAAACGTTGGGAAACAACACAGAATTCATCAACCGACCACGGCATTTCCGGCCGTGAAAGTCTACATTTTAGTATGTGACGTTTCTGTTGGTTAATTAGTAGGTGGGGTTTCCATGTCAGTTGCCGGTCGAGCTTCAGTCCACGGTATTTCAATCTGTTAGTTAATTGGATAGGACGGTTGTACACGGTTAGGTGAGAGCCTGCGACCAAGCCGCCGCACGCGAGGGAATGCCTTTTGAAGGACCGAGCGAGATGTAGCGCGGCCCAGGGCGGAGTGAGGAGTGTAGACTGGGTGGAGTGTTTGCCCTCTTGACCCGGCTGCCGCCCTGACACGGGAAGATAGCGCAGGATGGCCCCGCTTCCCGCACCGGCTGAATACGCATCGAGCAGAGCGGAGGAGCCAACAAAGAACGCATAGGGCTGCGCAAACACGCTTAACAATTCAGCGGCCGGCGACATGTGAGCACACTCTGGAGGGGGGACGCGCTCGCCGAGAGCCGCAAAGGACAACATGATAACATATTCCATCCCAGCCGAGGGCCGCGGCTGCCACTTGGAGGACCGGAGTGGGAGGGGAGGGGGGGGGGGAGGTAACCGCGTTATTCTTCCCGGCGGCAGTCGCCTCACGTCGTTTCGCTCCCGAAAGAGGCGACAATTCTGGCTGCATATAAATGCAAATCTGCTGCAGCATCGAGCATCGACCTGAGCACTCGACACTCTAGTTACTACTTTTGTCGACCACTATTCGAGACTTCTATTACACCACAGAAAATACGACTACAACCAGACTGACAGTGTTGCATTTCCTATAAATTCAGTCGGGAGGAACACACCAAGAAACAGCTGAAGCGCCTACACAAATCTTTTTTTTGCAATACGAATGTTGCAATCTTATATTTATCCAGCGTATTTCTAACTTGTACAGCCGGCCGCGGTGGCCGAGCGGCTGTAGGCGCTTCAGTCTGGAACCGCGCGACTGCTACAGTCGCTGGTTCGAATTCTACCTCGGGCATGGATGTGTGTGATATTCTTAGGTTAGTTAGGTTTAATTAGTTCCTAGTTCTAGGGAACTGATGATCTCAGTACTTGAGTCACTGATCACCTGGTTAAACTGTCTTTGCCTACCAGGATCTACGCAGTCGAGTATTAAATCATCTGTTAGTTGTTTAGCGTATTCAATCTAGAACTTGTTTGGAAAAATAAATGTTGTTAGTACACAAAATTTTGCCGACATTCTCAATCATTTAAATAGTCCAAACAAGTTTCAATGTGTTACCCTGAACTACGCACGTAACTGTGCTAGTCTTGTGGAGGTTGTGTATTACAACAGGCAAATCTAAATGGTTGATATTTAGGGGAGATTATAAGTTCAGCAAATAGTTGCAAAGCGTATTACAAATACTTAATGTACTCATTTACTATTATTTAAGGTTGTAAACCAACAATAATTAAAAAACACAAGAAAGTTTCATGAGGGTAGTTATTCGAATAAAACAACTTCAAAACACGCATGATAGGTAACACACGTAAATTTTACCAAGAGGAAAAGAAGCTGAGTTAAACCCAGACGAAAGACGTGTAATTCAGGTCACATGATCCATCAACCGAAGGAAATCAGGTACACTGAAATTAAACACTAGTATCTAAATTATTCAAAAGTGATGTGAATTGTCTGAGCTACATGACATTAAAAAAAAAAAAAAAGAGTCCATAAATCACGAAATATGGAAAGATATCAGGCGCTACAAAATATTGCTGCATTAGGATGCTAACACTATCATAAGGTGTGATCTGAGTGTTCCCAAAGTAACCACTGCCTGCTCATTCGATTGAAGAAAGTTTAGAACGTTCGACTGAATAAAAACCAAAATCATTGGGAAGAACAAGGTACATTGGCTTTCAGCGCAATATTTTGCGATATTAAAGAGCTGCGCAACTCTGTAAGCTGGGCTGTTTGGGCGCTGGTAAACTCTAGAAATGAATGTCCTGCTCGCCAGGCGTTCTACTTTGAGATTATGGTGCGAACACCCGGCGTCGGACTCTTGCGCCAAAGCATTTAGTGTGCCAACCATCTGCATGCCCGCTCTGAGAGAGAGAGAGAGAGAGAGAGAGAGAGAGAGAGAGAGAGAGAGAAATTTACCAAGCAGCAATTTTAATTCACGTACAAGACGATGAAAGGGGAGGATATATAATAGACTTATTTCAGTCTCGTCTAGCTTTCCGGATTTTCATTATCTCATATTTTACATAGTACTCAACGCCCTTTCCTGCTTATAAAGCCCGTTGTGGATATTCTGCACCGTGCTCCGTTGAACGCCAACACCTTCGTGGCCGGTCACATTGCTGCGAGGTGACGGGCAGTTGAAGGATTTCGCAATCTGTTGTTGCTGTGGAATCTTGTCGGGTTTCCAATTCCTCCACATCGCAGGCTGTCCGCGACATCTCATTTCCTGCGGAAGACCTCTTTTCGAATCATTGTCGACACATGAATTGTGTCACTAGAAGCTACTTCAGTACGTTTTCATAGTTTGTTGGTTCTAGGCGTGCTGTTGTGTGATAAAGGCGTACCGAAGTAAGGAGAGAAACGTGACCAATGTGCGGTCTATCGCAAGAACGCGAAGGACAAGGGAAGATAACTGTTCGTTCCTACTAGTATACTTGAGAGACGGGAAGGGAGGGGTGGGATGGAAGGGGGATGAACCGTTACACATTAACGTCTGTTCATCGTGATGTCTCTGACCCTCAACTCAGTTGTAGAGGAACAACGTCATAAATAATCAATCCGACTGCTTTGATGAAGCATGCCACCACGACTTCCTCTCCTGCGCCAATCTCTTTATCCCCCGTAGAAGGACTTGTGCTCATTTGTCCTCATCGTTTCCTGAAATCTTACCACATCATTACGTCCCTTCTTGTAGTTTGTGTTTACTGTTATCACCTCTTGTCAGCGCCCGGTTGGCAACAAAAACTAGCAACAGGTTATGGAAAGATCTCTCTTGGAAGCTTTAGCCGGATGCCTGATGCTGCGTCTTTGTTAACAGCTAAGCCCTTGTCTGAAGACAGAGTCCGTCAGGTTATGTCAAAATAAACGTGTATTTTAGTAAAGACATACGACGCCCTCGTCCGGAAGACATAAACGATGGAGATCCTGTGCAGCCTCTCGTAAAACGACAACTAGAAACGTCGTGAGTTGTCAAAGCAACAGATGCTCATGTGGGTAACACTGAAATGGGCCCACCAGTAATTTAACATATTTGGAAATTACGAAATTTGCACAATCTGTCTTGTTTCTTTCGTAGATGGCCGTGTGGCAGAGCGGTTCTAGGCGCTTCAGTCTGGAACCGCGCGACCGCTACAGTCTCAGGTTCGAATCCTGCCTCGGGTAGGATTGTGTGTGATGTCGTTAGGTTAGTTAGGTTTAAGTAGTTCTAAATTCTAGGGACTGATGACCTCAGATGTCAAGTCCCCTAGTGCTCTGAGCCATTTGAGCTTCTTTCTTAAAAGACAACATACACCAAATTTTTCGGCTGAGCCCAAGAATACGTGCTTAGCAAATTCCTGTCTCACCATCATCTATAGTACTGGAACTTGTATCGCGCGAGGATGGAGTTCAGAGTCTCAAAACTTCTCGTGCTAATATGACACGATAAATTACTGTCTCACCAAAAAGTGGACCACCTAACGAACACACTATCGGCGGGTACCTGAAGTATTAGCGTTGTAGTCTTTCGTAACAGGTGGAACAGCCGCCAGAGTGCATTAGTGTTGTTTATGTTTAGTCTTCCTACCATGCCTGGTAGAGTACATAAAAGGGCATGAACAGCGATGCGTGTCGCGTGATCACTGAAGACCGACACGGTGATGCTGCCTACTCGTGTGAGACAGCCTTATCAGCACCTGACAGAATTTGAGAGGGGCCTCATTGTGGGCGTCCATTTGTCTGGCCGGTCGAGTCATGCAATACCCAGATTTGTGGGGCATTCGAATGTGACAGTGGCCTCTGTTGCACTGCATGGAAAGGAGATGGTCGTCAGGGTTATAGTGAAGCACGTCTGACGACCTCAAGGGAGGACCGTTGTACTGTGCACCATTCACGTCTATCACGTTTTCACCTGCCATCCGAAAACAGGTAATGGACTCTGTTGTGACGTAACAAGACTGTTACGCCACACTGAAGTAGCCGAAAGAAAGGCACGCGTACACACACGCCGACGGGCGTGAATTCTGGAACAGGATAACTATTGAATGGTAGCAAGAAAATTACGTAGCTGCTTTATCCTTAACTTTATTAGTTGATGACTATAGCGTTCTTCTTGAGACATTTATACTATAATTCTCAAACTATGTAAGGCTAATGGCGCCTTGCTAGGTCGTAGCCATGGACTTAGCAGAAGGCTATTCTAACTGTCTCTCGGCAAATGAGAGGAAGGCTTCGTCCGTATTGTCGCTAGCAATGTCGTCGTACAACTGGGCGAGTGCTCGTTCGTATCACGAGACCTGCCTTGTGATGGCGCTAGGTCTGCGATCACACAGTGTCGACACGCGGGTCCGACATGTACTGAATGGACCGCGGCCGATTTAAGCTACCACCTAGCAAGTGTGGTGTCTGGCAGTGACACCACAGACTCCCTGAAACCTTCTGTGCTATTCCGTGCCATTGGGGGAAGACTAGCAGCAGCGGCATCCAATGCGCAGGTTCCCATTAACACTACAACACAAACGGCTGCATTTGGAGTTTTGCCGTGACCAACAAGAATGGATGGATGGCGTTGCGTTGTGTTGAACGACTAATCGCGCCCTAGAAAAAGTTCCGTTTTCCCAAAGTATTGAAGTGTGCCAACGGTGTTACTCCTGGTTTTATGGTATGGGTGTTACTTGAGCTCACAGATGATGGTGACTGAGGGAAATCTGACGGAATAACGGTATGTCACAGACATCCTGCTTCCTCATGTGTTGCCTGTCTTGCGACAGTAGGGTGGTGCCATTTTATCAGAGGTACAGTTCTCGTCCACAACATGGCACACGTGTGCATGAACCGTTTGCGTGATACTGAAGTATTCTTGCGGCCAGTAAGATCCCAAATTCTGTCACCGATAGAACGTGGTGGGACCAGCTCGGACGTGAGATGTCAGTATCCAGGATATCAAGGTCCATTTCCAGAGGCTGCAGTGTAGCTTGTCTCGGAAGGGGATACAGCGGCTTTATGACACCCTTTCCAACCAAATCAGGGAATGCTTCCGGGCCAGATGGCTGCAACGTCATATTGATAAGTAGCTCGCACTGCCGAGGTCTTTGTTTGTTTGACTCGACACTGTAATCACTGAATTAACATTACATACCCTCCCAACTCATGACGCCTCAATTAAACTCTTCATCTCCTTCTGGAACTAATGCTTCTTGGTCTGTAGTTACGTAGTAGTACGAACAGTTACATTAAATTTGTGCCAGTGCAATGTATGTTCATGTAGAAGTATAACTGTGACACTTTGCTCTGAGAAAACTTTATATCAAGTCCATGTCACACTGATAAAGGCCATCTATCCAGCCTTGTGAGATAGCGTCCAACATACATTGTATAGGATATCAGTGAAGAAATAACACAACCAACCGATTGCAAATAATTGTTTAATACATTTACCTATGTCGACACCTCTAAGGATGTCTTCATCAGAACGAAAATTTAAAAGCCCTGTAAAATAATATATAGGAAAATAAGTTTGGCAGAATCATTAACTAAGATGAAAAATGTAGAAAGGTTACTTACTAAAGTTACACTGCGGGTAGGCAATAGTCCAAGTTTAGACCAGACATGCTCAAGTCAAAAATTAAAAGGTTCCAACCGTTGGTATATACATCTTGCAAAGAACAACAGCAGACTGAGCAGCCCAGTGGCTTACATTGCTGCTACGAAAACAAGACACACTTTGCGCCGCCTATCGGGAGCGGGCAGTGATATATCCCAATTTGAGATAACAGATAAAATAGAATTAAACACCATTAAATAAAAATAAATTCAAAAGATGAGAGCTTAATGTACTTTTTAAAATACATAGTATTCACGTAAATGATGTACAACTAAGAGCACTCTATTGGGCTTTAGTAAAATGCACATTACAGAGAGTACAGAGTACTGTAAAATATTTACACAGACAGCAGCACAGTGGAAAAATATCTGCATGAAGGAAACTTTAGTAGCACACATCTGAGATTAAATAAAAAAAAAAGATATGCCAGAACTAGAGGCAGGAAAACATCATAAAAAATAAAGGTATTAAAAATCTGCAAGTAGTCGATTAAAGCCACTGCAACAATTTTTGTTACGTAATTTTAACTGTTCGTTGAGGATGAGGCATCGATCTTAAAAATATGCTTGAAAGTCTCCAGCTATTCGAATGCGTCGAACCTGTGACATTTCTTTTCCCTATGTAAAATGGAAATTCCTTCACCATTTTTTCAGTTTGTGATCAGAAATTAACATATGATCAGCAAAAGTGGAATTATGTATATTAGTGCCTCTTTTTTCCAATAAAAGTTCCTTTTGTCTTGGGTGAAGGAGGTAAATGTTAGTACATCTTTACCTCTGAGTGATTTCCAATGCAATTTTTTATTATTTTTAACATAGCGGAAAGCTTCTCTTGACTGATCGGTTTTGCTAACTTTTCCGCTTTTTCTTTGCATTTTAATTTTTCCCTATCTTTTTTCTATTTTGTTTTCTTATGACGCTAGGGGTACTTAATCATTTGAGACGTTACCCAGGTCGCTCCAACTTACATCTCTGCGGTTATCGCTGGATAATTTCTTTAATTGAGTGGTGCTTATTTCCCTCGTGTCCTCTTACACAACACAAATCGCGATCTGACGCAGTTTTCAACAATAAAGAGGTTTCTCGAACGTCCCACTCCGTTTCAGATCATCATTTTGAGACGATACGAATGGCGAGAAACGAGAGACTTACCGTCATCACTTAGCTGATTCAAGTTTTCCGTTATTTGCCTAAATCGCTTCAAGCAAATGACGGGATGATTCCTTTGAAAGGGCACGGTCGACATCCTTCCCCATCCCTCCCTAAATCAATGGGACTGACGACCTCGCTTTTTGGTCCTCTTTCCAAAATCAACCATCACTTAGTAATATGTTTGAAAAAAGTGAAATGCAGTAAGAGCACGCAGGAGAGACAGCATTCAGAAGGTAAGCCATCAACAATTCAACACACAGCTGAGTTCTGCCAATCCATGCCTCCCCAGGACACGGGCGTCAAATCGATTGCACGTTTCTGAGGACACGTAATGTAAATTCTGATAGGCGTGTATGTTAAATTAATATGGAGATTTTAAGCACTGCAGTAATACTCGAGGTAATTTGAATATGGAAACCAGTCATCTAGCCTGTTTATCACGGTTTCTCAGAGGTAGTTTGTGTAGAGGAAAAATGAATTTTATAAACCTTTTAATTACGAGGTAGTCGTAATACTACAACCTATACAGTCTCTGGCCCGAAGATATTGATGGAACAGACAGACATGGTCGCGTGGCGATGCAGATTTTTGCTTGAGGTAAAAAGTTAATTTCGAGGACATTGTTTGGACCGACGAAACATGGGTGAATGCTGGTCATACTTCTACGAAACGTTGGCATGACGACAAAGGAGAAGGTATGGTACTCCTCACTGCCAAAAGTGGTACAGTTATTATTATTATTATTATTATTATTATTATTACTATTTTTATTTTATTTTATTTTATTTTTTTGCGTACTGGTACCTAGCACGGCTTTGATCCCAGCTATCAACTGCTTTCAAATCGAATTAAACGTCAGAGAACCATGCATAAATGAGTCCTGAAACATTTTTAAATTGTTTCGAAGATGCTTTGTTACCACGTATAGAAATCATTAAATTAGTAATTATTCTCGACACACCATTCAGTTTTAAAAGACAAGGCTCTGACCCGCTTCGCTCGAACGGAAGACGTTGATCAATGGTTACGACTACACGAAGTTACTGCATAATGAATAAAACTAGAATTATTAGAACTCGTAGTATTACATAAGCCACAATTTCCGACATACGTTATTGACAAGATGGCATATAAATGCGAAAATAGTCATAGGACTACCACCCTACCATTGCCGCTTCAACGCAACTGATCTTGCGCGGTCGCAAGTGAAAGCATATGTCCCTCGTGAAAATAAAAGGTTTAATACTAGTGGAGTTGAGAAACTAACTAATCAGGGCCTGGAAAATGTCACCGAAATAGAATGGAAGTCCGTTGTGATGCACACGAAGCGAGTCATTGACGAAGCCTAGACTAATGAAGGTCTTCTCGAAGATAATGTTACGGAACTACTTATAGCTCCCAGCTGCTCATCCACGTCGGCAAGTTCCAGCGACTCTGAAATGAGTGGTATCTACCCTCTTTTGGAGAACGCAGCTTTCAGTCGGTGGAGGCATATACCCTAGAATATTTTTCCTTACTTTTAAACAGACCGCTTCATTTCTACGTGAGGTGTCTGTGTCGCCTATAAGCTGTATCAGAATGCCAACCAGTACTGTTCATCGGTTGGTAGAGCCTCTGTTCGTGTAGCCCGTGTGAGGATAGTTTCGGGTAAGCAGTGAAAGTGGAAAAAATACAGTTTGCTTTGAGCTCTGAAACTGAAATGTGATTGTCTTGAGTTCACTCTTAGAAGTTAGCTTTAATCGCTGTGAGCAGAATTACCTCGATTAATAGTTATGCTGAGGGTAGCTGACCGCCGTCTTCTCGGATACGTAGCACATTGTATACTTGTGGTTAGGCCAGGTCACGAGTTTAAATTCAGGGCTACAAAAAGGGTAGTCTGTCACATAGATCAGTCATTGGTCAATGAAAATCAGCTGTCGACAAAGAATATCGCATTCCCGTCACACCTGACGGCGGCAGCTGCCAACATTGCATCGCGTTACACCTCAGTGTAATTATTTTTCAAGTGATCTGTCCTGTTTGTGTATCGCCTATAACTGAGCAACAGCCGGCAGTAGAGATGGGAAAATCGACCCATTACAACCAAGACCGGAATTTTAGCTGTGAATAACCGGTATTTTTAGGTATTTGTTTGGGCTTGGGTATAACAGGCGTTTTTTTGTTTACAAATGACAACATAAAAAACCGAAACATTAATTAGCTATAGCAGCAGTACTTAAGTTATCTGTTTTTAAAGTGACATTTTTAAAGAACGAGCAACATTTATTCATTAAATTAGCATTGCTTTGAAATAATGCGCTATCATGGAAACTGGGAAAAAGTGATCAACTTTACTTTAATAACAATGCCGATAGAAACGAGCGACAAACAAAATGGCAAACGAATTGTTGCAGCATCGCTGAGACTATAATCGATCTCTTACAAGGTGGCGTGGCCTATTAGATGCGACACGTGTACACGTTGTGTGCAAGACTTCCCCGTCTGGTCTCTAGTTTCTCGCTGTCAACGTCGGGTATCAGCTTTATTCCAGGATGGCACCATCCCTAGTCTGGAAGTATTTTACGAAGTGCGGTATCAGTGAAATACAATGCTCCATTTGTTTTAAAAGGTTAGAAATGGGAGGAGCGACAACAAACTTGCGGCGTAACACACTGAAGAGCCAAAGGAACAGGTAGACCTGCCTAATACGTGTATCGCAGAAGTGCTGGAGCACGACGTGGCATGGACTCGACTAATGTCTTAAGTAGTGATGGAGGGAATTGACACCATGAATCCTGCAGCCTTGTTCATAAATCCGTAAGAATACGACTGGGTGGAGATCTCTTTTGAACAGCACCTTGCAAGGCATACCAAATATGCTCAATAATGTTCAGATCCGGGGAGTTTCCGGGGCCAGCGGAAGTGTTTAAAGCCATAAGAGTGTTCCTGGAGCCACTCTGTAGCAATTCTGAACGTTTGGGGTGTGGCATTGTCCTGCTGAACATGTACAAGTCCGTCGGAATGCACAATGGACATGAATGCACGCAGGTGATCAGACAGGATGCTTACGTACGTGTCACCTGTCAGAGTCGTATCTAGACGTATCAGGGGTCCCATATCACTTCAGCTGCACTCGCCCCATACCATTACAGAGCCTCCCTCAGCTTGAACAGTCCCCTGCTGACAGACAGGGTCCATGGATTCATGAGTTTATCTCCATACCATCCTCTCGATACAACTTGAAACGAGAATCGTCCAACCAAGCAACATGTTCCAGTCATCAACAGTCCTATGTCGGTGTTGACGGGCCCAGGCGAGGTGTAAAGCTTTATGTCGTGCAGTCATCAAGGGTACACGAGTGGGCCTTCGGCTCCGAAAGTCCACATCAATGGTGCTACGTTGAATTGTTCGCACGCTGACACTTGTTGATGGCCCAGCATTGAAATCTGCAGCATTTTACGAGAGGGTTGCACTTCTGTCACGTTGAACAATTCTCTTCAGTCGTCGTTGGTCCTGTTGTTGCAGTATCACTTTCCAGCAGCAGCGATGTCGGAGATTTGATATTTTACCGTATTCTTGATATCCACGGTACAGTCGTGAAGTTGTAGTACGGGAAAATTCGCTCTTCATCGCTACCTCGGAGATATTGTGTCCCATCGCTCGTGCGCCGACTACAACACCACGTTCTAACTCACTTAAATCTTGATAACCTGCCATTCTAGCAGCATTAACCGATCTAATAACTGCGCCAGACTGTTGTTATCTTCTTTAGGCGTTGCCGACCGCAGCGCTATATTCTGCCAGTTATCATATGCCTGTATTTGAATAAGCATGTCTTTACCAGTTTCTTTGGCGCTTCAGTGTTCACGGAGAAAAATTACTTAACACTGCGTTCGTAGTTTGCAACAAAAATAGAAAGGAACTGGTATGCTGCCAGTGTGTACACACAGTTTGCCTTTCTCTGATTTTTGCTCTTGCAACTGGACAAATTAACTCGAAAAACAGAGTTATTCAATCTCAGTTTCCACTCTTTAGTACTGACTATTCTTAATGTCCAAATAGTGGTATGAGTCCCTACTACAACAGGACTTTTGAGCAGAATTTCAAAAACTTAGAATCATTAGAAGAATTCTGGTGACTTTATGTAGTAGTCAACCAATTTTCACTTTTCGGTAAAAGACTGAAGTTAGCTTTTATTTGCCTATTTAATATTGTGATTCCATGTATCCTGAAACTGAGGAAGTCAACGTGTAAGGTAGCAGATTTTGCACCTTACATGATGCTAAATCAGTACTAATACACCGAATAATAAACCGGTAGGAGAGAATGGACACAGAAAAGGAAGTTGTGTGTGTGTCATGTCAAACTAACGGGATGGCCGCGGCCGGACCCCTTTGTCGGCTGGCACTTCAGACCACCAAAGACGTTGGGAGAGGCTGGGCCATCACAACAAGAAGTGAGAAGGAGCTATATGCGTAAGAGAGAAAGACGATTTCACGCCACAGTGGATAATTTGCGGAAGACTGTGACGGGATTGGCGCAGAGCGCGTAGAAATACATATTAAACGTTTGGCGGTAACAGTAACCACGGGAGAATTCTGTGTCGTAGTTGGGTACAAACGCGCATGGATACGTGGAAGTCTGTGTCTTGATTGGCCACCAACACGCACGGATCCATGAGGCGAAGAATGGCCAGGTTTGCAAAAACTCTGAAGGAGGACTCTGGGGACGGCTGTGGAGGAGAGCAGTCGCGGTGTCTGGCTGCCCTGCTTGGAGAGCGTGGAGAGAAGTAGGTTGGAGAAGTTACCGGCATTGAGTCCAGTGGTTACTCTCCAAGTCTGAATAGTGTAGAGCGTACGACTCCACACACGTAGCATTATCTGTTCCCCTGAGGAGAAGCCGGCCTTGATGGCCGAGTGGTTCTAGGCGCTTCAGTCCGGAACCGCGCGACTGCTACGGTCGCAGGTTCGAATCCTGCCTCGGGTATGGATGTGTGTGATGTCCTTAGGTTAGTTACGTTCAAGTAGTTCTAAGTTCTAGGGACTGATGACCTCAGATGTTAAGTCCCATACTGCTCAGAGCCATTTGAACCATCCTCTGAGGAGAGAAACTGATTTGTACTAACTTGTGGTGTTCATATGCAATCTGAAGTGTACCTTTGCTGCCGCGCACTTGAGTCGAAAAATGGTTCAAATGGCTCTGAGCACTATTGGACTTAACATCTGTGGTCATCAGTCCCCTAGAAGTTAGAACTACTTAAACGTAACTAACCTAAGGACATCACACACATCCATGCCCGAGGCAGGATTCGAACCTGCGACCGTAGTGGTCACGCGGTTCCAGACTGAAGCGCCTAGAACCGCACGGCCACACCGGCCGGCTTTCAGTGTTGACTTAAGTAGTTAGGAAAAGAGGATACATTGTGCCAATGATAGGCTAGTTAGGTTAGTGAGTGTATTGGATTGTCATGGTATGCTAGAAATATTGCTCATCCTGTTTTCTGAATAAATATTAATTTGGTATCATATGCTAATCACCGCATTATTGATCACCAAAATAATTAGACTGTAATGATAATTTCGATGCAAATGATACTAGGGGCATAACCGCATGTTTAAACAGAGCCAACTTAAGTCAGATTGCAACTCAAGGTCGACTCAGACCACCAATAGATATTTTACAATATATCGATAATTTTACAATAAACACCCCATACGTTGCAAACGTTATTACAGGAAATAAAAGGAATTAAAAACGGAAGATCCGTTATTTCAGAAACCAGTTGTTCTGAACAGTTTTAACAGTCCGGTTAAACTGGCGTCGAAAAAAACTGATATTATGTTAGGCGCCTGGTTCTTACCATTTTAACACCTTTTTCTGTGTAAATAAAAGGCAGAGGCAGATGTCCCGCGAAACAGCAACGCGCAACTGTTTCGCGCAGCCAGACTCGCGTGGTGTGGGCGCGTACCATTTTAGAGGGAGCGGGCAATGAGATGTTCGCCTCCTCAGCCGAGACGGCGAGCTGCCTCCGGCTGTGGCGGGGGAAAGTCGGCCCCTGCGGCCGGCCTCAGTTTGCCGCCGGTCTGCGCCACCCCCTCTCCCTCTCTCCCCCCCCCCCTTACCGGCCAACCGCCACCGTCGTAATGACAGGCGTGGGGCGCCAAATTGCGCGTATCGATCACCGCTGAGGGCTCCAGGACGGCCCACCTGGACCAGCCGCCCTGCTGTCTCGCCTGGAACCACCCCACCCCCTGCTCCAGCCCACTTCCACTTCCCTCCGCTTAGCTTAGCGCCGCTCTGCCAGACCTGGAGGCGGCCGAGGCAGGGTTAAGCGGGCTAATCTGTCGCCTGGCGCTCAGAACTTGATCCGCCGTTTCCAGTTACGTGCCTTTTCTGTGTCTTCTTTTCCACGTCCGTCTCTAATTAGAAATAAAGGGCAGGTGTTCCAAAAACGACTCATATGATACATCCTATCTGATCAAAAGTATCGGGACACTCATTAGCGGACGTCAATATGGTGTGTGTTCTCCCTTCGCCTCTGCTGGGGACACGTTTAGTGAGGTGTCTGAATGTCTGTGGGGGAATAGTTGAAACCAGAGGAGGTAGTGATCTTGGACGCTGAGGTCTGGAGCAAATCGGCGTTCTAACTCACCTGAAAGTATTCTATAGGGCACTGTTTGGGACTCTGGAGAGGCGAATCCATATCAGGAATGTTATTGTCCACAAACTATTGCCTCACAGATGTCGCATCGTGACAGGATGCATTGTCACACTGAAAGAGTCGTTGTTCCTCTGCTAGACGAAGTACGCAATACTGTGTAATTTGTTCATAACCTTCCACATTTTCCTAAGCATAGATGCCAAAGGGTGACCAAACTTTAACCAAGAAAAACGCCCCCATACTGTGACGTCACCACTTCCATACTTCGATGTTGGCACTTGTGACGGGACCTCCTCCTCTAGCATTTTTCTCAACAGTACTTGTAGATACCAGTATTACTTTTTCGAATTTCGGACAGGCCAGTATTATCTCAGTTGCTTTTCTGTAAACTTTAATGTAATTTTATACACAGTATGTTATACTCGTATTTCAAGCTAAAATTTATGAAAATGAATTATTTTCGATGTCACAATCGATAAACACTAGCTCTGAATGTACGATTAACTGTTTTTCTTTAGAAACATTTGAAATTACGAATTATTTGGCACACTTAAAATTTCTGTTGTTAATTATGCAATCTAGTACTTTTCTTATGTTTATTCCTGGATTTATTTTTGAAACAATAATCGGAATTCATAGAAATTCATTTGTCAAGAAAAATTGTAAACTCATTGGAATATGGTTATTACTGCAGAGTGAAGCAGTAGTAAGAATGCCTCTGATGTGATCGGACGTATTTTTGTACTTTGGGCGAACAATGTAATTTCGGCTTTGTTAACGTGAAAACTCAAAAGACTGTACGACATACTAAAATTTGACAAAAATACAAAAAAAAGAATGAAATGATAGTATGGCATTGTTGGCCGGGAGGCCCCATGCGGGGAAGTTCGGCCGCCGTATTGCAAGTCCTTTTTAGTTGACGCCACTTCGGCGACTTGCGAGTCAATGAAGATGAAATGATGATGAACACACAACACCCAGTCATCACGAGGCAGAGAAAATCCCTGATCGCGCCGGGAATCGAACCCGGAACCCCGTGCGCAGGAAGCGAGAACGCTACCGCAAGACCACGAGCTGCGGACTGACAAAATTCGTTAACGCAACCACAAAAATTCTGCAAGAACGATCTTCAAATTTATTTAGATCAATTCAACCATGAGGACCTAAAATGTGAGAATTTCAGCTTCAACAAGCAGACCACTAGAAAAGAAGAACTGGAGTCAACTCTACACGAAAAGCTAAGTAAACTAGAAAGTTTTTTGTAATCTTCGCTCCTCTCAAAATTTTTATGAAGGACTTTGCTTATTATGGGTAATAAGTGGAATCAGGAAGGAGGGCGGAGATTACACACTCCACAGCTTGTGAGGTAAGCTTCTCCACGCGTTTCCCATCGAACTGCTAAGGAATGTAGTGCGAGTCGTTAATCTTTACCACTCACCCACCGTCCAGTGGCGTCCACCTCCAAATGTGGGATAGCACTGACTGTCTTCCGATGAGCTCCTCAACCATAGTGTCCCATTCATTTTAACCCCCTTACCCACATTCATTGTGCTAGGTGGACTGCTGTTGGCACTTTGGAAACTAACGACTCATTCTTCCGCTGGTTTCATGCTTCTTTTACATCCACGCTCCACAATAGTCAACGAACACTCTGTCTGTGAGTACTTGGGATCTGCCTGGTCTTGCTTTAGCCGTGGTTGTTCCCCGACATTTCCAATTCACGGTCACGTCACCAACAGTCGGCTTGCCCAGCTTTAGAAGTTTGAGATGTGGCTGATGGATTTATTGCTCCGGTGACATCGAACGACCAAACCCGTTCGAAGTCACTGAGCTCTCCAGAATGATCCATTCTACTGGTACTGCTTCCTTGCTGACAGCACAGTGGTCCCCCCCCCCCTCCCCCCACCCCATGCTTTTATGCTGGCGACTACGCCTCTCGTGACATCTGGTGGTCAATTCCGTATTACACAGCGGTGTGCGGATTCTCTTGATCAGACAGTGTATGTCTTACAGCGATCCTCCCAAAAACCATCTGTACTAAATGTGAGGTGGGAGAGTCAGTCATCATTGAGAGAGCTATTACCCTCTCTGTGTTACCTCATACGGCACGTAACAGCCTCAATTTCTGCCGGAACAGAAGGACGCGTAAGGGATCTGGTCGTGTCCTGACGCTTCAGAGCAACACATAGAATTTCTAAAACTTGAAGCGATCTCGCCCTCGCAGCAAGAACACGAAATGTATTCGCAATTGCGAATTGAACCACCTCCAGCTGTCTGATGGAATGACATTGAAAATTTCTGCCGATCCGGGACTCAAACCCGGATTTCCCGCTTTAGCGAGCGGTCGCCGTAACCGCTTCATATCTGTACTCATACATCCTACTAATGCTACTCCCGTACAGGGTTGGTTGGTTGGCTTGCGGGATTGAAGGGGCCAGACTACTAGGGCCATCGGTCCCTTTTTTCCATGAACTTGAAACACCCACAAGGAATAAAAACAAACAATGGAGATGCCAAGAGAGGACACAGGACAAGAAAGACACAGACAGAGACCAGACAAAAGGAATTAAAATCACACCGAGTGTTACAGTGGTTAGCCGACCATAGAAACAAAAAAGAAAAAGCCAACCACCAAGAAACGCAATAAAAACCCCAGTCTAAAATCGTAGGCCAAAGGCCAGACTCAACACACGAAAAAGGACAAACACATAGATCAAGCTATAAAAACCCCCTGCACGAATAAAACTCAAAACTAATTCTGCCATCGCGACGTCATCTATAAAAGTGCTGAAAGCGTATCAGGCAGCGCAAACGCCGATAAATACGAAATTGCAGTGTTTGTGCCTGTCGGAAGGAACTCTGTAGCGTACTTGTTCACAACTCAGGCACTGCTATCCCGTATCAAAGAAAGGAGGCAACACGTAGATCTTGGGGCCACTGGTTTTGGTGTGATGCTTTAATGGAACTACCAAGAAACAGACTAAGGTTCTCTCGTACTGAAACAATGAAGCCTCTGGTTTAAGGGGTTGCCGGCTGTTTTTTATTATGCACTTAAAATTGCAAAATGTACGATGAAGTGATGTGATGCATTGTGTGCGCGCCTAAAGCTATCGGTCACTCTCTTCGGTCAGACTACTATTTTTTCTCATTTTTAAACTGAGAACCATTTATTTTAAAAATTCAGAAAGCCAATGACACCCTCATAAATTTAATTATACTCCAAAAACAACACTACAACCTATTCAGCCAAACAATTTGGCTCCTCCACTAACAGCGCGAAGTCGATGACGCACAAAGTGATGAGCTGTTTCTAGTTACTTTAACGTTTTGTAAAAGTTGATCATGAAATGTTATTGAGCCGTGCGCGGCTCATGTTCCCGACATCATCTATTTTACACCCTGCTTTATTTATTTATTTATTTATTTTTACGTACTTCCACATTACTACGTTAATTTAAATTACTACTATCACCGACTTGCTGCTTTGCCTGGCAATGAGCGGCGTCAGCACCGCGTATCGATATATCTCCTCTTGTAGTACCTTTGCTCTGCTCTTATTACTTCCCGGTCGTTGTCTGTCGGAGGCAGTTGAATTCGGATTGGCAGTTCGTCGGCAGTGCGGGTCGCGATTTCGGGTCGGCCAGTCAGTTTGAATGCGTCTGGAGCGCAGTCCGAACCTGCCACTCGGGGAGTTGCAATGCGGCACTAGTGCAGACGGGTTGGAGCAGCAGTGAGGTCTGCGTCTACATGGCTCGCTCGGCCACTGCCGACACGCACCACTTGAGCCGCGTCACGGTCTTGGTGGATCGTTGGACGGACGTCCAACCGGACGACGCGTTTTGGCTCGCCGACCGTTAATGAGTCGGCTGTGTGTGTGTGTGTGTGTGTGTGTGTGTGTGCATCGACTCCCGATTTGTCTTCGTGCGTGCTTAGTTACTGTTAGATGTCGTTCAGGTCTTCGTGCAAGTGTTTGTCAGGTTGTGTGTGTAGTTCGCGTTATTTCCTTTGACAAGTTATTTTAAATGTTGTTTGCGTACTGCCTCTGAGAGGTCGGTCGTCTCATCGGGCTACGTGTAACTGGTTCTCTGAGCGCTTCTGGGCCCGTTCAATTACCATCTTGTGGAACTTGGATCGGTCCTTTCCTGGTGCAGGGATGTCGTTTAGCCAGTGGGCGTGTTTCCTCTGAATGGTTGGGTCCGAACCGGTATTTCCGCCGTCGTGTGTCTGGAAGTGAGTGGGAGACGCACCAGCAGTGCAGTCGCGACGGAGGGAGCAGCAGTCGCGGACGGGCTAGCGGGCAATCGGTCGGTTGCTGCGGACCAAGGAAGATATCTCCGCGTGGTGCAGCCGGCTGGGTCCGCTGGTGGTCCCTGTGCAGTGTCGGAGCGTGTGTGGAGCTGTTCGATTGCTGTTGGCGAGATTTTCTGTTTGAATTCCCAGCCGGCCGCAGTGGCCGTGTGGTTCTAGGCACTTAAGTCCGGAACTGCGTGATTGCTACGGTCGCAGGTTCGAATCCTGCCTCGGGCATGGATGTGTGTGATGTCCTTAGGTTAGTTAAGTTTAAGTAGTTCTAAGTTCTAGGGGACTGATGACCTCAGATGTTGAGTCCCATAGTGCTCAGAGCCATTTGAACCATTTTTTGAAATCCCATGTACCGAGTGGTGGCAAGCAAATTGTGTGTCGGTCGGTCCGTGGCTGTCCCGTGGTTGGGTTCAGGACGGATCAAGTATAGTTGGGCTCACCACCTGTCTCGCGTAAGTGAAGGAGGGCAGACCGACCTCACTGGAGGCTCTCTGAGTACTACCGGTGTTTAATTATCTGTTGTCAGCTACTTAAAATTTTAGTCTTATGGTTATTGTTTTATTTTCTTTAAAATTTTGCAAAATTAATTTTTAAATTTATGTTTCAAGCTTAAACAATGCGGCCTTCTGCCTTTAAAAGATTATGGTAATATATTTTAAAATTCTATAGTTTAATTGCGGCCCTCAGCCATTGGTATTACACTTTGCATATGATTTTTTAGTTATTTTATTGCTATCTTAATTGGATTTTTATTTTGTTGATTTGTTAAGATTTCTTGTTTGGAGGCCTTCAGCCGTGAAAGAGTTGCATTCGGTAAAGATCCGGCTATGTGCCGCTTTGGTTGTAAATATTATTAAATTATAATAAATGACAATTAGAAGCAGAAGCTGACCTCAATCTTGGCCCCTTTCCACAGTTCTATTACCTGTTCTGCCCAGCGGGTTTAGCGGGCGTATCAGTTATGATTAAACATTGTTGACGCACGCCGGCCGAAGTGGCCGTGCGGTTAAAGGCGCTACAGTCTGGAACCGCAAGACCGCTACGGTCGCAGGTTCGAATCCTGCCTCGAGCATGAATGTTTGTGATGTCCTTAGGTTAGTTAGGTTTAACTAGTTCTAAGTTCTAGGGGACTAATGACCTCAGCAGTTGAGTCCCATAGTGCTCAGAGCCATTTGAACCATTGTTGGCGCAATATTCAGAGGTTATTGTACATGATTATAAACGAAATATGAATGTTACCTTATTAGTAACTTACAAACGAAAATTAGTTTTGTCACGCAGGTCCATTCACCTTTTATTGCAGAAGCGTATTAAGGCCCTCCATTAGCGATATGGATGGTTTTCGTTGCTTGTATTCACTTTTCTCGATTTCTATTGCTCCCCGCACTGTTTACACACGCTTACGACGGCTTCTGCTATGCTCTGGGCTTCGTCTCTGGCTAGTTGTTCACTTCGCTAGCTCTGCCATTAACCCACAGGATCTGCCTATTTGTTCCAGTGACCTCTGTGTCACAGCCAGTGCAAGTGTTCATATCTATGACGGGTAGCACAGAAAACGAATGTCCTTGTCAAATTTCTCATTGTTCCACATTGGGAACAGTACTCCGTGAAGCTTCGTGGATCACAGAATTCCAATCTCTCTGCTCCAGAGTACCTCTGCTCCAGAGAGCCCGTGGCTCCAACACCCATAAGGGCCACCGACACTCTTTCGTTAGCTCCAAATTGTTCCACAATTCCACAATAATGATTCGACACTCAGGCCTTTCATCAGTTTAGCCTCAGGAGCTGAATGCAGACATCGGATATTTCATGCTCCTGCTAACAACAGTTCTCTACAAAATTCTGGGAAACACCTATCGTTATGGGAAAGTCACGAGCCCATAAAACAGCCTAGTAGGCAACCCATTTGAAGGATTATGGAAAGAATGGCCAATCGTCTCCAGACTGGACGCAAGCCCCCATCCAGCGGACGCTGGAAACCGGTTGCGGCGTCGGCAGCACCGTGTAGGACGAGCGCTCAGGCGCGGCAGTGTAATGGTATGTTTACAAAGGGACTCCATTATATGAGATCTGAACCGAAGAACAAGCGTACATTTACTTCAGCTTATCAGTGACGTCTTCATAAAAAAACTAAAGCGTTAGTGGGGCCTCGGATCCTATCACCCTTTTTTCCAATTTTTAACTTAAATGACAGAACGTATCACGGAACGTAATGAATCTGTCATCTCTCTAACTCTGCTGCAGATGGCCACCGCCTGTCTAGAATTAAAACACGACCAGCAGCGCCAGGTTCCCCTTGTCGATACTGCATCGTGGACAAAGCACCGAGCGCCGAAGTTAATCGCCGAATTTTACAGCGCTGATAAATCTCGGTTAACTGTTAGCCAGCGCGCGTGGCCACAGCAAAGGGACGCGCGGCTATCAACGGGCTGCGGTCGCTCCGCAGAGGCCCTACGTGTGTGTGTGTGTGTGTGTGTGTGTGTGTGTGTGTTCTCTCATTGGCTGGCCGCTTCGTTGTCACGCGCCGTTCGCCTCGGCGCTCTGTCCTGGTTAACCCCACTTTGCGACCCACCGTATGTATTACGTCCGGCTCTGTGGCGCCCCAAGTGGCAGCGAGTTGCATTATTGCGACTACGTACCGGAGGGGAACCCCCGCGGCAAGTGTTGCTGGGCGGCTGTCCAATCGGCGCGCGGCACTCGCGTGCGCCCGTAATTAATTCGGCCATCCGACCGACCCGCCAACGTGCGCTCTGGCGCGAAATGGGCGGCGAGTGTTTCCGGAACCACTGGAGCCTAAAATCCGATGAAACACTCGGGTACTCGTTTACCACCACTTAATACGCGATTTTTATTCGCCGCGTTCAAAGTGATATTTCCGCTCATTGACAACCCCTTTCGCTCCCCACGACAGAATATGTTGGAAAGTGCGGAAGTGAAAGGCAAAATGAGCCAAAAGCATACCTGTTTAGTCCACAATTACTTTAGCGGCTGCTAACTAATACCACCAGAGATGATGGCTGTGTCTCATCGTGGCAGCGGACGCAAAAGACGGAGGCAACGGTGGGGAGCTTGCATTACTGTGCAACAACGATCCGCAGTTCACCAAACTGGTCGCTATTTCGCTCTCTACATTATGGAAGATGTGCCCATGAGGAGTTCTTCCTGAAGCATTCACAGAAAAATTCTTGATACAATGTTAGTTACTCTTTTTGCGGCACAATCACAGGAGCATTTCACAATGCCATAACCAGTTTCCACTA
The DNA here is from genome assembly GCF_021461385.2 of Schistocerca piceifrons. Lineage (NCBI taxonomy): Eukaryota > Metazoa > Arthropoda > Insecta > Orthoptera > Acrididae > Schistocerca > Schistocerca piceifrons. The sequence continues at coordinate 89,827,013 of NC_060142.1, forward strand.
GTCAGTGGTCAGATTCCAACTGTCAACAGATAAAAAGAGGTGACAAAGAATCATACAGAGAATGTATAACATCTGACAAGTAAAAACGGGATGTCCTACGGGAAACAGACGTTTTTGGATGAACAGTATGACGCTGCTTGTGGCAGGAACAAGGCGGCACATACGTCATTTAATTCGAGACTGAAACTTCCTGTCAGATTAAAACTGTCGATCCCGAGTTCGAGTCTCGGTCCGGCACACAGTTTTAATCTGCCAGGAAGTTTCATATCAGCGCACACTGCGCTGCATTCCGGTAATTCGAGACTCTGCACCATTTCATTGGCAATGGAACAGTGAACGACGGAGCAGTGTTCATTGGAGAAATGTTCGATTCGTTGTCAACAATACTAAAGGTACCTGTAGGTAGAGATCGAGGTATTATGTACGTAACTTCTTCAAATAATTTTTAAAACTTTTCAAATTTTAAAAATTTCATTCTGTGTAAATACAGAGTGGAGGGGTGGAAGGGGTTGGATAATAGGCACATATGTTAAGGCAGGAACTTATTGGATGGGAGCGATAATGAAGTGGGGAACCTGGTCTGTTTGTTGTGTGGATTGACATGTTTCTTCCTTGTCGAAACATGAAGCCCCATTTCTTTTGAAACGTCAAAGCATCTACCTTCTTCATTTACATGAAAGCTCTGTAAATGTTCTTGAATAGAGCCAATATCATGATTCCTTGGTATAATTCCAATGAACAGGGATGGTGCATTGCCTTGCTGAACGAATACAAATCCAGTTTCATGACCCACGAGGACATCATAGAATCGAATGAACCACTTTTAAACCTTACGGATATGCTTGTCATGCTCGGAGTAGTAGCTAAGCTAAATATGATGGTGTGAACTTGTGCCCAGTGAAGCAAATGAAACGAATCATGATACGACGTAATTCGCTCATGGCTTTTTTTTTTTCCACGTACCTACTTTCCGTCTCTCCTAATAAGTTAGTGTGGCAGCTTATCTATAGCGTGACGTCTCTCCCTCTGTCACGCACATACATACAATTACCTCCACCAGAGCAAATGGCATTTTTTAATACAAAACAGAAGAAAAGATCATATTTATTCGAAATTAAAGCAATTAAATACTGCTTATTAGAGATTTTTTTAGAAAGTGACAATAATGATGCTCTTCCAAACCTTATTTATTTGATTGTTTATTTATTATTCATTTATTGTTTACTTAACCCAACCTGATTATAGCCTCACGGCGTCCTCCTGTATCGAACTAGAAATAACACATACCAAAAATATTGCAAAGCATTCTCATATTTTGAGTGTTCTTGTCGTTCTCTTATGTAGACCTTGAGTAATTATTACGAGTACAGTTATAATTTTTCTTTTTTTGAGTTATCAGTCTCCTGGCTGACTTGATGGGGCCCGCGACGAATTCCTCTCCTGTGCCAACCTCTTCATCTCAGTGTATCATTTGCGACATACGTCCTCAATTATTTTCTGAATGTGTTCCAATCTCTGTCTTCCCCTACAGTTTTTGCCCTCTACAAATCCCTCTAGTACCATGGAAGTCATTCCTTGATGTCCTAACAGATGTTCTATCATCCTGTCCTTTCTCCTTGTAAGTTTTTTTTCCTCATATCCCTTTTCTCTCCAATTCTGTGCAGAACCTCCTCATTTCTTCCCTTATCAGTCCACCTATTTTTCAACAGTCGTCTCTAGCACCACATCTCAAACTCTTCGATTCTCTTCTGTTCGAGTTTTCGGACAGTCCGTGTTTCACTTCCATACAGTGCTGTACTCCAAAGCGTACATTCTCAATAATTTCTTCAAATTCAGCCGCGCGGCGTAGCAGCCCGGACTTAGGCGCCTTGCCACGGTTCGAGCAGCTCACCCCGTCGGAGGTTCGAGTCCTCCCTCGGGCATGAGTGTGTGTGTAGTCCTTAGCGTAAGTTAGTTTCAGTTAGATTAAGTAGTGTGTAAGCCTAGGGACCGATGACCTCAGCAGTTTGGACCAATAGGAACTTACCACCACAATCACCACCAGTACCACCACTACCACCTCAAATTAAGGCCTATATTTGATACTAGTAGGCTCATCTTGCCCAGGCATGCCCTGTTTGCCAGTTCTAGCCTGCTTTCGATGTTCTTGCTCCGCCTATCACTGGTTATTTTGCTGCGTAGGTAGTAGAATTCCTTAACTTCATCTACTTCGTGACCAACAATCCTGATGTTAAGTTTCTTGCTGTTCTAATTTCTGCTACTTCTCATTACTTTCGTCTTTCTTCAATCTACTCTCAGACCACATTATGCACTCATTAGACTATTCATTCCATTCAGCAGATCATGAAATTGTTCTTCATTTTCGCTCAGGACACCGACCTCATCAGCGAATCGTATTGTTGATATCCTTTCACCTTGAATTTTAATCCCCTTTCTTTTATTTCCATTATTGCTTCTTCGATCTATAGATCGAGCAATAGGAGCGAAAGACAATTACAATTACCAGCACAAATAAAAAAAGTGCGTAATTACACTACTGGCCATTAACATTGCTACATCACGAAGATGATGTGCTACAGACGAGCAATTTAACGGACAGGAAGAAGATGCTGTGATAGGCAAATGATTAGCTTTTCAGAGCATTCACACAAGGTTGGAGCCGGTGGCGACACCTACAACGTGCTGACATAAGGAAAGTTTCCAATCGATTTCTCATATACAAACACCTGTTGACCGGCGTTGCCTGGTGAAACGTTGTTGTCATGCCTCGTGTAAGGAGGAGAAATGCGTACCATCACGTTTTCTACTTCAATAAAGGTCGGATTGTAGCCTATCGCGATTGCGGTTTATCGAATCGCGACATTGCCGCTCGCGTTGGTCGAGATCCAATGACTGTTAGCAGAATATGGAATCTGTGGGTTCAGGAGGGTAATACGGAACGAGGTGCTGAATCTCAACGGCCTCGTATCACTAGAAGTCGAGATGACAGGTATCTTACCCGCATGGCTGTGAACGGATCGTGTAGCCACGTCTCGATCCCTGAGTCAACAAATGTGGACGTTTGCAAGACAACAACCATCTTCACGAACAGTTCGACGACGTTTTCAGCAGCATGGACTATCAGCTCGGAGACCATGGCTGTGGTTACCCTTGACGCTGCATCACAGACAGGAGTGCCTGCGGTGGTGTACTCAACGACGAACCTGGGTCTACGAATGGCGAAACGTCATTTTTTCGGATGAATCCAGGTTCTGTTTACAGCATCATAATGGTCGCATCCGTGTTTGGCGACATGGCGGTGAACGCACATTGGAAGCGTGTATTGGTCATCGCCATATATGCGTATTACCCAGCGTGATGGTATGGGGTGCCCTTGGTTACACGTCTCGGTCACCTCTTGTTCGCACTGACGGCACTTTGAACAGTGTACGTTACGTTTCAGATGTGTTACGACCTGTGGCTATACCCTTCATTCGACTGCTGCCCTGGCCAGCACATCCTCCAGATCTCTCAACAATTGAAAACGTCTGGTCAATGGTGGCCGAGCAACTGGTTCGTCACAATACGCCAGTGACTACTCTTGATGAATTGTGGTATAGTGTTGAAGCTGCATGGGCAGCTGTACCTGTACACGCCATCCAAGCTCTGTTTGACTCAATGCCCAGGTGTACCTAGGCCGTTACTACGGCCAGAGGTGGTTGTTCTGGGTACTGGTTTCTCAGGATCTATGTACCCAAATTGCGTGAAAATGTAATCACATGTCAGTTCTAGTATAATATATTTGTCCAATGAATACCCGTTTATTATCTGCATTTCTTCTTGGTGTAGCAATTTTAACTTTCATTTTTAGAAAAAAAACATTTGGGTTAAAAATTATACGTTGGGTTTTCTAGTGCAGAGGGGCCATCAGATACGGAAAGCTGAAAAAATTTCAGTCAGTTGTTGCGAGATATCTATGGCGAATAAGCATAAAACTATAAGAACTCAATCCTCTGGGTACAAAAGCAAGTCAGAAACATTATTCCAATGATACACCCTCATCTTAGAGTAAAACTAACCGGTGAAAATAAGGAGAAAGTAGTCATGAGCATAGAGCAGCGTCTTGTAGTCCCGAGTACTGCTTTGGCTGGTGGAACGTGCTGTGCGGGCACGCTAGGACCTATATCAATGTCTGTTTCCCCGCCACATGTGTTATGCAGGCGCAGTTTGTGCAGCTATTTCTTAAGCGGCGGCGATAATTTTGTGCGGACTCCACTAAATTCTCGTTACCCCGGCGTGCGGGAGCGACACGCCACGAGCAGCAGTGGTATTAAAATTTTTAAGTCGTCGCAGCACCGTAATTCCTCCCGTCCAGGTATTTACCGCCTGCAGTCGGCGGCGCATCTGGGCCAGCTCTAATTGCGCAAAGCCGCAACACAATCACACCGCGCCGGCGGGGAATTTTTGCGTCGCAGCGTTGGTGCTCCCGGTGACTGTTCATTAGTTTCTGCCACGACCGCTGCACAGCTCCACCGTGCAGGATAAAAGCGTTTTATAATTGTCTGGGCTGTGCCCTCGCAAACTCTTTCCAAATGAACGCCTGACGTCTTTTCCTTTCAGTCTTATTTCACGTTTCTCTCTCTCTCTCTCTCTCTCTCTCTCTCTCTCTCGCTCTCTCCCTTTGCTCCTTCCCAAGACTGAAGAAATGTTAATTAACGATTCTCAGAACGCCAAACAATTAGTACAAGGAGGGCCTTTTGTAAGTAGACGTACGTAAAGTAATTTAAAGAGTGCTTTTAATACTGAGTCATTCCCGCGGAAAGGGGAGAATTTCTCAAGTACTTGCAGTGTTCTGTCAAGAGGCAACTGACGTCTAGCTATTCAGAACTTCACTCCAGAGCCGCATTAACGGCTAGATGAGAGGATTACGTGATTGCGTTTCACTTTCCTTTCACGGTGGAAATATACAAAATTATTTTCTGACAGCCTACACCACTATCAGTAATTACGCAGCTTCACTTCTGTGAGAATGACTACTGGCTTCCCACCAGCGTCAAAAATTTTACGACAAGAAAGTGTGAAAAAATCGACTCGAATTGTGTGCCATTTTACACACAGTATAACTCATCTTATGGATTGGTGCCCAAGTGGGTGTTAACTCGAAATCCAGAGGTCTGATGTTTAATACCTATTATGTCGTACGTAGAAGTGATTTCGGCACTGGGAGTAACTGGGTCCAAATCGTGTCAAGACATTCATATTTAGGTTTTACGTTATTTTCAACTGAGGCTGGAGCTGAAATGGTACATTTATGAAGGGTACAGCTCACTTCTTTCCTCATTCTATGCCTTTCGGGCTTTTCCATCTCCAATCATATAGTAGTCGACAGAAGGGTAAATCCAAATCTTCCTTCCTGAAGTAAATCTTTCTAATCATGTGCCCTCATCAGGACGATATTCTGTCGTTCACAAATGATCAGAGCTTAATTTGGTATATTTAAACATCTAAACTCCGAAGGCAGTAACTGTCCCCAATACTTCCATCCAACCACAGAATTTCATTTCTGTGTCACAAATACTGTGACGTTATCTTAGAACGAATACCTCTTTATTTATTTATTTGAGTCGTTACGTCCTTTTAGGATCACGAGGCACTAAATCGGCACGTTTTCTTCATTCGTAACACCTCATCATCCTGTCGATCGCCTTGGTGCTTCCAACTTCTATGTTATTAATTCACATCTCGGCGACAGTCCCCCTGTAAGTTTAGGTTGCCGTCGTCTAGCTAGGAGTACACTCCAGTGCTGTGTATGGAGATTTTTCCTACTGCAATAGCTTTCCATTCCTCCCTGGTCTCTTACATCGAATTGTCCCGTTTTACACATGTACAGGGTGCGGCAAAACATCCTTCCTAAGTTAAAGTTCAGATAAAAAATAGATGGATCAAAGTAAAGAAATTATATTAACATGAATGATATCTACACAGTGGGACTTTTTCATCTGTGAACGACTCAAGGAACGTTCTCCACTACCAGTACGTTGTTGAATGCGACATCAGAAATTCTACATCGTTCTAGCTAGTGTCTTTTGAGGAATAAGACCAGTTTGTTCCTGAATTGCATTTCTCAGGCCTGGAAAAGTCCTCAATATGCCCACATAGAAAAAACTCGAACGTACAGTATCAGACGAGATGTGAAGAAATTAAGCACCCGAGAAACACGTGTCTCACTACTTGGAGAGAAATACGAGACGTGTGAGCGGTAACTCCGTTCAGCTGAAACCATTACTGATTAATCTGCAGCGCACCGAGTCTTGCTGAAGAAGTTTTTTTTTTTCATGTGAGTGTATCGTCGAGAGTTTAGTGGCGCAGTAGCTCCATCCTCTTCTTAAAAGTAGTGACAGATAATCCCAACTCCCCTAACCGTGCGCCATACAGTAACAAGATCGTTGTTTACTGGTATTTCACGAAGTACACGGTGGGTCTGTCCACTCCAGTTTCCGAAATGTTGACGAATAACGCATCCCGATAAGTGAATCTGTGTGTTTCATCACTGCAAAGGACCACAACATTTTCAGGCATATTTTCAAGTATTTTTTCACACAACCACGCATAATTATCGTAATCACGTTCAAACAGTTGAACAACGACCATCTTGTACGGATGAAATTGCAAGTCCTGATGCAAAATTCGACGCACACTTCAGTCAGATAACTGACGAGTGCTATCGTGTTTTCTAACAGATCCCTTTGTAGAATGCTAAAATGAACGCCTTACTGCACGAGTTCGAACTCTGAGCGGCTTTTTTCTTTTTCTTTTTCGGCCATGTCAGAATTTGCTTTATAGTTTGACTATGTCAACGCATGTAGAGAGAAGTACACACTCAATAGATATCATTCATATTAATGCAGTTTCTTTACTTTGAGCCATATGTTTTTTATGTTAGGGAGGGTTTTCTTTTTGCACCACTTCTTATAATAAAAATAAAATAACTAGGAAGATTAGAGTTTAACGTGGCATTCGGGACTGTTAGGACCTGAGCTGCAGGCAGTCCTTCACGACCAGCCAAGTGATATGCTACCCAGCCACGGACGCAACTCTGCGAAGAGGCCCTGCGGAAGTACTGTGCGGCATCCTGCAGTTCACTGTTCTATCCTCAGTGATTGTCTATGTTGCTACATGGAGCACCACAACCCGTCGTTTCCACCGCAAAGTATGCGACGGGGCTTCACCACTTGTCGTAACATAACCGACTGGAACTCAACCAGTAGCACGACTCCACCGAGGCCGAGCTTTTCTCCGGTGCAGTCTCGACTCCAGTCATCGATCGGGAGTACAGCTAAGCTATTACTCATCTAGTAGTGTCACTAGTTAGGTGAAGCCACAGCTGTAAGAGCCAGCAGCTAGCCCTGATGGTTCTGGCCTTCATACTGGATCTGCCGAAGCTTGACCTCCCAGTCTACATCTACATCTGCATTTACATGATTATTCTGCAGTCCATTATTAAGTGATTGGCAACAGGTTCATCGCCGGCCGCGGTGGTCTCGCGGTTCTAGGCGCGCAGTCCGGAACCGTGAGACTGCTACGGTCGCAGGTTCGAATCCTGCCTCGGGCATGGATGTGTGTGATGTCCTTAGGTTAGTTAGGTTTAAGTAGTTCTAAGTTCTAGGGGACTGATGACCACAGCAGTTGAGACCCATAGTGCTCAGAGCCATTTGAACCAACAGGTTCATCGAACCACATTTAAGTTACTTCTTTACCCTTCCACCCTCGAACAGCGATTGTATCTTCCTGCGCAAGTAGTGATTTTTCTTATTTTAGTACGATAATCGGTTCTCTCTATGTAAGTGGACGCGCACAAAATACTTTTACCTTCGGAGGAGAAAGTTCAAAAATGGTTCAAATGACTCTAAGCACTATGGGACTTAAAATCTGAAGTCATCAGTCCCCTTGACATAGAACCACTTAAACCTAACTAACCTAACGACGTCACACACATTCATGCCCGAGGCAGGATTCGAACCTGCGACCGTAGCAGCAGCGCGATTCTGGACTGAAGCGCCTAGAACGGCTCGGCCACAGTGGCCGGCGGAGGAGAAAGTTGGTGACTGAAAATTCGTAAAAAGATCCTGCCACAAAGGGAAACATTTTTGTATTAATTTCTGCACCACAATACACTTATTATACGCGTGACACTCTCTGCCCTATTTTGCAGCAACACAAAACGAGCTGCCCGTCTTCGAACTTGTTCGCTGTGCTGTGCTTCTTCAGTCCAATCTGATGCGGATCCCATAACGTCCAGAAGTAATGCAGTAGAGTACGGACAAGCGCAGAGTAGGTAGTCTCCTCAGTAGCCTGTTACATCTTCTAAGTATTCTTCCAATAAATCGCAGTCTTTGGTTAGCTTTCTCACAACATTATCTATTTAATCGTTAATTCGTAATTGCAGTTCGCTATGTATTTAATTGACTTCACAGCCTATAGATTCGTGTGATTTATCTTGTAACTAAAATTTTGCGGATCACTCTTTGTATTCATGTGGATCACCTCACCTTTTCGTTATTTACAATTTAGTGCCATTTTTCGCAACATGCAGATTACTTTTCTAAATCATTTTTTAATTAGTCTTCATCATCTGATGGCTTTACGAAATGGTAAATGAGAGCATGATCTGCAGATATTCTAAGAGAGCTGCTCAGATTCTCTTCTAAATCGTTTATATAGATTGGGAACAGCAGAGGGTCTACAACACTACCTTGGGAAACGCCAGAACTCACTTCTGTTTTACTCAATGACTTTCCGTTAATTACTGCGAACTGTGACTTCTCTGACAGCAAATCACGAATCCCGTAGCACAATTCAGATGATACTTCGTAGGCACGCAATCTGATTCGAGGTTGCTTGTGAGAAACGTTGCCAAAAGCCTTCTGGAAATCTAGAAATATGGAATCCACTTAAAATCCCATGTCGATAGCACTCATTATTTCGTGAAATAAACAGCTAGATGTCATCTGAATCCCTGCTGACTATTTGTCAAGATTGTTTTCCTTAAGGTTGCTCATCATATTTGAACCCAGTATAGGATTCAATATCCTCCTCCATGTCAACTGTAATTGTATGGGACCGTAATTCAGCGGATTAGCCCTATTTCCTTTCTTGAGTATTGATATTATGCGTGCAAATTTCCAGTCTTAGATACCGATCTTTCGTCGAGTTAACGGTTGTTTACGATTACTAACTATGGAGCTATTGTATCAGCATACTCTGGAACCTAACTGGTATACAATGTGAGCCGGAAGACTTGACTTTATTAAGTGATTTAACCTGCTTAACTACACTCAGTATTTCTACCTCTTGGTTACTCATGTTAGCAACTGTTCTTGGTTCGAAGTGGAATATTTACTATTTCTTCTTTGGTAAAAGAATTACGGAAAACCGTGTTTAGCGACTGCGCTCTAGTGGCTTTGACATCGGTAACATTACCACTGCTATAGCGCAGTGGAAGTATTGACTGGGGACTTGCCGTTGGTGTACTTTACTTAAGACTAGAAACTCTTTGGGTCTTCCGCTAGATTTCGAGGCATAATTTCGTTGTGGAAACTATTAAAAGCAGCCAGTCTGAGGGTCCTGGGTTCGACGTGGGAAGTGCACACTTCCTAACAGAATCGCAGAGCTCCATGTTTACTCGCCACCGCCTGGTCTGGCCCTAGGTCATCAAGCTGAAAATGCGACATCAGTCAGCAAGGTCGCTGTCCGCTAAAGTCACTGGAGACGTCAATCGCTGTCTTCTTAGCCACGGCTGCCACCTCAGCCACTACCATAGACGTACTCTATGGAAGACGTGAAACAGGCCTGATAAGAAATGTTCCTGTTTGATAAGCATTCCTGACTCTGTGCTCTCCGCGGTTCTGCAGAACCCATACGACATATTCCTGCACACGCAACTTTCCAGTCAGAACCTGCCGGTCCGTGGCAAGGAAATGCACAATTTCGGTGTGGAGTAGGATGCTAAGGCAATTGCCCGTGGACCTCCAAAAGATCCGTACCAGCACATACCTGAAGCAATTTAGGAAAATTATGGAAAAATTATATCTGGATGGCGGGATAGAGATCTGAACACCCCTGAATACTTGTGCACTATCTTACCTCTGCGCCACATCTTAACTGTTAACTTTCCATAATTTCTCGATTCAACCTTACTGCGCGCCCTGCAAGCCTAAACCACCTCATCCGTATTGCACTTAAAATTGGTTATATACCCTGATATACTGAAGCCCCAAAGAAACTTCTGTAGGCATTCGTATTCAAATCCAGAGATACGTAAACAGGCAGAATACGGCGCTGCGGTCGACAAAAAGTGCCTGGCGCAGTTCTTAGATGGGTTAGTGTTGCTACAATGGCAAGTTATCGAGATTTAAGTTAGTTTGACGTGGTGTTGTAGTCGGGGCACAAGTGATAGGTCACAGCATCTCCGTAGTAGCGATGAAGTGGGGATTTTTCCGTACGACCATTTCACGGGTGTACCGTGAATATCAGGAATCCGGTAAAACATTAAATCTCAGACTTCGCTGCAAGAACCGGACCAACGACGACTGAGGAAAATCGTTCATCGTGACAGAAGAGCAACCTTTCCGCAAATTGCTGCAGGTTTCAATGCTGGGCCATCAACAAGTGTCATCGTGCGAATTATTGAATGAAACATAATAGATATGGGTTTTCCGAGCCGAAGGCCCACTCGTGTGTGTACCCTTGATGACTACACGACGCAAAGCTTTATGCCTCGTCTGTGCCCGTCAACATGGACATTGCACTGTTGATGACTGGAAACATGTTGCCTAGTCGGACGAGTCTCGTTTCAAATTGTATCGAGCGGATGGACGTGTACGAGTATGGAGATAACCTCATGAACCCATCGGCCCTGCATGTCAGCAGGGGCTGTTCAAGCTGGTGGAGGCTCTGTAATGGTGTGGGACATGTGCAGTTCTACATACGACTCTGACAGGTGACACATACGTAAGCATCCAGTCTGATCACTTGCATCCATTCATGTGTATTCTGCATTTTGAAGGGTGTGGGCAATTCCAGCAGGGTAATGTGACACCCCTCCACACACCAAACAAACACAAACACACACACACACACACACACACACACACACACACACACACACACATACACGTCCAGAATTGTTACAGAGTGACTCCAGGAACACTCTTCTGAGTTTAAACAATTCCGATGGCCACCAGACTCCCCAGACATTTAACTATTGAGCATATCTGGGATGCCTCGCAACGTACTATTCAGAAGAGTCCTCCAACCCTCGTACACTAACGGATTTATGGACAGTCCTGTAGGATTCATGGTGTCAGTTCCCTCCAGCACTACTTTAGACAGTAGCCGAGTCCATTCCACGTCGTGTTGCGGCACCGCTGTTCGCTCGTGGGGGCCTTACACGATATTAGGCAGGTGTAACAGTTTCTTTGGCTCTTCAGTGTATAACTCCTGTCTTGGCATATGTATCCAAAAAATATTTTCTCTTTTGTCCCTCAGATGTGTCTAAAAAATTTTAGTCACTGTTGTTCCAGTCGGAGATCGGCTCCCTCGCCGATGGTGATTGCCTGCCTGTGATACTCATCATCGTCTGAAGCTTACTCGCTTTACTCCACGCAGATACCGGAAGCTGTGAACAATCTCCACTGGTGAACCGTCAGCCATCCAGTCGATATTTGCATTAAGTATCTCACGTCTGACCGTATACTATCTTAAGACCGGCTCCTACTGAAGTCTCAGATAAATTATTCAATGCCAGTTTCACACCTTCTTCATTCTCACGTAACATTGCTGTATCGTCCTGTGGTATCTATAGCTACGATGCCACAACGTAGGTCTGCTCTGCTAGGCTAGCTCTACGAGAGACACCGACGATAGCGCCCTCTAGCCGATGTGTCGACGTATTCACACTAGGATCGCAGAAATATATGCTTAATACCTTACGAAGCATATCGTCAATAGAATGACTATTGCTGTTACTTAACTACCTTCGATATTTGAAATCCCTCCCTTCTTCCGAAACTAACAAACCATCGACTTAGTCGAATATGTTACAATCACGTTCCGTCACCTTCTATGTTGACACTGTAGCCCTTTCTTGCCCCTCATTGGCATTGAGCACTATGGGACTTAACATCTATGGTCATCAGTCCCCTAGAACTTAGAACTACTTAAACCTAACTAACCTAAGGACATCACACAACACCCAGCCATCACGAGGCAGAGAAAATCCCTGACCCCGCCGGGAATCGAACACGGGAACCCGGGCGTGGGAAGCGAGAACGCTACCGCACGACCACGAGATGCGGGCTTGCTCCTCATTGCTAGTAAATTTAATAACATCAACAGAAGTCTTCGCACCTATCTGCATAGTCATTTTCTGCTAGCACTTTCGATATCATTTGTGAGGAATAAACGCGTATAGTTTAGAACTGCGCCGTGGCTGTACCTCGCCACTCGTCCAGTTTCGTCCCCACTGCGACCACGACCACGAACCGCTCTTCCGAGAACTACCCGGCATTCGTTTCGGCCGAAACACACTGACCACCAACTGGCACTACAGCCCAGAAACAAATATGATGAACACATTCTAACTGCTGTGTTCTGCGAAGTCATTGAAAATCAGTCAGACTAATCTGTAACTGACGAACAGAGTACGCTATCACGAAACGCTAAGTGTAGCAAAAACCACGCGTAATTATGGTTTAGTTGCTACTGTGGATTTGAACTGATTTGTAAAGAAATACGCATATCTGAATGGGATGCTCTCTTAACATACGCTTATCAAGAAAACTAATTGATTACAACTCACATTTACTGCTTCATTTCATATAAATTTGCCAATGTTTTGCCCGTCATCATGATGCTGAAGTGTACTCTCCACCGTCCTATACGAAGCCACCCGAAACATTACCTATATCATAAAACTAAGCGCGCCCTCGGTCGAGATTCGACCATTTGTATCTATGTTGCATTGACACGACAAACATTGCTGAAATAATTTTCTGGTTTCCCTTTAACTGTTCAATAATTTTAATTGCGTCTTTGATACAGTGCACTGAAAAATAAATTTTGTGTTGACGGTGGCAAATTAACTTAACACAACGTAAATGCCTTCGTATCGTGTAAAGTAACTTAAGTTACGAAGTGCTTCTCGTAACAGAATATACTCTGTAAATTCATCAAACCGCATTTATAGCTCTCAAAACTATTTGGAAATAAGTGCACATTTAAATGTATCTTTCAAAACAATAGTCGAATTATTTTCGTCAGTGTCTACAGTGTACTACGTACTTTGTCTAAGCAGAAATTGTCTTTCTAGTTTTTTGTCTTTCACTTTGATGGTTAATATTCTTCTTCGAGGTGTAGTCTAAAGCAAATATAGTTTCTTAGATTGTGCTTATCCATTACGGATATTTTAGAACCGTGTCTGTATATTGAATGTAAATAAGTTATACACAACTGCAACCAGTCACTTTTTTTCAATAATAATGCTTTATTACATGAACCGGTTTTCGAACCTTTTCAGGGTCATCTTCAGATGGTTTCGGGAGGATCCGGGAAGTTACATAATTACTGGTAGTAGCATAATGCTGGGTGCTGGTTCTATGGCAGAAAGATGGGTCATACTTTAATGTATCGCCCATCTTTCTGCCATAGAACCAGCACCCAGCATTATGCTACTACCAGTAATTATGTAACTTCCCGGATCCTCCAGAAACCATCTGAAGATGAACCTGAAAAGGTTCGAAAACCGGTACATGTAATAAAGCATTATTATTGAAAAAAAGTGACTGGTTGCAGTTGTGTATAACTTATTTACATTAAATATAGTTTCTATATAATAATGGAAAAAGTAGCTATTGAAGAAGAAGAAATTTTTGTGGTAACGGTCGCAAATGAAGGCAAAGTTAATTCTGTACACTCTTAGAAAAAAAGTGAACGACGAAAACGACGCCAATAAATATACTATGTGTAGGCTGAGTTTTCCTCAAAGGTTTCGTTGCTACGATGTTTTCCTCCGTTGTTGACAACATTAGTGACATAGCCTTGTGGCATTGTAGCTGCCCGGTATGCACATGTTACTACAAAAGAAACATCCGCAGCATTTAAACATGAACATCCCTAGAGTGCGACTTCACGAGACGTTATTACTTTCTTGTGTGCTTTGTACCATGCGGCCTGTTCGGTACGTGGGGTAGAAGGTGGTAGCAGTGTGAGAGACAGAGGAAAACATTTCTCATTGGTGTTGGTATACTTCCTTCTGTAACGGCTATGTGCCCACAAGATTTATTTTATGTGCACATCTGCGTCAAAGTGTCTTTCGCATTATATAAATTTCCTTGGCCTCCTTGTATAATTAATGTTAAGAATTGTTACTTCAGTTTTCCATGTTAACATATTAATGTCATAAAATGACGCGACCACAGATACAAAATAATTTTACTCAGGGAAGAACAATTGGGGCCTAGTGTTTCGTCGACAGCGTGTCATTACGGACGAAAATATTACTGCTACCGTTTCCGTCCACGGGAGCTATAGAGGGAAGGCTATTGATGACCATCGATTCGTGTGCGCTACTTTTGGTCACTTCCTGGATAATTTTTATGCTTGTAGTCTTCATTACTTCTCCTTCTGCAAGACGTCAAATATTTTTAGTCACTTTTCGAAACTCCGACATTTCTCAGCACCTACGTGCTATGATAAGCGATTTTCATTTCATTTCTTGAAGTGCCTTTTTGTTATATTCAAGTCTTAAATGACACAGTCAAATAATTAAACCACCACTCAGTGAGTATGGGAAATCGGCACATCACCTATGTCTTAGCTGCAAAAGAAAGGAAAGAAAGAATTTGGTGTATTTAAGAAAGTGACATTTTATTACTCACCACGAGTAAATCCAGAATCAGAACTGCAAGATTCGAAAACTTGTTTGTTTCTACGCCAGGACGGTCTTCATACTTTTGCGCTATTTCAGTAGGGACATGATTACAACAAATGAAATTAAATTTGACTATATTGGTTTTAGTCAAGCAGCGGAATGAAATTAGTACGTCACCTAGACCTGTGGCATAGCAAGCGGTGAACTGAGAGTGATGATGTACCACATCAGAAAAAAAATTACACATTAATCATAAAAGGCAAATTTATAATTTATTTTTAAAAAGTTTCTCGAAGTAGGTATAATGTCTTTCTTTAACATGCAAGGTCTGAGTTCAAGCATACCAAGAATACGGATGCTCCTTAATAATGAATTCAGTGTCAATAAACATTAGTCGTCAGATGAGAAAAGACAACGGACCGCTATTAAAAACAGAGTGAGTGGGTAATGGTAAAGAATATGCTCAGATAAATATGTATGAATTTTAAGTTAAAAACAGAAACTACTCAGGTGGTTCTGCCATTACATAAATTACTGTTGAAGCAGATGAAAACAATTAAATTAGCACATGATCCTAATATAAAGTATCAAAATAAATATTCACATTTCAGTCAAAAAACAGCCAATTAGAAGAAGCAAGGAACGACTGTAAATTATGTGACATGTATTATTTGGACCGTAGTAAATAACCAAGCTTCATTTTTAAACTGAGAGACTAGATCGCCAAAAGAATGTATAAATAAAATTTAAACAAAAATATGCTCAGGATTTCACTTTGAACGACATTAAGTAAAATTAATACTGAGTGCTAAGCAAGGGCAAATAATATTTTATAATTTACAAACCAGGTCAAACCTGATAGACGGACATAACAGTGACAAACAGTTTTTCCAGTGTCACCCAGGGCGACCGGTAAATTACATTTAGATAACACTAGGGTTAACTCAGTAACAAACCACACAATACAAGCAACAATAAGGCACAGCAGATAACAGTGAATGTTCATTACATAACAGAGTAGGAAAATATGACAGAAAAGAATTTATATACCACTTGCAGTATTTAACGTATGTGTTCATCAAGTCAATCAAAGATCCCCACAGTGCTTTAAGACTTACTCTGAAATAATGGTGTTTTTTGCTATACAGGGTTATTACAAATGATTGAAGCGATTTCACAGCTCTACAATAACTTTATTATTTGAGATATTTTCACAACGCTTTGCACACACATACAAAAACTCAAAAAGTTTTTTTAGGCATTCACAAATGTTCGATATGTGTCCCTTCAGCGATTCGGCAGACATCAAGCCGATAACCAAGTTCCTCCCACACTCGGCGCAGCATGTCCCCATCAATGAGTTCGAAAGCATCGTTGATGCGAGCTCGCAGTTCTGGCACGTTTCTTGGTAGAGGTGGTTTAAACACTGAATCTTTCACATAACCCCACAGAAAGAAATCGGATGGGGTTAAGTCGGGAGAGCGTGGAGGCCATGACACGATTTGCTGATCATGATCTCCACCACGACCGATCCATCGGTTTTCCAATCTCCTGTTTAAGAAATGCCGAACATCATGATGGAAGTGCGGTGGAGCACCATCCTGTTGAAAGATGAAGTCGGCGCTGTCGGTCTCCAGTTGTGGCATGAACCAATTTTCCAGCATGTCCAGATACACGTGTCCTGTAACGTTTTTTTCGCAGAAGAAAAAGGGGCCGTAAACTTTAAACCGTGAGATTGCACAAAACACGTTAACTTTTGGTGAATTGCGAATTTGCTGCACGAATGCGTGAGGATTCTCTACCGCCCAGATTCGCACATTGTGTCTGTTCACTTCACCATTAAGAAAAAATGTTGCTTCATCACTGAAAACAAGTTTCGCACTGAACGCATCCTCTTCCACCAGCTGTTGCAACCGCGCCGAAAATTCAAAGCGTTTGACTTTGTCATCGGGTGTCAGGGCTTGTAGCAATTGTAAACTGTAAGGCTTCTGCCTTAGCCTTTTCCGTAAGATTTTCCAAACCGTCGGCTGTGGTACGTTTAGCTCCCTGCTTGCTTTATTCGTTGACTTCCGCGGGCTACGCGTGAAACTTGCCCGCACGCGTTCAACCGTTTCTTCGCTCACTGCAGGCCGACCCGTTGATTTCCCCTTACAGAGGCATCCAGAAGCTTTAAACTGCGCATACCATCGCCGAATGGAGTTAGCAGTTGGTGTATCTTTGTTGAACTTCGTCCTGAAGTGTCGTTGCACTGTTATGACTGACTGATGTGAGTGCATTTCAAGCACGACATACGCTTTCTCGGCCCCTGTCGCCATTTTGTCTCACTGCGCTCTCGAGCGCTCTGGAGGCAGAAACCTAAAGTGCGGCTTCAGCCGAACAAAACTTTATGAGTTTTTCTACGTATCTGTAGTGTGTCGTGACCATATGTCAATGAATGGAGCTACAGTGAATTTATGAAATCGCTTCAATCATTTGTAATAGCCCTGTACATTCTTTTTACTTCGAAATATTATTTCTTATTTGCTATATGTTCTTTGCATCTGGTAGCCTCCAGACACCACCATTGTTTACAATGTGTGAGTTTGTATGTGATGTATTACGACAGAGAAAAGTGTCTGTGACAACAGAAGCTATTCTCTTTTAATTGTTTTATGTTAACATTTACTTTTACGTTCGTCTGATGATGAAGATTCAAACCTCTTAAACGCTTTGTGGATATAAATTGACAGTGACTGGTAACAGCAAACTTGTTGTTTCATTCGATATCAATAACAATCACGATGAAGCCCAACCTAAAATGTTCGCATTTAAACCTCTTCATTAGTTTTTCCAATATTCACCTAACTTTCAATGTTCTTGAGCAGCACCACATTTAAAAAGCTTCCATTCTCTTCTTATCTTCCACGTTGTTCTTCTAACTATTATATTACAGTTCATACGTTCAACCATCGTACCGCTGCGTTCGTGTATAATTTCCTAAAAATACATATTACGTATTACTTGAACAAAAATTCCTTAGTACAGTCACAGAAGTGACTGAATATTTTCTTTGTGAATACACAATAACCTCGTTTATTCGGCCTTCATTAATCCGGATTTCCAGTTTGTTTGTGTTGGGTTTTTGTTGGTTAGGGGAGTGGGGGGGGGGGGGGGGCGAAAATGTACGGTATACGGTTTGTGCGGTACGGTATAAGATAATGTAGAATTGTTTCGTTTGCACTACCGATAGCATAAAGATCGCTGATCCCACGTGCGATGTACAGTTACTACCGTCAGTGTTGATCTGTTTTCTTTACAGAGTTGAGAAGCTGTACCAGCATTGTTCTTTAGTTCAAGTGTTTTGAGTGCGCGTGAATGAAATGGCTTAGGAATGAAAGAAAGTGGTTGTATCAGTTGGAAGCACAAAAGAGAGTAGACACGGAGAACTGCTAATAAACATAGCTGCAGAATGTAGTGTGTGGTCATAAACTGTGTCAGGGCTGTAAGAAGAAAAGAGAAGCAATTGAAGACTTCTGCTTCAAAATGGTGTCTGAAGACAGTTTGCAGAACTGCGCTACAATTAAGAAATCAAGAAATGAAATACTGGATGAAGCACCATTGTATTGATTCAGTGATAAAACAGAGTACGATGTTCCGGTATCTGGTCCAGTTCTGCAGGAAGAGGCGGTAAACGTGAACAGCAAACTACCCGATGGCGTTCCTAATTTCACAGGCTGCCGAGGATACTAGGAAAGATGGAAAGCTCGTTGTGGCGTACGCCAGATTTCAGTAACGGGTGAAAGTTTTTCTGGAGATACAGTGGCTGCAGAAAACTTCAAAAAACAATGTGAAGAAGCTATTTCCTCACAGAACTGCACCTCACATCAGATTTATAATGCAGATGAATCTGGAGCTCCTTTATCGTTATGCTACCCAGTAAGACGCTGACTTCCGAATTAGATGACTAGGAAAGGGGTTATAAGAGGTATAAAGACTGAGATACAATTATGGGCTGTAGTAATGCATCCGGAAGGCACGAAAATCCCACTCCTGTTGACAGAAAAATCGAAATACTCGCGTGCACAGAAACACGTTAATCGGACCTGTATTCCAGTTGTGTACAAATCACAAAATAGTGCGTGGATGGACAGTGGCAGTTAAAACACTAGTTCGCGATAATTTCCTACCAAGTGTGTGAAGCTATTTGGAGGAAGAGGGGCTTTTGCTGAAATCCGTATTGTTTATTGACAATGCACCGTCACATCCGGGAGTGGGGCAGGTCGTCGGCGTTGAGGTGAGAGTAAAATTCTTCTCTCCTAACGTAACGACTCTTCTACAATCGGAGGATCAACGTGCAATGGAAAGCATCAAATGTGTATACCAAAGACAGCTACTAGGTAAATTAATTGAAGAAGAGGGTGATCCTGGTGTGACTTCTGTGTTGAAATCGGTAAAAATCAGAGATCTGATATTTCTGGTTGGATCTTGTTGGATCAGATTGCTGAACCATCGATTCTGAAGTAATGGAAAACAACGTGGCCTGCTTGTTGCGTACTTGGGCTTCGTTAGCAAACACTACCGGGAGCTAAAAGCATACGGCGCTTGTTATTACTTCCAAGTACCAAACAGTTTTGCGACGCCTGCGTCTTTATTGTCAAGAAATGTCTCACCTGTTAAGATACGAGGGCTGGAAGTTTAATAGTGGGGATTATTTATTTACAGCTCGTACAATACAGGTACGTGTTTCAAAGTCTTACTGACTTTCAGCGTAGTCACCAGCATTGTGTATAACCCGTTGCCAGCGATGTGGAAAGCGTAGGATACTCTTACAAGGGAACATCCTCATCGCACCCCCCCCCCCCCCCCCCCCCCCCCAGATTTAGTTATAGGTTGGCGCAGTGGATAGGCCTTGAAAAACTGAACACACATCAATCGAGAAAACAAGAAGAGGTTGTGTGGAACTATGAAAAAATAAACAAAATATACAAACTGAGTAGTCCATGCGCAAGATAGGCAATATTAAGGACAGTATGAGGTCAGGAGCGCCGTGGTCCCGTGGTTAGCGTGAGCAGCTGCGAAACGAGAGGTCTTTAGTTCAAATATTCCCTCGGCTGAAAATTTTACTTTCTTTATTTTCGCAAATTTATGATCTGTCCGTTCGTTCATTGACGTCTCTGTTCACTGTAATCAGTCTAGTGTCTGTGTTTTGCGACCGCACCGCAAAACCGTGCGATTAAAAGACGAAAGGACGTGCCTCTACAATGGGAACCAAAAACATTTGATCGCAAGGTCATAGGTCAACCGATTCCTCCACAGGAAAACACGTCTGATATATTATATACGACACTGGTGACAGCATGTGCGACACATGAGAGGAATATGTTGTCGACCCACCTAACAAGTACACTTGGCGAATGGGTAAAAAGATTCTTCTACCTTGCCCGATTTAGGTTTTATTGTGGATGTGACAATCACTCCCAAAAAAAGTGATGAAAATATAAGAGTTTGTCACATAAACTGAAAATAAAAAGTTAAACTTTTCACACGAAGGAAGGCTTGATCCAAGGACTTCTCGCTCTGCAGCTGGTCACGCTAACCACGAGACCACGGCGCTCCTGAGCTCACACTCTCCTTGATATTGCCTATCTTTCACATGGACTAGTCAGTTTGTATATTTTGCTTATTTTTTCATAGTCCCACACAACTTCTTCCTGTTTTCTCGATCGATCTGTGTTCAGTTTTTCAAGGCCTATCCACTGAGACAACTTATAACTAAATTTGAGGGGGGTGCGATGGGGAGGTTTCCTTGTTAGTAGTGCCAGTTGTGTTGACAGTTCGAGCGACGCGGTATATTGCCCGACGAATCTGTAGCAGTTGTGAAGCGAATGCCGTGAAGTGTTTCCCTCAGTTTAGGAATCGATCTTACGAGGGGAGTGCAGTAGGTGGTATAGCACTTAGCAGCCCAATCAGTCAAACAAATCAGTAACAGCTTGCACTGTACGTACTTGAGCACTGTCCCACAAAATGATGGTCAGTTGCTGCAGAAAGTGTCTCTGTGCTGTTCATTTTTGGAACACAACCTACGACTATCTTAGAGACAGAAGTGATAACACTTTCTGCAGTACTTATTTTGTAAGAGCTGTAAATAAATAGTTGCATCTATTAAAGTTCCAACCCTCGTATTTTGAAAGTGTTAGTAGAGAAGTAAAACAGTAGACATTACGTAAAGTTTCCGGTAAATGCCTGTACAAAACTTTTGTACCAGAAAGCAAATCAAAATTTACAATTAAGTATTTGAAAATCGATTACATGGCTATGATAGTTTTGACGAAATCTTATGAAGAAGCATGCGTGACGGTATCAGTCTAAGATATAACGTTTGTATGTAAACAACAGAGTGCGTCGACGGCCGGTCAAACAGCAACGCAGAGGACGACTGAGTTCCGCTATTCCACCAGCGAGGGCGCTGCCGGCGGGCAGTGTGGTTCATCTATCAAGTTTTCGATGCATGCGCAGAATAGTTACTGTACGCTATATATTGCGGAACGGAAGACGTTTTCGCCAGTCTGCGACCGCTCACCTGAAGATGACTGGCAGGTGCCCAGTTGAAATATCGTGCGAAGCATTGAACGACGACCGGCTGCAAGCCCGAAATTTGTCTGAACAGTCAATTCTCCAGGAAAATTTTAAAATTCACAACTCTGGTATTTGTTTGTAGTCAGCTCTTAATAATGGCGTTCAGTTTAGTAGACATTCATTGAGACGTAAACTTTTCGTGACTTCCCAAAATCGCTTTAACAGCCGGTATGGTTCCTTTGACACGGACACAGAAAACTTCTTTTTACCCATTATTGCCTTATTTTACCTAGTACTCCGTTTCTGATGATCTCATCGTCGAATGGACATTAACTCTGAAGCTCGTTTCCTTCCTTTTCATTATTTAAGGCGTTCTGATTTTCTTAGTCATTCAGCAACTTTAATTTCCCGTAGACGAGACCACAGTGTCCGATGAATCCCACAGTGCTACCAGCCGTAGCTGATAAAGCGTTCAAGTGCACTGAGAAATTTAGAAATGCGGCCGTACAAACAAGATAAAGGTTACCCTTTGTTGTAACCATACTGAGCCTCACAGGATCCGCTCTTTATTTGAACAGGGTGAACCGTCAGTTTATATCGGAAGGCGACGTATCCATTTGTCACAGACTAATGATTTGCTTTTGTCTGAGGCGACTCATATGATGATTGTTCCGTCTGTTGACACTGACGAGCAGTGGTAGCTATTTCTATTCACGTTTCCACTTCGATTGAAGGCCTTTCATCAGTTGACCTTAATGCACCTCTGACATTTCCAGATGCATACCAGAGGACTCCATTTGGCTTATGTTGTTTAACACCTCACAGCAGTCTTCATCAATTATTGCTCATACACTGCTGTACCTATCGTACGATTTTGAAATCATCCGTACTATTGCTTCTGTGTGTTAGAATTTTCAAAAACATAAGTTTACATGAAGGAGTATCTGCATACCTATATCGATTACGTGATAGTTTCTCTCTTTATCATTCTGTTATTACTTGTCGCAGAGCATTTGCTACTCACTAGTGTCATCCAGGAAATGAAGAAAATGTAGGGAACAACGATATGTTAAAAGCAAATATAAAATTTGTGGTATAAAATTTCTGAATTTAGATAAAATTAGCAACAGTAGCATGTGATTCAGGTTATCATACACTCACCAACATTATTTTTGTCCACAGGTGAGTACTGATGCATGGAGTCACATCCGAGGTGTTTATGGGTCAGGTAAGTGGACTGCCATCTTCAGGCATCACTCGTTGTGTATTACTCAAAGCTAAAATAGCCACCTGTTCCCAGTTGCAGGTTGCCTATTTAATGACTCACAGGGACAATAAACGGTTGATTCTCACTATTTCATGTAGATGTTGACCGAGTTTATGATTATAAAATGTTGTCATAATGCACCGAATAAGAGGTATAATCTGAAGTTAAAGGCTTGACAAAATGAGTCTATTACCGAAGGTAGAAACATTTTACGTGTTGTGGCAGCATAGCTTAAGGCGCGCGAATTGCTCACAAGGGAACCTCCCCATTGCACCCCCCTCAGATTTAGTTATAAGTTGGCACAGTGGATAGGCCTTGAAAAACTGAACACAAATCAATCGAGAAAACAGGAAGAAGTTGTATGCAACTATGAAAAAATAAGCAAAATATACATACTGAATTGTCTATGCGCAAAATAGGCAACATCTAGGATAACCTGAGTCGACAAACGCCGTGGTCCCGTGGTTAGCGTGAGCAGCTGTGGAACGAAAGGTCAACGGTTCAAGTCCACTCTGGAGTTAAAATTTTAATTTCTTATTTTCGCAAAGTTACGATCTGTCCGTTCATTCATTGACGTCTCTGTTCACTGTAATAAGTTTAGTGTCTGTGTTTTGCGACCGCACCGCAAAACCGTGCGATTAGTAGACGAAAGTACGTGCGTCTCCAATGGGAACCGAAAACATTTGATCGTAAGGTCATAGGTCAACCGATTCCTCCACAGGAAAACACGTCTGATATATTCTATACGACACTGGTGAAGGCATGTGCGTCACATGACAGGAATATGTTGTCGACCCACCTACCTTGTACACTTGGCAAATGGGTAAAAAGATTCTCCTACCTTGCCCGATTTAGGTTTTCTTGTGGATGTGATAATCACTCCCAAAAAAGTGATGAAAACATAAGCGTTTGTCACATAAACTGAAAATAAAATATTAAACTTTTCACTGGAAGCAGGACTTGAACCAAGGACCTTTCTTTCCCCAGCTGCTCACGCTAACCACGAGACCACTGCGCTCCTGAGATCGCGCTATCCTTGATGTTGCCTATCTTGCGCATGGACTACTTAAATTGTGTATTTTACTTATTTTTTCATAGTTCCACACACCTTCTTCCTGTTTTCTCGATTGATCTGTGTTCAGTTTTTCAAGGCCCATCCACTGTGCCAACTTATAACTAAATCTGAGGGGGGTGCGATGGGGAGGTTCCCATGTCAGAATATATTTATGCAGCATTTGATAATGAGAAAACTGAGAGACTTCCAACCAACATTCCGCATCATTTCAAATTTTTATGAAACTTCAGCTCATTGGCATCCTCCATAAAACAATGAAACGAAGAAAAGTGTATCGCTTACCACACTTTCACATTTATTGCAATGGTAGCATAGCATCAGTCATGATGTTTTAATTTATTACTTCTTTCTATTCGCAACACATTTTACAGGCGATATACACATATGCCACTGACTGCACCTGCAAACTTATGTCATTGTAGGACACAGCTCAGTGCCTATGAGGAGCCGCGCGGGATTAGCCGAGCGGTCTAGGGCGCTGCAGTCATAGACTGTGCGGCTGGTCCCGGCGGACGTTCGAGTCCTCCCTCGGGCATGGGTGTGTGTGTTTGTCCTTAGGATACTTTAGGTTAAGTAGTGTGTAAGCTTAGGGACTGATGACCTTAGCAGTTAAGTCCCATAAGATCTCACACACATTTGAACATTTTTTTGAGTGCCTATGATGTCATAAACATTGACAGAGTATGTGTGAAAAACTACCATCTCTTAAAACGGAGCGGAAATTACCCAGGAGTTTTATAGAAGGAAGCTAGATTCTCCAGAGAATCGGGGGCGTAGGGGAGTTACCGGTTATCTAGAATTGGAATGGTTTCATACCATATGTTAACATAGACTTTTCGCCTTATCTTAGTAAATGGAATACGTCGCCAAATTCCTGCCGTTAGTTTTTGTTCAAAAATGGTTCAAATGGCTCTGAGCACTATGGGACTTAACTTCTGTGGTCATCAGTCCCCTAGAATTTAGAACTACTTAAACCTAACTAACCTGAGGACATCACACACATCCATGCCCGAGGCAGAATTCGAACCTGCGACCGTAACAGTCCCGCGGTTCCGGACTGCGCGCCTAGAACCACTAGACCACCGCGGCCGGCGTTAGTTTTTGTAAAGAGGTATCGTTAGCATCGAAGGTAGAGTCTGGCATACCTCAATGTAGTGTAGCAGAACCATTGCTGACTACAACGTGTTATACAAATACCATGACGAATAACATTTCTAGCCCTGTGAGGCTGTTCAGAGAAATCGCAACAGAGTACAGAGTGGGAAATTTCTTACGAAATGTGAGGAAACTTGCAGAAGTTAGTGACTAGCGCAAAGAATGACATAATGTCCTCAGCATAAACCAATATTATGAAATGTTCATAATTTGGAAGAAAGTTCAGATCTCGTTTGAGTAGGATATCGCCAATCAGTCACTGGAATCAGTCACTTTCTTGAATTAACAAGGAATTTATGATAGGAGTGCTTCAAGTTGGAATGAAAAACTCTGCATTATTAGGACAATCCGAAGAAACAGTAATTCACGTAAAAAACAGATACCTTCGAAAACTCTTATTTCATCAGTTTTATAGAGCTTTTAGACGGCGTGTAACCCTTATCTAGTGGGATTAATGGAAGCGAGAGAAAAGAATTCAAAGCTGAGCCTTACGCTTGATACGATGCCGTTTCGTTAGCGTGAGAGTATCACAAAAACAGTCAATCACTTCCAGTGAGAGACGTGACGACAAAAACGACGCGCATCACGGAGAACCTTATCCTCAAAGCTCCAAGAGGCCACGTTCCGTAATGGATTAAGATGGATTTTACTATCTCCAGCATACACTGCTTGCCAAAAAATGTGAAGTGTCCACAAGAGAAGGAAGAAAAGAAATGAAACTTAGCTGGTTGGTACGGTATGTGATGTTATTTCAGTGATTGCAACCCCACTTATCAGTATGAGGCTGAACCCCCTAGAATATGGATACACGCGCCGATCCTGTTGGAAATGGTGTCATACAGCGGTTGAATCCTCTTCTGAGCTAAGCTGCCCCATAGTTGTTGCCACGGATCCTCGATATTCTGGATACAGGGATAGAGTCGACGTCCAAGTCGGTCCCTCACACGTCCTATTATGAACAGATCTGACCACAGATGTACCTTAACTTCACTCAGACAGTGGACGCTGATGACCACGCTGTTTAGCGCCCGAAATCCTCAAACCACACACACACACTCACTCAGACAGGTCAAAGAGAGACACACAGTAATGTCGCATGAGACGTAAAATAGGAGGTAGTAGAACGCCCACGACGTCAGGGTTCCCTCATTCGCTGTCACCCGTGACCAGTAGTCACAGCACGTTGCCTCCAGTTCCATAGCGGTAGAAGTAACACCACCACTTTGCCTCCCCAAAATACTGAAACAATGGTACCTCTCCCCAGGTCGCCACAATATTAGCCAACTAAGGCAGCCTGGTTAGTGCAGAACCGTAATTCATTTCTGAATAAAGTGCGACGCCGTGTAACAGCATTACACACTTCTTGCCAAAAGCATCACTCCAAATTCAGCCATTTGCGTTACGGCGTTAACGGCAGCCTCCGCAAGGGACGGTAATGCCCTGCTGGTGGGGTCCGATCAGTATTTCTAGATGACACAAAATATGGCAGGGACTCCATTACTTGCTCAAAAAAAATGGTTCAAATGGCTCTGAGCACCATGGGTCTTAACATCTGAGGTCATCAGTCCCATAGAACTTAGAAGTACTTAAACCTAACTAACCTAAGGACACCACACACATCCATGCCCGAGGCAGGATTCGAACCTGCGACCGTAGCGGTCGCGCGGTTCCAGACTGAAGCGCCTAGAGCCGCTCGGCCACATCGGCCGGCCATTACGTGTTCTCGGACGGCGGACGCACACGTGAAGTGGAAACGATATGCTTGGTACACAGTACGTCGATGTTCCCTGTTGTGTCTAGACAAGACAGCCTAGACACAATGAGAGGAAGCCGAAAGGCACGCGCTTAAACTCACGCAGGCTGGCGTGAGGTCTGAAACAGGATACGTAATGAATGCTATAAAGAAAAGTACGTAGCTTCTGGAATACTTAACTTTAATCCACATTTGTAGAACATCGCTCTTGATGATACATTAATAGAATCTCAATATCAATTGAATACTGCGCCTTGCTAGGTCGTAGCAAATGTAGCTGAAGGCTATGCTAACTATCGTCTCGGCAAATGAGAGCGTAGTTGTCAGTGAACCATTGCTATGAACGTCGGCTGTACAACTGGGGCGAGTGCCATTATGTCTCTCTAGACCTGCCGTGTGTTGGCGCTCGGTCTGCTATCACTGACAGTGGCGACACGCGGGTCCGACGTATACTAATGGACCGCGGCCGATTTAAAGGCTACCACCTAGCAAGTGTGGTGTCTGGCGGTGACACCACATTCCCCTGTCTTGGTCAGATGCGGTCGATCGTAACCTCCGTGACGACGAGTATGCCTGTCTTCACGTTTGCATACTGTTCAACATCTGGCAACAGTTACATCCGAGCCCCCAGAAATGTAGATATCGCACGATCCGACCAGACGCCCAAATGGAGACCGACACTGAGGCCCTTCTCAAACACTGTCAGTTGCTGATAACGCCACCCCACACTGGTACGTGACACCGTGAACTTCACAGTGATTACTCAACATCTCACGCTGTTCATGGCCATTACATAGCCTAGCAAACCTGATAACAACATAAACAGGAACAGTACTAATGCACTCTGGTGGTGGTCCTACCTGTCACAGAGAATTGTGAATCTGATCATTTACACACCTTGCGTGCAAGATTTTTTTTCTTTTTTTGCCAAGCAGTTCATCCCGATGGTGAAACTAAAACATTCAGGTTCATATAAAAGTGAATCGATAAATACTCCGTCCGCAGCACTTGGTCTAGGGGCTAGCGTCGCTACCTCTGGATCACGAGGTTCCGAGATCGATTCCCGGCCGGGTCAGGGATTTTACCCGCCCGGGGACTACATGTTTGTGTTGTTCTCATCGCCTCATAATCATTCGAGAAGTGGCGAGATTGGAACAGTGGTGACCACGATGTTGAGCGACCCACAAACCAACGTCATCATCATCGATAAATAATCTTTCTTCTCCCATACTTAATACGATTGGAGTGTAAAGGAGTGAAAATTGTATTACTACCGTGGCCTAGCTACGTTCTTGCTCCCAAGCCAAACATACTTGTCTCCCTTTCCACCCCAGCCAACATCGCCGAAGTTTCTGCTTGCTCCTCGTCGCATCTTAGCCTATTAATACGCTCATTGAGAGGAACACAATTTTAGTGTAAAATAAAAGATACCGTTTTAGAAATTCTCTTTGTATGACGCGATTCAAAAACTTGAAAAGTTACAGTCAAAGATTGCTTTCCTTCAAGCGATAACGCGATTCCTCTTCCCATGTTCCACTGCCAATCAAATGCAAAACCGTAACAAAAGAAAGATATGAACTACACTTTTTAGAGTTTACACTTGGTTAACGAGAGGTTCTGTCTAGTAGCCGAAAACATAACTCGAGTGTCTCTTTACCAGGGACAGGCAGCTCTTCTATAACTGTTCCTTAATAGATTCCAACCGAATATACTCACGCTTTCCTTTGATAAATCTCGGCCCCGTCCCTTTTTAGTGAACTCCATTCCATTCCCTCTTCCTGCTTCTCGTTCTTTTTCTCCTTTTCTTCATCTTCTGGTTCTTCTCGAGTCCTCCCTCGGGCATGGGTGTGTGTGTCTTTGTCCTTAGGATAATTTAGGTTAAGTAGTGGGTAAGCTTAGGGACTGATGACCTTAGCAGTTAAGTCCCATAAGATTTCAAACACATTTGGACATCTGGCTCTTCTCCTCCTCAGTCTGCTTCCCCTTACTATAGAGCCTAAGCTCTTCCGCTTTCCCTCTCCTTTTTTTCCATCCGTCACAACAATGCACCCCCATGGAAACGGCGCACTGTGCGCTCGCCTCGTCTACCACGTGCCAAGCTATACCACTATCAATGTACCCTTCGCCACACACCGGACGCCGACTTGTAGAGTACAGATGTAGACGTAGATTTACATGGTTCTTTGTATCACAGTCATTTTGGCTTCAGCATCACTTCGGGTTACACAGCGACGACACAATTAATTGTACATTAATCTACCCCGCCCTCGTGAAGCACGCCCGGCGTGGAGACTGGTGGGGCGCGTGTTTTGCATTCCCTCCCAGCGGCGCCCCCTGGCGGCACAATCCGGCTGTCGTGATTGCGATCACGTGACGGCTGGCCCGAATATCGCGGGGCGACGCCCGCAGATACGTCGCTAATTAGCCGACCCCGGGCCGGGCGCCATCAGCATAACCCAAACACTTGTGGCGGCGTCTGTTAATTTAATAAGATATATTTGCTATTGTATGCGGTGCAGACATGCGTACAACATCATACGGAGCAAACAAGATTGCTCGTAAGTTCCTTCGGCGCTTCAGAAGAAGACTGCGCACACGTTACGAGACACACAGAAAAATGGTACATATCACTCGATAGGGCATCTCTCCAAGTTTCGATTCCTTGTGTGCGACGTGTCGTAGTTGCTCTACGCCAGTGGTAACACTCTGAGGAGTAAAATAAAATTTTCTGAGGGGTAAAAACTAAACGATTCGATTCTGTTTCAGTCATAAAACTATTTTTTTTCAAAAGATCATTACGATTATCTCAGTTTTATATGATTATCTAATTTACTAATAATTACTTTTTCTCAATTAGTAGCTTCAGTACGGTGGAGGTTACAGTATCCTCACATAGTCCATCCATTACACACTTAGTGGTACTTTGTCCCATACATCGCTGATGATAAAAGTGAGACATATGTTTAACAAATGCTAAATATCTCAACAAATGTCTTCTCCAACTTGTAGATAGTAGCTGCAGTAGTCCAGAAATTGTTTCATTACTCGCTTAGAAACAGATAAATGAATTAATTGACTGCACGACAGAGCAGTAACTACATGAGGACTACTATAGTGCTTACACAGTATTATTAATATTATTATTATTTTGTAGCGAGCAGATTGTGCTCATGTGGGAGCGATCTAGATGCTTGTAAAACAATAAACTGGTAGCCAAGATCGCAGGAATTATTTTTATTCCATGATTACCGGTTTCGTCGAAACTAAAGCCGCCATCATCGGATATTAGGACATATACGGGTTACAACATCAAGGAAAGCTTGCGCTTGTATGTGATGGAGACACTTAACATTTATAATGTCATCTCTCTTGGGCACCTATCTGCTACTTACGACGATTTTGTAAGACCTGCGTGTTATAGGCAACTATTAATATCATTATTGTTTGCCTTGATGTTGTAACCTGTATGTGTCCTAAGATCCGATGATGACGGCTTTAGTTTCGCCGAAACCGGTAATCATGGAATAAAGAGAATTCCTGCGATCTTGGCTACCAGTTTTTTGTTTTACAATTATTATTATTATTATGATTATTATTATTGTTATTATTAGTTGTAGTAGTAGTAGTGACTGTGGTTAGACACAAAGCATTAACAGCTTGAAGTCTTCCAATTTCTGCCAGTTCAGAAGTAAGAAATGTAGCAATCAGGTAATTTACAAACAGTAAGTACAGTGCACACATTTTAGAGTGGTTCATTTTAAATGGGGTTACAGTGTACAGGTCAAGGCAGTGCCACAATGGAGATGAATAATGTTGAGGAAGTATGTTTTGTGGCTAGTTTCTACCCTAACTGAGGAAAGTTAGCTTTCTTTTCTGAGAAGCAGCTGTGGGTTGTACTTGCGATGCACCACGAATTTCTTAGTCATTCATTCTAACACCCTTCCCACCTTCACCCATCCCCCCCCCCCCCCCCCCCCACACACACATACATACATACACAAATTAAACATAATTCACCTTTCATTACTTTAGAAATAAAGGTGTTCCAAGAGAAGTCTTTCATTCTATAGCTTAGTTAGGAGCTAAAGTTGGTGATAATGTGTGTGTGTGGTGGGGGGGGGGGGGATGGGGTTGGTACTAGCTAATG
This sequence comes from Schistocerca piceifrons, assembly GCF_021461385.2. Taxonomy (NCBI): domain Eukaryota; kingdom Metazoa; phylum Arthropoda; class Insecta; order Orthoptera; family Acrididae; genus Schistocerca; species Schistocerca piceifrons. Next base: position 89,857,873 of record NC_060142.1, read on the forward strand.
TCTAATTGCACTGAGGGGTAATGGTCTAAGAAAGGTTGGGCAGCACTGCTCTAGGCAATAGGCGTGTCAAAACACCTAGACAACCCACAGTTCTCACACAGTTGTCTTCTGAAACCCCACAGACACACATGAATAACCCTGTATTGTTTTGGACTGTTTGAACCTAGCACCGTAGGGAACGACATCCGAACGAGCAGAATGTACCGGGTGAACAAAGGGTCAGTATAAATTTGAAAACTGTATAAATCACGGAATAATGTAGATTAAGAAGTACAAATTGACACACATGCTTGGAATGATATGAGGTTTTATTACAACAAAAAAATACAAACGTTCAAAAAATGTCCGACAGATGGCGCTTCATCTGATCAGAATAGCAATAATTAGCATAACAAAGTAAGACAAAGCAAAGATGATGTTCTTTACAGGAAATGCTCAATATGTCCAACATCATTCCTCAACAACAGCTGTAGTCGAGGAATAATTTTGTGAACAGCACTGTAAAACATGTCCTGTATTATGGTGAGGCATTGGCGTCGGATGTTGTCTTTCGGCATCCCTAGAGATGCCGGTCGATCACGATACACTTGCGACTTCAGGTAACCACAAAGCCAATAATCGCACGGACTGAGGTCTGGGGACCTGGGAGGCCAAGCATGACGAAAGTGGCGGCTGAGCACACGATCATGACCAAACGATGCGCGCAAGAGATCTTTCACGCGTCTAGCAATACTTTTTTTTTGTTCTAATAAAACCCTATGTTATTCCAAGCATGTGTGTCAGTTTTTACCTTTCTATCTACATTATTCCGTGGTTTATTAAGTTTTCAAATTTATATTGACTTTTCGATCACCTGGTCCATTCTTCTCGGATGAGGTTTGTGATGTGTCACTATTGTGACGGGGAACATAGAATAAATCCAAAGTCTGTTTCAGAAGCATTCAACTTATGACTAGTATCATCATCACAAAACTAGAAGGGGAAACTAAATGTACATAATGGTAATAAGAGGGGGAGTAATGTTTCAGCTATCACCTGGAGAAAATAAAGTTACGTAGTCATGTTTCGTTTGTTTGCAGAAATATGTCCGAAGTCCTCGAACACAAATCTCGCGCCGCAGCGTCGTAGTCCAACGCTAGAGGAGGCAAACCGAAATGGCGCAGACCATCACCTCTTTGTCAACGAGCCTCGGTAGCCTCTTGGTCTAAATAGCAGTAAGATACCAGGAAAACGTCTGCCCTACTACCGGATGTTAACGAAGGTTCGAGCATGTAAGATATACACTCCTGGAAATGGAAAAAAGAACACATTGACACTGGTGTGTCAGACCCACCATACTTGCTCCGGACATTGCGAGAGGGCTGTACAAGCAATGATCACACGCACGGCACAGCGGACACACCAGGAACCGTGGTGTTGGCCGTCGAATAGCGCTAGCTGCGCAGCATTTGTGCACCGCCGCCGTCAGTGTCAGCCAGTTTGCCGTGGCATACGGAGCTCCATCGCAGTCTTTAACACTGGTAGCATGCCGCGACAGCGTGGACGTGAACCGTATGTGCAGTTGACGGACTTTGAGCGAGGGCGTATAGTGGGCATGCGGGAGGCCGGGTGGACGAACCGCCGAATTGCTCAACACGTGGGGCGTGAGGTCTGCACAGTACATCGATGTTGTCGCCAGTGGTCGGCGGAAGGTGCACGTGCCCGTCGACCTGGGACCGGACCGCAGCGACGCACGGATGCACGCCAAGACCGTAGGATCCTACGCAGTTCCGTAGGGGACCGCACCGCCACTTCCCAGCAAATTAGGGACACTGTTGCTCCTGGGGTATCGGCGAGGACCATTCGCAACCGTCTCCATGAAGCTGGGCTACGGTCCCGCACACCGTTAGGCCATCTTCCGCTCACGCCCCAACATCGTGCAGCCCGCCTCCAGTGGTGTCGCGACAGGCGTGAATGGAGGGACGAATGGAGACGTGTCGTCTTCAGCGATGAGAGTCGCTTCTGCCTTGGTGCCAATGATGGTCGTATGCGTGTTTGGCGCCGTGCAGGTGAGCGCCACAATCAGGACTGCATACGACCGAGGCACACAGGGCCAACACCCGGCACCATGGTGTGGGGAGCGATCTCCTACACTGGCCGTACACCACTGGTGATCGTCGAGGGGACACTGAATAGTGCACGGTACATCCAAACCGTCATCGAACCCATCGTTCTACCATTCCTAGACCGGCAAGGGAACTTGCTGTTCCAACAGGACAATGCACGTCCGCATGTATCCCGTGCCACCCAACGTGCTCTAGAAGGTGTAAGTCAACTACCCTGGCCAGCAAGATCTCCGGATCTGTCCCCCATTGAGCATGTTTGGGACTGGATGAAGCGTCGTCTCACGCGGTCTGCACGTCCAGCACGAACGCTGGTCCAACTGAGGCGCCAGGTGGAAATGGCATGGCAAGCCGTTCCACAGGACTACATCCAGCATCTCTACGATCGTCTCCATGGGAGAATAGCAGCCTGCATTGCTGCGAAAGGTGGATATACACTGTACTAGTGCCGACATTGTGCATGCTCTGTTGCCTGTGTCTATGTGCCTGTGGTTCTGTCAGTGTGATCATGTGATGTATCTGACCCCAGGAATGTGTCAATAAAGTTTCCCCTTCCTGGGACAATGAATTCACGGTGTTCTTATTTCAATTTCCAGGAGTGTAGGTGTTCATTCTTCCCGCGCCCTATACGAGATAGGAATAATAGAGAATTGTAAAGGTGGTTGGATGAAACCTCTGCCAGGCACTTTAATGTGATTTGCAGAGTATCCATGTAGATGTAGATAGGGATTAGCTTCCTAGATGTCTGGCACGAAGACTTCTTAAGTAATTCAACCCAGTACGTATCCTCGACAGTGAGAGTTCATCACAGACAAGGGTATTGTTAGGGGTGCTCCAGAGAAGTGTGATAGAACGCCTCTTACTCTCTGTATACATAAATTTTCTTTCGGATAAGGAGACACCAATCTGTGGTTGTTTGCTGATCACACCGTAGGGTACGTGAAGGTGTCGACGTTGAGTGACTGTAGCACAATATAACATGATTCAGATCATATTTTTATGTGGCGTGACGAATGACAGCTAGCTCTAAATGCAGAAAAATGTAAGTCAATGCAGATGAGTAGCGAAAACAATCACGGAATTTGGAACATCCCTTAGAAAAATTTATGAATCACTGTGCTGATAGACCTCTTACGTTATTTGATTTTCAAACAGCTGAGCAGAACTGAACGTACTCAGACATTACTCTCTTTACTTATTCTGATCAACACTAAAGTGACACACAATATTTTTAGCGCAACGCAATCTTACTTTCAATAATCCCTACAAAAGAATGCCCTGGCTAACAATAACCTATACCTTTCATGAGTCACTTACCACATAAAATCTTCGTTACTCGAACTACTGCAATACAGCGAGCGCCAATACTGCCAGCTGAATAAAAGATTCTAATTACTGAAGGCACTAACTACTGATAGGCATAGTTAGCAAATGAAAGATTTTGATAGAGAACAAACAATGTATTTACTTTAATAATATTCAAAAGTCATCGTATATATATCAGTTTATGATATACAGTACTACAAATTTACTATTTCTGATGGACACACGTCCAGATCGTCAGCTCTCAAAATTCTGCAATCTCTCTCCCCACATCCACCATTGCTGGCGGCTCACCTCCAACTGCGCAACGCTACGCTCTGTTCACATCCAACTTCCCAACACTACAATTGCAAAAAATCCAACAATGCAAACCAGCCACAGACTGCACACAGAAGAGTCAGTGATTTTCATACAGAACGCTACGTGGCGTTACCAACATAAAAACCTAAACAGCCTACTTACAAATTTTCGAATGCAGCATTATTGGCGTGCTGCTTGGCGGAGTGACGACGAATAACGTCGTCACTTCGTAACGTTGCAAAGCTATATGAAATGGAACGAGCAGCTAAGGATGGTAGTAAGGAAAGCGAATGGTCAACTTCGTTTTATTGGGAGAATTTTATGGAATTTATCTATAAAGCACGCTGCGTATGGGACCCTAGTGCGGCCCATTCTTGGGTACTGTTCAAGTGTCGAGGTTTAAACCAGGCAGAATTGAAGGAAGACATCGACGCAATTCTGAGGCGTGGTGTTAGATTTGTTACCGGTAGGTTCGATCAACACGTGAGAATTACGGAGATACTTCATCATCATCATCATTTAAGACTGATTATGCCTTTCAGCGTTCAGTCTGGAGCACAGCCCTCCTTATACAGTTCCTCCATGATCCCCTATTCAGTGCTAACATTGGTGCCTCTTCTGATGTTAAGCCTATTACTTCAAAATCATTCTTAACCGAATCCAAGTACCTTCTCCTCGGTCTGCCCCGACTCCTCCTACCCTCTACTGCTGAACCCATGAGTCTCTTGGGTAACCTTGCTTCTCCCATGCGTGTAACATGACCCCACCATCTAAGCCTGTTCGCCCTGACTGCTACATCTATAGAGTTCATTCCCAGTTTTTCTTTGATTTCCTCATTGTGGACACCCTCCTGCCATTGTTTCCATCTACTAGTACCTGCAATCATCCTAGCTACTTTCATATCCGTAACCTCAACCTTGTTGATAAGGTAACCTGAATCCACCCAGCTTTCGCTCCCATACAACAGAGTTGGTCGAAAGATTGAACGGTGCACAGATAACTTAGTCTTGGTACTGACTTCCTTCTTGCAGAAGAGAGTAGATCGTAGCTGAGCGCTCACTGCATTAGCTTTGCTACACCTCGCTTCCAGTTCTTTCACTATGTTGCCGTCCTGTGAGAATATGCATCCAAAGTACTTGAAACCGTCCACCTGTTCTAACTTTGTTCCTCGTATTTGGCCCTCAATGCGTTTATATTTCTTTCCCACTGACATTACTTTCGTTTTGGAGATGCTAATCTTCATACCATAGTCCTTACATTTCTGATCTAGCTCTGAAATATTACTTTGCAAAATTTCAATCGAATCTGCCATCACAACTAAGTCATCCGCATATGCAAGACTGCTTATTTTGTGTTCACATATCTTAATCTCACCCAGCCAGTCTATTGTTTTCAACATATGATCCATAAATAATATGAACAACAGTGGAGATACTTCGCGAACTGAAATGGGAATGGATGGAGGGAAGACGAAGTTCTTTACGCGAAAGTCCAAAGAAAAACTTTAGAAAACTGGCATCTGAAACTCGTTTGAGAACGATTCTACTGCCGCCAACGTACACTTCGCGTAAGGACCATGAAGATAAGAGAAATTAGGGCTCGTGCGGAAGCATGTAGGCAGTCGGGTTTCCCTCTTTCTGTAGTGAGACAATGCACACTCCGCGACGAACCATGCGGTAGCTTGCGGAGTAAGTAGATGTAGATGTAGTTGAGGAACCTAGGCGGCAGATTTGTAGTAGGGGCGCGGAAGAATTTTAGATCTTTCTCTAGTGCTGCTCTCCCCCCACGTCTTGCTAGTTTTCAAGGGAAGCAACGTGTAGTGTCGGCCTGCACCAGAGGCGGGTGCTGCGCCATCGACGCATTCTCGACATGTCCGTCCAGCCACTTGTTCTCATCAGGCGTGCGGGCGTGACCCGCAACGCGACACCACGCCCCGCTGCCAGCTGCCGGCTGCCGGCTGCGAACCTCACCCAACCACCTCTCTGTCCCCAGGCAGCCACGTCCCTGTGCGCACGGCAGCCTCTTTCATTTTCATAAACTGTCGCCGCTCTCTAATTCCCTGCGCTGCAATCTACATGGTTCACTGAACCGAGAATATTTCGTCGTCCACCTCACCCCTCCCAACAGCTTTCTGGCTAGTCTCCGGGCAGTTATGCACTGTTCATTCGGTGTCATCAGTTTTCTTAATCCTTTGATGCTTTACCTCACGAACTCTCCTTACGTCAGTAGTTCCCAACCTTTCGTAGACCACTACCACTGAATGCAAACAGACATTAGCTACGTTGGTTGGTTGATTTGGGGGAGAGGACCATCGAATTAGAGAAGGATAGTGAAGGAAATCGGCCGTGCTCCTTCAAAAGAACCATCCCGTCATTTGCCTGCAGCGATGTAGAGAAATCTCGGGAAACCTAAATCAGGATTGCCGGACGCGGGTTTCAACCGTCGTCTCCCGAATGCGAGTCCAGTGTGCAAACCACTGCGCCACCTAGCTCAGTAAGACATTGGCTAGTAACCCCGCCCTCTTCCCCCTCACTGACATCTGTTACTTCCCTCCCCCCTCTCCCCGTCACTCTCTCCCATGTTATAACCAACTTTAGTACCTACCTAAACTGTAGAATGAAGAACTGTTCGTAAATCACTTGTTTGCTGCACACTTTACTTCCGAACTGGCAGAAATTCGAAAATTCAGGCGCTTAATGCTTTGTGCCTGACCACAGCCACTGATAGTAATAATAATAATAATAATAATAATAATGCCGTGTACAGCACTATAGTAGCCCTTATGTAGTTACTGTTGTGTCGTGCTGTCCGTTAATTCATTTGTTTGACTCGAAGGAAGTAATTAAATTATTTCTGGATTACTGCAGCTACTATCTACAAGTTGGAGAAAACATTTCTTGAGATGTTTAGCATTTGTTACGCATATGTCTCTCTTTTATCATTAGCGATGTATGGGACAAAGCACAAATATGTGTGTGGTGGGTGGACTACGTGAAGAACCTGTTATCTCCGCCACATTAATGCTACTAACTCACATACAGCAATATTTGATAACTTATATAATCAATATTTGAGTCTTACAAAATTGTAATCAAAGTAATGAGCTTTTGAAAAATAATTTTGTTTCATGACTGAAACAGAATCTTTTTGCTTGCGTTGGGATCCACGGCCTCTAAGTGTTTAATAAAAGAATACATCGTCAATTGTAGGCTGTATTGTGCTTTATTAGAATCGTGCTGTTAGCTGATTTCGGCAGTGACTCACTATCAAGTACATTTGCTATGTCATGTATTACATATCGTGCTCATTGTGTGATGACCACGATGCAGTAATACACGACGTAGCAAATGTACTCGATAATGGCGCACTGCCGATATTAGCTAATATCACGAATTTAATGAAGCACAATACAGCCCACAACGGATAATGTATTCTTTTACGAAACAGAATCGATGATATCACTTCTTTCTGTACCAGTCCCGTCCAAAAACGCAGTTTTCTTCCAGAACATGTTTTTCAATTTTTAATGAAAGTGGAACGTTGCTTTTTTTTTTAAGTACACTGTTTCCACAGCGTGTTTTAAATTAACTCTTATTTTACCTTCTAGTTTTTACCTCTTTTAATTAAAAAAACTAAGAAAATCGTTTCTCTTATACAGAAACACTCATTAAATTCATACTTCTACAAATTTAAAAATAATTTGGAAATATTACACCTTTTAAGTTACTATTTTCGTCAATGTGTATGTATATAAACTCTTTTGTTGGCTGGTTCTACAGCAGACACCATTCCCCCCCCCCCCCCCTTTCGTGCCCATTACGAACGAGGGGATGATCCAACAATAAAACAAAAAAATGATGCTTTCTCGTCGCTTTGGCGGTTGGAGTATAACATAATGCAAGCATAATAATTTTTGTTGTTGTAATTGGATAATATCGAAGGTGTCGAAATTAGCTAATTGCTACATAATGAAGTGAAGTGTTTATATCGAAATAGATGAAGAGTCTAAACATTTAAGAGTTGCTTGAGGCCAGAAACTTACTGTACTGCCTTAGTTTGTTGTACTGCGTTAAGTATTCATTAAATTTTGAAGACAAGTGGAGAGAGTGGTGAGCGGATTGTAAGTGGAGGTGCCTTCCAGTATAATAGAGGGATTTTGGGTTGGGAGGGGGGGAGGGGAAGGGGAAGGGAATGTGTCTAGCACCCTGTGCAGCTATTCTGCCAGAGCGAGCAAGCGGCAGCAAACGAACTGGGCGTCATTCACTCACAGCCTCGGCGCCTTACCACCGTCTGCGTGCCAGATCAGTCGGAACATCTTGGGGCGGGGGCGAGGAAACTGGCCTCGTCGGCCGAAATCCGCAACACCATCCGAGCGCAGCGGGGCGTTGCGTAAATCTCCACGCGAAATGCGCGTTTGGCCCCGAGGGTCCATAAAGTTCCAACTCACAACTCGCATTGCGCGCGTTTTATGGGAGGTCAAGAGTAGCAGTAAAAATAAATTCGGCCATGGGCAAAGTTTTGAGCGGCGGACCCGCCCTAGCTGCACGACCAGGCGACTTCATCTCTGCTTGCCAATTCTGGGGCTCCCACTGACGGCCAGCTATCCTCTCCGCAGGAGCTGTAAACTAGTTCACATCGTAACTCAAAAAACTATGATTCTGTCGGCGTTCAATGCCGTCCTCGGCGAAGATATTCTTCCACCCGAGCCGACCGCACATTCCTTTCCTGAGAAAACATCCACTAGGTGCTCTCTAGTCTGATATAAAAATGAATCTTCTCCGCCTGTCGCTAGATTAAGTTGCAATATAAGTACAGTGCTGGTCACCAGAACTGAAAAACCATGAAGTCAACCTGCAACGAACGTCAAGTTAATGTGATGGATGTGGAAATGATATTTTAATGCACTGGCGTCTCACAGAAGGATCTCCTTGAACAGTTAGACATTTACAAATGGTTCGAATGGCTCTGAGCACTATGGGACTTAAATTCTGAGTTCATCAGTCCCCTAGAACTTAGAACTACTTAAACCTAACTAACCTAAGGGCATCACACACATCCATGCCCGAGGCAGGATTCGAACCTGCGACCGTAGCGGTCTAGCGGTTCCAGACTGTAGCGCCTAGAACCGCTCGCCCACTCCGGGCGGCAGACATTTATATCCATAAGCTAAAATCACCTCAAAAAAATCCTTAACGAGAAAACGGCATCTGTGCAGAACTGTTTCTTCCAGAATTTCCAAGATATCCTGACACAAAAACACCAAAAACGACTTCTTATACGGAACCCCCGGTGCCCGAATTTTTTACTACCTACAGACGACATAATCTTCAGTTATACATTCCTTTTGTGTTTGACGACAGTGCTGACCGTAGCTTTGAACTTTAGTCGTGTTGTCATCCACAGGAATTAGTTGCTCTCGTCTGTGGAGTGAACTCAGTAATAAGTGAAATATTATGCGTCCTGTAGTGGTTTGTTTGATCATTACTTCCTGACGGCCGCTGTGACCGATGCTTTCGTTTGCTGATTCTGTCGGTTTTGTTTGAGCAATAATCTAGAAGCATGGGGCTGCGTATACAGCTGCTAGGTAACGTTGCGCGCAGCTTCTAACAACCCTACCACAACAAAGGTAAAATTTAATTATGATTGTAGTATTGCTCACGCTGCTAAATATTGCATTTTCGGGCAACAACAAAGTTACATTATGTGGCAGGTGTCATTAGAGCACAGTTAACAAAGTCTCTTCATGAAATAATGGATAAACTAGGCACTCATCTTTTCGTGTTTCCCACGCTGGTCTGGTTGTGAACTCATGGCTCAATCGTCGAAAATCTAGGTAGTGGTGACTCCAGGCTCGGATGCAATGAGGCCTAGGTGTTATTCTGCGATATTCAAAAGTTTTATAGATGTGTTTCATAAACCATTCTTGAAGATTAAACTTTCGTAAGTTAGCAAAATGGTGATGTAAAAAAGTAATCAGCACTCCGAATTTAAGTTACACTTCTTTTTTATTACTTTTGTTGCAATATCACGTAACTCACAAAACATAACTTCACAATATAAAACATACTTGAAAATATCTTCTTCACTGTTAAAGTTCTCATTTTATAAACTGACTACAATTTGCGTCTTTTCAACATGACGAACAAGACATGACTCTCTCTAATATCCGCTTACGCACCCAACAATCAGAGTTACATGTACGACAAAGATCATAGTGACAAAAGAAAGAATACACATAAGAATAATATCATTGCAACATAAACATACCGATGTATCAAAGTACCTCTACATTAATGAAATCAAATCTGAATGTTGTCTCAGAAATATGTTAACTACTTTTCAGAAACACGTCCTTTCTCCCTCTCCCTTTCTTCCCCAGGTCTACCTTCTGTTTCTAATGACCTTATCACCGATGGCACGTTAGGCGCTAATTTTTTTCCTTTAAGTATTGTACCTATTGCAAGCAGTATAAAGTAGCGAAGATGATTCGTTTACTTCCGGTTTCAAGTTTTGAGACTCCTATCGATTTTTCTGTTGCTTTCCCTATTTAATCAACAAACTGTTCTTCCGCCGAAGGCGCCGTAGTTGCACCTGTCACACTTTTCGCTGCTAACCGAACGCTACACTTTTGACGAGTCACTGTTCGCATGACATTGTAATCCAACAAAATAATGAAAACGGTGAAACCTTTTGTGGTAGGACTGTTATCGCGGATGTCGTCAGTTGCAGTTCGATGGACGACTTCCAGACGGTGATTATCGAACGTACTACCGGAACTGAATTCAGAATATTGAATTCGATGTATACAAACTGGACAATAGGATGAAGGTAAACGACACAAGAAATTAAAGGAGTTGGAAATAATGTCACCCCCTGCCGTGTTCTTTTTAAATATACGGACAACAGTGAAGGTGATTAAATCCTCTGTTGCCTCTCGTGAAGACAGTTTGTCCACAGGAAAACTCTAGTTGATGTTACGCATGCCTGAGAAGAATGTTATCCACTTACTGAGCACGTTCAATGGAATAAAAGAAGAGTAGGGTTTAACGTGCTGTAGGACGATGGGAAGACAAGCTAAGAATGAAAAAGGAGAAATGAAAAAATTAGTCTTGTCTTTTTTCTTGATAAACATCTCGGTGTTCACCGTTAACTGCCGATATAGGTAAAATCAGTGAAGAAAATTACGATTTTTGAAAATTTCCGTACTGTTACAATTTTTTGGTCGTATGCATGTGCCACACCCCCTTCTCCTCTTTTTACTCTACACTTCCTTTTACTGCTAATTACTTTGTCAATTAATGGGAACAAACAACAGATGTACCTAGAAGGATACGAAAAGATAATGACTTCTGATTTTCTGTTGATTTGTTTAAAAGTATGAACGTTTCGAATAGAAAGTGGGGTTTAACGAAATTCAGTTTTAGTTTCTCGACACTAAAGTGTCTAACTCTAAACAGCATTTTTGAGCGAGAAACATCAAATTTTATAACTTAAGAATATAAAAAGTTTAGATAACAGTGACCGCAGTGCTTTTCCAATGAATATGCGAAGTAAATCGAAGCGATAAATAAGAAGGTATTGACAATGTATACAGCGCAAGCACAATCTTCACTGGGTATTTAGGTTAATTGACTCTAAAGTACTTCCTGCTGTGTTTAGTTTTCAACATACCTGTAGTAATTGTGGCAGTATGTTGACAGTGACAAGGTTCACATTTCGAGAGAGATACATCTATTCCGCGAAGTTTACAAATACGATGTTCAAGTCTTCTGGTTTCCATTAAAAAACCATGTGGTTGTGTTTGACACCGTGAGAGGCTCAATTGTAAGCACAGGAGGCACCGATTTGTTTTGTGGATTGATAAACATGCTTCCACCAGAGCCTTGATTCATTGATTCCATCGAAATGTTTCCGATGTTATGTGAGAAGTAACGGACCAGTAACACTGTCTTGGGATACGCCCGAAGTTACTGTTACGTCCGAACATTTCTCGCCGTTACGAGTGACATACTGTGTGTTTTGTTTCTTACGAGCTCTTCAGTTCAGTCACGAAGCAAGTCATATATTCCGTACGTGCGTACTTCGTTCATTAGGCGACAATGCGGCACTGTATATGGAAGTCGAAGAATACAGCTTCACATGAGCGAAAGATGGGTTTCACACGATGTGTTTCTTGCAGAATCCGTGTTAATCCCTACAGAGGAGATTTTGGATCCCCAGTAATGTCATGAGACGAGAGCATAAAATACGTTCGAATATCTTACAACATACTAACGTCAGCAGTACACGCTTATAGTTTTGTGCGTCTATTCAACGGCTATTTTTGGAAATGGGAATGACTTGTGAAATTTTTTCCTTCCACTTAGTGATAAACGTTCGCCTCTCCAGCGACTTACGGCACACTGCTACTAGAAGTGGGGCATGTTTTTCTCCAGAGTCTACGCAGAACCGTACTGGTATCCCATCAGGTCCAGCTGCCTGCAATTTCCATTGATTTTCTATCTCTCAATCACTTATATCAAGATCTTTCATTTTGACATTCGTGTGACGATTATTTACGAGACATTGAGATGTTACATACCACTATTTCAAACAGAATCTCGCTACTAGACGTTACTACTGGGCGGAGAGGTCGGAGCCGCAAAAATGACAGACCAATATCTGTAACGTCCGTTTGCTGCAGAATTCTTGAACCTATTCTCAATTGGAACATGACAGATTTCCTTGAGACGCCAAAGCTTCTCTCCAAAAATCAGCACGGATTTAGAAAGCTTTGCTCGTGCAAAACTCAGTTTCCCCTTTTCTTGCACGATACTCTGCGAACCTTGGATGAAGAGCAACAGGCACATTCCCTACTCCTAGATTTCCGAAAACGTTTGACACGGTATCCCCGTGCAGACTGTTAACGAAGGTACGAGCGTACGGAATAGGTTCCCAGATACCTGAGTGGCTCATAATTTAGTCTGAGCGCTAATGACCACTGTAGTTGTGCGCCCTAAAACCACAAAAAAAGAAGAACGTGAGTGGCTCGAAGACTTTTTGAGTAATAGAACCACTTATGTTGTCCTCGACAGCGAGTTTTCATCAGAGATAAGTGTGTCGTCAAGTGGTGTCCCAGGGAAGTGTTATAGGACCTATCTTGTTTTCTGTATGTATAAATGATGTTTCGGACTTTGTTGAGTGTCTATAGAAGGATCCAAGATGACGTAGACAGCGTTTCCAACTGGTGTGATAAGTGGCAGCCTACTCTAAACGTAGATGGTTCTAATGGCTCTGAGCACTATGGGACTTAAAATTTGGAGGTCATCAGTCCCCTAGAACTTAGAACTACTTAAACCTAACTAACCTAAGGACATCACACACATCCATGTCCGAGACAGGATTCGAACCTGCGGTCGTAGCGGTCGTGCGGTTCTAGATTGTAGCGCCTAGAACCTGTCGGCCACTCCGGACGGCTCTAAACGTAGAAAAAATAAGTTAACGCAGATGAGTAGGAAAAATAATCCCGTAATATTGGTATACAGCATTAGTAGTATGCTGCTTGACACAGCCACGTCGGTTACATAGCTAGGTGAACGTTGCAAAGCGACATGAAATGGGGCGAACACCTAAGGAAGGTAGTAGTCAAGGGGAATAGTCCACTTTGGGCTATTGGGAGAATTTAGGAGAGTGGTGTACATCCATGAAGTAGTCCACATATAGAACACTGGCGCAACTGGTTTCTCAGCACTGTCAGCGTGTTTGGTCAGATTAAAGGAAGACATGGAAGCAATTCAGAGGCAGTCTGCTAGATTTTTTCCGGTAGATTCGATCAACAAGCGAATATGCTGGAGGTGTATCGTGAAATCAAATGGAAATACCCGGAAGGGAGACGACGTTCTTTTCGCGAAACAGTGATGAGAAAATTTTTTTTAGAGAGAACTCCGCGAACACTTGTATTTTGAACAAATTTTTGTTAAGGCATTACCAGTTTCGTGGCATATAGTCAAATCATCAAAAAAAAATGGCTCTGAGCACTATGGGACTTAACATCTTAGGTCATCAGTCCCCTAGAACTTAGAACTACTTAAACCTAACTAACCTAAGGACATCACACAACACCCAGCCATCACGAGGCAGAGAAAATCCCTGACACCGCCGGGAATCGAACCCGGGAACCCGGACGTGGGAAGCGAGAACGCTACCGCACGACCACGAGATGCGGGCAGTCAAATCATCAGTTGCGTATGTAAACAGTAAGTGATGTACGCCTATGCATCAAACTGTACTTCGGAGAATTAAAACATGGTAATCAAAAAGCCTAACGGTAGCAGTCAAAACCATAAAGTCCATAGTGAATTAATAAATAGCTGGGCGACGGAAAATAATTGCGCGGCTACAACCAAAGAACGAAAGAGAAACTGTGGACCGAAAGCAACATTGCCGTCGAGATAAGAAGAAGGATTACCAGCAAGTCAGCACAACACCAAACCATAGCTGTGGTATTACTTTGGTGTATATCGTTTCAATCACTGTCCTTGTTTATGAAATGATAATTAAATCAAGAGCCTACGTTGCCGACAGGCGTTGATATACATGAACGGGGACAGTTGAAAATGTGTGCCCCGACCGGGACTCGAAACCGGAATCTCCTGCTTACACGGCAGACGCTCTATCTATCTGAGCCATCGAGGACACAGAGGATAGTGCGACTGCAGGGACTTTAACCCTTGCACGCTCTCCGTGAGACCCACATTCCCAACTTAATGTCCACACACTACATTAGTAGTGCCCCTGCCCATTACACTCATTACTCGCGGAAGATAACCTTACCGAGGCCCGTAAGAGTTCGGGCAATACGTGTGCATCCGGTTAGCCTTAACTGTATAAAGATGAGCCGTGGTAAAATTTGCTGTTTTGAAGAGTGCGCCGCAGCGCGTAGTGTGAAGCAGTCGCCCTCCGTTTCTGGCGGAGGCGCAGCTGTGGCAATCGCAACTTTGGTGTCTCCCTCTGGTGGGAAAGGGGAAAGGTTGCCTGTTCACGTGCATTTAAGGGGCGCTATGAGCTCGCCAGGGGGTCAATCTGGGTCACTCTCTCCTCCCCAGCCTGTCTCTCGTCCGAATTTGTTAGGCTGTTAGTGTCTGTCTGTCGTACGGAGTGCTAGTATATCTGTCGTTCGGTCAACATTTAAAGCCGGCAAAATGAGAGTCTTTCCACTCCGCCAGTAAGAGAACTCAGCTGGTAGTCGCCCGGTCGGGGCTTAGTTCCTGCATCTGAGTCTGCGCGTTAAGCCGCCAGTCTACTCGAGTTGCTCGGGCAACGGTCATTGGCGGTTGGATCGATCGGTTGGTCGGTCGCGCACTGAGACACTACATGACTTGTCCGCCTTGAGCATCGGCGCATGTGAGGTCCCCACGTGAGTCCAGTGGGCCGCGCCGTGTAGAAAGGGGTAGTAGCTTCGCGGTCGACACGAGAGCAACAGGACTCAAACCACGACATCGGGCTGGCCGGTGCGAGCTGCGACGCCGTGAGATGGGAGGTCGGCGCGTCTTCCTGCGTCCGTTGAAGCGGCTGGCAGCCGACGGTTCGGGAGAGCGTTTTGGGTGCTTCGCCAGGTCTTCGCCAGAAATCGCGGTTTATTAGAAGGTAAGTGATTGGAGTTGGGGCGCGTTAGAGAAATCTGCGCTTCGGGTTGTTCAGTAATCCCCCTGTCAATCTGCCATACGTTGATAGCTGTCTCTGTCATGTTTGTCGGATTCGGTGTTATCGAATTTATTGCTTAAGGTGTAAAGGCCGAATTCCTGAAATATGTTTTTATCTTGCCTATCATCTTGAGAGGTGGTATATGTGTAATGTAGAGCATGTTTGTACATTTTATGTAAGACTGCATTCCATGGGTTTTTATTTAAATGGTCATTTTGGTATATAAAGTTGCCACCCTTCTTCCACCGTAAGAGTTTTCTTTAAAAAAAAGTTGCACTTTTGGTGGCAAGTAATATTTTTAATGTGAGTGTTTGTACCATTCCATCCCTCCTACGGGGTGCATAGTTTATCTGTTTGTGTGAGTTGTTAAAATTTATAGTTTAAAGTAATCTGGTGTGTTGCAGATTGGCACCAGTGTAGTCTTTCCGATGTTGTTGTGAGCGGTCGTGACTACGGCCGTGTTAGAAGGGAGCGGCAAGGTTCTCAGCCCGAAAGGTCAAACTGTCAAAAATTTGTTCTGTCTGCCTCTGAATAAATTGTAACTTGATATTTAGAGGGTGATTTCTGATTATAAATTTTAAATCTGTTTAAAAAAGAAAAAAGGAAGGGTTTTTAGGAATAAAATTTCCATTTGTTGAAAGAAATTTGTTTTCATCAGTTACCCACTGGCAACTACTTCCACGCTCGTATAGTGTGATTAAATGTGTTAATGTTCTTGTTGAATCGCTAGTAAATACAGTAAATTCTGTAAGAAAAGATTTTGAAAGTAAATCCACGGTTCAATCTCCATATGTCCTTGTTTATTTTTCGTTGTTTAGATATGTACCTGATAATGTGGCTATAAGCGAAGAAAGTATCTTAATAAAATTGGTTCAAAAAAGAGATGGTTGCGGAGCTCTTGCTGGAAAATGTAGTACAACAGCTACGAATGCTCCGACTACAGACTCGTTCGTACTATTGAGAAACTCAAGAGAACCAGCGTTTGAAGCAGACTGCAGACTGATTCTACTGCTGCCAGCGCAGATTTCGCATAAGGAACACGAAGATCGCGTAAGATACATTAGGACTCTTACGAAAGAATATAGACAGTTTTCCCCTCTATCAATGTACGAGTGAAACAGCAGAGGAAATGCGTCTTAATGGTACAAGATACCGTCCGCCTTATTCCGTTCAGTGGCTTGCGAAGTATGTATGTTGATGTAGATGTATAATACACTACTGGCCATTAAGATTGCTACACCACGAAGATGACGTGCTACAGACGCGAAATTTAACCGAGAGGAAGACGATGCTGTGATATGCAAATCATTAGCTTTTCAGAGCATTCACACAAGGTTGGCGCCAGTGGCGACACCTACAACGTGCTGACATGAGGAAAGTTTCCAATCGATTTCTCATACACAAACAGCAGCTGACCGGCGTTGCCTGGTGAAACGTTGTTGTGTTGCCTCGTGTAAGGAGGAGAAATGGGTACCATCACCTTTCCGACTTTGATGAAGATCGGATTGTAGCGTATCGCGATTGTGGTTTATCGTATCGCGACATTGCTGCTCCCGTTGGTCGAGAGCCAATGACTGTTAGCACAATATGGAATAGGTGGGTTCAGGAGGGTAATACGGAAAGCCGTGCTGGATCCTAGCTGCCTCGCATCACTAGCAGTCGAGATGACATGCATCTTATCCGCATGGTTGTAACGGATCGTGCAGCAACGTCTCGATCCCTGAGTCAGCAGATGGGGACGTTTGCAAGACAACAACCATCTGCACGATCAGTTCGACGACGTTTGCAGCAGCATGAACTATCAGCTCGGAGACCGTGGCTGCGGTTGCCCTTGACGCAGCATCACAGGCAGGAGCGCCTGCGATGGTGTACTCAACAACGAACCTGGGTGCACGAATGGCAAAACGTCATTTTTTCGGATGAATCCAGGTTCTAGAATGAGATTTTCACTCTGCAACGGAGTGTGCGCTGATATGAAACTGCTTGGCAGATTAAAACTGTGTGCCCGACCGAGACTCGAACTCGGGACCTTTGCCTTTCGCGGGCAAGTGCTCTACCAACTGAGCTACCGAAGCACGACTCACGCCCGGTACTCACAGATTTACTTCTGCCAGTATCTCGTCTCCTACCTTCCAAACTTTACAGAAGCTCTCCTGCGAACCTTGCAGAGCTAGCACTCCTGAAACAAAGGATACTGCGGAGACACGGCTTAGTCACAGCCTAGGGGATGTTTCCAGAATGAGATTTTCACTCTGCAGCGGAGTGTGCGCTGATATGGTTCAAAAATGGCTCTGAGCACTATGGGACTCAACTGCTGAGGTCATTAGTCCCCTAGAACTTAGAACTAGTTAAACCTAACTAACCTAAGGACATCACAAACATCCATGCCCGCGGCAGGATTCGAACCTGCGACCGTAGCGGTCTTGCGGTTCCAGACTGCAGCGCCTTTAACCGCACGGCCACTTGCGCTGATATGAAACCAGATTCTGTTTACAGCATCATGATGGTTACATCCGTGTTTGGCGACATCGAGGTGAACGCACATTGGAAGCGTGTATTCGTCATCGGCAAACTGGCGTATCACCCGGCGCGGTGGTATGGGGTGCCATTGGTTACACGTCTCGGTCACCTCTTGTTCGCATTGACGACACTTTGAACACTGGACGTTACATTTCAGATGTGTTACGATCCGTGGCTCTACCATCCATTCGATCCCTGCGAAACCCTATATTTCAACAGGATAATGCACGACCGCATGTTGCATGTCCTGTACGGGCCTTTCTGGATACAGAAAATATTCGACTGCTGCCCTGGCCAGCACATTCTCCAGATCTCTCACCAATTGAAAACGTCTGGTCAATGGTGGCCGAGCAACTGGCTCGTCACAATACGCCAGTCACTACTCTTGATGAACTGTGGTATCGTGTTGATGCTGCATGGGCAGCTGTACCTGTACACGCCATCCAAGCTCTGTTTGACTCAATGCCCAGGCGTACCAAGGCCGTTATTACGGCCAGAGGTGGTTGTTCTGGGTACTGATTTCTCAGGATCTATGCACCCAAATTGCGTGAAAATGTAATCACATGTCAGTTGTAGTATAATATATTTGTCCAATGAATACCAGTTTATCATCTGCATTTCTCCTTGGTGTAGCAATTTTAATGGCTATTTACGACGTCTTACACGCGCGTGCGTAGCAGTAAGGCTGCGGCGCATGTGACCAGAATTT
This sequence comes from Schistocerca piceifrons, assembly GCF_021461385.2. Classification (NCBI taxonomy): domain Eukaryota; kingdom Metazoa; phylum Arthropoda; class Insecta; order Orthoptera; family Acrididae; genus Schistocerca; species Schistocerca piceifrons. The sequence goes on from NC_060142.1 coordinate 89,876,509, forward strand.
CAGAAGGCATTCCAGGCGCACGCTTGCCGGACCTGCGGGGCTGTTCCACTGCCCCTCCCTCCGCCCGCCCCTCTCACTGGCCGCTGGCTCTCTATTAAATAGCCGGCGAGATCGCCTAGAATGACAAAGGCGGCGTAATTACCGACTGGCAATTAGCCCATTAGGGCGGCTAGTGGCTCGCACCACCTGCCAAAGCGGCGCCCCGGGCCCGGCGCTGGCGTGCGGGTTAGCCGCCGCGGGCATTACACACCCCACACTCCACTCACGCCCGCCCCCGCTGCGGCCCCAAAGCCACCACATTACGCGACGCGACCCCGCTGCAGTTTTTAAACAGCATGCCTGCGTTACTGATACTCTCCCCCCCCCCCCCCCCCCCTCATCGCTCCCACCCCAAAACTTCCTAAGGACCACACTTTACGGCCGCCAATTACTTTTGCACGCTCGCTATGCGGAGAAGAAATTATCCCATTCGACTCCAGAATTCATTTACGCGACCATTAAGTTCTTGGCAGGTAGCGATTACGCGGCGATCGTTTACAAAATAGCGCTTTCAGGGCACATTCCGCCGCCTTTACACTTAACAGAATTCCAGCGCCGGAGTTACGCGGTTCCTTCAATATTCGCAAATTGCGCAATGGCGGTGCTTGTCCGTAATTATAAAGAAACGACTTTAAATACAGAAATAATTACGACCTTTTTCGACCGCCACAATATCGGTAGGAACATTTCTTTGAAAACTGCCCACAAAATAATATTCTGCATTTCCCTTCGCCCATTTCGAGATCCCATCTCATGCTGACACTTCGTGCTTTCTTCACTGTCAGAGTCATTCGGAAAAGCATACTGAACAAAGCACTTTTATTGTAGTTTAATGGCGCCGTAATTCACTCGTCATCAACATTATCGGCTTACCACTTCAGTTGCGGGGTGTGATTTACGAGCGATCTCTGCCCAAGGACCATCTTATCTTCCTTCACTTAGTCCAGCCGCCTCTTCCTTGGTCTTCTTACAGGCCCTCTGCCTTTCACAGCTGTATGTAGCATTGCTTTGCTATCCTTCCCTCGTCTATTCGTTTGACGTGGCCAAAGCATCTCACACGGGCTCTTGTCACTTTTTCTTTCAAGAAAGTGCACACTACATCTTCTTCATTTTTTCGTTTCATACCCTATCCTTCCTTAAATGTTGGACCATGGTTCGTAAATACTTCATTTACGTTATTCGAAGTTTGCTGTCGACTTGTTTGGTTGTTCTGCAGGTGTCTGGGTCACACGTTATTATGGGGATAAAGAATGACTGAAGGAGAGTATGTTTTGATCCTAAGGGGACTTGTTGGTAGAAGGGAGCAGATTTTTGAGTTCGGTTATTGATCTCATGGTGTAACCTGTTACCACTTGAAATGATGGCCCCGATACATTTGTACTGGCCTACTGTTTCCAGCTCTGTATCTTCCAGCCTTATTATTACTTTCTTGTTCTGCTTCTTGACTGACATTCTAAATGTTTTTCATTTATCTATTGTTAATACGTGTGCATTTTGATGGTCATTCGTCACTTAATAGCTTTTGGTAATCAGTCAGGCAATGCTTGTAACTGACTGAGGTAGCTATTTAATAGAAATGTGCACCTCTTAACAGCAGCAACCGAATGAAACAACAAAAAATGCAATTAGATGAGCCACCTACAAGGATTGGGAATGTACACATGGTACAGCTAATTTTGTCACATTGCCTGAATGTGCGGCTAGAAAAACTACTAAATATTTGCTTCAATTGTTTTATTTAACTGAAAGACTATAAGTAAATAAAGTAGGCTTAAGCTGAAACAACATTTATTAACATGCCAAGAAAAAAACGAGATTTCATTCAAAATTTATTGAATTTTCCATTAAATTTCACTTATCGCTAGAGCTTTTCACCGTTGCTTTGACTTCGTATATTAATTCCTGAGATGCGCTTTCTGAATGTGGAAGGCTGACGTAATCAAGTCTGCTAAATACTGCTACGTCTTGAAATGTCTTACATGTCGTTAGGCAGTGATTACATTGCAGTATGTCCAAAAAGATAACTTTGATCAGTCTCTTTAGTTTCAAGACTGCTACGAAAGTGCTTCACTAAAGTCCATTACAAAAGGAGTGACGTCTGTTGTAAAAACGTTGAAGCTACGATAGCTTTATGAAACTAATTATTAGTTTGAGAAAGAGAATAAACTAAAACGTTGGTGGATGAGAACTACGTTTCAGTTCCTGGGATAAGCGGCTTTTCACAGTTAACGGGCACGCTAAGAAGTCTACCAATGTAGTAAACGTGCTGTAGTCTGCGACACGTTTTCAGACGAAGAAAGAATGAATGGATATAGTTGCACGTCATTTGACTTAGTTCGTGCTTCAACGATTTTTGTTTGGTGTGCATCCACACGATTTTTATTTACAGAATCTCTCAAGGGGAGAGCTGCGATGATTCCCTAGAGGAGGCAAAGCCTTTGAGATACTCTTGTCGGTCTTCATTAACGCATATTTTACAAATTGCAAAGGACATTTAGCTGACTTTGCGTTGTTTCCAAGGAAAACGACGAGTAAACAGTCTCATTTCGTCCCGTATTACATTTATTTACAAGACTCCCAGTGAATATATCGTGCATTAAACTACTTTTCAGTATTTACATAATTTCCAATGGCTGTAACATACTCTTTTTCACTGTAGTAACTGTGCGTAGGTCACCACACAACTGAGAAATGATGATACGTTTCCGTCTAATTCGTCATTTTGCATCCTTTGCAGTAGTCTCGTCAGTCTTCACTCCTGACTTATTTCTTGTTTTCACACGAAAATTAGAAATTAATCTGTCAGTCTGGTGGCCGTGGTAATGCGCCTCTTCTCCAATACTGTTTACTAACGAGTCGTCATTTGAATGGAGTTTCGATAGTAATGTAATTATCCCTAGGTTCCATCCTCCATAGATACTGTTAGTGCGATCGCGCGTTCCACTGCAAAACCACATATCTCTGGGCATATGCCGGCCGCTGTGGCCGAGCGGTTCTCGGCGCATCAGTCCAGCACCGCGCGACTGCTACGGTCGCAGGTTCGAATCCTGCCTCGGCCATGGATGTGTGTGATGTCCTTAGGTTAGTTAGGTTTAAGTTGTTCTAAGTTCTAGGGGACTGATGATCTCAGATGTTAAGTCCCATAGTGCTCAGAGCCATTTTTTTCTGGGCATATGATCGTTATCGAGCCACTGGCCCAGAAACAGACGTATAAATCTTGAAGCTTCTTGTTTTAAAACGTGCTCTTCTGAACAGACAACCAACAATCATTTATAATTTCCAAGCGAAGGTAACCTAAATCAGAGTACATTCTTACGTAACAGTGTATTTTTTCGTTTTCTTTATGGGCAGAAACAATGAACTTGTTTCACAAACGTTGATTAGAATGAAAATTGCAACCCATAATCTCTGTATCGGGAAACAAACTTGTAGCTAATTGGGCAATAGCAATTTCGAAGTCCATCTCGGGGGAAGCAAAGTTGCAGCCCAACACATTGGCTTTACTACTTAAATCAAGAGATCATAATATGCTTTCCGTTTTTTGTTCGGTAGCTAAACGAAGACGGCTGGAATGGTGTACATTTTCTCCCAAGAACTTGTAGGATCGGCATGAAGTGTAAAAAAAAATTGTCTAAACTATTCGTTCGAAATCTTGAACGTCCAACCCACAAAGAATGATTTCACAACCTGCTAAAGATGATTTTCCCTTTTCGTTGTAGACACCAATATTCTTTCATTCAGTCCCTTGTTGCTATATGGAAATAAAAATTTACTGCCGTCATTAATTAGTAGACAATTTCCTTGAAAGAATATTCCTTCAGAGTCGGTCAGTTCTTGCATAGCTTCCATATTTTTTTCTAATGCGATGCAGTTACAATTTCACACTTCTATGTGATGGCAACCATGTTAGTAAGATGTAGCCACGGCTGAAACGCTGCTTTTTCAACGTAAATTGATCAGATTGTAGTATCTCTTTCTTTTGCACGCTTTTCTGTACGTACAAAATGTTTTTACCCTCCATTTGCTGTGTTATCTGGAATACAAACATGGTTACTCTTATCTAAAACTGTCTTATTTTTTGCGAATAGTCTTCCGTCCCATTGATACTTTATCATGTTTACACAACGCGTTAGGTTACATCTTCTTTGGTGGTTTAGACACCCATTCCCATTGTAAATCAATAAAGGCTTCACTTTCGTAGTCCCAGTCAAATTCATCTTCACAAAACTTTGTGTTTTGTTTGACTTCATGCACAAAGGTAAGAAGAGGTGGGTTAGAGAGTGGTGTGGCAACTGTCGTAGTTGGAAAGCTGGACAGGAGCAGAAATGATTAGGGAACAAGCTAACGAACAGAAGATTTATTTAACTTGTGTTTCTGCCAACGTAGAAAGACTCAATACAAAGAGTGCAGCGAGAGACAGATTCCCACTATTACAACGGCGATAAATATAGTGACAGAGCCACGATTAGGGGGGGTTCGGCGCGGCATCCCGTGGAGAAGTGGCTGCGAGCGCTTGTGGGTTGAGTCGCTGCCACGGGCCGTTCTATACTGCGGCGGCAGAGGTCACTCGAGGTACAGAGGTGCTGGAGGTGTGGCTCAGCGGATGCGCACCATTGGTTCCGCCAGACCCTGCGAAACCACTATTGGTGTCCGACGGAATCTTGCAATTCCGTTGCTACGACGCCCAGGAGATGGTATCAATATGTGTACTACTCTTGGAACAAAGAACACTACTTGCTAGTCTGAGATCAACTTCACAACTGAACTCTAAAAGAAAACCACACACCATGGCTGTCTGTTAAAGTTCTTCGTGCTGTAAGTGACCTTTCTCGGGTAACGATGGAGAGGTCAGTGTACCCTACTTCTAGAACACCCTGTCCCGAGGCCCACCACCTGAAGTGTCCTGGCCTCAGTAGACATGTCGACACATTGTATTTGTGTGCAAGTGTCACTAGGTGTGAGTGTCATATGCTCCTTTTTCAGTTACCTTCTGTATTATACTGAAGCAGTTTTTCAACAGGGTGTTTCCGTAACAGCGTGCAAAAATGTAACAGGACATAGAGAATACTGCACTGAACAATTTGAGGTAGGGAACCTGGGGTTGGAGAAGCCAGCTTAAGCAGATATGAAAGTAAACTTGTCTAGCAGTACCGTTTTCCAGCGTATTTACAAGTGACATGCGTACAAGTTTACACATACTGTACTGTTTATTTACATTTACATTCTTTATTTCCTGCAAGGAACAAGGAGGACGAGGCTGATTACCAGAAAGTCATGATGTAGAAGTTTTTTACTTCACTTATCCATAAGTTGGCTCTGTTGCATCGTATTTATACTGTCCCTTGACAGAACGTTCTATGAATCAACGATAGATCGTTTCATTACGCAGTGATATTCAGAGACGTACAGTGCAATATGTGGAGCAGTAGGAGTACAGTATTTCCTGATCGCTGGACTAGATGGGGAGGTCCTATTCCATAGCCTACGAGGTCACCTGACCTGAATCCCCATCATTTTTTCCTATGGGGAGATCTAAAGTCACTTGCGTATATTTACCCTATTTGTAGCTGCCCTTGAGGTGATTCGAAGCACACCAGGGCTATTTGTCAGGGTACGACAGAATACTGTTCGCCAATGTTATGCTTGCATTGAGTTTTATGGCCATCAGTTTCAGCACATTTAGTGTTGTGTTCTCCAACAGTTTATTGAACGTAACTCCTTGTACAATACAATAGCTGGCTTTACAATAGATATAGACGTCCGTCGATCTAGCCGGAGATGTGATTCCTCTCGGTCGGCTGGTACTTCGATCGGCGGTGCAGTACAGCGGCTTCGGTGATATCTTCTCGGAGACTCTGCTATAGCGGTTGCCATTAGCAGCGGACGAAAACTGGTCTGCCTTCGACCGGCCGGGCCTATATAGCGAGCTGGAGACAATAGAAACCCGTCGCGGCGACCTCTGCAAGAAAAGGTTCCTATTAATCGACTGGAATCTTCGGCGTGTTTACCTGATGTCTTCGCCTGTTTGGCTGTTCGTTTGTTTCCCTCATAGCGTGGCTGTTATGCGGTGCTCTGCCATTTAGGGGAACTCGATGGCAGACAGTACATTTTGTAAGTATAGATGATATGTTCATTGTGTCAATGATGGTATTTTCAGTTAACTAATGTAAATAAAAAAGTAAACACTAATGTGATTTTATTCACATTATCTCATTAATCTGGTCTGGGTAGACGAGAGTGCTAACGCGCTTCTTCCTGGACTCGGGTACGTGCGGTAGCGTTCTCGCATCCCACGCCCGGGTTCCCGGGTTCGATTCTCGGCGGGGTCAGGGATTTTCTCTGCCTCGTGATGGCTGGGTGTTGTGTGCTGTCCTTAGTTAGGTTTAAGTAGTTCTAAGTTCTAGGGGACTGATGACCATAGATGTTAAGTCCCATAGTGCTCAGAGCCCTTTTTTCGGACTCGGGTAGGCGGATTAACGACGACGGCCGGGTGCCGCCCAGCCTGGATGTGGTTTTTAAGCGCTTTTCCACATGCTACTTGGTGAATACCGGGATGGTCCACCACGTCCCTCCTCAGTTATACGACTCGCAGACATTTGAAACACATTCACACTATTTGACGATTTCCACTCGACGCAGACCACTGGGGTACACTACTTCCCTCCCGGGGCTATGTGGGGGCGGCAGGAGGAGCATCCGGCCGCCCCTTAAAACTAACCATGCAAATTCCGTACTTAACCCTGCCGACCCTGCGCACAATGCGGGATGAGGGCAGTAGCAAAAGAAAGAAAGATCTCATTAATCTGGCTTCTCCGACCCCAGGTTCCGTACCTCAAATTGTTCAACGGAGCATTCTCTACGTCCTGTGAAACTTTTGCACACTCTTACGGAAACGCCCTGTGTGTATTGTCAGAGTTTCACTTGGCGTTTGTTGCGTACATAGTTCCGCGTAGTCAGCGCGTACACAACTTTCCCACTAGAGCGCGCCCCGCTAAGTACAACAGCGCAGGCGCAGCGCTCGTCCGTCTCCGCACTACGAGATGGCGTTGTCTTAGAGACGGGCCAAATTCTGCTTCCGCCGATCCGCGTATTAATATGTAACGCAGCCAATGAGATTGCTGCTAACGTAGAACCTTTTCTCCTCGCGGATCACACTCGCGCAGTGATACCTGAACGCTCTAGGTATTATAACGAGTGTACAGACCTCCGATTAGTCAGTCTGCATTTATCTGCACCTGTCTGCATCAGTCTGCACCTGTCTGTACCAGTCTGCATTTGTCTGTAGTCAAGTTTCAGTCTGCCCCTAATAAGATTATCATATTCCTGTACATAGCCATGAAGAAAAATGTATAGACACTTGTGAGAATAAGATTAACGTACCAAGACCAAAGGAACTTCAGATTGTCAATTGTAAATACACTCCTGGAAATGGAAAAAAGAACACATTGACACCGGTGTGTCAGACCCACCATACTTGCTCCGGACACTGCGAGAGGGCTGTACAAGCAATGATCACACGCACGGCACAGCGGAAACGCCAGGAACCACGGTGTTGGCCGTCGAATGGCGCTAGCTGCGCAGCATTTCTGCACCGCCGCCGTCAGTGTCAGCCAGTTTGCCGTGGCACACGGAGCTCCATCGCAGTCTTTAACACTGGTAGCATGCCGCGACAGCGTGGACGTGAACCGTATGTGCAGTTGACGGACTCTGAGCGAGGGCGTATAGTGGGCATGCGGGAGGCCGGGTGGACGTACCGCCGAATTGCTCAACACGTGGGGCGTGAGGTCTCCACAGTACATCGATGTTGTCGCCAGTGGTCGGCGGAAGGTGCACGTGCCCGTCGACCTGGGACCGGACCGCAGCGACGCACGGATGCACGCCAAGACCGTAGGATCCTACGCAGTGCCGTAGGGGACCGCACCGCCACTTCCCAGCAAATTAGGGACACTGTTGCTCCTGGGGTATCGGCGAGGACCATTCGCAACCGTCTCCATGAAGCTGGGCTACGGTCCCGCACACCGTTAGGCCGTCTTCCGCTCACACCCCAACATCGTGCAGCCCGCCTCCAGTGGTGTCGCGACAGGCGTGAATGGAGGGACGAATGGAGACGTGTCGTCTTCAGCGATGTCGCTTCTGCCTTGGTGCCAATGATGGTCGTATGCGTGTTTGGCGCCGTGCAGGTGAGCGCCACAATCAGGAGTGCATACGACCGATGCACACAGGGCCAACACCCGGCATCATGGTGTGGGGAGCGATCTCCTACACTGGCCGTACACCACTGGTGATCGTCGAGGGGACACTGAATAGTGCACGGTACATCCAAACCGTCATCGAACCCATCGTTCTACCATTCCTACACCGGCAAGGGAACTTGCTGTTCCAACAGGACAATGCACGTCCGCATGTATCCCGTGCCACCCAACGTGCTCTAGAAGGTGTAAGTCAACTACCCTGGCCAGCAAGATCTCCGGATCTGTCCCCCATTGAGCATGTTTGGGACTGGATGAAGCGTCGTCTCACGCGGTCTGCACGTCCAGCACGAACGCTGGTCCAACTGAGGCGCCAGGTGGAAATGGCATGGCAAGCCGTTCCACAGGACTACATCCAGCATCTCTACGATCGTCTCCATGGGAGAATAGCAGCCTGCACTGCTGCGAAAGGTGGATATACACTGTACTAGTGCCGACATTGTGCATGCTCTGTTGCCTGTGTCTATGTGCCTGTGGTTCTGTCAGTGTGATCATGTGATGTATCTGACCCCAGGAATGTGTCAATAAAGTTTTCCCTTCCTGGGACAATGAATTCACGGTGTTCTTATTTCAATTTCCAGGAGTGTAGCATCCAGAACCAAGTTAAGTAATTTTTAGGCTTGTTATTATTTTCATAAAAGTGTGTGAAAATTAATCAAGTTCTGTTTAAAGTTGGTCACCGTCAATCTGCTACTGTAAGCGTGCAAGTGGCATTTCTATCGTCTGACCTAACGGCAGAAGATAAACACGCCACGATAAGACCACGACACATATTGCTGACACTCGCCTACTTCGTTACAGCGACAGGTCAAATGATCTGATGGTGTGTGTACCGAAGGTCTTACAGCACGCACACCACAGCGTTGACGCATCACGCGAGATTTACGTTCGTCCTTAAGTTTTGCACAGCAGTGTAGATGGTCATCGGAGTTGCGGTGTGGCGACAGAGCGACAGCACAGAGGGACGATCCGCGAGTGCGTGACGTGCTGGCGGCCTGCAGCGCGGCTGCGGTCGTGGCGGGGGCGGCGGGGGCGGCGACCGCGGGACGTGCCGCTGCCGGCTGCCGGCTGCCCAGCCGCCGCAGCCGCCAGCCATTTGTCCGCGTCACACTGCTGCCCGCCTCCTCCGCGGCACCTGGAATTAATTCGCCAGACAGCGCCGCGGCCGGCCGTAACGAGCCGAGACGCGGCCGCAGGTAGCCGCTCTGGGCCGCCGACCGCCGACCCCCCAGGGGCGTCACGTCAGCCGGCCAGCTGGCTGCTCCCCACAGCGCCCCCACCCGCTGCTCGCCGTGATGTATCACGCCAAATTCACCGCTTGGGAATGAGCCGGTGACTAAGTAGTGCCAAGTCTCTCTGCGCTTTCCATAAAAGGAGCACCTGCCACCAAACGGAAATATGGGGGAAGGTCGAGTAGTGCCGGACATGGAGGCTTTATGCACACTATAAATTCTTCTGAAGACAGCATCGGAACCATTTTCATACGAAACTATACTGTAATGCGTTACTTACACTACTGGCCATTAGAATTGCTACACCATGAAGATGACGTGCTACAGACGCGAAATTTAACCAAGAGGAAGAAGATGATGTGATATGCAAATGATTAGCTTTTAAGAGCATTCACACAACGCTGGCGCCGGTGGCGACACCTACAACGTGCTGACATGAGGAGTTTCCAACCGATTTCTCATACCAGCGTTACCTGGTGAAACGTTGTTCTGGTGCATCGTATAAGGAGGAGAAATTCGTACCATCACGTGTCCGACTTTGATAAAGGTCGGATTGTAGCCTATCGCGATTGCGGTTTATCGTATCGCGACATTGCTGCTCGCGTTGGTCGAGATTCAATAACTGTTAGCACAATATGGAATCGGTGGGTTCAGAAGGGTAATACCGAACGCCGTGCTGGATCCCAACGGCCTCGTATCACTAGCAGTCGAGATGACAGGCATCTTATCCGCATGGCTGTAACGGATCGTGCAGCCACGTCTCGATCCCTGAGTCATCAGATGGGGACGTTTGCAAGACAACAAGCATCTGCACGAACAGTTCGACGACGTTTGCAGCAGCATGGACTATCAGCTCGGAGGCCATGGCTGCGGTTACCCTTGACACTGCATCAGACAGGAGCGCCTGCGATGATGTACTCAACGACGAACTTGAGTGCACGAATGGCAAAACGTCATTTTTTCGGATGAATCCAGGTTCTGTTTACAGCATCATGATGGTTGCACCAGTGTTTGGCGACATCGCGGTGAACGCACATTGGAAGCGTCTATTCGTCATCGCCATACGTGCGTAACCCGGCGTGATGGCATGGGTTGCCTTTGGTTACACATCTCGGTCACCTCTTGTTCGCATTAACGACACTTTGAATAGTGGACGTTACATTTCAGATGTGTTACGACCCGTGGCTCTACCCTTCATTCGATCCCTGCGAAACCCTACATTTCAGCAGGATAATGCACGACCGCATGTTGCAGGTCCTGTACGGGCCTTTCTGGATACAGAAAATGTTCGACTGCTGCCCCGGCCAGCACATTCTCCAGATCTCTCACCAACTGGCTCGTCACAATACGCCAGTCACTACTCTTGATGAACTGTGGTAACTCGTTGACGCTGCGTGGGCAGCTATACCTGTACGCGCCATCCATGCTCTGTTTGACTCAATGCCCAGGCGTATCAAGGCCGTTATTACGGCCCGAGGTGGTTGTTCTGGGTACTGATTTCTCAGGATCTATGCACCCAAATTGAGTGAAAATGTAATCACATGTCAATTGTAGTATAATATATTTGTCCAATGAATACTCGTTTATCATCTGCATTTCTTCTCGGTGATGCAGTTTTAATGTCCAGTAGTGTATTTTGAACATTGATTTTAATTTCGTATTTAGATTTCGCTCCTTCGTTGTTACTACGGCCCAAATCTACAACCATTTCTTAACTTTTAGGGTAGTTGCTATGTTTCCGTTCCACGACACATTTATGGCGACTGGTTAATGGGAGCAGTCTGTTTCACGATCATTCTGGTGTGGCAGACACTTTAATAGACCTTTGCATCTTAAGGTCAAACGGCGTCCCGTAACTGTAATGCGTAAAGAAAAGTAGTATTTTGGAAAAGGTTTGAATTGGATCGTAAACGGTTCTAAAGTTGGACTTTTCCATCAACTTTGTCAAAGAATCTGCCGATATGTTCCTTGCTGATACCTGCTGGCCGCTGGAGACCGGTACATTCAGCTGTTCTAAGGCTCAGGAGTTCATGTCTTCCCAAAAAATCAAAGCAACAGTCTTTAGTCGCTATCATTTTTGTCTTAATGAGCCGATGCTTTATCTTCCGTTGCTCCGAATCATTCTACACTAGATTTAAGAACCTATATTTACTCGAAGTAATAATCAAGAAATCTAAATTTTTAACATGATGTAACTGCCATTTTCTAATTCAAGTATCATGGCCGACTCTTTGTCTTCCTGTAAAGGTTTAACTCAATCACCCAGTGTTCTTCTCGGAACTGAATATATCTCGTTTCCCTGACTGATTTCAAAAAGTCTGAGATTTTCTTCGGCTATATTCGTGTTATTTTCATCTTATTTATGTCCTGACTTCTCATCATTTCCGTATGAGAAAATGTAACACACTAATCCTGAAATATTCGCACAGCTATTCTAATTAGTCCTAGAATGTAATATTAGAATCGTGTTTATTCACTTTGGTGTTCTCAGCACAGTCAGTTTCTTATTAATTACAATTTTGCTCACTTTCAGCTGGTATATCCAGTATTCCCTGTGCTGCTCCAACATTCAGCTTTAGTAACATAATTAACTCACCCAATTCACAACAGATGGTAGTCAAGTTCTTGTACTGAGTCAGAAGTACTCTTTCCATCATACGCTGAAGACTAGATCCTGTAGTTGTTCAGCAAAAATGCTTGCGGCTACAATCTGGAATGTAGGGCCTACCACACAGGAACACTCATGACGACAAACCGTGCAGAGTGCTATCAAAAGACATAAGTGTCCTTGCCATTTATACATAGAACCCCATTAACTTCAACATTTTACAGCTTTGCGCATCATTGGCCAAAGATGCTATAGCAAAGGCTTACAAAATGTAGTTGACCATTTCATGATCGAACAAAAAGTTCTCCTCTGGTAGAAAGTTTATCCACATACAGGTCATTGTGAACATCCTAGAAAGAATAAGGCGTGTTGGTAGGTCCCGCTTCGAGCGATGCAGTTTTTCCTTCCTTGGTTACATGTATATTATTCGTTACAAAGATTTGTGATTGTTACATTGTGTTTCATTTCAAGGTATTTTCGGTGTCGTTTTTATTCTTACATGTTTCGTGTATTTATTAGGTACAATTCCACATTACAATTTCTTTCGCTCATTCAACTACCTTTTTTATTCTACTTCTGACAGTGTTAAATGTTTTTTGTTTCAGTCTTTGTCACAATATGAATTCTTTAGACGATGAGCGGCTTCAGTCTGTAATGACCATCCTCAGATCTTTTCCTAAAGCGATTAGGACACAGTGTAAAAAAGATCTGAGGATGGCGATTACGGACTGAAACCGGTCATCGTCTAAGGAATTCATATTGTGATCAAAGACTGAAATAAAAAACATTTGACAGTATTGGATCACTGTTTGTATACGCGATCATGTCGCAGTTGGTGAAACTTATGACAGTGTTGGAAATATGAAACGTAACATAGTGTCCGTTGTAAGCCGGCCGGTGTGGCCGTGCGGTTCCAGGCGCTTCAGTCTGGAACCGCGTGACCGCTACGGTCGCACGTTCGAATCCTGCCTCGGGCATAGATGTGTGTGATGTCCTTAGGTTAAAAAATGGCTCTGGGCACTATGGGACTCAACATCTTAGGTCCCCTAGAACTTAGAACTACTTAAACCTAACTAACCTAAGGACATCACACACACCCATGTCCGAGGCAGCATTCGAACCTGCGACCGTAGCAGCCTCGCGGTTCCGGACTGCAGCGCCAGAACCGCACGGCCCCTTAGGTTAGGTAGGTTTAAGTAGCTCTAAGTTCTATGGGACTGATGACCACAGATGATAAGTCCCATAGTGCTCAGAGCCATTTTTTTGTCCGTTGTATAGTTTCGCTTGACACCAGTAGGTGTCACCAGCGTAGGGTGCTTTCTGTGAGTTCAGCGTTTCAACACTAGATGTCAGGTGCTTCTGTCTATCCCTTGCTCTCTCCTGGCTATACTAATATGCACAATTAAGAAATTTTACATCTCTATTGTTCTAAGGTCTCTCATCCCGAAGTAGGTTGCGGTTATTCACCCCGCCACCTGTTCGGGTGAGAGCGGCGGGCTGCCCACTGCAGAAAGTCGGGCCGACAAAGCGTCGCCACAGCGACACAGTGTAAACAAAGACCGTGGCGAGCTAATTTGCTGTCGCATTGCAATATTAAGCGGTGGCGTCGGCCGGCACCCAGCAACAGACACGCCGCCGTCGCAACAGGCGGAGGCGCTGCCGCGGCGATCCGAAATAGTTCCGAGGTTCCTCACAGCAGCAGACGAGTGTGTCTGACAGGGCACGGTGTCACGTGCTGGCTCCCAACAGTCGCTGCTACTGCTTCCCATATAACGCCCTCGAAAATGGTTCAAATGGCTCTGAGCACTATGGGACTTAACATCTATGGTCATCAGTCCCCTAGAACTTAGAACTACTTAAACCTAACTAACCTAAGGACAGCACACAACACCCAGCCATCACGAGGCAGAGAAAATCCCTGACCCCGCCGGGAATCGAACCCGGGATAACGCCCTCGACACGGTCACCAGTCGTATTTGAGAATGCGGTGAATTCATAGTGGAACTTACACAGGAGAACACTTTTTTGTGCAAATAAAATGGTAATTTCAGCATAATATTGTTATATAGCAAATACACTGCTAGCAGCCAAGCAGTGCAGTAGCAGCCTCTGTGGATGTAGTACTTGCCACACACACGGGAGCTCGCATATCCCTGCTTCACTGACCTTCACAATTCAGAAGTGTTAAGGGTGAAAGATATTACAAAAATGGATGAACGTATATATGTATGTATGTTCCACATCTCCTCCCAAACCGCTGAACTGATTTAAGAGAAACTTAGTGTGGCGGTAAGACTCACTTACCTATCAGTGCAGTGCAGTTGGAGGAGTAACAGTGGTACAGTCCATGGCGCGCGAAATCCATATTTTAGTCATCCAGTATTTAAAAATGGGAGCCCTTACACAAAACCATTCCTCGCTGACGACCACCAAAAAATGACGAAAAGAAAAAAGTTTATCGGTTACTACATTTTCGCTGTTCTATGCAGTAAAACTGCCGCATTAAGCATGACGTTTGAATTTATTACTTCTTCATTACTAAATGTATTAGAGACACATTTTCAGGCAGTATTCACACACCCACTCAATATACCATCAAAATTGTCATTGTTAATGATATAGTTCAGGAGATATGACGTCATAAGCTCTGAGATGCTTGAAAAACTGCCGCTTCATGCAGTACGTTTAATCTCATGACTTCGTTCTTATGACTCTATTTGCAACACTTTACGGAGACAATATCCAAATCTGGCGCTGAATGTACGTAGAAAATTGTGTCATTGTACCACAAACAGTTCAGGAGATAACGATGTCATAAACATTGAGCTGTGTGAAAACAAAACTGCAGGGCGAAATTCGCAAGAGATACAGGTGAAATATGTGTACAAATATGTGTGAAATATGTTAAACATGTGTGAAATATTTGTGACTGCGTGTGTGAGCAAAGCTACGGGTATAAAGCTCCTCCCAAACCGATCGATCGATTTCAAGCAAACTTGTTACGCATATTACTTACTGTGTAGGAAGAAATACTGTGGGTTAAGAACCAGCAATGCCTTATTGAGGTAGGGGTGATAACGTGGAGAGAGAAGGAAGTGAGAGTAGATGGACAGACAGGGTGGGGGAAGCAGGAGATGGAAACAGATTTGGGGGGGGGGGGCAGGAGGAGGAGATGAATAGAGAAAAGGGGAGGGAGAAATGGACATCAACGGAAGAGCAGGAGATGGAGAGAGAGAGAGAGAGAGAGAGAGAGAGAGAGAGAGAGAGAGAGAGAGAGCAGAGCGGAGGAGTGGGATGGAGAGAAGGAGTGGACATACACAGGGTGTGGTGGAGGAAATGGATGTAGAGGGAGGAGGATGAGGAGATGAACAAAGAGAGGAGAAAGAGGAGATGGACAAAGAGAAGCGAATCGAGGGAAGGAGCAGATTAACTGAGGGAGCTGGGGCAGATGGACATGGATAGTGGGAGAGGAGGAGATGAATAGAGGAGAACATGGAGGAGATGGAGACATGGAAAGAGGGGGGAGGACGAGATAGATTAATAGAAGACTAGAATAAATGCATATCCGGTCGACACTCGGTACTCAGTCAGTGTTTTAATAAGTTGGTCTGTTACAGGTGCTACGCACAGTTCTTGAGACTGAGAAGCATAGTGAATTTATTATTAGTCTTCCACATCTGTGGTTCTTATTAGAGTATCCATTTTTAGTTTTTTTATAGTTTTCATAATCCTCATGATATTAAGCAACTTGTAAAGTACTGGTACTTGTGTTCTTTAGTTCTTTCATGCGAGAGCGAGACTTGACCAATTTTTAAAACTCAATAAAGATCGTAATAAATCTTTGTTTGCTTATGTAATAAGACATTAGGGTGTGCTGGTGGCCCACATAAAGGCTGGGAAAAGACAAGACCAATTTTAAAAATTTCCAGTTTTTTGTGTTATACTCGGAATTGTGCAAACGTCACTTACCTGCTTACTGCACCAATCCCTTCAATTGCGGGCTGTACGAAAGAGTTAACAAGGAAAGATTTTGTATGTAACCTCATTGTCGAGAAGAAGCACATGCTCTGGACAATCGGGTGCCCTGCCACGTTCCAGGAGAGAGCTGTACGGGAGATTGAGAGAGAATTCATTCCGAGGACTTGACTTCGAGAAAGCAGGGGGGCTACTCCCTGGCGAAATGCTTTAGTAGAAACTTTAGTTGGAGAAGCCGGAGCGGGGACATCGATGACGGCCTTGCTGAGACTGCGCTTCTGAGCGCCACTCTCGATAACGGAGTCAACCAGCTGCGGACGATGCTGTAATCAGCACCGCCTTCCGCCGCCTGGATACACTTCCAGCTGTGTCTGTTCTCTTTCGTTATAAATAGCGATTTGTAAACTATACACTGACGGAAAAAAATCGGAGCACCAAGATGTGGTTGTACAACATAAACGGAAGTTGGTAAGAGTGTTTCTATATCTGAAATATGATGTCAGTCCCGACTGCGCACCAGTCGCACAAGAGTGGCGCTAGCAGCGCCACTGTGACAATACAAATCGGGTTTGCTTTGAATACAGGCTGCAACGGCTATGAGCGTTATGTACCTTTGAGATTGTATGTGGTGAGGTTAGTCAAGAATGCCTTTAAGGCTACAAAGACGCCATTATAAACACATCACTGGGTTTAAACGAGGTCGTTCGTGAATACAGGGTTATTACAAATGATTGAAGCGATTTCACAGCTCTACAATAACTTTATTATTTGAGATATTTTCACAATGCTTTGCACACACATACAAAAACTCAAAAAGTTTTTTTAGGCATTCACAAATGTTCGATATGTGCCCCTTTAGTGATTCGGCAGACATCAAGCCGATAATCAAGTTCCTTCCACACTCGGCGCAGCATGTCCCCATCAATGAGCTCGAAAGCATCGTTGATGCGAGCTCGCAGTTCTGGCACGTTTCTTGGTAGAGGAGGTTTAAACACTGAATCTTTCACATAACCCCACAGAAAAAAATCGCATGGGGTTAAGGCGGGAGAGCGTGGAGGCCATGACATGAATTGCTGATCATGATCTCCACCACGACCGATCCATCGGTTTTCCAATCTCCTGTTTAAGAAATGCCGAACATCATGATGGAAGTGCGGTGGAGCACCATCCTGTTGAAGGATGAAGTCGGCGCTGTCGGTGTCCGGTTGTGGCATGAGCCAATTTTGCAGCATGCCCAGATACACGTGTCCTGTAACGTTTTTCTTTTCGCAGAAGAAAAAGGGGCCGTAAACTTTCAACCGTGAGATTGCACAAAACACGTTAACTTTTGGTGAATTGCGAATTTGCTGCACGAATGCGTGAGGATTCTCTACCGCCCAGATTCGCACATTGTGTCTGTTCACTTCACCATTAAGAAAAAATGTTGCTTCATCACTGAAAACAAGTTTCGCACTGAACGCATCCTCTTCCACGAGCTGTTGCAACCGCGCCGAAAATTCAAAGCGTTTGACTTTGTCATCGGGTGTCAGGGCTTGTAGCAATTGTAAACGGTAAGGCTTCTGCTTTAGCCTTTTCCGTAAGATTTTCCAAATCGTCGGCTGTGGTACGTTTAGCTCCCTGCTTGCTTTATTCGTCGACTTCCGCGGGCTACGCGTGAAACTTGCCCGCACGCGTTCAATCGTTTCTTTGCTCACTGCAGGCCGACCCGTTGATTTCCCCTTACAGAGGCATCCAGAAGCTTTAAACTGCGCATACCATCGCCGAATTGAGTTAGCAGTTGGTGGATCTTTGTTGAACTTCGTTCTGAAGTGTCGTTGCACTGTTATGACTGACTGATGTGAGTGCATTTCAAGCACGACATACGCTTTCTCGGCTCCTGTCGCCATTTTGTCTCACTGCGCTCTCGAGCGCTCTGGCGGCAGAAACCTGAAGTGCGGCTTCAGCCGAACAAAACTTTATGAGTTTTTCTACGTATCTGTAGTGTGTCGTGACCATATGTCAATGAATGGAGCTACAGTGAATTTATGAAATCGCTTCAATCATTTGTAATAGCCCTGTATAATTCAAGGGGGCGTTTTCCAACAGGATAACGCTCGTTTGCATACCACTGTTGTAACCCAACATACTCTAAACAGTGTCGACATGTTGCCTTGGGCTGCTCGACCACTATCTCCGTCTCCAGTCGAGCACACGGACACACATGGGACATCATTGGACGACAACTCCCAATGTCATCCACAGGGAGCATTAACTGTCCCTGTATTGATCTACCATGTGGAACAGGCGTGGAAATCCGTCCCACAAAGTGACATCCAGCACTGTACAACACGACGCATGCATGTCTGCATGTTTGCATTCTACATTCTGGCATATACACCTCTTATTGTCCGCTCTTGGTAGCTGAGTGGTCAGCGCGACGGAATGTCATGCCCAAAGGCCCGGGCTCGTTTCCCGGCTGGATCGGAGATTTTCTCCGCTCAGGGACTGCGTGCTGCCTCGTGATGACTGGGTGTTGTGTGATGTCCTTAGGTTAGTTAGGTTTAAGTAGTTCTAAGTTCTAGGGGACTGATGACCATAGATGTTAAGTCCCATAGTGCTCAGAGCCATTTGAAGCATTTTTGAACTGCGTGCTGCGTTGTCCTTATCATCATCATTTCATTCCCATCGACACGCAAGTTGCTGAAGTGGCGTCAACTCGAAAGACTTGCACCAGGCGACCGGTCTACCCTACGGGAAGCCCTAGCCACACGGCATTTCCATTATTTATTTACCACTTATTAATGTACCAGCGTTTCACATTAGCATTGGCTTATCTCGCGCTTCTTTAGCCTGTGATTTTGAAAGGTTAATCGTTTAAATATGTTACCTATACAAATCTATTCCCGAAATTTCAGTACTCTATATTAATTATTTCTTCTGTGTTGCGATTCTTTTCCGTCACTTTATATGTAGACACGTGTTTGTCAAACTAAATGTTGTGACAATCTAATCGAATTCTTTCGTCCGCGACCGCCATTTTTGTATGTTAATGCCATTCTCAAACGCAAATTAGTTTTATCATTAGTAAACGCCACATCAACCACTATTTTGTCACGGTTAGATTTCCCATTCCCGCCACTGTGCTGGAATTGTGCCTTTGAATTGCCTTATGTGTCACGACGTCTTACTTCTTTTTTGCTGTGAGAATAATATCATGTATACATGGTGTGTTCGGAAGTGTGGCAGTAGGCGGCTTGAGTAGGAAATTTGAAACCGCCGCAATAGCTAAGACTGAACATATTCTGTAGTTCCCGTAGAAGTAGCGTCTCATACAGATACGGATCTGATTCTGCGAGAGGGAATCGCAATCCGTTACTGCCTTCCACTCCATCCAAATATAACTTGCCATTGTCCTTACTTTTAACGTGCCACAGATGCCTAAGATTTTCATAATATTGACAATAAAATATATAAAATTTGATTAATAAAAAGATTAGTTACAATAAAATACGTAAAATATTTTAAAGCAAATATTTATGTATTTAACAGCTGACAAACCCGGCATTGCCCGACTATTCAGTTTGTCAGTTTTCAATCAGAAACGAAAACAAAAAATTGGAATATCAAAAAGTTTCGCTTCCACGTGTTAGTGAAAACACATTTGAAATTGTGGAACAGTCCTACAAAGAAATATTCATAGTGTACAAATGTATAAACACATGTCTACCCAAATTAAGAAACACGAAGCCGGCCGCTGTGGCCGAGCGGTTCTAGGCACTTCAGTCCAGAACCGCGCTGCTGCTACGGTCGCAGGTTCAAATTCTGCCTCGGGCATGGATGTGTGTGATGTACTTGGTTTAGTTAGGTTTAAGTAGTTCTAAGTTCTAGGCGACTGATGACCTCAGATGTAAAGTCCCATAGTGCTCAGAGCCATTTGAACCATTTGAAGAAACATGATCCCGAATAGTTTCCGCACGCTGGGCGCAGCTGCTTCGCGCCTCTATGGTAACGCCTCTTATTAGGCCTAAGGACGGTTATCGTTTTGGCCTACAGCCGTCTGCACTTCACAGTTGAAAGCTGACAAAAACGCGGCCTTTTGTCGAAGGATTTTCCTAAGTTGAGTCCACTGTAGAAATGGCTTAGTAAGTAACGAATAAATGTACTAAAACTACACGCGTGCGCGGAATTTTTTCACGAATCTAAGCGTTTATGACGTCATATCTCTTGATCTATTTGTCGTAAAATGACGTATTTGTGCCAGTACATTCAGCGACGTATGTGGACACCGTCAGCGAAGTATTTTAAGGAGAGAGTTAGCAGTAAAGAAGTAATAATTTTAAACGTCATGCATGATGCCTCAATCTTTGCAGGCGTATCGGTGTTTATGACGTCATATACTTTACTGATGACATCGGAGCCAACGTCTTGCTGCGTAAATAACCTCTCCATCGTCCACGTACTGCTTCCTGAGGAGTGCCTTCTTTGTTGGGCCAAAGAAATGAAATTCGAAACGTGCGAGTTCCGGGATGTGCGGTGGATGAACATAAACACTCTAATGAAGTTTTGTGACTTTGAGAGGTGTCATGAGCCCCCTCTCATATTTCTATCTTACGATTTTCCTCTCTAATTGCATGCAGTGAAAAGTCGCTATTCCTTCACACGCGGACTTCCCACGCAGCGTCTCTCGTCACCCGGGCGGTCCGGTGACAGGCGGGCTCCGCTGATATGGAAAGGGTTAAGCCGACGGGTGTGAGGAAGCCGAGTGAATGCTTTGCAGACGCCGACATTGTCAAAAGAGACGTCCGGAGGGGTCTGAAGTAGCGGCTGGGCTAGAGGTTCCATTACTTCGCAGAAACTTAGCGAAAACACTTTCTGGCGCCAAGAATCTCCATTGGTGGAATGGTAGTGCTCCAGCAATAGAGTGGAATTTTCCGCCGGTTTTCGAGTTGGCATGTACGGGTACTCTAGAGTAGTCGGCTCTCGCTTTTCGGTCGAGGACGTCGAAGCAACCAGCCATCGCCTCCGGTACGCCAGATCGTGTTCTGGCAGTTAAGAAGACAGTTTGGTAATGTATGTCCGCAGCACCGGCAGATAGGGATTTTCCTAGGTGATAATCAGAGCTCAGCAGAGTGCGCCTGTTCGTCTTTTTCTAATTTTGTTCTGTCTTGGGTAGAAGCAATTAATGTGGGGTTAGCTGTGTGTCTCTCTTAAGATTTGAGTGGCAAGGAATTGGCTCCACATACCACTTCGTCATAAACCTCACAATCTAGTTCAGGGACAACTTCACCTTCACAGCGTCTGTTTGAGTATTCAATTTGAGCCAATTTGATGTATTATAAATGTTTCATGTGTTTTTGTTTATTATTTTGTGTTTAGTCTTAATAATGCATATTGTTATTTTGGACAGAACTTTCATTCTGTTAATCGGTAGAGCAACCCATCATTTCTCACTACATTAATGAAACCTTCCTTTATTTGACTTATTTATCAAATTAAATTATTGCAGGTGCCAAACTCTTTTGTACTCCACTTGCAGGGTTGATTACAGTCAGTTCGCGTATATTTTTTAATCCTTGTGCAACAGTAAAAGTCGGAGTTAGAATAGGGGGGGGGGGGGGGGGTTAGAGCATCATTTACATATGTAGAGTCTAGAAGAATTTAGTGTTGAATACACTGCTAGCCCCGGCACCTCGCAACTTGTGTGAGGCCTTATGTTTTCATGAAGAAGGAGACATTCGTTTACACTTTTGAGACGACGAACACGATGAAGCGTTTCTTTCTTTTCCTGAGCGCATCACAGTACTGTTGAGAGTTGCGCCATGTGGGAGTACATAAAACAGAACAAACCATTTAGAATCCCAGAAGACCGTCTCCATGACTTTAGCAACGGATAATGCGACTTTTTGTTCGGAGGAGAGGTTACGGCAAGTTGAAAAAGTTAAAGAGAAGTGAGAGGGAGATATTTACGTGTGTATGATAAGCCCCTTCCCTCAACAATATCTCTCTGTCATACCTCCTGCGTGTTACCACAGATGACCTGTCGCTGATCTCATTTGCACTGAGATTGCAGTACACGCGAGGTGCCTGTTTGCTACCAGCGCCCTGAGTGGAGCGCATAAGTTCTAATAAATGTTCACCAACCTCTGAAGTCTTCTATAGCTGTTGTCCCCTGCCCAGAAAACAGGACGTAGTTCGTGAATTTGTTACGTTGAGGCTGTAAGAAATCCTTAGCGAGGAACTGTTATTTCAGAAATAATTAAATTTCCAATCTGTTTGTTTATATGGTATGCCACTCGCTTTTTATTGGCTGAGCACGAGAAACTGAACAATTACACGCCACTTCAGTGTCACAAATGATTTCTATTCTTCAACAAATTAATGAACTGTATATTTCCGTAATTAGTATCGCACAATTCTCAACCATACATTGCTGATAAAGTCTTGACTAACACCGAATGCGGCAGACATCATGTCTGCCCTCCGACACTGACGAACCAGCCCTGATCTTACAAAGAACCACTTCGCCCGCCATCCAAGCTAGGCGCGCTGTCCCAAGATCACCGAAGTGCTTCGTCTGCCTTTTCGTTTAGGAGCTGTTTATTATTCTACTGGTTACTAATACTTGCGAAATAATGGAATACAGCACGGCATTGAAAGATACTGTAAATCTGAATGCAAGTAAATCCGCTGTTTGAGTTTGCTAATATTAATAAATTACGATTTTGGCCCGCAACCTTCGAATGCAGTAGCCAGCTACGGAGGAGGACCACAATTTAGGCGGTCTTTCTCACGATACTTGTACCTAACAAATCATTTGTCATCCGTACCTCACACCACATTACTTCATCTTGCAACTGCTACCTTCTACTGCTCTAAGAAGAGCTTCTTGTACCTGAAAATGATGGCTGCAAAGCCAGAAATATTAAAGGTAGTGTGGCGCCACTCCATGGACTTCCGTTTTGTTTCTGGTTCGAAGTGATGGTTCATCACGTGTGACTGTGTTCGACAAAAAATTGTCTCGATGAGTCTCGTGATGCACAAGAAATTCCGCACAGATAATCCGTCATTGCTGTTTATGGCCTTTTGTTTGGCGGCGAGGAAACTAGCAGGCACACACCTTGGATTACCCCAACTGGTGGTCGACTGTGTCTACTCTACCAACAGAGACATCCAGATCCAGTTGAGCAGCGAGATGTTTGATTGTGATCCGTCGATCTCCTTGAAGAGAGTGTACGCATGTGTTAACGTTGCGGGAGTCTCAGCTGTTTAGCGGACGGCCGGCACGCGGGAGATGGATTGGTAGATTTTTACTATCGTGGTCTTCTTGCACTCGTTCGCGATAGCAATTTTGTCGTAGTTGAGGAGGTGCAATGTGGCTTAGTATTGGCAGTCACTCTGTAGTTGTTTATTTCATAACGCCAGCAATCATTCTCATTGCATTACTTACTTGGACATCTATCTTCTGTCCACATGGGCTGCTTATCAAAACTGGAGCAAAATATTTAGCGACTCAGAAGAAGAGATTAAGAGCTGAGAAAGGTAGGGTGGATGCCGATGCTGCCCAGGTTCATCCAGAAATTCGAGAAATACGTGTTCATGGCATTGATTGTAATACTACACTACTGGTCATTAAAATTGCTACACCACGACGATGACGTGCTACAGACGCGAAATTTAACTGACAGGAAGAAGATGCTGTGATATGCAAATGATTAGCTTTTCAGAGCATTCACACAAGGTTGGCACCCGTGGCGACACCTACAACGTGCTGACATGAGCAAAGTTTCCAACCGATTTCTCAGACACAAACAGCAGTTGACCTGCGTTCCCTGGTGAAACGTTGTTGTGATGCCTCGTGTAAGGAGGAGAAATGCGTACCATCACGTTTTCTACTTTAATAAAGGTCGGATTGTAGCCTATCGCGATTGCGGTTTATCGTATCGCGACATTACTGCTCGCGTTGGTCGACATCCAATGACTGTTAGCAGAATATGGAATCGGTGGGTTCAGGAGGGTAATACGGAACGCCGTGCTGGATCCCAACGGCCTCGTATCACCAGCAGTCGAGATGACAGGCATCTTATCCGCATGGCTGTAACGGGTCGTGTAGCCACGTCTCGATCCCTGAGTCAGCAGATGGGGACGTTTGCAAGACAACAACCATCTGCACGAACAGTTCGACGACGTTTGCAGCAGCACGGACTATCAGCTCGGAGACCATGGCTGCGGTTACTCTTGACGCTGCACCACAGACAGGAGCGCCTGCGATGGTGTACTCAACGACGAAACTGGGTGCACGAATGGCAAAACGTCATTTTTTCGGATGAATCCAGGTTCTGTTAACAGCATCATGATGGTCGCATCCGTGTTTGGCGACATCGCGGTGAACGCACTTTGGAAGCATGTATTCGTCATCGCCATACTGCCGTATCACCCGGCGTGATGGTATGGGGTGCCATACAAGTCTCGATCACCTCTTGTTCGCATTGACGGCACTTTGAACAGTGGACGTTACATTTCAGATGTGTTACGACCCGTGGCTCTACCCTTCATTCGATCCTTGTGAAACCCTACATTTCAGCAGGATAATGCAAGACCGCATGTTGCAGTTCCAGTACGGGCCTTTCTGGATACAGGAAATGTTCGACTGCTCCACTGGCCAGCACATTTTCCAGATCTCTCACCAATTGAAAACGTCTGGTTAATGGTGGCCGAGCAACTGGCTCGTGACAATACGCCAGTCACTACTCTTGGTGAACTGTGGTAACTCGTTGACGCTGCATGGGCAACTGTACCTGTACACGCCATCCAAGCTCTGTTTGATTCAATGCCGAGGCGTATCAAGGCCGTTATTACGGCCAGAGGTGGTTGTTCTCGGTACTGATTTTCCAGGATCTATGCACCCAAATTGCGTGCAAACGTAATCACCTGTCAGTTCTAGTATAATATATTTGTCGAATGAATACCCGTTTATCATCTGCATTTCTTCTTGGTGTAGCAATTTTAATGGCCAGCAGTGTAGAATAACAAACTTCTCTCAACTTTGTAATTTATACATAAGAAACAGCAGGTGGGGGTCAGTTGGTGAATGCACGCCTTTTCCTTGATGGAAAGGAATGGAGTCCGCGAGGACAGGCAAGCAATTGAAAGATATCTTGTGTTAAACATAGTTTTTAATTTCTAGAATTATTTATCGTTTTCTAGACTCTTGTTCGTGATGGTACTTTATCGCCTGAAAGTAAGGAGAAATTTAGGAACTGACATGTGTGAAAAAATAAAGACGCTTTTACTAAAGTGAACTTTGTCGGAGAGGCCACGAGCATCATGGCACACCTGCCACCCCCTCACATCTCACCCCCGCCTTCCCTCCCCATGTTAGACACACACCTGATCTGGTCACGATGCGTGTTGAGTTGGACACCGTCAGTGTTGGCCGGTTTGCTGGGCAAGTGTCGGCACGCTCGCGGTGGCGCACCTGCGTGGGAGGTTTCACGTGTTGTGTCATGTGGGACAGCACGGAAGACACGCTGGCGCGCCTAATTAATTCCCGGACCACGTCAGCACTCTGCCGGTTTACACGGGCATAACTCTGCGGTCTCGCGGCGAGGCGGCCCCAAAGTGCGGCGCCGACAGTTGCGCACGCAGGGCGCGAGCAGAGCCCACCTGCCGCTGATTACAATTGCGCGTGCCTGAAAAACACGCGTAATTTAGTCCGGAAACTTGGCCGATAAATAAGACGCCCCACCGTGCGTGCCTGTACCGTCGCACAGTGCTTCCACGCGCAGCTGGCTGTGTAGTAGGGTGAAGGGAAACTACGTCACCAGGTGGTGAGGGAAAAGGGTGGGGGGGAGGGGGGCGCAGGTTGTAGCGAGAACGAGACTGGCGGCAGGTGGAGGCAGTGTTTATAGTGTGGCACTACACGCCGTAGCGTGCGCCGCCTGCCCATAGAAGACTCTCCCCCCTTCCACGAGGCAGTGCCACAAGCAAGGAACACCATTATTTATCGCACAGTCGAAGAACTTTACAAGCCTGTGTGTGACTATGGCATCACGGATTGTGTACACGTAAGTATTATCTAAGTAAACATTGAGCTCCAAGTAAATGAAAACAGCTGGGAACTGATATTTTTGTGCCTCTGTTTATCTTATCGAGGGCTAGTCATAGTGTTTTAATTGTCAGCTTCAAAAAATAAAGATACGTAATAAATTTTGAAAGTATCAGAGATAAAATTGTTCCAAATTAATTATTCAACAAAACTGCATCTGACTGCGTCTGTGAACTTGTTTCGTGCAGTTTCCATTTTGCCAGTAATGAACCATGTATTTGATTCGGCAATTAAGTTTAAGACAATAATGCTGTTTGTGCAATGACATTGAGATGGTACTGAAAAATTAACTTTTGGCCCTGATGTTTGCTATATGAAATTATATCTTGGCTTAACGCCAGTTGTGCAATGACATAAAATTAGTTATTTCAAATAACTTTCCTCTGATAACTTTAGTTATACCAAAATGGATTTCAAACCACGAACTGCACATACATATTGTATAGAGGTCTCATTTTCTTTACGTTCTTTCATCGGTGGGTAACTTTACTTTACTGCTCATTTTCATATTCAACACAAGAACACAAGCAAAGGATGTGGATTATGATTCAGAGTGTTAGATTCAAACACAATGTTAATCTCAACACACACACACGCACACACACACACACACACACACACACAGATATATATATATATATATATATATATATATATATATATATATATATATATATATATATATATATATATAAAAACTACCATTTCCAACATTTTTGTAGCACGAATCACTCTTACAAAAAATTTTACAAAACGCTTACTGCTTCAAACCTTCGACATACAAATCCTAACTCTGAACATTATCTAACAAAACCCATTTTGAAATCATTATATAGCTTCTCCCATTAACGTGCTAAAGTTTGCTCAGTGTGCAAAAAAAAAAAAAAAAAAAAAAAATTGCGTAGCGCGAATCTTACCTTTGACGTCACACGGCACGTAGCTGCGACTCCCGAGTTACTGCTCGCGCCCGGCTGTCTTAACCATCAAAGATCCTCCTACTCAAAGATATGACACTCATTCCAACTTACGGTTGGCAACCATCGACTTTATTTTCTGGATCTACGCTGATCAGACCTTAGCGCAGACCTTTCAATTTTTGTTTCGCTTCAGTTAAGACTCCAGGGCTGAGAGGCCGTGGTCCGTATTTACATTACTAACCTACTAACCTGGTTCGAGCTTAATGATTCACGATAATCTTTGAGTATCGACATCTGTAGCTTAACCACGCAGCGATCTAGCGCAGCAGCTCTGCCACCAGGAGAACCCCCAGTGATCGAGAAGCTAGATTTGGCGCCATCCGTTACGGAAGGCAGTGAGTTGTGGGGAGTCGTGGCTGGATGTCTAACGTCGATGGACTATACATGGGCGCGTGTCGTGAGAAGTTCTATAAATACGTTAAATGTCACAGTGTTCGTGGACAGGATTGAGAAACCATCACTATAAAAAACGAGTCGTTAGCAAACATCGGTAGAAGCAATGGCTACCTCAGAAAGGTAAAGACAAGCGCAAATAAGAGTGATCGTCAGTACGTGTGCTTAGAAACGTTATAAACGTATACCGTTCCTTATACTGGAGACAATAAACCTTTCAGTTTTATAAAATCAGTGTCTCTTTTCGAATCGTTTTCATCTCTGATAGATTATGGATGAGAATGGTGCTATATTTGTAGCATAGTCAACAAAAAATCTTACGGGGATACCGTCTGGGCTAGATGCCTTCCTGGCTTCTAAGGATCTCAACTGTTTTACGAGTACAATCCTAGATACACTAAACACTATGTCGGCCATCCTTGCGTTTGTTCGATTATTGAAGGGGGAATGGTGTTGCAGTCCTCTATCGTAAACGAGTTTTTGAAAGCAAAGTTTAGAATTTCGCCCTTCTGTTTATCACCATCAGTTATGTTACCCTGACTGTCAGCGAGATAAGGTATTGAATTGTTTGTAGCGTTCATAGATTTTACGTACGCCGGTGCAGGATTTTGTGTACAAACTGATTTTTCGATTATGGCTCATAAATGTTTGATGCAATTCATGTCGGGAATTCTGGGAGGCCAAATCTTTCACTGGACTCGCATTCGGGAGGACGACGGTTCAATCCCGCGTCCGGCCATCCTGATTTAGGTTTTCCGTGATTTCCCTAGATCACTCCAGGCAAATGCCGGGATGGTTCCTTTGAAAGGGCGTGGCCGACTTTCTTCCCCATCCTTCCCTAATCCGAGCTTGTGCTCCGTCTCTAATGACCTCGTTGTCGACGGGACGTTAAACACCAATATTCTCCTCCTGCTCCTCCAAATCTTTCGCGCGAATCGTCCACCATGTAATTTTGGATCCTCTAGCGGCGAGCTACGGTACTCAGGAGTGGAGGTTTCAGTGTGTAGCAGGGCTGCAGGCATGTAGTGCTAACGAACAAAATTACTAATCATGACCGAATGAGAGGTGGGTAGGTTTATTAAAAAAAAAAAAGAAATCCACTGGAGCTGGGTGGGTGCGTACCGCTGAAGACAGCAGTGCGTGGAAAAGCGTAGAGGATGCCTTTATACAGTAGATCAGTGGCTGTCAAATGTGTGGTGATGTTGATTTATTAAATATATTGCTAAACAGTAATAATAATACTGTGGAGTTATTACTGAACAGTTATAAAAATCTCATTGTTTCTAAACATACAAAAATTTTGTTTATCTCCTCATCGTACACTTGTGTGCCCCCTCCACTAGCGCTATGACTCATATCCAATGGTATTTATCGGTTGTTGAAATGTGAGTTAGGGCTAGGAAGGACAGGATGTTTGGTTGGAATGCAGCCCCGTCTGTCGCCTGCTCTAATCTCGCCACCATGTGGATCAGTAACTGCCTTCCACGTTAAACGGCGAACTTGTCTATATTGATTCGTGAATGCCTACATCAGCCTGTTCAAACATACTCCGAAGGCCACTATACAGTGCGTGGTGGAGGCACCATCCACAACTGCTAGTCATTACCATTCCTGTTACATTCACAAATCTCTTATCTTCACAGCCTCACGGGAGGTGTACGCTGAGGTGACGAAATTCATGGGATAACTCCCAATATCCTGTTAGAGAAGTGCAGCGACTCGACTCGTTGGAGGTCCCCTGCGGAAATATTAAGCCATGCTACACTTACAGCCGTACATAACTGCCGGTGCAGGATTTTGTGTACGAACTGATTATTCGATTATGCCCCATAAATGTTCGCCACACGTCGGCGACCTTTCCACGTGAATCACCTGAGTACAAATGACAGCCCCACCAATTCACTGCCCTGTCATACCTTGAGTACGCGATACTACAGCCATCTGTATGTGTGCATAGCGCTATCGCATGACTTTGTGTATGTTGATGGCTGTAGGATCGGTGAGCAGTCTGTCGCAGATACTGTTTCTCAAAACTTTCTCAGCAATGTTTCGCCAAAAGAGCATCGTCTTTCCTCCGTGGATACCAGTTTGAATTCATGAAGTACTCGCGTGTTGACGGAAACTTCCAATAACAAGTCTAGCAGGACGCCTCTGAATTGCTTCGATGTCTTACTTGGATCTGATGAGGTGGGGATCCCAAACATTCGAGCAGTAGTCATGAAAGGGTCACACTCGTGTTCTATGCGCGGTCTCCCTTACAGATGACTCATACTTTCGCAAAGTTCTGCCAATAAAGTGAAGTCGATCATTCGCTGCCCTTCAGCCAACATCTCGTGGTCGTTCCGTTTCATACCGCTTTGCAGGATCATCCCTAATATTTAATGCGATCTCACTGTGTCAAATGGAACATTGAGGTGTTACTTTTCCTGCACGTCTTCATGAACTTACATTTTTCTACATTTAGAGCTAGCTGCCATCCATGGCACCATTCTGTCGAAGTAATCCTGTATCCTCCTACGGTCGCTCAATGACGACACTTCCTCTCACATTACAGCGTCACCAACAGACACGTGGTTCAGCAACGTCTTCCCTCATTTACTACTGTTTGAGAGGATGTGGACTATTATGCAGCCCGCTCAAGTTTCTGATTCTCCGGTATCACTTAAAAATTAAAATTTGTCTCTGCATAAGAGAAAAAAATGTCTAGCGTATCGATATTTCTTCCTTTTCGTGTGCCCTTTTTGCCGCACGGACGCATGGTTATACATTACACCTCCGACATGGTATTGATGTGAAGACGTGCTGTATACCTAATCCCGTCTGGTTTGAATTGATCTACGCCACATGCCATAATAAGGACACTGAGCACTGTCTTTAAAGCTTTGACGAGAGTCATTTACCTGATGGAATATTTTCCATGCGCGGTATCCCCCGTACCCATCGCTACCATGTATCAACCAGTCAGAAGGTACCTAAATAAAGGTAAAACGCGTCATTAGGAAGTAATAAAAAAATTAACACTGCAATAAAGACTAGTTGTTTCTTCATTTTGCATATTCAGTTGAAAGGCTGGTCAGCCTTCCTATCGCCATTCCGTTAACCCTCGGGAAGGAACACATGTACCCCAACTGACTGTGTGTAGTGTTATGCCTATGAAAGTAAGCTTAAGTTTTGTAAATGCTACGGCGTGAAGTCAAGCGCCGGCGTTCCAGTCGGAAACGAGAGAGCAGAGACGGCTGTGAATAAAGACGTCATCCATCTGCACGCGGACCGACCCCTCTCCAGGACGACAACGCGACGGCAGCGCCCGCTATGCGAAGAGGAGATGAGCGCCGCGCCGATTGGTGCGGTCCAGTACCAAGATTAAGCACGTCAAGGCCATCGACTTAGGCATTGTATATACTGAAAAGATTTCTTATTTGCATATCGCTCATTGCTTACGACACTTCCGTGTTATTATCAAAATTAAGTATTGTCATTGATTCATTTCGTATTAAAACTCTTTAATACGATTTGCTTTAATTGTTGTCTAGAGATCCGCGAAGCAGGTTTCCTTGACTCCCTATATTCGACGACAAGGCAGGATTCAACAGTAAATATTTGAGAATAGTATAACTGAGGTGAGATTTGGGTAACAGCGTGGTATTCACCTTTTGGGATGTGGGAAACCGGCTCTGAACCACTTACAGCCTGGCCGGTACACTGACCTTCGTCGTTAATCCGCCGGGCAAATTCGATCCGAGGCCAGCGTACCTCCCCGTTCCGGAAGCAGCGCCTTAACACGCGCAGGTATCCGGACGGGTCAGTGTGTAGCATATTGATGTGACAGACAGAAAAAAAACCTGTGAATTCAATGAGCACTAGTGCAAATGAATGAATGAGTGAATGAACGAAAGGAATAACAAGAGTGAGGGGTGCTGCAAAGTGTTGTGGGTACGCACACAACTGCCTGCCTGTGTTGCAAGACATCGATCGGCCGTTGCTAGGTGTGCGCTGCTCCCCGTGTGAGTTAAGGACCATTAAGCGCGGTGCGGGAAGCGCTAGGTAGCAAGTTCGTGCGCCGCCGCCGATGGCAGGTGCCGTACAGTGCGTGCATTAACATAACGCCGCGGCGCCCGCCTCTCGCCACACACGGGGACCCCGCCCGTTCGTGTTCCCCCCGGGCTGTTTTATTCTTTATCGAATCGTCCCCGCAGCCCGTTCCTTTCAGCGACGATTTCAATTTCCTCCCGCGGCCGCGTCACTTAAAATATGCTGACATCCCGGCCCTTTCCGGCTGCGGCCGTGAGAGCGCACCACGTGACTGATGCACAACGTGACGTCATCTATTGCCGACACTTTGCATGGAAACGAGATCCCATTTAATGCTGCGCTTTTCTCCCCCTTTTGTCTTCGATCGGCGCGCCCCCGACGCGCTGCCTCCCACTTCGCGACCCGCCTGCATTTAGCTTCGGCGCTCTTCTCTTTTTTTTTTTTTACTTTTTTTTATCGTCGGTTTCTTTGGCGTCTAGTGTGCTCGCGGCGTACGGTTCCCCTCTCCGTATGCCTACCAGTCGCGGCGCTGACAACGGAGCGAAAAATGTCATACTCCGAGGAGTGCGGCGCGCCGAGAGGTCGAAACGTGCGGCAAAAGGTTGAGCTGAACGAGCGGGCGGCCCTTTCTCTTACTTTGCGGCGCTGCTGCACTTCAGCCTGGATACGTCGCGGGGCGGCCAACCCGCGTAAAAATGTCGTCACATTTTGTACGCTCCGGTTCCGCGCGCCACGGACGCCTATGAAATGTTATTCAAACTTCGTTTGCGGAAATACCGCAACGGAACGAACGGCTTTCTTCGCACAGTGGCAATTGTTTCACTACTTGTACAAGCCAGAATTTTGGAAACGCTAGAATCATATGCGCAGGTAAGAGGCGAGGTTTTGAGACAACTGCTACTGTAGTTCTGCGCCAAGCTCGCTTCGTTATGGTTCAACCCAAAAGTCTCACTCTCTTTAAAAAAAATATATATATATATAAAAAAAATGTTGCTTTCAAAACTATTTCGAGTTTTATGAGAGAACAAAAACGTGCACCTTCGTATGAACGTACAGTGTCATGCTCACCAGAAAAGAGGCGAAATTTACTTAGCTGCTTCCAGAATGATTCTTTCACTCAGCAACGGAGTGTGTGCTGTATTGAAACTTCTTGCCAGATTAATACTCTTTGTCGGGCCCACAGTCGAACCCAGCAACTTGTCTTCCTCTGGCAGTTCTCTTACCAGCGGAACCATCTAGACATTACCCACGCCTCTCCCTCAAGGCCTCGCTTCCGCCAGTACCTCTGCGGCCGTTGAGTAACGCCTGGATAACTCAGTCGATAAAGAGCATTTGTCAGCAAATACTAGGCTTTCACCAGGAATGCCACACGGTTTAAACCTGCCAGGAAGTTTCAAAACAGTGAACACTCCAATGCAGAGTGAAGGATTCATTCTGGAAGAAATCCTCTAGGCTGTGGCTAAGCCATTTTTCCGCAATATCGTTCCTTCGAGGAATGCTGGTCCGTCGAGGTTTGTAATAGACTGTCTTAATTTCATAAGTTTCGGGATTGCAGCCGGAGAATGTACACTTCTTGCTACCATATTTCGGCTGACAACCAATCAGCCACTTTCAGGTGAATGTTTGAAAGACTTACCAGAAGATGGCTGAACGAATGTCAGTCGAAATATCGTATCAGGAAGTCGACGTCATCCACCCGCAATCCCGAAACTTTCCTTGAATACTCATTAGAGTAAGGAAACTTCAAGAATTAGGGCAATCTGAGAAGTTTGGAAAGTAGACGAGAAGCAGTGGTTTATGAGTGCCCCCTTTTCGATGATGTAGCAGCCGCACTAAGCCAACAACTACCAAGTAACAACACCTATGACCTATTCAAACAAGAAGAGACCTATCAGAGACTGAACACGCTAGCCAACGAGGTATCACAAAAAGTATTAACAACTTTCCTGAGAGACCTTCGTGACTAGTTAGCTAGAAATCACCGATCGGGTCCACCACTCCAGTCCCGTACCGCCTGTTCGTGGATAGGTCGACTTAACAGTTGGAATCCGCCACGTGCAGGACTAGGGGGACTGGGGTGATCTTCTTCACGAACTAGACAACGCACCGACTATGACTTAGAATAGGTAGTAGATTTTAGTTAAATACGGGGCTATTACAAATGATTGAAGCGATTTCATAAATTCACTGTAGCTCCATTCATTGACATATGGTCACGACACACTACAGATACGTAGAAAAACTCATAAAGTTTTGTTCGGCTGAAGCCGCACTTTAGGTTTCTGCCGCCAGAGCGCTCGAGAGCGCAGTGAGACAAAATGGCGACAGGAGCCGAGAAAGCGTATGTCGTGCTTGAAATGCACTCACATCAGTCAGTCATAACAGTGCAACGACACTTCAGGACGAAGTTCAACAAAGATCCACCAACTGCTAACTCCATTCGGCGATGGTATGCGCAGTTTAAAGCTTCTGGATGCCTCTGTAAGGGGAAATCAACGGGTCGGCCTGCAGTGAGCGAAGAAACGGTTGAACGCGTGCGGGCAAGTTTCACGCATAGTGATGTGAAAGATTCAGTGTTTAAACCTCCTCTACCAAGAAACGTGCCAGAACTGCGAGCTCGCATCAACAATGCTTTCGAACTCATTGATGGTGACTTGCTGCGCCGAGTGTGGGAGGAACTTGATTATCGGCTTGATGTTTGCCGAATCACTAAAGGGGCACATATCGAACATTTGTGAATGCCTAAAAAACTTTTTGAGTTTTTGTATGTGTGTGCAAAGCATTGTGAAAATATTTCAAATAATAAAGTTATTGTAGAGCTTTGAAATCGCTTCAATCATTTGTAATAACCCTGTAGAATAGGATAGTAGATTAGGAACCTGCAGCGATAATTAGCTCCTTGGCTGCCCTGCGCCAGGGGCATGCTCATAGGGATTAGCTCTATGAGCCAGGCAGCCAAGTAGGTTTATATTAACACTGGCACATATGTAACGCTGCAGGCAGTCAACACTAACCACTCGTAGATATTAGAAATTATGCTAACACTAGAAGTAGTCTGCCCATTAATAAAAATGTAGTACTGTCTGTAATAAAGTGAAAATGTAGTAGCTGCTATTATAATAACACTAAGAAAATTAAGAACCACTAATAAGTAAGATGGTGGGTTACTTTGTATAATTATTGTTATTATGGAAATAAAGATTTTTTTTTTTAAGTAATGGCGCAAATGAATCTTTGACAGCGGATCGTGAGTCGTGCAGTCGGCAAGAACTTTGCCTAAGAATCGCATGGTTGCCGGTTCTAGCATCGAACTGGAACAAGTGGTGTTGCTTGGCGAAACAAAAAGTAAACAGTCAAACTGCGTACAGCAATCGGTACAACGCGGCAGCTGCAAACTGCACTGGATTATTGCTTAATTCTGAACTATATGATACTGTTTACAAACAATTCTTTTAATAATAGTAACACTATGCAAACATTGGAATTGTTCATTCTAAATTAAGGGATATTGTTTTCCGTGTTTTGTACTGTATAGAATCAATCGTGGTAAAACACTAATACTGGCAATCGTTAACTGAAGGACAATTAAACTAATACTATGTTTCACTAGCGAAGTGTGCGAGCAGACAGGAAGGTTTCAATTGAATCTCAAAACATTTTGCTACACAGAACGCGCTTCATGAATTAATCAGGCAATACTCTAAGCTCCGGAAACAAACTGCAGATCTGAGCACTACCGATAACACAAATCGAACTCTGCTTCCGAGATCAGAAGTTTTCGTATCCCATCTCGCGAAAAGTTCCGTACACAATTATGCTTTATGAACTGCAAAATGAATATTTAGTGTAGTGATAATTACCGTCATATTAGTTAAATAACATACAATGCAAAGTAGGTTTCATTCTATAGGTATTGGTTCCTCAAACAAAAAATACGTTGTTTTTAGAAATAGAAATGCACAGTATTAGTGTGGAACATTGTAGTGTGTATTTCAGTTTGTCACGTTTGTAAGATCCTCCAGAGTAGGACGATATATATACCATAAATATTTTATTTTGTTGGAATTAGAGATACAGTCTGATATTTCGTAGGGAGCATTTTTAAAGCGTATTTCAGTATCAAGTGAGCGTATGCAACTGACCTTTGTCTATGTCATAATAGTGTGCAGAATCCTCAACACATATGTAGTTTAGATTACAGAATTTACTGATCTTGTTCATACAGTTTTAGGTAATACTGACGTTTCGAAATATAAGACAACAATGTATGAAGGAGAGCAGTAAATTCTCTAATGTATACAGTGCCCTGCACGTCGCTATAAAGCCCACCGAGGTCAGATATGTAATAACTGCAATGATGATTTAACTTACATCTTTCCGGTATGCTACTTTATCATCTACCCTTGTACAAAGTTCATACAAATATAATACGTTTTTATTTATGCCTTTCTCTTATTGCAATGTATTCTTAAATGTTTTAGTTCTGATGACAGTCACCCAGTGGTTGAAATCTACAAGCGCAAGAAACAGATTATTACCGAAAGTTGTTGTACAGTTGCTCTACTTTAAGTAAACACAGTCTCTGATAGCATCCGTTCCATATGGAATCAAATCTGACTCAGCTCAAAGGCTTCATGGATCATTATCATATCACCAACTTTGCAGATTATTCTTGTTTTCGTACATGTGAATCCTAAGTACTTCTGAGAGGCTTCGGAACTATGAAAGCTGAGTGCTCTGAAACGCAGAAATTGTTTTTTCCGTAAATCTGAGGCGTTCACGATATTGGGTGAGACACATTGGATAATCAGTATCAATACAGTCACAATGCGCAGGTTTTATGACAATACCCACCAGATGGTTCTTTCTGGATGGTTTCTAATGAATGTCAGATAGTATAATTTCACAAACTTGGCTTTTATGGAGAGCTTTTGCGAAGTCCTTTTTCAGGAAAAAATTCTTCTTCAGTTCACTTTTATTTTGTCATAACCAGTGAAAGAGTTTCTAATTTTTGTTCTGTTATTCACGGATTCCTCTGTGACAGGAAGTACACTTCAGTCGCAGTTACATAGCTTGATGGCTAAATGGTCGAATAGCGAATTGGCGTTACAATGGGACGGGAACACAAAGATCCAAAGACCAGTGGTGTGTTAAACTGTCCAGCCAGATCATGACTATTAGTTGGATGTCCACACTACGCAAATCTTCATCTCCAACTCATAACCTCAGATCACAATCAGTTAAGGATACAAACTGATACAAAACGAAGGCTGCACTGTAGTTACATAGACAGGGTACTTTGCGTTCCAACCTTCAGGGAAACTGAGCATCCCAGCAATAGGAACTGCTTAGTAGTAGAGTGACTGGGACCAAGGGTCTGGAATAACACGCGTGAGTGTATAATCTCCGAGCATCGTTACCATTTCCTACGTATTTTCGCAATGGAATTTTCTTCTATGTCCGTGTGACAGCAAGTAGATTAGAAATTGCTCGGTGGAGAGCCAACGAATTCTTCTTCTAACAACAATGGTGCGAGCTACCACACCAATAACCTATGTGGCGGCATTTGAGAGCCCACAACCCGCTTTGAAATTCTCCACTAGCGTACCACACTTGAAATATCAAAGGACATCGTCGAAACTTCACAATTTGGGGAAGATCTATTTTCTAATATCAGATCAATGGTTATCTACATAGCAGGGTAAATACTGCTCCTTTCACGGCAATTTACTGACGCGGCAGCAGTCTGCCAACGAGCCACGGCTTACCAAATAATTCGGGATGACAACTGTTCAAACACGCGCCCGGAAATCGTGTAATTCCCTTAAGCCGCGCCAGCCAAATACCGGGATGGTTCCTCTGAAACGCCGATTTCATTCCTCATTCTTGAAACTTTCCCATCTTTTGCTCCGCTTCTAAAGCTTCATTGTCAGCGGGACGTTGTATCGTAATATTCATTCCTTTTGTAAAATACAGATCAACCGCCTTCAGTCACAAATTCTGCTTTTATTTCAATTCACGATGCATTTCGAGCCGCGGGTGCTCATCTTCAGGTTATTTGACAGTCTACATCCTATCATTCCAAACTGATGTTAATTCTGTTCCCAGTAACATTGCATTGGTATATTACAAAGTGGCACAATGCGAATATAAGTTTACCAAAGTAAGACAGACCGAGTAATAACTTACTGTTTCAAATAGTGTATACATTGTTTCGAAGTACTGTATGAATAGAGATGTCTAAATACGTGTATACACATACACATGCACATATAGAAATGTACACATTGTGTTTACAAGTGTGCTGTAGAATGGAAAATTTATATATTTTTATACATGTATACGTCTACCCATACAAAACCGTGTAGCCATTACTGGAAGCACTAAGTTATTTTACGATTTTATATTCACAATACGCCACTTTGTAATACACCAAAGCGAATTTACTAGGACCATAATTAGCCGGCCGGAGTGGCCGAGCGGTTATAGGCTCTACAGTCTGGAACCGCGCGACCGCTACGGTTGCAGGTTCGAATCGTGCCTCGAGCGTGGACGTGTGTGCTGTCCAAAGGTTAGGTAGATTTAGGTAGTTCTACGTTCTAGGGGACTGATGACCTTAGAAGTTACGTCCCATAGTGCTCAGAGCCATCTGAACCGTAATTAACCTAAATTTGAAAAAAAAATTGATGTATACTGTCAAAGAACCTGAAGATGAGCACTCAGCGCTCTAAATGCATCGTGCATTGAAATAAAACTACGATTTGAACTGAGGACTGTTGTTGTTTATTTTACGAAAGTAATGAAGTCATAAAAGAAACACTGACAGCAATGGATAAAATTAAATTCCTTCCTGTTTCCCGACTCGAGGTCAGCAAGTGGGCGAATGCGTAGCACCTTAAATATTCAATTCTTGTAATGGACGAAACTTGCGAGGTGCCGGGGATAGCAGTGTATTTAACACTAAATTCTTCTCGAATCTTCATATGGAAATGATGCCCCCCCCCCCTTTTCTAACTCCTACTTTTGCTGTTGCACATGGATTAAGAAGATACGCGAACTGACTGTAATCGACCCTGCAAGTGGAGTAGAAAAGAGTTTGGCACCTGTAATAATTCAATTTGATAGACATTAATTAAATTAAGGAAAGTTTCAGTAACGTAGTGAGAAATGAAAGGGTTGTTCTACCGATTAACACATTTCACATAAATTTTCTCAGCATGTTATAGTCTTAGGTGGAGATTTCAATTTACCAGATATAGACTGGGACACTCAGATGTTTAGGATGGGTGGTAGGGACAGAGCATCGAGTGATATTATACTGAGTGCACTATCCGAAAATTACCTCGAGCAATTAAACAGAGAACCGACTCGTGGAGATAACATCTTGGACCTACTGATAACAAACAGACCCGAACTTCTTGACTCTGTATGTACAGAACAGGGAATCAGTGATCATAAGTAAGTTGCAGCATCCCTGAATATGGAAGTTAGTAGGAAAGGGAGGAAGGTTTATCTGTTTAGCAAGAGTAATAGAAGGCAGATTTCAGACTACCTAACAGATCAAAACGAAAATTTCTGTTCCGACACTGACAATGTTGAGTGTTTATGGAAAAAGTTCAAGGCAATCGTAAAATGCGTTTTAGACAGGTACGTGCCGAGTAAAACTGTGAGGGACGGGAAAAACCCACCGCGGTACAACAACAAAGTTAGGAAACTACTGCGAAAGCAAAGAGAGCTTCACTCTAAGTTTAAACGCAGCCAGAACCTCTCACACAAACAGAAGCTAAACGATGTCAAAGTTAGCGTAAGGAGGGCTATGCGTGAAGCGTTCAGTGAATTCGAAAGCAAAATTCTATGTACCGACTTGACAGAAAATCCTAGGAAGATCTGGTCTTACGTTAAATCAGTAAGTGGCTCGAAACAGCATATCCAGACACTCCGGGATGATGATGGCATTGAAACAGAGGATGACACGCGTAAAGCTGAAATACTAAACACCTTTTTCCAAAGCTGTTTCACAGAGGAAGACCGCACTGCAGTTCCTTCTCTAAATCCTCGCACAAACTAAAAAATGGCTGACATCGAAATAAGTGTCCAAGGAATAGAAAAGCAACTGGAATCACTCAACAGAGGAAAGTCCACTGGACCTGACGGGATACCAATTCGATTCTACACAGAGTACGCGAAAGAACTTGCCCCCCTTCTAACAGCCGTGTACCGCAAGTCTCTAGAGGAACGGAAGGTTCCAAATGATTGGAAAAGAGCACAGGTAGTCCCAGTCTTCAAGAAGGATCGTCGAGCAGATGCGCAAAACTATATACCTATATCTCTGACGTCGATCTGTTGTAGAATTTTAGAACATGTTTTTTCCTCGAGTA
The DNA here is from genome assembly GCF_021461385.2 of Schistocerca piceifrons. Lineage (NCBI taxonomy): Eukaryota > Metazoa > Arthropoda > Insecta > Orthoptera > Acrididae > Schistocerca > Schistocerca piceifrons. Next base: position 89,916,476 of record NC_060142.1, read on the forward strand.
TCATGTCCTTTTTGGAAACCCAGAATCTACTATGTAGGAATCAACATGGATTCCGGAAACAGCGAACGTGTGAGACCCAACTCGCTTTATTTGTTCATGAGACCCAGAAAATATTAGATACAGGCTCCCAGGTAGATGCTATTTTTCTTGACTTCCGGAAGACGTTCGATACAGTTCCGCACTGTCGCCTGATGAACAAAGTAAGAGCTTACGGAATATCAGACCAGCTGTGTGGCTGGATTGAAGAGTTTTTAGCAAACAGAACACAGCATGTTGTTATCAATGGAGAGACGTCTACAGACGTTAAAGTAACCTCTGGCATGCCACAGGAGAGTGTTATGGGACCATTGCTTTTCACAATATATATAAATGACCTAGTAGATAGTGTCGGAAGTCCCATGCGGCTTTTCGCGGATGATGCTGTAGTATACAGAGAAGTTGCAGCATTAGAAAATTGTAGCGAAATGCAGGAAGATCTGCAGTGGATAGGCACTTGGTGCAGGGAGTGGCAACTGACCCTTAACATAGACAAATGTAATGTATTGCGAATACATAGAAAGAAGGATCCTTTATTGTATGATTATATGACAGCGGAACAAACACTGGTAGCAGTTACTTCTGTAAAATATCTCGGAGTATGCGTGCGGAACGATTTGAAGTGGAACGATCATATAAAATTAATTGTTGGTAAGGCGGGTACCAAGTTGAGATTCATTGGGAGAGTGCTTAGAAAATGTAGTCCATCAACAAAGGAGGTGGCTTACAAAACACTCGTTCGACCTATACTTGAGTATTGCTCATCAGTGTGGGATCCGTACCAGATCGGGTTGACGGAGGAGATAGAGAAGATCCAAAGAAGAGCGGCGCGTTTCGTCACAGGGTTATTTGGTAAGCGTGATAGCGTTACGGAGATGTTTAACAAACTCAAGTGGCAGACTCTGCAAGAGAGGCGCTCTGCATCGCGGTGTAGCTTGCTCGCCAGGTTTCGAGAAGGTGCGTTTCTGGATGAGGTATCGAATATATTGCTTCCCCCTACTTATACCTCCCGAGGAGATCACGAATGTAAAATTAGAGAGATTAGAGCGCGCACGGAGGCTTTCAGACAGTCGTTCTTCCCGCGAACCATACGCGACTGGAACAGGAAAGGGAGGTAATGACAGTGGCACGTAATGTGCCCTCCGCCACACACTGTTGCGTGGCTTGCGGAGTATAAATGTAGATGTAGATGTAGATTTAGATGAACAGAATGAAAGTTCTGTCCAAAATAAGAATTTGATTTATTATGACTAAACACAAAATCATAAACAAAACACATGATACATTTACAATACATCAAAATGGATCAAATTGGATACTCAAATAAGTGCTGTGAAGGTGAAGTTGCCCATAAACTAGATTGTGACATTTATGACGAAGTGGTATGTGGAGCCAATCCCTTGCAACTCAAATCCTAAGAGAAACACACAACCAACCCAACATTAATTGCTGCTACAGTAGTGAGAACTCAGACAATGAACACCCAAGACAGAACAAAGAAAAAGACGAACAGGCGCGCTTTGCTGAGCTCCGATTATCACAGTGCAAATTCCCTAATCTGCCGGTGCTGCGGACATACATTACCAAGCTGTCTTCTTAACTGCAAGGACACGATCTGGCGTACCGGAAGCGATGGCTGGTTGCTTCGACGTCCCGTCGTGCTGATGATAATTTCGCAAGTATAGCCCGAAACAAATTGTCCTGATCTGGTTGTTCCAGAATAAAGACTTCCTATCAATACAAATGCGCCTCTGAGGGAGACGAAGAAGGCTCACCACACAATCACTGACGGTACAGTGATTGATTTTAACAAGCGAAGTCACACAGTAACTCCGATACAGTCAACTTTAGCCGAAACTGCTCAAGACAGACAACATTGGCCGCTTGTACGCAGAACGCTCAATTGCCAACTGTTCTCGGTAATTTACATTGAAGTCGAAACTTCAGCAACTTCATTACACAGTTACAATCAAATAAAAGTATATTAGACAGCCAACGGAAGGCAGGCTGTCCAGAGCAGCGAGAGCTCAGTCTTGTAACCTATTCCGACCGAAATGCGAGAGCCGACTACCACAAGAGCACCCGTACAAACCGAACACAGAACATTCCCGCCCCCACGACAGTGGCCACGGTTAAACATTCCAATCAGTAACTCGAAAACCGGCGGAAAATTCCACTCTACTGCCGAAGCACTACCATTCCACCAATGGAGATTCTTGGCGCCAATTTCTGCGCCGATTTTGCTACGTCACGGAGCTATGCCCTGAGCAAGCCAATCACAGTTACGATTTTGCAGAAAACGCGGGAATTTGCCCACCAAGACTGCCTGGATACACAAGTCATTCTCACGCCTCACTGGTAGCCCGCCAGAAAGTGTTTTCGCTAAGTTTCTGCGAAGTAACGGAACCTCTAGCCCAGCCGCTCCTCCAGGCCTCTGCGGGCGTGTCTCCGCCCGCCGCTCTTATGACAATGTCGGCGTCTGGAAAGCATTCACTCGACTCCCTCACACCCATCGGCTTAACCCTTTCAAGATCAGCAGAGCCTGCCTGTCACCAGGCCATCCGGGTGACGAGAGACACTGCGTGGGAAGTCCGCGTGGGAAGGAATAGCGACTTTTCACCACATGCAATTAGAGAGGAAGATCGAATTACTCAGACTAAGATAGAAATATGAGAGGGGCCTTCTGCCACCTCTCAAACTGACCACCAAACAAATGTTGTTGTTGTTGTGGCCTTCACGCCGAAGACTGGTTTGATGAAACTCTCCTCGCTAGTCTGTCCCGTGCAAGCCTTTCTTTCTGTCAGTAACTAGTGCAACCTACTCACAGCTAAACCTGCTTCCTCTATTCAAGTCGTGGTCTGTCTGTACTGCTTTTATCCGCCACATTTTCCTCCGTTACCAAAACGACGGTTCGTTGATGTCAGGATGTGACCTGTCATCTGATCACATCTTTTAGTAAAACTGTGCCATGAATTTCTTTCCCCGCCATGTCGATTCAGTTATCCAGTGTACCCATCTAAAGTTCAGCATTCCGCTGCAGCACCACGTTTCCAAAGCTTCATCCTCTCTTTGTCTGATCTGCTTGTAGTCCACGTTCTACTGGCGTACAAGGCTACACACCACGCAAATATCTCCAGAAAAGGCTTTCTAACACTTAAATTTATTTTGTTGCCGTAACCTGGAGTAGACATAGTGCAAATTATGTAGTTGCAAGAATTGCTCAGTTAGCGGAAATAAAGAAACAGCGTTCGCATGGATATTTTTTGGCCGGGAGATCCAGACAAGTTCAGTTACACCGGAATGGTTTTTCTTCCTCTGCGCACCATGGCCCCCTTTCCTTGTTTCATGTGACAGTTGCGACGTAAGTGTATGTGTTGAGTGTTGGTGGCTGTAATTGGTGTGTGTAGCGTGGAGTCATGTTTCCATTTTATGGTGGAGAATGAATTGAGAACTCAGTGCCAGCACATAATCTACAGTCTACTCATCTCGAATAGTACCAGGGGGGACACCGGGCTTAATGTCTTCATCCGACGGACGAACGACCGTCAATAGTGTATCATGTCCTTGCTTCACTAGCCACTGCGGAGAGGTTTAATCGAGCGTATTGGCGCAAGGTATGGTGTTCGGAAACGCCTCTCCATGCGGCCAGAAATTGACTTTGAAAATCTCTGCCGCCATCACTATTCGACAGGTCGAAGCGACTGCTTCCGAGCCCAGCGCGAACGCACAGGCCATTAACGCCTCTGTATGTAAGGGCGTATCTCATTTAGCAAAGACCGGAAGCGTCTCCATGCCACAGATCACAGATGCTTGTATCCGTCTCCAACGCCGTCTATATTCCGCAAGGCAATTTATGGTGTGTAGCGGAAGGAAGTGCTGGTACGAATGTCTCCAACCCCTCCTCCCTGCTCCATTCGTGAATGGTGTGTGCGAAAATGATAGCCGGTAAACCTCCGTATGAGCACAAATTTCTTTGCTTTCCTCACTAATGTCATTTCGCGAGATGTATGTGGGAGAGAGTAACATGGTGTCCCACTCTTCCCAGGACGTACGCTCTCAAACTCACAACAGCAAACCTCTTGCACAATGCCTCTCTTGCACTGTCTGTCACCAGAGTTCGTTTAAGGATCTCTGTAACTCTCCTGCACCGAGTAAACGTTGGATCTCTCTCTCTCTCTCTCTCTTCAATTAATCCTACTTGGGACAGGGCCCTAGACAGATAAATAGTATTCAAGATTCGGTCAAATGAGTATTTCGTGGATAAATTACATAACTTACATATTTTTAAGATTCTCTCAATGTGTCTCAGTTTGGCATATGCTTTTCGAGCCGTTTGTTTTAAGGGGCCACTCTACTTTAGGTCAATCCGCATGGTTACTCCTGTGCTTTATGGTTGCTACCGTTTCTGACAAGTACTGTCATCGAACAGTAGCAGATGCCTTCGCCTATATAGGCGTAGGTTTCATTTTTTAATCAAGTCCCGTTTGCACCAACCGCTCTGAGTACTACCTGTACTGCATGTCCTCAGTTATTTGTTGGACGTATTCCAATCTCTGTGCAGTTTTTACCCTCTACAGCTACCTCAGGTATCATGAAAATGATTCCCTGGTATTTTTACACATATCCTATGATCCTGCCTTTTCTTTTGGTCGGTATTTACGTTATTTACGGTACTGTAGTGAGCTTCCTCCCTCTTCGCCTTATCAGTCCATGTAATTTACAAGATCCTTGTACAGCGCAACATCGCAAGCGCTTCGATTCCATTATGTTCCAATTTTCCCACAATCCACGGTTGACTTCAATACAATTCCGTGTTCTTGAGGTACGTTTTCAGAAATCTGTTCCTCAGATTAAGGTCTATATCTGATACTAGAAGGCATCTCATGACCAACAGTGCCCTCTGTGCCTGCGCTGTTCTGTTTTTTGTGTCCTCGCTTCGTTCGTCATATGTTATTTTACTTTAGACAGCATAATTCCTTAACTTCGTCTGCGGCATATGCACCAATTTATGCACAATACGTCACATTTATTTACTTTCGTAGTCAAATGGCAGTCCTTTCATCAATCCCCGATCTTCTGCACATCTTTCTACTTTCCGCTACAGTTTTATGGCGTTGTTACCCTGTTGCAGACAACAGCGTCGACCACGAATGGCTTCGTGGTGCCCCTAGCGTCACCCATCAGATCATTAATGCATATTGCAAAAATTAACGGTCCTCCCGCGCTTCCTCGTGGCACATCTGACATTACCTTTATGTCTCTCGATTTTATTCCTATTAACCCGGATAATAAACAGTAGACCAAGCACTACAAGACCAGCATTCCGATGGCGGCCAGGCAAGCGGACTGCATGACGTCCTCTACGAGAAGGAGATAGCAGCTGCGACTGTGGTGGTCCCCACTGGGGAGAGGGTGGTGGTGAATAAGTGGTTGACGAGATACGGGTGGGGTGTGAGGGGCGGGCTGGAGTGAGACTGGAGGAGGCACCCGCTCCTAATTAAGCGCTGGAGCGCTCTCCAGAGCCTCAGCCGTGGCAGTGATAAAGCATATAATGCTGTGCTGCCACACTGTTCGGCAAAGAAAGCGACAGCCGACCACATCTCTATGCGAGTTCTTCATGTCAGTCGGCATGCCGGAAACCCGTCAAGTTGGACTAAAGTTGCGGAACTACTGAACCTGTCGATACCACCATGTCTTACCGCTTCGTGACGTCATCATTGTTGTTTGTTGTTGTTGTGGTGTTCAGTCCGAAGACTAGTCTGATGCAGTACTCCATGCTACTCTACTCTGTGCAAGCATCTTCATCTCTTGGCCTCCCTCGGCGATTTTTACCCGCCACACTTCCCTCCAATACTAAACTGGCGGTCCCTTAATGTCTCTGAGTATGTCCTATCAACCGATCCTTTCTTCTAGTCAGGTTTTGTTACAAATTTCTTTGCTCTTCAGTTCTATTCTGTACCTCCTCGTTGGTTACCTGATCTACCCTTCTAATCTTCAGCACTCTTCTGTAGCACCACATATCAAAGGTTTCTATTTTCTTCTTGCTAAACTGTTTATCGTCCTTGTTTCACTTCATACGTGGGTACCTTCAATACAAATACTTTCAGAAGAAACTTCTTGACACTCAAATCTATATTCAATGTTTAACAAATGTTTCTTCTTCAGAAACGCTGTTATTGTCGTTGCCAGTCTACATTATATATCCTATCTACTTCGGACTCGCCACTTATTTTCTTGCCGAAATAGCAAAATCTGTATATTACTTTAAGTGTCTCGTTTTCTAATCTAATTCTTTCAGGCCGGCCAGGGTGGCCTATCGGTTCTAGGCGTTACAGTCTGGAACCGCGCGACCGTTATGGTTGCAGGTTCGAATCCTGCCTCGGGCATGGATGTGTGTGATGTCCTTAGGTTAGTTATGTTTAAGTAGTTCTAAGATCTAGGGGACTGATGACCTCAGAAGTTAATTCCTATAGTGCTCAGAGCCATTTGAACCATTTAATTCGTTCAGCATCACCTGTTTTAATTCAACTGCTTTTCATTATCCTTGTTTTGCTTTAGTTGGATTTCATCTTACATCCACCTTCCACGACATTGTCCATTCTGTTCAACTGTTCCTCCAAGTCCTTTGTTGTCTCTGACAGAATTATAACGTCATTGCCAAACCCTCATGTTTTTATTTCTTCTCTGTGAACTTTAATTCCTTCTCCAAATTTTTCTTTTGTTTCCTTTACTGCTTGCCCAATTTACACACTGTATAACATCTGGGAAAGGCTACAACCCTGTCTCACTCCATTCCTAATCACTGATGAATACTGATCATTCCTCCTGGCAAACCCTGTATAAGGCTATTATATATACGGAAGGCTTTTGTATACAGGGAAGTGACAAACGCCAAAATATTGAAGTAAAATGATGGAAGACCCGCAGGGGAGCAAAGCAAAAGATAACGATTAACGAGTGAATCGGTGGAATGGTCCATCATTAGTTTGTAACAAGGACAACTGGCAGATAGAAATACATAGGAGTAATTCTAACGAAAAGTAATCCAACCACGGAACTTACTTCACAAAAAAAAAAAAAAAAAAAAAAAAAATCGGATAATTCTTTAACGTTGTTCGTCACTCTACGACTCATATCAGCTTCTCTCAAGATTTGGCACACTCAAACAGGGAGCGCCATATAGACGTTTAACCACCTCCAGCGTCTGACTCTACAAGAGATGCGTCCGGCTTCACGGAGGAGCTTACTCTTGACTAGTTTTCATTTCAATTTCATCTATGGTCTGGGTATGTTTTGTTTTCCATATAACTATCCTTTTTCGTATTCTATTAAGTCAACAGATTTTTAGAGATACTATTTATGTTTAAAATTTGTGTATTCATGTAGAATGTCATGTGAATTTCTTTTTTTTTTTGTTCTTTTTGTTTTTGTATGAATATATACTCCTCGTTCTCCGAGAATGTTCATAGTAAGTCCTCTCTATAGCCTGTGTAATATTTCTAACGTAGTTTGTTTTCTTGGTTTTATGTTGTTGATTTTTCGGATGTAAACAAAAACTTGACAGATTACGATCTCTGTTTTTAGTGTTTTCTTTAAATCTGGTGTTAATGTTCAAATGTGTGTTAATTCCTAAGGGACGAAACTGCTTAGGTCATCGGTCCCTAGACTTACACACTACTTAAACTAACTTATGTTAAGAACAACACACACACACACACACACACACACACACACACACACACACACACACGTGTGGAATTCGAACCTCCGGCGGGAGGGGCCGCGCGGTCCGTGACATGGCGCCTCAAACCACGCGCCCACTCTACGTGGCTCTGGTGTTAAAATTTCGTCCGGACTGGCAAGTATAGAGACTGTTGCAGTCGTCACAGATGGTTTTGTGTACTCCAGAAGTGCCATATTCTGAGATTGGTTGTGCTTGAACGTAATTTCGTTATGAGATTGTTATTTGTACGAAATGCCAATTGTATGCGTGTGGATTAAAACAGTGCATTGAGTTTAATTGATATTCGTCCTAGGTAAACTGCAGGAATGTTGATTGTCCGTCTTTTGTTAAGGTTCCTCTAGTAAGATGTCATTATGTATCGTGATGGGTTTGCGTTTTGTATGTTTTTTGCATAATTCTGTTACTATATCTAGATCAAAATCATTTTTGTAGGTATGCAACAGTGTTTCCAGAATGATATTTTCACTCTGCAGCGGAGTGTGCGCTGACATGAAACTTCCTGGCAGATTAAAACTGGGTGCCGGGCCGAGACTCGAGCTCTCGGGATCTCATTCTGGAAACATCCCCCGAGCTGAGGCTAAGCCATGTCTCCGCAATATGCTTTCTTTCAGGAGTGCAAGTCCTTCAAGGTTCGCAGGAGAGCTTGTGTAAAGTTTGGAAGGTAGGAGACGATGTACTGGCGGAAGTAGAGCTGTGGATGGTGCGTGAGTCGTGCTTGGGTAGCTCAGTTGCCCAGGTCCCGAGTTCGAGTCTCGGTCCGGCACACAGTCTTAATCTGCCAGGAAGTTTCATGTAACAGTGTTTTCAGTTGTTTTTGTGTAGCTGGTTGTTCTAGAGGTAGCGAGATTACTCTATTAATAATTGAGTGGATGAAGGTATGCTTTCGTGTTTTAGGATGGCAAGAGTTGGAATTTATTATATTATCTGTGCTGATACGTTTTCTGTGTAAGTCAAATATGTGGTGGTTCTGGTCCTTGGTAATTTTCAGGTCAAAGTAGTTTACTGAATCATCTGTTTCCAGTTACATAGTAAATTTGGTACTGGGATGGAAGGAAGACTACGTTATTTTGGCAGACTTTGTTCAGAGTTTAGAGAACCGACGTTTGAGGCAGACTGCAGAACAGTTCTACTGCTGCTAACGTACATTTCGTGTATGGACCACGAAGGGGAAGTAAGATAAATTAGGACTAGTACGGAGGCATATAGACGGTCGTTTTCCCCACCGTACATTTGCAGGAGTAACCGAAAAGGAAATATATAGTAGGGGAACATGGTACCTTCCGCCTTCTACCATACGTTGGCTCGCGGAGTATTTTATGTAGATATAGAAGTAGAATGGCCTTAACGTGACAGAAATTTTTTCAAGGTTCCTGGAAAAAGGACAGTGGTTCTGAGGGAAACGGCAACGTCAGCGAAGTACTCTCCGTTACATTCCTCAAGCAGATGTGAGGACAACAACCATACACTGCACCATCGATGGAAACGCTTTGTAGTAAAAGAAAATGTACCAATGATTTTCAAACAAAGTCGGTATTTCCCACTAATAAGCCTGCAAGTTGGGGAGGCTCGGTGACGGGTGCCTGTTGTTGCTATGTGCTAATGGGAAACACTGTGCCCAATCCATTCTGGGGCCGGCACTTAATCAGCCCCACCATCTCTGCTGCAACCCTCCACCCCCTCCCTCACCCCCAACCCCATCACAATTCTGTGGCGCTACGGGACTGTTTATAACAGAAAGCCTGTCCCGCGGAGTGCCAAAACACAGCAGGAATTTGAATATCGGCATAGCAACGTGAATAATGTCGTTTTGAAGTGGACACGCATTCGCGATCATTTTCATAATTTTGTATTCAGTCACCTATATTGAGGGGTTCTCGTTTCAGTAGCGGATTAAACTAACAGCGGACGCAAATTTTAGTAAGCGGGATTTTAATTGCTAATAAATTTTCGAGTAAAACCACGTATCACTCGGATCTCATTGCGTTTCATGCTAGAAAGAAATGTAAACACATCGTTTATAACTGTACTCGCTTTAATTACAATGGCGCGACAGGTATTGATTAACTGAATCAATTACAACAAAACGAAATCTCCCATTTGTAGTATTATAACGGTGCTCCGTGGCAAATTCCGCCGGAATATTTATCTTCCATTTATGTCGCATTTCGGTGAGTGGTTATCCGGTGACAAGGTAGAGCGCGCTGGTGTTCTCTTGTCAGCTAGAGTGTGTCCGGCCTGTGACAGCAAGCAAAAAGGGTTGTTGGTGTTTTGTTTACGTAGCTGGAGTGGAAGTCGACACGGATATGGGAGAACGCCGTGATATAAGTCTGCAGCTGTTTCAAGTCGGCAGGGACGGGTTGTCAGAGGGGAGATTCTACGATGTCGTATTCAAATCAGAGAGAGATTTATTTTACGTTCTGTTAATGCTGGACAACAGATTTCCGTAGCCGTTTAGAAAAACCCAAGCACCCGCAGTGGTTTTCAGGAAACGTTCTGAACTGCACGAGAGGTGGAAAAGTCCCTCCGGGGACAATTGTGAAGGACTTGCTAGGTATTGGGGGTCACAAATTACCAGCTACTAGGCGCAACCACGTTCGGAAAATAGAAATGTTACTTGTATTGTGTAAAGGTACACATTCACGCAACATAGTCGATTTGGGAATACACAACCCATTTTCAGACCCATCTGGAAAACTGGTCCCATCTACGTCAAATGGTTCAAATGGCTCTGAGCACTAAAGGACTTAACATCTGAGGTCATCTGTCCCCTAGAACCTAGAACTGCTTAAACCTAGCTAACCTAAGGACATCACACACATCCATGCCCGAGGCAGGATTCGAACCTGCGCCCGTAGCGGTCGCGCGGTTCCAGACTGAAGCACCTAGAATCGCTCGGCCACACTGGCCGGCCCCATCTACATCTATTCAGTGAAATATTTCCTTATCTGGATAGCCGATCACCACTAGTATGCTGACATATCAGTTTACCAGTTTTCAAAAGGTTTCAATATGTACGGACCTCAAACGGACGTATGAGCGTACCAAGAAAACCGAATTGAAGAGGTTTTTCGTATACAGTCCACCCGTAAAATACCACAGTTCAACTAACGGATCTAAGAATCCGAAGGCAACACGAATCTATCTCGAGGAATATTATTCAAATTCTTATCCGGATCGACCGAGAGAGGTGGCGCAGTGGTTAGCGCACTGGACTCGCATTTAGGAGGACGACGGTTCAAACCCGCGTCCGTATATCGCCTCGGGAAAAATGGCGGGATGGTTCCTTTGAAAGGACACGGCCGATTTCCTTCCCCGTCTTCCCCTAAAGCCGAGCTTGTGCTCCGTTTCCGATGACCTCGTTGTCAACAGCACGTTAAACACTAATCTCCTGCTCCCTTACCCAGATTGGCAAAAACAAACAAATAAAAATAGTGAGTTTCAGTGAAGTCGTGTTGCAAATGAGGTGCCTGTCAAGCAGGTTTGTTTTTGGCACCAGATACAGAACAGAATTTTTATCGCCTGTGTACATCAAAGACTAAATGGTTCAAATGGCTCTGAGCACTATGCGACTTAACTTCTGAGGTCATCAGTCGCCTAGAACTCAGAACTAATTAAACCTAACTAACCTAAGGACATCACACACATCCATGCCCGAGGCAGGATTCGAACCTGCGACCGTAGTCCTCAGTACTGCTCGAGTGTCTGGAATCCGCACCAGGCCAGATTAAGGGAAGCTATCGAAGTAATTCAGAGGCGGGACCTACGGGCGATCAACACTGAACCGAGATTTATTTCAAAGAATATTCTTAAGAATTTATTTTATTTCCTTGCGATTCATCAAGAACATCAACACATTTAATCACACCATGTAAGCATGGAAGTAGGTGCCAGGGAGTAACTGATGAAATCATAACCAAATTCCTTTTAACAAATGGGAATTTTATTGACTTTAATAGTGCCTAAAAGCATTTATTAAAAGAAACAGATTCAAAACTATATTCAGAAAGCACCCTCTAAATATAAAAGTTACAATTTATTCAGAGGCAGAAAGAAACAAGTTTTGACTGTATGAAATTTCGAACAGAGAACCTTGCAGCACCCTTTTGATACGGCCGTAGTTATGACCGCTCACAACAGCCCCTGAAAGACTACACTGGTGCAATCTGCAACACACCAGATAACTTTAAACTAAAAGTTTTAACAATTTACACAAGCACACAAACTACGCACCGCCCGTAGGAGGGATGGAAATGGTTCAAAACACTAACAATCAAAATATTAAAAATGGTTCAAATGGCTCTGAGCACTATGGGACTCAACTGCTGTGGTCATAAGTCCCCTAGAACTATTTAAACCTAACTAACCTAAGGACATCACGCACATCCATGCCCGAGGCAGGATTCGAACCTGCGACCGTAGCGGTCGTGCGGTTCCAGACTGTAGCGCCTTTAACCGCTCGGTCACTCCGGCCGGCTCAAAATATTAACCTTGCCACCGAAGGTGCAACTTGATTTTAACTTCTAAGAAAAGTTTTACGGTGAAAGGGTGGCGACTTTATATACTAAAATGATCATTTAAATAAAAGCCCATGAAATACAATCTTATATAAAATTCTACAAGGTTGGCCAAACAATAGTTAAGATGCTCTACAGTACACAGATACCGCCTCCCAAGATCATAGGCAATAATGTCAAAGTTTACAAAGATCAAAACATTTCAGGTATTAGGCTGTTACACTCCAAGCAATAAATTCCTTAACACACCAAATCCGACAAACATGACAGAGGCAGCTACTAACGTACGGTAGATTGATAGGGAGATTACCGAACAACCCGAACCGTAGGTTGCTCTAACCCGCCCCTACTCCACAACGGAAAAAGGCAAACGCAGAAGAATGGTGGGACGACCCCAAAGCAAAACGGCTGGTTACCTCACCAAGAAAAGAAGTAGAATTTAACAAGAGTAAATCAAACAACATATCATCAATCACTTAACTTCTAATAAACTGCGATTTCTCGAGAAGACCTGGCGCAGCACCCCCAAATCGCTCTCCCGAATCGTCCGCTGCCAGCCGCTTCAACGGACGCAGGAAGGCGCGCCGATCTCCCGTCTCACGGCGTCGCAGCTCGCACCGTCCAGACTGATGTCGTGGGTTGACTCCTGTTGTTCTCGTGTCGACCGCGAAGTCACTACCCCTCACTATACGCGCGGCCCACTGGACTCACGTGGTGACCTCACATGCGTCGACGCTCAAGACGGACCAGTCATCTTGTGTCTCAGTGCACGACAGACCAACCGATCGATCCAACCGCCAATGACCATTGTCTGAGCAAACTCGAGCAGACTGGCGGCCTAACGCGCAGACTCAGATGCGGCAACTAAGCCCCGACCGCGCGACCACTCGCTGAGTTCTCTTACTGGCGGAGTGGAAAGACTCTCATTTTGCTGGCTTTAAAGGTTGATCCGGACGACAGACATACTAGCACTCCGAACGACAGAGACTAACTGTCTAACAAATGTGGACGAGAGAAAGACTAGCAAGCTGGGGACGAGAGACTCAGCCAGACTCATCCTTTGGCGAGCTCATAGCGCTCCTTAAATGCACGTGAACAGGCAACCTTTCTCCTTTCCCACAAGAGGGAGACACCAAAGCTGCGATTGCCACAGCGGCGCCACCGCCAGAAACGGAGGACGACTGCTTCACACTACGCGCTGCGGCGCTCTCTTCAAAACAGCAGTTTTTAGCACGGCTCAAACACGCAAGTATTACGCATGTGCTTCGGGAAGTGAAATGAGAATCTCTGGATGGAAGACGACGTTCGTTTCGAGGTACGCTACACAGAGATTTTGGAGAACCAGCATTTGAAGCTGACTGTGGTACGATGAAACCGTCGCCAAAGAACATTTAGTGCAAGAACCACGAACATAAGAAAAATTAGGGCTCGTACGGAAGCACATAGACAGTCTTTTTTCCTCGGTCTCTTGGAACAGGAAAGGAAGTGACTAGCAGCGGTCCAATGTACCCTGCGCCACGCACTGTACGGTGGTTTGCGTAATGTGTGTGTAGCTGTAGATGTATGCCGGATGACGGTTTTAGCTGTTTAGTAGTGAAAGTGGCGCCATTAATTATCCTCAGGCGCGTCTAATTTGCGCTTTGGAACGCCACGGTGCTATCAAGTGAGCCACTGCCCACTTAACTGTACGCTGAGGGGGGCTGCAAGAGTCCCCTACTCCAGCGGTGACTGACTTCGGGGAAGAGGCCCATCACAGCACGGCGCTGCGCCGCTTGAACCAGAAGGGCCCTGTCCGCCGCTGCTCCTCGTCGGTGAAGGAGCGGCTTCCGAGCCATCGGGCAGCAGAGACGCTGTGGCCCGTGGATCCATTAGAGGCAGCCGTCCATCACGGCCAACGAGAATGACCGACAGTAGGGGCAGGGGCGCGGAGCGATGATTGCGCCACAAATCTCCGCACAGCAGGTGGCTGGCCGCGCCGTGACCGCGAGAAGCGGAGGCAGCACTCGTGTGCCGTTACCGCAGTACGGAGGAGCGGCTGCCGCACTGCACCCACATTTTCAAGCAGGGCAGTTGAAAAACAAATCCTGGCATCCAGATTTTGGTTCTCCGTGGTATGCCTAAAATCTCTACAGGAAAATGCTGGGACGGTGAGTTTGAAAGGACACGGCCGATCCCCTTCCCCAAACAACTCGTCACGACCGATAATTTAAAAAATTTGCGCTTTGAGATGACACTGGTAGGTCTATTATTCTCAATCCACGGTCCAGTCCCATTAACGTGAGCACCGCCAATGTTTCACGTCACATGCAATAAGGACTCACAGACGGCAGCACTAGCAGTGGAGGGTATACAGGGTGGTCCATTGATAGTGACCGCGCCAAAATCTCACGAAATAAGCATCAAACGAAAAAACTAATTCGTCTAGCTTGAAGGGGGAAACCAGATGGCGCTATGGCTGGCCCGCTAGATGACGCTGCCATAGGTCAAGCAGATATCAACTGCGTTTTTTTTAAATAGGAAGCCCCATTTTTTATTACGTATTCGTGTAGTATGTAAAGAAATATGAATGTTTTAGTTGGACCACTTTTTTCGCTTTGTGACAGGTGGTAATGTAATAGTCACAATGTAATAGTCACAATGTAATAGTCACAATGTAATAGTCACAATGTAATAGTCACAAACGTATAAGTACGTGGTATCACGTAACATTCCGCCAGTGCGGACGGTATTTCCTTCGTGATACATTGCCCCTGTTAAAATGGACCGTTTACCAATTGCAGAAAAGATCGATATCGTGTTAATGTATGGCTACTGTGATCAAAATGCTCAACGGGCGTGTGCTATGTATGCTGCTCGATATCCTGGACGACATCATCCAAGTGTCCGGACCGTACGCCGGATAGTTACGTTATTTAAGCAAACAGGAAGTGATCAGCTACATGTGAAACGTCAACCACGACCTGCAACAAATGATGATGCCCAAGTAGGTCTTTTAGCTGCTGTTGCGGATAATCCGCACATCAGTAGCAGACAAATTGCGCGCGAATCGGGAATCTCAAAAACGTCGATTGCACCCGTACCATATTTCTCTGCACCAGGAATTGCATGGCGACGACTTTGAACATCGTGTACAGTTCTGCAACTGGACACAAGAAAAATTACGGGACGATGACAGAATTTTAGCACGTGTTCTATTTAGCGACGAAGCGTCATTCACCAACAGCGGTAACGTAAACATGCATAATATGCACTATTGGGCAACGGAAAATCCACGATGGCTGCGACAAGTGGATCATCAGCGACCTTGGTGAGTTAATGTATGGTGCGGCATTATGGGAGGAAGGATAATTGGCTCCCATTTTATCGATGGCAATCTAAATGGTGCAATGTATGCTGATCTCCTACGTAATGTTCTACCGTTGTTACTACATGGCAGAATGTCGATGTACTTCCAACATCATGGATATCCGGCACATAGCTCGCGTGTGGTTGAAGCGGTATTGAAAAGCATATTTCATGACAGGTGGATTGGTCGTCGAAGCACCATGCCATGCCCGCACGTTCACCGGATCTGACGTCCCCGGATTTCTTTCTGTGGGGAAAGTTGAACTTCGCACTTGCCCGGGAACACCAATGTTCTAGGTATCTTTACGCGCTCATTCTAGGCTAGGAACTGTGAAGTACGACTTGACGCGATCGACGGAAATACTGCGCAACACATCTGCACAAAACTTCATCCGATTTTCACTATGGTTTTAATTTCGTGACCTATAGGACCTTGAAAAACATTGAAAGGTGGCTACACTGTGCCACTGCGCCAGAGAGTGCGCCAAAGAGTACTATTAAGCCGCCTCCACAGTGCGTGTTAAGAGTTCGTGGCAGTCAGTGCTACCAGAGAGCTCGTAGAGGACAGTGTGTGTTAAGAGTTCGTACTGAGATGTACTAGTGGGCACTGCTTGTCGTGAAGTCGGAGTAAGATGTTGTAGTAAAGAGTGTTGTTCCTTGTCTTATGCAGTGATTTGATGGGAGAGATAGCAGATGTTATTGTAATGAGTGCATTTCGTCAATATATGAAGGTAAAATTTATAATGTTCCTTTATTAGTTGTGTATCTGAAATAATGTGTCACTACAGGTTCAGTCAACAAAGCATCTGGCTTGTGTTCTTGGATTAGAGTGTAATTGTGATTTTTTTGCGTAATTATAGTTTTTCTAAATTTCTTTTGTCACGTCAGTATAATTGGTATCAAAATTCTTGTCTTGTTGGAAAAGAACCGTGCCAGATGTGGACGTTGAGTCACACTCCCACATACAGAACAGTTACTCTTGTGCTCATTGGTTTCGTAGATTTTTATAGTTGCTGGGGTCTTAATTAATTAACTGTGTTTACGAAAATTTTCTTACATTGTTCTTTGCAGTCAGATTGCGTAATAATACTAGTCAGGGCCAACCGATTACGAGACACTGCGTAATCGGACTTACAGCTAACAAAATAAAAAACAAAAATATTTTCAATCAAATTTATTTAATTAAGCCCCCATGCACGTGGCGACCGCTGCTTCGGATCGTCCCTTGGATTCTTCTGATTGTGAAAATTGTAGACTGTAGTATTGTTGTAGTAATTTGTAGTTAGTAATTGTAGTCTATTTTGC
Source organism: Schistocerca piceifrons (assembly GCF_021461385.2). Lineage (NCBI taxonomy): Eukaryota > Metazoa > Arthropoda > Insecta > Orthoptera > Acrididae > Schistocerca > Schistocerca piceifrons. The sequence goes on from NC_060142.1 coordinate 89,933,420, forward strand.
ATGTGTAGATTTGGTAATTGTCATTCTTCTAATGGTATTTTTCAAAATTTAATTTTTTTATTGCCTTGTATACGCGTTTGACAATTTTGTGCAATTATTTCAATTGTTCGATTGATCGTGTTTGAGGGAGTCATTGCATTTGAATGGTATTGTTGAGATAAAGAGTCACCGTGTGTAATTTTCGTACAGTGACGAATTCTTTGTATGTTTTGCAAATGATTACGCGATCTATGAAAAAGGCAAAAATGATGAATAGTGAGAATGACGAAATTGTTCACATGGCGAACTCGCCAACAGAGGAAAACAGTATAGTGGATAATGAGGTGGAAAACAATGTGATAAGTCGGGAAAATAGTCCGGAACCATTTCAAAATTTTTCTCAATCAGAAAATTCACAGAATACGAGATCAACGATAGAAGATTCTGGAATAGTATCGAACACGGATAGCTTTATAGCCATGCAGAAGGAAGCTGGTTTTGTGGGAAATGTGAAGGGGGAAAAGAATTTTGAAACAGTTACTATGGAGCAGTTGATGAGTGCTATATTAAATTTGGGATCACAGGTACGATCTGAATTAAAAACAGTTATGGAAACACAAATAGGAACAATTAAAACAGGTTTAGAAAGAATTAACTCGAAGATGGAAACTTTGACAATACGGTTAGGCTCACAAATAGGAACAAGTAAAACTGAGATGGAAACAATGGAAACACAGTTACGCTCACGAAGAGGGACAGGTTTCAAAAATACGAAAGACGAATCAAATAAAGAAATTAGAGAAGAAGTACAACCGATTTTGAAGGCTCACAATAATAGCTTAATTTCAACAGAAATCAGACAAGAGGAACAGGACAGAGAACAGGAAGAAAAAGATCGCGTGATAGTACAGAAATTTTCAGAGTTAAATTTACAATGTGCACAAGACAAGGAAGAAATAATTGAAAGAATCGAGGAATCCGTACCCAATGACAGAATAAATAACTTAACGCAACAGTGTGAACACTTAACTACTAAAAGTGACAACACCGAAACCCGAGTCGCGACATTTACAGAAGACGTAAATAAACAGAAAGGACAATTAAGTGACTCATCGGAAAGAGTTGAGAACATCTCAGATAAATTGACAAGTCTTAGTTTAGCAGAGGGGTTTGAAGAAAGCAATTTATTTCATTTACGGGATGCTGTAAGAGAGCGCGAGGCGCGTGAATTTAACAATAATCGACATTCGGACCGGGACAGACGCGGTAGGTCTTTGTCGCCACGAGGCGAAAACTTTGACTATAAACACTGTTTGACTGTTCGGAAATTTAAGATCTTCCGTAACTCTAAGAATGACATACATCCATGTTCATGGCTAGATCAATTTATGTACGCACTTCCGCCAAAGTTGCCATTAAGTCACAAACTAGAAATTATGTGCAGTTATTAAAGGTCCTCAGGGGATTCACTACTCTAAGTGAATATGTGCCGTAGCGAGCATAGGGCCCCGAGCTGTAGTGGTGCTATTTCTCTTTTAGTTTTCTGTACCGCTGCCTACTCTTTTACTATTCTTTGCATCTGTCAAACCAACTCTTCGACTATCAATCTATCTAGTGAGTAAGTAAACAATAACCGGATTTGACTAATTGTACCCAAAAGTGACTTTAGAATTTACCATGTGGAGTTACTGTACCTATTGCAGCATTCATTGTAGTTTAAACGAAATTTTACCTGTTTATCTTCGTGACAATATTATTTCATATGTTGACGACATTCTTATTGTTAAACGTTCTTGGAGTGAGCACAACAAAATTTTGGATTCATTGTTACGTATCTTTGCAAGAGTTGGCATTACAGTGAACTTAGAACAATCTGAATTTGGTCGTTCACAGGTGAAATTTCTCGGTCACATTATTTCTACAGAAGGTATTCTTCCTGATACAGAGAAATTAGACGCTATTCGTAACTATGCTGTTCCTACCACAAAACGTGATGTTCGTAGTTTCCTTGGTGTCTGTAATTTTCTTCGACGCTTTGTTAGATTGGACGATTTGGCCACACCTCGTTTTTGCGATCTATCTGGAAAGTTCTTTTTAAACGAAAATCGGTCGACAACTCCGTTTGGTTAGTTTGTATTCCTGATGAGTGGGTCAATAAATTGATTTGGTATACGCATTTCAGTTATGCACACTTTGGTCCCCGAAAATGCTTTCATAAATTACGAGAAAATTGTTACTTCAGTAATATGGAAAAACGTATTCGATCTGTTCTTGCTAAATGCAAATTAAGTCAAATGGCTAAGCCTCCAACGATTTCTCACAGAGCACCGTTGTTTCCCATCATTCCAGCGAAATTAAAGGAGATGGCTGCAGTCGATTTGTTTGGTCCAGTGGTTCGTTCTACTAATGGTTTTGCGTACATTTTCGTAGCAGTGGAGTTGACGTCAAAATATGTATGTTTTACACCTTTACGCAAAGCAACAGCTCGTTCAGTATCTGACGCTTTCATCAAACATTTTCTTAAAGAAGTTGGTCATGTTGACAAGGTTATATCAGATAATGGATCACAGTTTCGTTCTAAAATTTGGCTTCGTACTCTACAGCGTCGTAAAATTAAACCAATTTTCATTTCACTTTTTCACCCTCAATCTAACGCTTCAGAGAGATGGATGAAGGAAATCAATAAATTGTGCCGTCTTTATTGTCATCAGAATCACAGAGCTTGGGATCAGTACCTTCATATTTTTCAAAACATTCTGAATGAACTCCCTAATGACTCAACTTCTTTACCGCCTCTATTGACATTAAAAAACAAAGCACCGACAAATCGTATTTCTGAAATCGTTCCTTTTCCGCCTTCACGGAAACTGCGGCATTCTGAAGTTGTCAACCTGGCTCTACAAAATATTGCATCTGCGGCTGCTAGAAGAGAGAAATCAGCTAGACGTCCTGGTCGTTCAAAAATCTTGTCAGTTGGTCAGAAGGTATTAATTAAGTCCCACCGTTTGTCTCATAAAGGAAAAGGCTTGTGTCGCAAATTTTTTCTGCTTTATAACGGCCCATATAGAATTCGCAAAATTATTCATGATAACACTGTCGAAGTAGAGACTCTTAAATCGCGACGCTCTAAAGGAATACATCATATATCTAACGTAAAAATTTTTGTGGAATGACATACTTTTGAGAAACCAACAGCTAGATGTAAACATGCCGAGAGTACAAGGATACCGCGCTGTGTTTTGGCGGCAGCATATACTCAAAGCAACAGTCAAGTCTGCGCGCCGCACAAGGCAGTCGTTGACCGCAAACAATAGCTTCCTACGTCACGCGCCTACAGCTGATCGAGCGCTCAGTGCGAATGCACTGACAGCCGTAAACAAATACACAGTCTAATTTCTCCGACTAAATTCTGTATAAAGCTTTAAGGATTTGTTGAATTGTGTTATTAACATTCAGTATTTTGCAGGATACGGTTCTATAAAATATTTAAGACCTTCAGGTAAATTCTGTGCGTGTCCGACGTTAAGACGACCTGCTATCGAGAAAATTTCAGGAAGAATGTAATTTCGAAGAAGAAACTAATTAACTAAAAAAGGTAACTATTAATTGAGTTCATTTTCAGGTAACAAATTTCCACTTAGGTACGTACTTTAGACGTAATTTGCTGCTCGCGATTACGTGATTCATACTTTGTGCTAATTTTATGTTCTATGGTTTACTTGTGAAGCGACGTGCTTGCGTACGTTAACTGATTTTGACAATGATTATTAATGAACTGGGTTGTGACTTGTATATATTATGCATCGCTTGGCTGCACTGCTATTTCACTGATGTCATATTTTTTAATTATGTGCCTGCTGTGCTTATTTATTTAAATTATAATTGTAACCTGATTAATTGTGCTGACTGTGATTATGTATATAAGTTATACTTTGTGATTTATCTGCTTGCGCCTTCATGTTTACTTATTAAGATGACATATGAACATTTATTTGCTTATGCTGATATGTTGCTAATGACCTGTTTATTACGTAAGATATATGTTTACTGCTATGCGTATGGATTGCATATTTACACATTTCTGTTTTGTTGTCATAACTACTCTTTAATTTGGTGTATAGCAATGCTGATGTACAGTGTATAAACATAGAGTTTAGGTCACACTATTGGATTAATTATAGATTGTTCGCTTGGCAGAGCCTCGTTGTAGGAATTGTGCTGCATCCACTTGTTGCTTATGCTGATATGATGCTAATGACTTGTTTATTACGTAAGATATATGTTTGCTGCTTTTTGCATGGATTACATATTTACACATTTCTGTTTTGTTGCCATAACTGCTCTTTAATTTGGTATATAGAAATGCTGATATACTGTGTATGAACATAGAGTTTAGGTCACATTACTGTATTAATTATAGATTGTTCGCTTGGCAGAGCCTCGTTGTAGGAATTGTGCTGCATCCACTTGTTGACATTCTGTTCTTTACTGGTCTATTTACTCGCTATTGCTTGTTTTGCTTACGCTCAGTGCCTTATATTTTTAAGATAAGAAAATTCACTGCTATAATTCGACGAACGACATTAGTACAAGAAAGTCATTGAAGTCACATGAGCTGAGGTTTTATGGAAGCTGTATAAATTTATGCAAATAGGAAGGAGGCTAACGACATGACAGACCGAAACTAGGTTTAGACCATTAACAATTATTAGACTGCATTTTTCGTAAGCAATTGAAATAGGAAGTGACACTTGACACAAAAAAATACTCCACATGTTTGCTTCTGCTATGATTCTTGAAGTGGTGTACACACTGTGAAATATTATGATCATTCACACTCCGTAATCGTACTTAATTACTGAGAGTTATTCGAACTAAGTCTGTTAGAGGTCAGGTATGCATTTCTTTTATTTAATGATGGACAAGGAACCAAAATGTATCTTATAATTTATAATGAGTAGAAGATTGGGTCAGATGGATTACACAGAGGTTGTGTGTGGACACTGTGTCTTCGGATGGTATGGGATGCTGAATTGAAGTTGCATTAGGATTTTATCTGTTCTTGTTCGAGGAGACTGACTAGAGGAAAGAGTTGTTATTGAAGTGAAATGATATTGGTGCTGAGGTTTATATTTATCGATGTATTATTATAGGTATTGAGAGTATATGAAGTTGTTTGTGGACAAGAGGTAAGGTGATATTGGTGCTGAGGTTTACATTTATCGACGTATTATTGAGGTATTATTGAGATTATGTGATGCTGATGATTATTGGAGTTTTGGTGGATAATAGGTAAAGTAAGTGAGGAGCATATTTTTTTTGTTGGTCTTATGGAACAAAGAGGATGAAGAGACCAGACTAAAACACTAAAGTAGAAAGAAGACAGTCTATACACACACTTTGTTAAATCACTAAGCAGTATATACTTTTTTTTGGAGAGAGGAAGTAATTGCATATCTTGGCTCACTGACAGTTGTTCAACAACAGTACGTTTTGATCTGGCTTGGCAAACATTGGTCTTGACATGATGACTATGACGTTGACTTAACTATTAGTGACTGTTATACATTGCTGCCAGTACTACTTGATACACATGATGAACATTAAATTTTGACAGAATTGCATTTACACAGTTAACACTATTCAATTACACAGTAGTACTTAATGTGGATGAGAGATGAGTGAGTGTGTTCTGTGTGTTTTCCTTTACTAATCCTACCCACCTATCTCCTAAATATTATTTTATTTGTGTGTAGTGGCTTGCACTGACACCCATAAATATTATAGGTTTACTGGTATTTGTGTATTGTAATAGTTAATAGGACAATTATCTGATATCATTTGTGTGTTTGTTATGATTTGTATCTTACTGTAAAAGCATTTGTATGTGCATTCAAACTATTGTTCAAGCCTGAACTGTCTGATTAGTGAAGATAAATATTCTGAAGTGTTACCTGCACTTTTCAACATGATGTGTGACATTTGGTCGTGTTTAATTTCTGCTGATGAACTGTGTGATCAGTGCTAGTGAATTTTGTGGAACTGCTTCTACTGAAATGATGTCACTTGTTGGTGTCTGCACCTGCTAAACTTTACTGGGTGCAACTGATGGACTGCTTCTACTGAAATGATGTCACTTGCCGGTGTCTGCACCTACTCAACATTGCTGGGTGCAACTGATGGACTGCTTCTACTGAAATGATATCACTTGTTGGTGTCTGCACCTGCTCAACATTGCTGGGTACCACTGATGGACTGCTTCTACTGAAAAGATGTCCCCTGTTGCTGTGTGCACCTAATCAACATTACTGAGTGCCACTGTTAGAACTGTTTCTACTGAAATGATGTTACTTTTTGCTGTCTGCACCTACTCAACATTGCTGGGTGCCACAGATGGACTGTTTTTACTGAAATGACGTCACTTGTTGGTGTCTGCACCTGCTCTCAACATTGCTGGGTGCAACTGATGAACGGTTTCTACTGAAATGAAGTCACTTGTTGCTGTCTGCACCTGCTCAACATTGCTGGGTGCAACTGATGGACTGCTTCTACTGAAATGATATCACTTGTTGGTGTCTGCACCTACTCAACATTGCTGGGTGCAACTGATGAACTGTTTTTACTGAAATGAAGTCACTGGTTGCTGTCTGCACCTACTCAACATTGCTGGGTGCCACTGATGAACTGCTTCTACTGAATTAATGTGACTTGTTGCTGGGTGTACCTGCTAAACTTTACTGGGTGCAACCGATGGACTGCTTCTACTGAATGGTGTCACTTGTTGGTGTCTGCACCTGCTCTCAACTTTGCTGGGTGCAACTGATGGACTGCTTCTACTGAACTAATGTGACTTGTTGCTGTGTGTACCTCTGCAACATTGCTGGGTGCAACTGATGAACTGCTTCTACTGAAATGATGTCACTTGTTGGTGTCTGCACCTGCTCTCAAGCGGGGTGCAACTGATGGACTGCTTCTACTGAAATGAAGTCACTGGTTGCTGTCTGCACCAACTCAACTTTGCTGGGTGCAACTGATGAACTGCTTCTACTGAATGGTGTCACTTGGGGTGTCTGCACCTGCTCAACATTGCTGGGTGCAACTGATGAACTGTTTTTACTGAAATAATGTCACTCGTTGCTGTTTGCACCTGCTCAACATTGCTGGGTGCAACTGATGAACTGCTTCTACTGAAATGATGTCACTTGTTGGTGTCTGCACCTGCTCTCAACTTTACTGGGTGCCACAGATGGAACTGCTTCTACTGAAATAATGTCACTTGTTGCTGTCTGCACCTGCTCAACATTGCTGGGTGCAACTGATGGACTGCTTCTACTGAAATAGTGTCACTTGTTGCTGTCTGCACCTACTCAACATTGCTGGGTGCCTCTGATGGACTGCTTCTACTGAACTAATGTGACTTGTTGCTGTGTGTACCTGCTAAACTTTACTGGGTGCAACTGATGGACTGCTTCTACTGAAAAGATGTCACCTGTTAGTGTCTTTTTTGTATAAACTAATCATTGAAAGCATTTTATGTGAACATTTGTATAAACTGATTTTTTGTATATTGTGTAAACTATTATGTAAAGCCACATGCATGAAAAGAAGTTGTATTGCTTACTGTATTTCATATATTAGGTTAGTAAAAGGTCAGTGCAAAGCCAAAATTTTTAACTAGTTATGTGATGTTTAGGTATTAATATTATCTTTTATTTTTGTTTGTATTTTTCTGGACGAATTTGGTGGTATTTTCACCACCAATGCTGGCAAAAATACCATCAAATTCTGGCCTGTGGAGGAAGGGCATATGAAAGGTGGCTACACTGTGCCACTGCGCCAGAGAGTGCGCCAAAGAGTACTATTAAGCCGCCTCCACAGTGCGTGTTAAGAGTTCGTGGCAGTCAGTGCTACCAGAGAGCTCGTAGAGGACAGTGTGTGTTAAGAGTTCGTACTGAGATGTACTAGTGGGCACTGCTTGTCGTGAAGTCGGAGTAAGATGTTGTAGTAAAGAGTGTTGTTCCTTGTCTTATGCAGTGATTTGATGGGAGAGATAGCAGATGTTATTGTAATGAGTGCATTTCGTCAATATATGAAGGTAAAATTTATAATGTTCCTTTATTAGTTGTGTATCTGAAATAATGTGTCACTACAGGTTCAGTCAACAAAGCATCTGGCTTGTGTTCTTGGATTAGAGTGTAATTGTGATTTTTTTGCGTAATTATAGTTTTTCTAAATTTCTTTTGTCACGTCAGTATAATTGGTATCAAAATTCTTGTCTTGTTGGAAAAGAACCGTGCCAGATGTGGACGTTGAGTCACACTCCCACATACAGAACAGTTACTCTTGTGCTCATTGGTTTCGTAGATTTTTATAGTTGCTGGGGTCTTAATTAATTAACTGTGTTTACGAAAATTTTCTTACATTGTTCTTTGCAGTCAGATTGCGTAATAATACTAGTCAGGGCCAACCGATTACGAGACACTGCGTAATCGGACTTACAGCTAACAAAATAAAAAACAAAAATATTTTCAATCAAATTTATTTAATTAAGCCCCCATGCAACATTAGCCCTCGTAATATCTGGTGGAACGATTCTTACCCAATAGCGAACTTTATCAGGTGATGTCGGTCCCACAGAACCAGTGATGAGTCGATATATTCCCATCAGAAAAGTGTTAACTTGCTGAATAGGAGTGGATCTGTACCAAACAGGGAAATGCCGATCTTTCTAATACAGAAGCGGTTTTATGAAGTAGTAGTGGATAATAAACAGTATTTGTAGTCGGTGGTTGAAGTTTTGTCATGTCAGAACAAATAATTATTTAAATAAACATGCATTTTTAATATACCGCGATTTAAAATTGGAATGAAAAGTATAAAATGATTTCTCCTAGCCCTGTACAAATTCCTAACCCCATTCGGATAGTCCTGAAAATCTGTGTTTGTGAATTTTTAATAGCTATGAAAATACTGATAAGACAGAAAAAAACATGGGGTCCATGCATTAGATAATAGTAAGGAAGTGAAATATTCATGCATCTGTTAGTAAGTACTGTAATAGAGAGGTGGTGGACTTTCATGACTTTATTATACACTCCATGTGCCCCACGTTTTTCGTTGAAAATCTTAGAACTATTTTCATAACTTTTGGAAATTCGTCAACACAGTTTTTCAAGGCTATCTGTGTGGGGTTAGGAATCTTTATAGGGCTAGATGCAATTGTTTAATGCTTTTTAGTCCTGTTTAAAAACGTGGTATATTGAAAATTAATTTTAAACTATGATTTTCTGATTTTTAGTCTTGTGTCTTTGAAATTTTTCAATCGATGTCGAACGTTTTGATGAGATTGCAACAGAGACATGAGGTAAATTTATACAATTTCTGTGTAACTGATTCAGCCAGTATATTGCTTCCTCCTATGTATTTACTGTCATGAGACAATGAAAACACAACTCCAATAAATTGAGGTAATATTACATTGTCATACAATTAAGAGCTTTGTTTAAAATTTCAAGTGTCTAATTCATCGTGAAGTTAGTTTAAAAATGAAGTCAAAATTTGTGCTGGACGGACAGACAGGAAAACACCAAATAAAAATTTCCCAGGCGACATTTGATACGTTTATTTGCCAAACTTGATGATTTTACCGCTCAAAACATGACGTAACACTTGCTGCTCGGAATGGGAATGTAGCATCTGCGGTAACGATCAGTTTCGCACGAGTCGTACGTAGCGTAGTGATTTAGCAGGTCGGTGGCGGGGCATTACTCTGGCGAGACGGAGATTTACGGCCGCTTTCGCTGCGCCGGAGGTCGCCCGGGCGGCCGCGAGATGCAGCGGAGGAAACGGACGCCTGGCACGCCACGCACTCTGGCCAACTCGGAAAGAGCGCCACAAATCTAGCGCCTGTCCGCGCGACTTCTCCGCAACTTGGCCATTCAGTTCAGCGCCGATCCCCGCGGGATAAAATACCGCCCCGCGCCCACCTGAGCGGCCTTCTGCCGACCCCGGGGCCTGCTTACTTCAGAATTTCCCTCCTACCTGTCTCTGAGGACCCCGTCGCCAAAGTACAGTCACGAAATCACGAGTTCGGCAACTCGGAGTTCGCTGCATCCCATTGCGACTACACACGGCCACTTTCGAGTGGTGGCCGCACTGTGAGCGCGGACTGTGGCTGCTAAGGGCAAAAAAAGACTGCCACAGTTCTGCATACGCTAGCATCAGCGCCAGTACATTTTACTGAGTTGCGGCGGAACTTACAGTGATTTCCATGATAATAATTCGCGTTCAGCTGCCCGCTATTCAAATGATGATGACAATCGGTACTGTGTTAGGTACACTACTGGCCATTAAAATTGCTACACCACGAAGATGACATGCTACAGACGCGAAATTTAACCGACAGGAAGAAGGTGCTCTGATATGCAAATGATTAGCTTTTCAGAGCATTCAGACAAGGTTGACGCCGGTGGCGACACCTACAACGTGCTGACATGAGGAAAGTTTCCAACCGATTTCGCATACACAAACACCAGTTGACCGGCATTGCCCGGTGAAACGTGATGCCTCGTGTAAGGAAGAGAAATACCTACCATCACGTTTCTGACTTTGATAAAGGTCGGTTTGTAGCCTACCGCGATTGCGGTTTATCGTATCGCGACATTGTTGCTCGCTTTAGTCGAGATCCAATGACCGTTACCAAAATATGGAGTCGGTGGGTTCAGGAGGGTACCACGGAACGCCGTGCTGGATCTCAACGGCCTCGTATCACTAGCAGTTGAGATGACCGGCATCTTATCCGCATGGCTGTAACGGATCGTGCAGCCACGTCTCGATTCCTGAGTCAACAGATGGGGACGTTTGCAAGACAACAACCATCTGCACGAACAGTTCGAAGACTTTTGCAGCAGCATGGACTATCAGCTCGGAAAGCATGGCTGCGGTTACCCTTGACGCTACATCACAGACAGGAGCGCCGGCCGGAGTGGCCGTGCGGTTCTAGGCGCTACAGTCTGGAGCCGAGCGACCGCTACGGTCTCAGGTTCGAATCTTGGCTCGGGCATGGATGTGCGTGATGTGCCTAGGTTAGTTAGGTTTACTTAGTTCCAAGTTCTGGGCGACTGATGAACTCAGAAGTTAAGTAGCATAGTGCTCCGAGCCATTTGAACCATTTTTGAACAGACAGGAGCGCCTGCAATGGTGTACTCAACGACGAACCTGGGTGCACAAATGGCAAAACGTCATTTTTTCGGATGAATCCAGGTTCTGTTTACAGCATCATGATGGTTGCATCCGTGTTTGGCGACATCGCAGTGAACGCACATTGGAAGCGTGTATTCGTCACCGCCATACTGGCGCATCACCCGGCGTGATGGTATGGGGTGCCATTCGTTACACGTCTCGGTCACCACTTGTTAGCATTGACAGTGGACGTTACATTTCAGATGTGTTACGACCCGTGGCTTTACTCTTCATTCGATCCCTGCGAAACCCTACATTTCAGCAGCATAATGCACGACCGCATGTTGCAGGTCCTGTATGGGCCTTTCTCGATACAGAAAAAGTTCGACTGCTGCCCTGGCCAGCACATTCTCCAGATCTCTCACCAACTGAAAACGTCTGGTCAATGATGGCCGAGCAACTGGCTCGTCACAATACGCCAGTCACTACTCTTGATGAGCTGTGGTATCGTGTTGGAGCTGCATGGGCAGCTCTGTTTGACTCAATGCCCAGGCGTATCAAGGCCGTTATTACGGTCAGAATTGGTTGTTCTGGGTACTGATTTCTCAGGATCTATGCACCCAAACTGCGTGAAAATGTTACCACATGTTAGTTCTAGTATAATATATTTGTCCAGTGAATACCCGTTTATCATGTGCATTTCTTCTTGGTGTTGCAAATTTAATGGCCAGTAGTGTATTACGTTATCATGGCAGCGCAGGCTAATCAAGTTAATGTACAAGCACGTCGCATGCATGCGCTACTGCCATACAGACTGGACCCGAGCTACTGACGTAACTGTCGGGAATTAACTTTCGACAGAAGTCGTGAATTTTCGACAATACTCGATTACATATCGTTATTTCTTCAAATAACTTAGGGGAATGTAGTCGTGTAATATACTTAGGTTGGAACTTAAATAGTGGCATTACTGCTGTGGAGACACTATGCAATGGAATCTACTATTGTCGCTGATAGCACACGTGTTGACATACCTACCTCACCTTCGAGCAAATGATCTCGCCCGTCCTACGTCACCAACGTGCGCGCAATCGAGGGAAACAGAGTCACTTGTGAGCGAACGGTCTAACGTAACGGTGTCACTATGGTGATGGTGTTATCCTAACGCATTACGTTCCTGCACGGCAGACCGTCAATGCACGATATTACTGTTCGTTTTTGGAGCATCACCTGACAAGCTTTGCGAAAGAAGCGGCGACACTTTGCGCAACCCACCAATCATTGTGCACGACAATGCGAGGGCGCATACAGCGCAAACTGTGGGTGCTCTGTTCGGTCGATGGGACTGGGAAGTACTGCATCATCCACCATAGTCCCCAGACGTAAGTCCTTGTGACTTTGATTTGATTCCGAAGATGAAGGAACCACCTCGTGGCATTCGCTTCAGAACCATTCCAGAGATTCGACTGGCAGTAGACAGCTCCATTCGCACCATCAACAGAAATACTACGCCTTCCACATCGCTGGCAACGGGTTCTACACAACGCTGGTGACTGCTTTGAAGGACACTAACAGGTGCAAACATGTAATTCTTCTGTATCGGTTGTGAATAAATAGTTGCCACTATTTAGGTTCCAACTCTCGTACTTGACAACAGCCGATATTTCGAAAGGTGAAAATCCCGTTAGTTTCAAAGTACAAATGCAACGAGAGATCACTATGACTGGCAATTAAAACTCTCGGTGGACGGGGTTGCTCCCTTAATGGGCTGCGAGGAGTGGCCGTGCGGTTAGAGGCACTACGTCACGAATTGCGAGGTTCGAGTCCTCCTTCGGGCATGGGTGTATGTGTTGTCCTTGGCATAAGTTAGTTTAAGTGATGTGTAAATCTAGGGACCGATGACCTCAGCAGTTTGGTCCCTTAGAAATTCACACACATTTGAACATCCCTTAATGGGACTATCCCAGTAACTGATAATTCGTGTTGTGTGTTGTTATACACATGACCGATTCCGAGACAGTGCTCTGGAATCGCACATTTGCTAGGCTGTTACTAGAGTGTGTGGTGCGTATCGTCTATACATCGGCAATCCTACGGTCGTAATGATCGGACACTAATGTATGACACATCACAACTGCAGAGGATACGGTAGACATCCGTCTTACCCAAACCAAGATCACCATTTTCTTTGGTGAGGAGGGGGCTGAGCCGGCCGCTGTGACCGAGCGGTTCTAGGCGCTTCAGTCTGGAACCGCGCGATCGCTTCGGTCGCAGATTCGAATCCTGCCTCGGGAATGGATGTTTGTGATGTCCTTAGGTTAGTTAGGTTTAGGTAGTTCTAAGTTCTAGGGGACTGATGACCTCAGATGTTGAGTCCCATAGTGCCTAGAGCCATTTGAACTATTTAGGGGGGCTGACATCATCAGTCTTCCAAGTGGTTTGTTGCTGTCCGCCAAGAATTCCTATTCAGCTACAACCTCTTCATCTCAGAACAGCGTCTGCACTTAACATTTTCATTCGTATCTTTGCTTCCCTGTACTGTTTTTACCCTCGATAACGCCCTCAAATAGCTTGGGAGCAATTCCTTAGTGATTATTTAGAAAGCACAGTCGTGGTCGTGGTCGTGCATAAGTTGTTACTTTTTGTTTCTGAATGACCGGTTTAGATCTGTTACAGAGCTTATCATCAGATCTATATTCTTTGGTGGTAGCAGGAATCCTGACGAGGAGCAGGCCCGTCCGTGCTGTCGTTGAGTAAACTGCTCTGTTCTCAATGCCGACGGGCCTGCTGCACGTCAGGGATTTCTGCTAGCACCAAGGAATACAGATCTGATGATGGTCTCTGTAGCGGATCGAAACCGGTCATGCATAAATAAAAAGTAAAAGCTTATACGCGACGACGACTGTATTTACTAAATACATTATAATACTGTTAAGTCGCTGTTTCCTGGAACAAAGTTCCAAAATTCGGTAATGACTTAACACAGGCCCTATGATCCTCTCCCTTCTTCTTTTCACTGCTGTGAACATGTTCCTCACCTCGCAGATTCTGCGCAGGACATCTTCATTCATTATCAGTCTATATAATCCTTAACATCCTTCTGCGGCAGCGCATCTCAAACACTTCGGTTTTCTTCTTTTCCAGTTTCTCCCCACTGTCCCCATGATGGTTTAGAGATCCTAAAAATACCGTAATCTGAGACGGTTGCCGAAAACACACACCTCAAACTATGTTTCTTCTGAATATAAAGAGTTCTTTGGCAAACGCTATCACCGTCAGACGAAAAAGCTGCGGAGTTAGGGTGCTACCACATTACTCCCACCACTCACCCAGTTCACCTTATTTCATGGTTAATGAATATCTCACATGATTCAGGGTTGAATCACCTCACTTCATTCACAGTTAATCAATATCTCACCAGATTGACGGTTAATCACTCTCTCACCGGATTCACAGTTGACGAATGCCTGGTCAATGGTGGCAGAGCAACTGGCTCGTCACAATACGCCAGTCACTACTCATAATGAACTGTGGTATCGTGTTGAAGCTGCATGGGCAGCTGTATCTGTACACGCCATCCAAGCTCTGTGTGACTCAATGCCCAGGCGTATCAAGGCCGTTATTACGGCCAGAAGTGGTTGTTCTTGGTACTGACTTCTCAGGATCTACGCACCCAAATTACGCGGAAATGTAATCACATGTCAGTTTTAGTATAATACACTCCTGGAAATTGAAATAAGAACACCGTGAATTCATTGTCCCAGGAAGGGGAAACTTTATTGACACATTCCTGGGGTCAGATACATCACATGATCACACTGACAGAACCACAGGCACATAGACACAGGCAACAGAGCATGCACAATGTCGGCACTAGTACAGTGCATATCCACCTTTCGCAGCAATGCAGGCTGCTATTCTCCCATGGAGACGATCGTAGAGATGCTGGATGTAGTCCTGTGGAACGGCTTGCCATGCCATTTCCACCTGGCGCCTCAGTTGGACCAGCGTTCGTGCTGGACGTGCAGACCGCATGAGACGACGCTTCATCCAGTCCCAAACATGCTCAATGGGGGACAGATCCGGAGATCTTGCTGGCCAGGGTAGTTGACTTACACCTTCTAGAGCACGTTGGGTGGCACGGGATACATGCGGACGTGCATTGTCCTGTTGGAACAGCAAGTTCCCTTGCCGGTCTAGGAATGGTAGAACGATGGGTTCGATGACGGTTTGGATGTACCGTGCACTATTCAATGTTCCCTCGACGATCACCAGTGGTGTACGGCCAGTGTAGGAGATCGCTCCCCACACCATGATGCCGGGTGTTGGCCCTGTGTGCCTCGGTCGTATGCAGTCCTGATTGTGGCGCTCACCTGCACGGCGCCAAACACGCATACGACCATCATTGGCACCAAGGCAGAAGCGACTCTCATCGCTGAAGACGACACGTCTCCATTCGTCCCTCCATTCACGCCTGTCGCGACACCACTGCACAATGTTGGGGCGTGAGCGGAAGACGGCCTAACGGTGTGCGGGACCGTAGCCCAGCTTCATGGAGACGGTTGCGAATGGTCCTCGCCGATACCCCAGGAGCAACAGTGTCCCTAATTTGCTGGGAAGTGGCGGTGCGGTCCCCTACGGCACTGCGTAGGACCCTACGGTCTTGGCGTGCATCCGTGCGTCGCTGCGGTCCGGTCCCAGGTCGACGGGCACGTGGACCTTCCGGCGACCACTGGCGACAACATCGATGTACTGTGGAGACCTCACGCCCCACGTGTTGAGCAATTCGGCGGTACGTCCACCCGGCCTCCCGCATGCCCACTATACGCCCTCGCTCAAAGTCCGTCAACTGCACATACGGTTCACGTCCACGCTGTCGCGGCATGCTACCAGTGTTAAAGACTGCGATGGAGCTCCGTATGCCACGGCAAACTGGCTGACACGGCGGCGGTGCACAAATGCTGCGCAGCTAGCGCGATTCGACGGCCAACACCGCGGTTCCTGGTGTGTCCGCTGTGCCGTGCGTGTGATCATTGCTTGTACAGCCCTCTCGGAGTGTCCGGAGCAAGTATGGTGGGTCTGACACACCGGTGTCAATGTGTTCTTTTTTCCATTTCCAGGAGTGTATATTTGTCCAGTGAGTACCCGTTTATCATCTGCATTTCTTCTTGGTGTAGCAATTTTGATGGCCAGTAGTGTAGAAGGAAATACACAGTTGTGTTTTGCTTGATTTGGACGTATGGCCACGTCGATGGCCTGTGGAACTTCGGTGCAAGTGATGGACAGCGCGCAGTGGAGGCAGGGCGGCCAGTGGCGTGCACAACACAGGCAGACAGATAGCAGCGGCGGGGTGGAAGAGGAGCGCGCGCGCCCGGAAGAGTGACAGCGGGGAACCGCAGCAGCAGCAGCAGCCGGCGCACCCGCACGACTGATTGACGTAATTGAGAAACTTGGCGCCCGCGCGCCAGATGGCGGGCCGAACCGACGCCGGCGGCACACACACGCACACACACACACAAACACACAAACACACACACACACACACCTACTGCATTTCACACGCGCGGCCACAGAGGGCGTCAGCGTCAGCGGATTCTGACACCTCCTTGTCAGCGACCAGCACATGCAATTCACTTTACACCATCTCTTTCACTTCCACTGGTTTTAGTTTTCAAACAATGACAGTGAAAGTTACGTAGTACAAGTTTTCACAGTGAATTTATTGGGCAAATCAGAAAAAATTACAAACTGTGAATGAAATGACTCAATTTTAGGTTTTCTGATTTTATCCTTGTGTATCAATATAATTTCTGTTATTTCGTACAGCAGGCAACGGCCTTGCCGCAGTGGATACACCGGTTCCCGTGAGATCACCGAAGTTAAGCTCTGTCGGGCATGGTCGGCACTTGGATGGGTGACCATCCAGGCCGCCATGCGCTGTTGCCATTTTTCGGGGTGCACTCAGCCTCGTGATGCCAATTGAGGAGATACTCGACCGAATAGTAGCGGCTTCGGTCAAGAATACCATCTTACGACCGGGAGAGCGGTGTGCTGACCCCACGCCCCTCCCATCCACATCCTCCTCCGAGGATAACACGGCGGTCGGATGGTCTCGATATGCCACTCGTGGCCTGAAGACGGAGTGCTTTATTTCGTACAGCGCAGGTTGTTAAAATGGCGTCATCGAGACGGATAGCAAACATAGACACTAACTGTGCGTATTTAGTACAGCGAGAAGAGTACACTACTAAATTTTTAGATGATTCGGTGTTGTACAGGGTGCGAAAATTAGAACACAATGTAGCAAAATTACCTCTAACCCTTGTAGGCAGCTAGTCGAACTGAGCCTGGACAACAGAAGTGGTGCGGAATCCCGTACTGTTTCAAACTCTGCTTCTGTGTTACTCGCTAGCAAGAAGTTTCGAGCCAGCCTGTAGACAACACAAGACTATATGAAGGGCTTATTTCAATGGTGGTACTTTTGTGTTAGCAGAAGAGCCAACACCGTGTTACGAGTGGAGGCCCAAACGCAAGCGTTTTAGTTCACGCAGGCTGGCATGAAGAGGGAAGAATTATACTGACGTGAGGTCTGGAACATGACAAGGAATGAGAATTCAGAAAGCGGACATAATTAGTTTGATACTTAACTTTAATCCATTAATGATGAACATCGCTCTTGACGGTACATGATTCACAATATTATCTGTTCAGAATACGTTCTTGGAGTAATTATACTAGCTGAATATGGCGCCTTGCTAGGTCGTAGCAAATGACGTAGCTAAAGGTTATGCTAAACTGTCGTCTCTGCAAATGAGAGCGTATGAAGACAGTGAACCATCGCTAGCAAAGTCGGCTCTACAACTGGGGCGAGTGCTAGGGAGTCTCTCTAGATTAGACCTGCCGTGTGGCGGCGCTCGGTCTGCAATCACTGATAGCGGGTCCGACGTATACTAACGGACCGCGGCCGATTTAAAGGCTACCACCTAGCAAGTGTGGTGTCTGGCGGTGACACCACAGGTACACACCCATTTTTGTTCATTTTGAGAGACAGAGTCCTAAAGATAAATGAGCGCTGAAAAATGAGCTCTGGATGAGGGATCAGGAGAACACTCCCAACACCCTTTCTATCGATGTAGGACAGGATAGCAGGCACCTTGCCACGGTTCGTGCTGCTCTCCTGTTGGAGGTTCGGGTCCTCCCTCAGGCATGGGTGTGTGCGTGTGCGTGTGTTGTCGATTAAGTATTGTGTAAGCCCAGGGACCCCAGCAGTTTGGTCCCGTTGAACTTACCACTACCACCTACTGTCCTAATTAATAGCTATAAAAATCAGCGGTAATAGTGTTGTCTTCCCAGTGGCACCCAGTAACCTTATGTTAGGTCCTGGGCACATACGACGAAGACTAATGGAATCTCCTCGAGACCTCACTCACGGATGCGTCCGTCATGATGCTGTATTCAGGCTGGAACTCACCTGAATGACGATTAGGCGCCACTCGTGTGTCCAATTTTGCCGCTCCGAACACCACTGTCGGCGCACCTCTTTATGCTGACACGCCAAGAGAAGCAGACAGTGCGTTGTGCTACAGATGTAGACGAACTGCCCGTGTGTAGGGCTGCTTGGTGTCCTGATTTTTACAGCCGTGTCCGACCAAATACGTCCAACCTGTCTGGCGTTTGGTAGGCTTTTTTAGCTATGAAGCAGTGAACGCATGACTATGGCCCCATTACAAGCTAATTACGTAAGTGCCATGAGTAATTATAAAGAGGTATAAGAAGATATACCATAACGACATAAAGGTATACTAACAAGTGATATTGTAGAAAAACCTAAAGTTGAATGTCGGTAAATTCATTGATCAGCGCCAAAATTTCGCAAAAATAAAATACAACTCTGTCTTAGAATGCTTTTGGCTATTACAATGTTGTCAACTTATTTCATATCACATCGCTATGAAGAATTTTATTCGGAACTATCGAAACTGTAGTTCCAGGCCATAAGGCCAGCATAGAAATGTTCTCCTTCATAAGCGCCAAGGTGAGAAAGGAACGCAATAAATTGCAAAGCGACACACTCAAAACAAGCTGTAGTTGTTGCGTAATTTAAAAATTATCGTCTCAAGAATTCGACGAAATAATGTCCAACACAGATAACGTTCTCGATAACATGGCCTCAAATGACACATATTAATATGTAACTACGGATTATTGTTACTTCTTTATAAATCTGTAATTTTTATAAAGGCCTTCTTTTATTTTATTTATATACAAGATTATATTAGGAAAAACTAGTATCATAACTCCCAAATTATAAGGTTGTTTACTGTTTTTTAAACATATTGGAGGTTGATCTCGGAAGCAACTGATTGTTAATAAACGATTGAAAATTCCCATCTGACTCTTTTTAAAATAGGCAGCCCGGTTTTTAGGGAAAAATGTAGGGCTTAATATAAAGCCCAGTTCGTCTTTTCTATTTTTGCACCTGGGAACCATATCCATGGGATATTAGTACCACTATAGGTGCATGTCGTGGTTATCCGATCCTGCACAGTTGATGAACGATAAGCCTGTTCTCTCGGACGCTAATCACGTGGGATCGTTGGGATCCTGCATGACGTTGAGTATGGCTCACTTGATCTCATAGATTACATATTCGCGTGACAGTTGTGGGATCCTAACCAACCTGAGCAGCAATATCGATGATAACACTATCTACTGTAAAAAAAAATAAAAAATAAAAAACCGAACACACTTTCACAGTCAGAGGACGCTTGAATGTCAGAGAAGTGGAAATTGATAAACTGATGGTAGATTCACGTGAGGGGAGACAAGCGAATGCTGGAAGTGTAATGTTCATGACGTTCGAAAAACTGGACGGAGTGCAAAATTTTGTCGGAGCGAAAATGCTGTATGTGTTGATGTAGGAAATGATAGGTCGGATCATGGCTGTGTAGGTGATCAGGATAACGGAGAGTTGAAATCTCGACATTCAGCGAGTTAATGGTTTTAGACTATTTTACGGTTTCTGTTGCGCCATTGGCAGGTGGAGTTTCTACATTTGCGATCGAAAATTGAAATACTTAAGTGTGTTAGTTTTGGACAGAATGTTTAAAGTCTTGGAGGTTGTACCTAGGGATCCCCTAAGTTTGAATACATGTTCAGGTAACACGAGAATACAGCCACTGCTTTTCCGTAAGTTATTTGAACGTCTGTGTGTTGTTTACCCAACTGCTTGGCTACTGGAAGGGCTTATCTCAAAGAGCCAGTGGTTATTCCACGAGATGAACGGGCTGAAATGGAGTAGAAGAATCGATAGTTACCGAAGGTCGCTTAATAGGGCCGGTGACATCGGCATTTTGGAGTGGTCTAGACCAGGGGTCCCAAACTTTTCCTCTAGCGGACACTTTGAGAAGCGTGGTACTGTGATGGAACACCTTCCTTATTTCTAAGGTCAATAAATTAAAAAAAACGAAGTTAACTTGTTTTATTCAACGATTACTTCAGTTTTAAATCACAACTAATGATACGGAAATCATAATTAAAAATAAAAAGTTGTTGAGGTCAAGATGACCAAAAAAAGAACCCACGTTATTAATAGTTATTCACGGAGCGCTTATTGACTTGCGACAGAATATCAGAGTTCCGCGAAACACAGTTTGGGAACAATTGAAAGAAAATCAGTTCTCGGTCACTATTTTTAACAAATTAACCTGGTTTCGACACTGCTAGGAGTGTCTTCCTCACAATTTAAAACAAAGAATGGTCTATATTCTATAACATGGTCACAGAATTATGACTAAAAATGTATGATAGAGTATAAGTATGGAATCGTCGTGAAAAACTGACTGTACTTATATGTCATTTATAAATAATAAATATGCCAAAAGGTCATTAGTCACAAAGATATTTAAGATGAAGAAAAATGTGATGACGAGCCACTAAGGGCTGCTCGATACTTGCGTGGTGTAGGTTGCAAACGGACTGGGGTGCCCGCGTTAACAAATGCGGCCAGGTGCACATGGCACTGCAACGAGCGCGCCATCTAGTAGCCGTAGTTACAATTAGGCTACTTCACATTCAAATATAGCAGAAATGATTATAAATAAACAGAATTTGGTACATAATGGAGAGCAATGTTAAAAATAGTGACCGAGGGCTGATTTTCTTTCAATTGTAACTATTCACGGTCTCTGAACATGCAGTCATGTACAAGATTTTGACAGTTTGGGAAATTCTGGTCTTTGCACATCTATAGTTTAGAGGACTTGCGAGAATGGAGAGAGAACAGAGCCTTGGCGCATGCTTGTAGTGGGAAGAAATATGGACTCCACAATGAAACCTTTATCTATGTATGAATGTGAGAGTGCAGGGCGTTTGGTTGGTACGAGGTGGAGGGTAGACCAGAACCATGACAGACGCCACTGCACGAGACGGAGCGAAGAGCAGACTCCGAGTGCAGACTGAAGTGGAACTGCGAATACTTTAGGCGACAGAGCGCGTTTGATGTACGCCGTACGGTATATCTACCCGCGTCAGCCTGCTGGGGAACACTGAGTCGCATCTCGGCAGTTGTCAGCCGCGATGCAGCAGGCGGCGTGCTGACGGAGCGAGGGTCATAATAATTCACGGGACGGTCGCCGTCTGCAAATTAGGCTGCATTATAGATAGCATAATACATCAGAGCCCATCTGGCTGGCAGCGGGCGAGCGCGCAGTTATGCGCGAAATGTCGGCGTACACTTTAGTGGCACTCAGTGCCAGTCAAAGTACGGCCGGCGTCGAAGAGGGAAGCGCCGCTGCGCGGAGGAATGAGCTGCAGTTAGAGCAGCGGGCGAGGCGCTGTGGTTCTATGACCTGCATAACGGAGGCAGCACAGCGTCCAGAACCTGAGGGTGAAATTGCACACTCGTCCATCTCGTCAACTTGGCCTCTGACGATGAACGTTGAAACTATGGGCCGTCGGAAGCAGCGGATATTAAGCAGTAGTGGTGACAATATTGGAAACTAGCATGAACTTAGAATCCTAAGAGTTTTACCATGGCAGCAAACCACGAATGATTGCTTCCATATCTTTTCTTATCATTTTGATTTCTGATTCCATTTTCCTTCTGTCTCCCATTTTCTCTTTGCTTCTTTGCTTTTCTTTTCTTTGCCATATCCAATCTTTCTTTTATTTTCTGTTCTTTACTTCCGAATTAAATTTCTTTTAGTTTCTGGTCTAATGTTCTCTCTGCCATTTTCCTTTAGAATTTTTCTCTTTGCATTTCTCTTTCTTTTTATTTCTTTTACCATTTTCCTTTTTTATTTTATTTTCTTTTCAATTTTTCTTTTTTCTTTTATTTGCTTCTTTCTTCCATTTTCGTTTTTTACTTCTCCATTTTCCTCTACTCTTTCCCCTCCTCCTGTTTGCTTGCTTTCTCTATTCTTTTCTGTTTTATTTTCTTCTGTTTTTTGTGTTTTCTTTTTCTTCCAATATTTCTAGTTTATTTTCTTATCCATTGTCCTACTTTCTATTATTTTTCTTTTTCCTTCTTTCTTTCCTTTATCACTTCCCTTTTTATGCTGTTTTTCTCTCACTGCCATTCTCTTCTTCTGATTCTTTATTTTTCTCTATCATTTTGCTTTCTTTTTTTCTGTTTTCCACCTTTCCTTTCCTTGATTCTTTTTTTTTTTTCAATATCTAGCACACATTTAATGTTTGAAAACGGATAAATTTATATTGCCTGGAATGAAACAGTATGTTTCACGTGATTTACAACCATATATCTTCAGTCCACAGAAGAAAACTTATATACGTTCGCAAATGTGGGAGACTGATAAGACCAAATCAATCGTTGCGTTTCCCTGTCAGTAGTCCTTAAAGGTGACGAACAAAATGGAACAGTGTGAGATTACCGTTGGATCTAGGATCGCTTCATCGTGTGGTGGCCACTTTTTTTCTGTGATGTTAACTTTGGTGCCCGTAAGCGGACGTTTAAATTGCAACAGATGGAAACGACCGTATTCTTTATGAATATCGTCGTAAGGTACTGGCAGACTGCAGATCAGCGGGATACAGGCAGAGTGTTGTCTGAAACACAGTCTAGACTAATATTTAAATGTACATTTATTTACTACATTTGGGTAACATCAAATTAGGGTCTTCTGGCTCTCGCTTGTCTTGGGGCAGGATTTTAATAAGTTCAAACGTTAGTTTAACTGACGCTCGTGACCCGGGCCACACTCTGTTTCCACTCAAAATAAAAAAGAAAAGTATTGCATTTAGTTACTGTCAGCTACAGTCTCACTGGTACTCAGTACTCGAGCCGCAGTATTTCACTCTTAACAGAAAATTATCTTCCCCGCCGCAGTCAAGACATTGTTCCTTATAATACGTTAAATTTTGTGTACTACCCATCGTAAGGCAGCGAATCCGGTAACGAAGTTACGTCAACATAGTAAACGAGAATAATGTTGATTCCACCTTAGAAAATTATACGCCCTCTTTTATTGAAGGTGTTCAGTATGTAAGTAATGACCATCACCTGTATCTTCAAAACTTCAAAATATGAGAGAACCAAGTTTTCGGCTAGTAATGGTATGTAAAACGCAAAATAATTTGCTATATTACTAATATTCGTAATATTTTTCAAAAAAATGGTTCAAATGGCTCTGAGCACTATGGGACTTAACATCTATGGTCATCAGTCCCCCAGAACTTAGAACTACTTAAATCTACCTAACTAACCTAAGGACAGCACACAACACCCAGCTATCACGAGGCAGAGAAAATCCCTGACCCCGCCGGGAATCGAATCCGGGAACCCGGGCGTGGGAAGCGAGAACGCTACCGCACGACCACGAGATGCGGGCAATATTTTTCACCCAAAGAGACAGTGTAGTAAGTGCAGGCAATTATTTAAATTCAGTTTATCCACATTATAATGCGATTAGTTGCGGTACACAAGTGTCTTAAGAAAATAACAAACTCTTTCACGTTTTAGGCGTCAATTACTTTCTTCTGTCCAGTAACTCTATGGCACGACGCATTTTGGCAGCACGCTCCTGCTTTCACATCCTCATGTGTTATTCCATAGCATTTTTGTAATACAGGTACTTACCAATGGAAATACCTTTTGGATTTGTTGTTTTGGGTAGACTGCGAAATTCTGCCTCTGATCAAAAGAAAATGTCAGCGAATGTATGTCATGCTGTGATTTGTGTACTATGAGGAAAACTGTAATTTAGAAAAAGAGAGTATGTAGCTCTCAGTTTGCAAGAACTGTTGTATTGACTAATTTGTAGTACACAGACACAGTGTTAGCCATTAAACATTCTTTATTTGATGAAACAAATTTTCGAAGAAATTTGTAGTGTTGTTTTCTGCTCCGTCATTTAGCAAACTGCATCCATATACTGTACCCTCGTTGAATGTTTATAACTCTTCATACAAATCTGATGTCCACTGTTTACTTTGTGTGCTGGCCCCAGTGGCCGAGCGGTTCTAGTCGCTACAGTCTGGAACCGCGCGACCGCTGCGGTCGCAGGCTCGAGTCCTGCCTCGGACATGGATGTGTGTGATGTTCTTAGGTTAGGTACGTTTAAGTAGTTCTAAGTTCTAGGCGACTGATGACCTGAGCAGTTAAGTCCTATAGTGCTCAGAACCATTTGAACCATTTTGTTTACTTTGAGTAATATTCGAGAAACATGTGTCTTGTCATGGAATCCCGTTCATTTTTTAACAGTATTCATTGCTTTGATAGATGAGGTCTGCATTATTTTACATTATATTTTGTTAAGGTTCACTGTGAGACGTGCCGCAGAATTAGCCGAGAAATACGAGGGTAGTTCGGATAGCAAGTTTCGTTCAGTAATAAAAAAAGGAATCGAATACAGAGACAGAAAGCAATTCATTTCACAAAAATCTGTAACACTTACACTTCTTTTCAACATAGCCCTCGTAATTGTCCAGGCATTTCTCACATCGTGGTATAAGTTTATGTATTCCTTCGTCATAGAATGCTGCTGCCTGTGTTGTCAACCATATGGTATCAAGTTCTTTTACCTCTTCAGTGTTGTTGAATTGCTTACCACCAAGGAACGACTTCACAACCGAAAGAGATGAAAATCGTTAGGAGTGAGATCGGGACTGAAAACGGAGGATGGCCAAAAATGTCACAGCCAAAGCTCCGAAGGAGTTGTTTTGTCTCTTCCGCAGTGTGTGGACGGGCGTTGTCGTGAATGAAAACAAAACCACACCTCTTGAGAACATTCCTCTGCGCTTGGTCTGCATTGCACGGTGGAATTTCCTAAGCGTCTCGCAATAAACATCCTTACTGATTGCCGCGCGGGATTAGCCGAGCGGTCTAACGCGCTGCAGTCATGGACTGTGCGGCTGGTCCCGGCGGAGGTTCGAGACCTCCCTAGGGCATGGGTGTGTGTGTTTGTCCTTAGGATAATTTAGGTCGTGTGGTGTGTAAGCTTAGGGACTGATGACCTTAACAGTTAAGTCCCATAATATTTCACACACATTTGAACAAAACATTTTTTGATTGTTTCATCTAGTGGAAAAAAATTAGTCAGTAAAATGCCCCGTCTGTCCCGAAACACTGTGTACATGACTTTTCGGGGTGTCAAGAGTTGCTTGGGTCTAACCTTTCATTGGGACAAAGCGTTCCCCTGTTCCATCGATTGCAGTTTCTTATCAGTAGTGTCATAAGCAACCCAAGTTTCATCTCCCGTGATTATCATTCCATCAGAAACCACAGATGGACTTCGCTTCGTTCTCCATCATGCACTTGCTCACGCCCTTCTTAACATTGTCGGACTGATTGCATTTTGTCCGTAAACCTCACAGATTTGTCGACGAATGTCACTTGACTTATCGTTCTTAGCATTCAGAAAATGAGTCACAGATTTCAATTTACACGCGACAGGAGTTTCGATCACCGTTGCTATTATAAACAATCATTACGAACGACACAAGACACGGCGCAAGCTCCAAATGCGTCATTTTGTTCTGCCTGAACCAGAGATATTACTGCATACGAGCGGAACTGCGATCGTAGCAGTGTCGTGGAGAAAAATCAAAACGGAACTCTCTTTCCGAACTACCCTCGTATGCTAAATGTGATGTAATTCTATAAAAAAGTTCAAGATAATTTCTGCAAAGGTTGTAGTACATTGAAATGTTTTACGAAAAACTAAACTTTCCTTTTTCGTGAATGGTATTCGGAACAGGGTAACTGCGCAGCATCTGAAGTAGTTCTACGTTTGTATTATACTTCATTCGTGGTGATTCTTTGTTAGGATCAGCAGACATTAACTAGTGACAATGTTACCTTCTCCAACCTGTATAAGTTTTTAAAGCCAGCTTTTTACACGTCAGATTTCCATGGAGACGCCTCCAGAAACTGGCCAACCCGCGAAACATAGTGAAATGTAAATTACGTCGGAGCTAAACCCTGCACTCTGTTTCAGCGTAAGATTTAGAGAAAGTGGAATAATGTACACTAATGCCGGCTCTAACAGGATTACTTCTTCTCTCCACTGAAGCGTGAAATATGCTGATTCTATCTCACTTAAAAATCAAATATCCTTTCCTTTTAATTCCAACTGAAACACGACGGATTAAAGAAAGGATTTTCTTTCTCCGAAAGTCAAGTGAATTAGTTCCTCTGCATATATTTGTTCTCGATTACCGGCTTGCCCGAGTCAAACAAGCTATTGTTTCTTTTGTTTCCTTTGAACAGATATTTGCATTCTGTTTTCTGGCAATAAAATTCACTCAACGTTTGCGGCGCTGTAGTGAATCTGCTACGTATTACGTTATTGTCCATTAAGTTTTATCCGGCTACCGTATTAAATACACACGGCAGAACTAGCGTAATGCTCTGCATTTGCACGAGGTTTATAACTCTCTCTGCAAACAGTTTATTACTCCCTATTTAGAGTAGTCAGAATAAAACCCATTTACATGTTATTCACCTATTCCTTTTACTATTTTTTCTTTGTCATTGTCAATACGTGGTTTTACTGAGCCAATAAACTCTTTGTGTCTCATGAATGACTAGTTGAAACAATTACAAGTATCAGATGTTTGGCTTTCTTAATTCTGTATAATGCCTTGATTTGACCTTGGAAACTATCCACTATTAATAATTGCTTATGAGTAATTACCCTGTGAAGGGAACAGTACTGATTAAAAGTTTCATTTGTGTTATGTGAGTCAGAATATGCAGTTTTCATGTATTAAATTAGGGTTTCATATTTGAAAGTATAACTTCATCATTGCTGACATTATTCATATGATGCTGTAAGAAAACTGAATAAATGCAACTACTTTAGTATAATTTCTAATTCTTGTTGCATACATTCAATAAGAGGTTCTGAATAGCTGTTCTGTGTAAGTGTGGACAGAAAGGTACCTTTCTTCTGCTGTTTCGTTTTCTTCGTCCTTTTCCTTCTTCGTTTTCTTCCTCTTTTTAATGCGTCGTTTTCTTCTACTGCTTCATCCTGTAACCCTTCACTTCTCGTACGTGGTTACTTACCGTCCACTATAGTGCCCGTCTTTTCCTTTGTTTGCCAAAACCGCTTTTCACATTTGGCTCTAAATTCTTTAGTGGCTCTCTTTCTCAATCCATTCTCTGCTGTTATGAGTTCATTTTCTCATATTTTCATTTTCTTATATTTACATTACTGGTGTAAATGAAGCTCTGATGGCAGTTCGTAAGGTGTGCTTGGGTACCTTAGTGGGTAGAATACTTGCCCGTGATACTCAATGGTCCCAGGCTCTTGACCCAGTCCAGCATAAGTTTTACTTTGACAGCAAGTTTTTATTTGTGTTTTAGTTTTGGAATTGATTCTTCCATATGTCATGGTAGATTTCTTTCGCCTTATTTTTATCAACATGTCAATTCCAACGTAATTAGTATTATTAACCAATATTTTATTTCGAATAGGATTTTTATCGACAAAAGGCATACTCATTGCCTAATTAGGTTCATGTTCCCTTTCCAGTTTGTATCCTACTTTTGCTGTTTATTTCGCCTCTCATTCCTGTTGCTGTCCCAAGAAGATAGTCGTACATAGAGATTACATTCCACTCAGCACGACATGAGGACGTGCTTAACTTCTAGTTTCCAGATATTTCAGGCAAACCTTTAGAATTTCAGGTTATGTTATCACAAGTGGTGAGCATCTCCCATTTCCCAAGAATCCGTTTTCTTTAGATGACTCTGTAGCCTATTCGCTCTCCAGTAGATTCAGAATCTGCTGTGGAGGACGTATTTTCATGTCGCAGCTTGCTGCCAAGTCCCTAACGTCCGGCCTTTATTTTCTTCGTAATTTCCCATCGTTCAGTGTCGCTACGCTGAAAGTATGTTGGGACATATCTTTTCTCTCTTCATTATTCTGTTATTGGCTCTGAGCACTATGGGACTTAACATCTGAGGTCATCAGTCCCCTAGAACTTAGAACTACTTAAACCTAACTAACCTAAGGACATAACACACATCCATGCCCGAGGCAGGATTCGAATCTGCGACCCTAGCAGTCGCGCGGTTCCCGACTGAAGCGCCTAGAACCGCTCGGCCTATTCTGCTATTGACGCAACTCATAGCTGTCTAAATTAACCATCGACGGTGGTAACTGAGAAAACAAGAAAGACAGATGAGGATTGCATGTCAATATCGAATATAAGATTTCTGGTTTCACCAAAAACGAAGAGGCGAAAGACTTAATAGATATGCAGACAGCATTAGTAAATGTAGTAGGTGATTCAGGTTATCATACACTTACCACAATTACTTTTGTCCACAGGTGAGTGCCGATGTGTGGAGTCAAATCTGAAGTGTTCACGGGTCAGGTAAGTGGGCTGCTATCCTTATGCGTCATTCGTTCTGTCTGGTCGGCATAGCGACTTTTGTCTTACTCTGCTTAAGGTCTACGGCACTTTCAAATCCGCCGTCAGTCGCCTACAGTTTGCTTTAATTAATGCTCCAATGCTTACGTCATGGACACTAAACTACAAAATTACGTTGTTCACCAGAACAGTATAGATTTAAATTGAATAATTGCAACTTTTATGTAAACCGTTCTTCTGTATTCTAGGCACGCAGCATTGTACTAGACCGATCGAGGTGGCGCAGTGGTGAGCACAATGGACTCGCATTCGGGAAGACGATGGTTCAAACCCCGCGTCCGACCATCCTGATTTAGGCTTTTTCCGTGATTTCCCTAAGTTGCTTCAGGCAAATGCCAGGATGGTTCCCTTGAAAGGGCATGGCCGACTGCCTTCCCGTCTTTCCCTAATCTGATGGGACCGTTGATCTCGCTGATTAGTCCCTTCACCTAAATCAACCAATCAACCAACATAGAACTAGACGCGCTAGAATTAATGACAAGAATAGATACCATAATCACTGCGTGAAAAAGACATAGAAACTGGTGAAGTAATGAAACTGTATTTATGTTAGTACCTTGACGTCAAGGTTGTCCAACATGGTGAGAGGGAGGGAGAGAGGATGAGCGGGGGGGGGGGGGGGGGGGCGGAGAGGCAGCGGATGTAGGGGAACACGTAAGATATGTAGAGAGGAACATGTCGTTAGAAAATAAAGTAATGCAACATGACGCCGACAAATATTGATCTAGAGTTTCTAAAGTTTCTAAATATGTACCTTGTGGTAATTTACAATGAATCGATTATAAAAACAGACCGCAGTATTTGAACTACAAGCAATGGAAACCTGTTACTCTCTTCACAAGGACCAAGTGGTCATGTTACGTGGCCAAAAAGTGTGGGGTTAACTATGAGAGGACGCCATTTATTGCTGAAGCGACGACACATAACAGTGCGTGTCGCCTTAGATTTGGCATTAAGACAATTTCCAGTGTTAATCTTTAATTGACTAAGAAACTATTCCGACAATACTAAAGTCCTTATCCACACTAATATATATCCAAATACTCGTATAATTTCAGTCACTCAAAATTGATCTGAAAACATTAGTTTAGAAATTTATTCAATTAAAATTAGTAAAACAATCTTGACTGTACGGTCATTTATTAAAGGTGCGACCGGTTTCGGCCTCTAGCAGTAGGCCATCTTCAGATAACGCATTGTAAAGATAATAATTAAAATTACTGATTTACATAGGGAAATAAAAAACATTAAAAAGAATGCACACTGATCAGACAGATCATTATGACCAGCTACCTTCTATCGGCATAAACCCGTCCAGGAGATAGCAGCGTCACCTAGAGAGGAACGACTGTTAGTCAGACACACGCACGAGTGTATCAGTGAGCGCTGTCCGTGTGCAGAATGGGGAAGGCGTGATCTGTCTGAGATTGATCGAGGGCAGAGTATTTCGGAAACTGCACGACTTGTCTGGTGTTCGAGAAGTGCTGTGGTTAGTGTCTTGAACACGTTCCGAAACCGAGATGGAACCACGTCCAGATGCCGTGGGATTGGGCGCCCATTGGACACTAGAGATGTCGGACGTCGTAGGTTGGGCAGACTGGTAAAACAGGACAGGCTGCGAATCGTGCGGAACTAACGTCAGACTTTATTGCTGGGCAGATTACATGTGTGTGTCTGATCATGAAATGCACCGAACACTCGTAACGGTGGGTCTCCGCAGCCGACGACCCTTGCACGTGCCAATGTTGACACCACCGACTGAAATCAGCACTTGACCGTTGGCACTGGACGTCGGCGAGGTGGCAGAGTGTTGCACGGTCTGATGAAATGCGATACCTTCTACAGGGCTATTACAAATGACTGAAGCGATTTCATAAATTCACTGTAGCTCCATTCATTGACATATGGTCACGACACACTACAGATACGTAGAAAAACTCATAAAGTTTTGTTCGGCTGAAGCCGCACTTCAGGTTTCTGCCGCCAGAGCGCTCGAGAGCGCAGTGAGACAAAATGGCGACAGGAGCCGAGAAAGCGTATGTCGTGCTTGAAATGCACTCACATCAGTCAGTCATAACAGTGCAACGACACTTCAGGACGAAGTTCAACAAAGATCCACCAACTGCTAACTCAATTCGGCGATGGTATGCGCAGTTTAAAGCTTCTGGATGCCTCTGTAAGGGGAAATCAACGGGTCGGCCTGCAGTGAGCGAAGAAACGGTTGAACGCGTGCGGGCAAGTTTCACGCGTAGCCCGCGGAAGTCGACGAATAAAGCAAGCAGGGAGCTAAACGTACCACAGCCGACGATTTGGAAAATCTTACGGAAAAGGCTAAAGCAGAAGCCTTACCGTTTACAATTGCAACAAGCCCTGACACCCGATGACAAAGTCAAACGCTTTGAATTTTCGGCGCGGTTGCAACAGCTCATGGAGGAGGATGCGTTCAGTGCGAAACTTGTTTTCGGTGATGAAGCAACATTTTTTCTTAATGGTGAAGTGAACAGAGACAATGTGCGAATCTGGGCGGTAGAGAATCCTCACGCATTCGTGCAGCAAATTCGCAATTCACCGAAAGTTAACGTGTTTTGTGCAATCTCACGGTTTAAAGTTTACGGCCCCTTTTTCTTCTGCGAAAAAAACCTTAGACGACACGTGTATCTGGACATGCTGGAAAACTGGCTCATGCCACAACTGGAGACCGACAGCGCCGACTTCATCCTTCAACAGGATGGTGCTCCACCGCACTTCCATCATGATGTTCGGCAGTTCTTAAACAGGAGACTGGAAAACCGATGGATCGGTCGTGGTGGAGATCATGATCAGCAATTCATGTCATGGCCTCCACGCTCTCCCGACTTAACCCCATGCGATTTCTTTCTGTGGGGTTATGTGAAAGATTCAGTGTTTAAACCTCCTCTACCAAGAAACGTGCCAGAACTGTGAGCTCGCATTAACGATGCTTTCGAACTCATTGATGGGGACATGCTGCGCCGAGTGTGGGAGGAACTTGATTATCGGCTTGATGTCTGCCGAATCACTAAAGGGGCACATATCGAACATTTGTGAATGCCTAAAAAAACTTTTTGAGTTTTTGTATGTGTGTGCAAAGCATTGTGAAAATATCTCAAATAATAAAGTTATTGTAGAGCTGTGAAATCGCTTCAATCATTTGTAATAACCCTGTTCAACATGCCGATGGGAGGACGCGAACGCGTCGTCTTCCAGGGGAACAGCTCCCTGACGCCTATACTGCGGGACGGAATCAAGCTGGTGGCGGCTTCATTGTGCTGTGGGTAACATTCACGTGAGCGTCCATGGAAAGTCGTGCAAGGCACCATGACAGCCAAGCAGTGTCCTACAATGGTTACAGACCACGTGTACCCCCACATGACGATCATGTTTCCCGACAGCAACGGTATTTTTCAGCATGATAACGCACCATGTCACAAATCCATGACTGTGATGGGGTGATTCGAGGAAGACAATGACGAGTTCCATTTGATGCACTGGCCCCCAAACTCGCTAGCTCTGATCCCGATGGAACACATCTGGGACGTGATTGAACGTGTCAGAGCTCATCGCCCCCGCAAATGTGGTGTAAACTCCTTCCAACAACCTACCCCTGCTTCCATGCCACGACGCGTCGCCGCTGTTATCCGTGCGAAAGGTGGACATAGCGGCTATTAGATAGGCGGTCATAATGATCTGGCTCACCAGTGTACGTAAAAACGAGGTACCGTTACCCATCCGGCTAACAATGATGACATGGGTTAAATAGAGAGAAAGAGGGCGCGCAAGAGCCGCATGACCTCAGACTCAGCTGTTTTTTGTTTTTTTTTTTTACTTAATTGATAGATCGCTGTTTCCTGATAATGTTTTCTATAACTAATTTAATGTTGAAAGCGATCGATTGGCGGATTTGACCGGCCAGTTACGAAATTGTCCTGATTAGGCAGGTGGGAAAGGGTAAGGATAGCCCAGTAGGAGCCGATGACTCATATTCAGACAGCCATCACGAGTGCATTTCGTGTGGCCATCTCGTTAAATTAAAAGTGCGTTAATATTTAAGTTTGCCCATAATAAATGTTTATACGCAGTCTTATGTTGTCAGTCATACTGTGAATATATGAGAATCATGAATTCTAATTCTCACTTAAGAAAGAAGTTTGAATTTTGTGCTGAGTTGTGCAACGATTGGAACTGAAGAAACATGGACCAGATATCGCGTATTGCTTTGTGAATGTCTTCGTGTTCTAAAGGTAGTAATCAGACTCCGCTATTGTTACCACAATTAATGCTTTCAGACTGGCTCGCAGATAGGATTGATTGTGAAAATTCATTTTCCTCAATTTGGTTTAAATTAATAAGTGAGGTGATATCCCATATTTTCAGACTTTATTGTAGCATCGTAGGATTATACTCACGCGTCACTCCAAAATTCATTGTCTGTTGGTTGCATGTTAGGAATCACGCCCGACGGAGAGGGAATCCAACGAAGAGATCAAGGCAACCTTAGAAGAGACGAGGTAAGCGATACTCCTTCACGTGATCTAGATAAGAACCAGGCAAAAACTGCTACAACTCTCCCTCGCGCTTAGTTCAACGTAGCCCTCCACATGCAGCCTTTCGCAATCAGCAGTTTTCATGGTTACAGCTTCCAACGCAGTAATGCACCAAAGCAATTCAAAAGTATACTCCCGCAATATCTATTTATAAAACAATATCAGTGCAAGATTGAAAGAGATGGAAGACCGACTTAAATCATTGAATAAAATCCACAGAACTTTTAGTCTTACAAGGACTGTCATCACATTTTCGTAGTATCTGTGAATTCGTAATGTCTCTTGCATGCCATGAAGTCTTTTATAACTGAAGTATTATTGTTACAGCACTCTTTGAGACTAGGCTTTATATCCACGTCGATTGGTGTGATGTGCTCTTTACTTCTGTTAAGCTACGTCACTATTAACGAATACGCCATTGTAGCGTTCAGATAACACTACGCAAAATGCCGTGACATGAACTCCGGTGTGCGAATGTTTCATGCAAAAAAAAAAAAAAAATTGTCCATCATAAGTTATTACCAGAAGAAATATCCTGCAGTGCATCACTAGGGCTGTGGTATTTCCAAACACAAGTCTGTTGACTAAGATGGCGTATTCTAATGTGGTATCTCTCAATAGTCCACTGCACTTGCAGGTAACTTCATACATGCGACTGTGAATTGTAGAACACAACTGTTGACTGTAAACTGTGACTCTACAA
Source organism: Schistocerca piceifrons (assembly GCF_021461385.2). Classification (NCBI taxonomy): domain Eukaryota; kingdom Metazoa; phylum Arthropoda; class Insecta; order Orthoptera; family Acrididae; genus Schistocerca; species Schistocerca piceifrons. The sequence goes on from NC_060142.1 coordinate 89,967,743, forward strand.
CGTGACTGGGACTGCACCTGTAACTGCAGCGCGGAGCCGCAGGTTGTAACACAGTATGGATGATTGCATTGGATGCGCGATTGGTTGTTGCTGCCGCAGACAGCGAGCTCGGCGCCTGTTGACTCATGCGGCTGGATGATGTCATCGTCGTACCTGGTCTGTGTCTGCGGGCGGAGTGGTAAAGAGTTCCTACGTCAAAGTACCTCTGTTGAAAAGCCACAGACACTTACGCTGTTAAATGCCTTTCCTGTGGATTAGGCAACTTGGAACACAGAGATATCGGAAGGGATGTATCCATCAGGGTGGCGGGAGGATCCAACATCCGTATTCAGGAAACCTTGTGAAGTGCGCAGTAGTGAGTGCCTCCCACTGCACTGTCTATCAGGGTTATTTCCCATTCCATCTGCATATGGAGTGTGGAAAGAATGGCTACTTAAATGATACCATACATCCTGTAGTTAGCCTCATCTTGCTTTCACTGATCCCACAGTAGTGATGTGTAGGCAGCTGTTGTGTAATCCTAGATTCTTCACCTCGTAGTGGTTCTTACAACTTTGTAAGTAGGAATTTGTAGGATACTTGTCAATAGGATACGTGCGCCAGTGTAGTCTCTTCAGCATTTCGTGAAGCTCCACCTTGGCTCAAACAAACATGTTACCTTTCGTGCATCCCTTCTTTGTATACTTCAAAATCGCCTGTTGGTTCCATTTGACACAGGTGCCAAACACCGGAGCGGTATTGTAGCGTGTGGTACATCGGTGTTTTGTGAGAAATCTTCTTTACAGAGAGAGTGAATTTTGCCAGTAGCCTATGAAGGAAACAAAATGTAACACTAGCCGTACTTCAGCTGATATACGTGATATACCACTTGTAATCGCCAAAAATTGTTTACACCCGTATTTATATGAGTTGACTGATTCCAACTGTTAATCGAGTTTTACATTTCAGAAGTACACGATTTTTTTAGCACTTTTACGTCTTAACAAATATCTGCCTAAATACCTGGGCGGAATTGTACTTAATTTTAAACAAATACATCATGTGAAAAATTTCTGACCACCGAGGATCCCAGTACACTTCTCCAAGGCACTCCTGATGCAGCTTCTACGTTTGCCGAACGCCGGTCATTCAAGATGACGTACTGCATCCAACCTGTCAAAACGTAGTTAGTCGAGTTGCAAATATAGTTTGAGGCTGCATATGATCGCACATTCTTTAATTAGCGGTTTCTCAGAATTCAGGAAATACTGTGTCCATCTGAATTGATACATAACTTTCAGGATATAATATGGGAAGAGCTTGAGGTGGCGATGTTTACAGAATTCACGCTGTTGCCATGGAGGACGTTACTCTGATCGAATTACCACGTTACTTTTTGAAGCACATGTCGTTTAACCTTTAATTTAACGCGTATTTGTGAGGGTACCGAAAGTGAAGCCCCAGCAATTTTAACTCTCGCGTCTGTTCCAGCCACGAGTCCGGAGGTTCGTAGAATTAAGGAACGGCTGTGCCCGCCAGTCTCTGAGCCGACCGACCGTTGTGTGTGCAGAAAGTTTTTACGACCCTGCCCTCTGTCGCTCCCTTATTTCCGGATAGAACGAAATGCTGGAATTTATGTGAGCGCGCATTGACATCGGCGTAAAAACATTCCGCGCTGCACGCAAAATCCTCGTTAAAGTTTCCGGCAGAATCCTTATGCGTCAGGCCGGAACGGACCGCGGAAAGATCCCCTAGGCCTTAGGGAAAACCGAGAGTCACGCAGGTGCGCATTTACTTAGCGAAGGACGGAACGCAGACCCGTCTCTTTAACTCTGCATAACTGCTGCGAACTAGTCACGTGAGGCCGCGTACTGCACTGAAACCTTTGTGTCTCGTTCTACAATTCCCCCCGACCCCCTTCCAACTTCCGTACTCAAGCTAACCATTCTCTTGATTTCGATTCAGTAGCTATCCGTTAATTTATATGTCTACCCATCTACGAGGGTTATTCCAAAAGTAAGGTCCGATCGGTCGCGAAATGGAAACGACTATGAAAATCCCATAAAGCTTTGCACAGATGTGTTGGGTAGTGTCTCTAGTATAACCCCAGTTAGCATCACGTCGCTCTTCTCATTTCTGAGCTCGCAGTGAGTGCGTAAAGATGTCTAGAAAATAGTGTCTGCCGCCAAGTACGAGGGCCTGGTGAGAAATTTCGCCTGAAGCTATGCAGCCAACATTACATAACTGTCGTGCTGTTTCGTCTTCACGACAATTCTCAGCCGCATTCTGCAGGGGCAATGAAGATGCTCCTGCATCGTTTTCAAATGGAAATGTGAGATTACCCACAATACAGTCCGCAATTGTCTCCCCCTGAGTTTCATCTCTGGTCACATGAACCGCTGTCTTTGAAGACAACATTTTGACACAGACAACGAGGTGTAGGCCAGCGTGGAGAATTGGCGGAAAGCACTGGCGGCTGCCTTCTATGATGAGGCTATTGAAAAGTTGGTACAACGCTATGACAAAAGTCTAAGTCAGAACGGCGACTACGTAGAGAAGTAGCTGAAGGGTGTAGCTAATTGTTACAAGTAAAACATTTCTGATGTTCACTGTGGTTTCAATTTGGCAATCAATCGGACCTTACTTTTGGAATAACCCTCGTAATTTGCGTTCACCTGTAGACCACAGTTCAAGAGCTTGCATTCTCTCCCTGGCTATACTGCTTATCGTCTGCCCTTCACTTCCTTGGATGACTGCGCACCAAACAAATACTGTTAGAAGAGACATCAAAACATTTAAATATAAAATGCAGAGTGTCAATGACAATAAAAAAGCGTCTCTGAAAAAGAGAATTTTCTTAATTTACCTCTATATTTGTGAGACACCTGTAAGATTGTTTGTCTGTTTGAACACGCTTCTCCAGAACTACTAGACTAATTTTCATGATTCCAGAATGAGATTTTCACTCTGCAGCGGAGTGTGCGCTGATATGAAACTTCCTGCCACGTTAAAACTGTGTGCCGGGCCGAGACTCGAACTCGGGACCTTTGCTTTTCGCGGGCAAGTGCTCTACCACTTGAGCACTTGCCCGCGTAAGACAAATGTCCATAGTTCTAGTCTCGGTCCGGCACACAGTTTTAATCTTCATGATATTTTCTCAGATAAGTTGAGCACAGCTTGGAGCAACGTACAGACTTCAGTTCAAGAAAATCGGATCACGAAAAAAAATTATCGTTGTTTAAAGTTTTACGAAAACTGTCTCGTTTGTCTGATTGTGTGAACACGCTAGTCTCCAAAACTACTAGGCGAATTTTGATGGGGTTTTTACAAGCAAGTTGAGCTTAGCTTAGGGCGCGCTGTTGGCTTAATTTCATCAAAATTGGGCCACGGCAAAACAGATATCCAACCGTACTATAAAAATGTGTGCATCTATGAACGAGTATGTTCCACACCTCCTTCGAAACCACCGGACCGATTACAACCTTACTTGGTACACGTATCACTTACTGCCTGCAAATAATTTCTTTGGAAGGAGGAACCACCTATCTACCAAAGAGATAAAGAGATGGGAGTGTAAAAGAAGTGTAGCCAACGACTTGAGAAACGAGAATTTCTCCATAAAATATTTGGGAATCAGAGCACTTACTTGCAACAAACTTTATACATAATTTGAAACGTTTACGAAACTTTCCCTTCGCTGTCCCCCCCCCCCCCCCCCTCGCGCACTTCCCTCCACCACTAGTTTGACGATTCCTTAATGCCTCGGAATGTGTCCTACAAACTGATATCTTATTTTGCTCACGTGCCTGTTATCGACGTTGATACTGGCAAGATATCGGTCTCACGCATCCCAAGACTTTCGAGACTCTTTCAATTTCAGGTTTGAAGTGTGATAACAAATTACAAAAGAGATATACTTTGTGATATAATTGCAAACTAACAGTTTTCTAATTCTCTTCCTTTACTTGCACTGTGAAACCTTTCTTCTTGCCAAATTTTATAGTTCTAGGTCAACGGGAAGTACACTATAGTTTTGATGAGTCGGTTTCTGAGTATCAAAATTTGCGACTTCATTGACTTAGAAGCTTACAGTTTTTACACTGTCAAAGCACCATATACTATACTATGTGACGTAAATTTCAACGTAATACGTTTGCTCATTCCAGACAGACAGTCAGATAAAATGACACAAAAAATATTTTTGTCGTGTGATATAATTATAAATTAACAATCCTTGGGTTTTTTTCCATTGGTTGTACTGTGAAATCTTGCTTCTTGCCAAATTTCATGGTTATATGTCAACGGGGAGTACGAGATGCGACAATAAAGTAATGAGACTGGTTTTCTTTGCAAGATGCGGCAACCCTGCAGGCTTGCGTAGGAACAATATCTTTGACCTTGGTCTATAAGCTGCTTCTACTCCAAGCAGCACATCGATGCAACTGCTCACTCGTGAGTTGTGCTGTAATAAGTTAACACGTGTTTGTGTCTCTCGTCGCGGAAATGGAACCGCATAATATTGCGGAGCGGTATGCCATTTCTTTTTGCGTTAAATCGGGTGAAAACGCGATGACAACTTACGGTAAGCTTCCCAAGGCTCTTGCAGAGGAGGTTATGTCAAGAGCTCAAGTTTTTCGTTGGTATAAAATGTTTAGTGAAGGCAGAACGAATGTTCAGGACGAAGACCACAGTGGACGTGAAATGCACGCTTGTGTGCCTCTTTCATTCCAAGGGAATTGTTCATAAAGAGTGGGTGCCTCCTGGACAAACAGTTAACCAATATTACGACAAAAAAATTTTAGAAAGACTTCGGAAAAGGGTTCTTCGTGTCCGTGCCAACATTGCTGATAATTGGATTCTCCGTCACGATAATGCGCCATCCCATACTGCTCTGTCAGTACAGCAGTTTTTAACCACGATTTTCAAACAACACAAGATGTCCAAAAAGCTGTGACGAGGGTCTTGAAAGATATTACAGAAGACGAGTTCCAGAAATGTTACCATCAATGGCAGAAGCCCTGCAAAAAGTGTGTGCAAATAGAAGGGAACTACTTTGAAGGAGACAACACTAAACTTGACTAAAACGGCAAGCAACATTTTTTTTTCACATCAGTCTCATTAATTTATTGTCGCACCTCGTATCCAATAGGTTTTGATGAGTACGTTTACGGCTATCAAACTATGTGGCTTAAGTGTCTGTCTTTTTTATTGCATTGATTCGGAAGCTTAAATTTTGTACACCGCCTAGAGATCGTAGGTATTTGTGACACAAATTTCAACTTGGTATGTCTGTCTGTTCCTCAAAAAATGGGTCCTCAACAGTCGAACAGACAGACAGATAGAGGGACAAACGGATAACAGAGTGATCTTATACTGACGTGACAAAAGTCATGGGATGGTGATATGCACATATAGAAATGGCGGTAGTATCCCGTACACAAAGCATGAAAGGGCAGTGCTTTGGCAGAGTCGTCATTTGTACTCAGCTGATTCACGTGAAAAGTTGCTCAACGTGATTATGGCCGCGCGACAGGAATTAACAAACTTCGAAAGCGAAATGGTAGTTGGACCTAGACGCATAGGAGAGTCCACTTCGAAAATCGTTCGGGAAGTGAATATCTGAGATACACAGTGTCAAGAATGTGCGACGAATACCAAATTTCAGGCGCTACCTCTGAGCACGGGCAACGCAGTAGCCGATGGTCTCCACTTAACGACCGAGAGCAGCGATTTTTCGCTAGAGTTGGTAGAGCTAAAAGAGAACCAACACTGCAGAAAATAACCGCACGAATCATAGTGGAACGTACGACGAACGCATCAGTTAGGACAGTGTGGCGAAATCTGGCATTAGTGGGCTGTGACAGCAGACGACCGACGCGAGTGCCTTTAATAACAGTAAGACATCGCCTGCAGCGCGACTCCTTGGCTCATGACCATATCGGTTGGACCCTCCTAGACGCCTGGAAAACCGTCACCTGGTCACATGTGTCCCGATTTCAGTTGCGGAAAGCTGATGGTAGGGTTCGAGTGTAGCGCAGACCGCACCAAGCCATGAACGCAAGTTCTGAACAAGGCACTGTGCAAACTAGTTATGGCTTAATAATGGTATGGGCTGTGTTCAGATGGACTGGACTAGATCCTCAGGTCAAATGGAAGCGATCATTGACTGGAAATGGTTATTTCGGCTACTTGGACTACTTGGAGACTACCTGCAGCCAGCCACGGACTTCATATTGGCAAACAACGATGGAATATTCATTGATAGGATGTGCTGTATCAGTTGTTTGTAACTGGTTTGAAGAACATTGTGAACTATTCGAGTGAATGATTTGACCAGCCAGATCCCCGACATGAATCCCATAGAACATTTATGGAACGCAATCGAGAGGTCATTCGTGCACAGAATCCTGCACCGGCAATACTTTCGCAGTTATGGACGGCTATAGAGGCAGTGTGGCTCAGTATTCCTGCAGGGGACTTCCAACGACTTTTTGAGTCGATGCTACGTCGAGTTGCTACACTACGCTGTGCCAAAGGGGTCCAACACGATATTGGGAGATATTCCATGACTTTTGTTGCCTCAGCATATAAGGCTCCGCTTTTACCCTCTGAGGTACGGAATAGTAACACACAATATAAGTAGATTTAAATTTTTTTTAAAAAAGTCTTATCAAGAGTTCAAGGAAAGGCAACGTACGCTACTGGCCATTAAAATTGCTACACCAAGAAGAAATGAAGATGAAAAACGGGTATTCATTGGACAAATATATTATACTAGAACTGACATCTGATTACATTTTCATGCAATTTGGGTGCACAGATCCTGAGAAATCAGTACCCAGAACAACCACCGCAGGCAGTAATAACGGCCTTGATACGCCTGGGCATTGAGTCAAACAGAGCTTGGATGGCGCGTACAGGTACAGCTGCCCATGCAACTTCAACACGATACCACAGTTCATCAAGAGTAGTGACTGGTGTATTGTGACGAGCCAGTTGCTCGGCCACCATTGACCAGACGTTTGCAATTGGTGAGAGATCTGGTGAATGTGCTGGCCAGGGCAGCAGTCGAACATTCTCTGAATCCAGAAAGGCCCGTACAGGACCTGCAACATGCGGTCGTGCGTTATCCTGCTGAAATGTACGGTTTCGCAGGGATCGAATCAAGGGTAGAGTCACGTGACCTAACATATCTGAAATGTAACGTCCACTGTTCAAAGTGCCGTCAGCGCGAACAAGAGGTTCAAATGGCTCTGAGCACTATTGGACTTAACTTCTGAGGTCATCAGTCCCCTATAACTAAGAACTACTTAAACCTAACTAACCTAAGGACATCACACACATCCATGCCCGAGGCAGGATTCGAACCTGCGACCGTAGCGGACACACGGCTCCAGACTGTAGCTCCTAGAACTGCTCGACCACTCCGTCGGCGAACAAGAGGTGACAGAGACGTGTAACCAATGGCATTCCATACCATCACGACGGGTGATACTCCAGTATGGCGATGACGAATACACGCTTCCAATGTGCGTTCACCGCGATGTCGCCAAACACGGATGCGACAATCATGATACTGTAAACAGAACCTGGATTCATCCGAAAAAATGACGTTTTGCCATTCGTGCACCCAGGTTCGTCGTTGAGTACACCATCGCAGGCGCTCCTGTCTGTGATGCAGCGTCAAGGGTAACCGCAGCCATGGTCTCCGAGCTGACAGTCCATCCTGCTGCAAACGTCGTCGAACTGTTCGTGCCGATGGGTGTTCAGTTGCAAACGTCCCCATCTGTTGACTCAGGGATCGAGACGTGGTTGCACAATACGTTGCAGCCACGCGGATAAGATGCCTGTCATTTCGACTGCTAGTGATATGAGGCCGTTGGAATCCAGCACGGCGTTCCGTATTACCCTCCTGAAACCACCGATTACATATTCTGGTAATAGTCATTGGATCTCGACCAACGCGACCAGAAATGTCGCGATACGATAAACCGCAGACGCGATAGGCTACAATCCGACGTGTATCAAAGTCGGAAAGGTGATGGTACGCATTTCTCCTCCTTACACGAGGCATCACAACAACGTTTCACCGGGCAACGCCGGTCAACTGCCAATTGTGTATGAGAAATCGGTTGGAAACTTACCTCGTGTCAGCACGTTGTAGGTGTCGCCACCGGCGCCAACCTTGTGTGAATGCTCTGAAAAGCTAATCATTTGCATATCACAGCATCTTCTTCCTGTCGGTTAAATTCCGCGTCTGTAGCACGTCATTTTCGTGGTGTAGCAAATTTTAATGGCGAGTAGTGTATATCTAAAGTTTGGTGAGGAGAAGGAGGGAGGAACATATGGAGGGGTCGCCAAACTACGTGAAGCTTTCGGGGAGAAATTTTGTGAAACTGACGGATGATGAATAGATAATATGAAGGCCGAGTTCGAGGAGACAGGCGAACTAACGCAGCGTGCCCTGTGACCTTTGTGCAGGGCGGCGCTATGTAGAAGCGGAGCCTCGCGGAAGACGTGTTGGCGGCTCAGGCCGCAGTCTGGGCCAGCTAACCCCTGCCCGGCCACGCCCCACGCGAATGCTGGCGCCCGCAGACCCTGATAGATCCCCTAGGAAGGCGGCGCTTGCGGTGTGGGGTGGAGTGGGGTGGGGGTGAGGGCAATTATCCCAGGCCGTTATTAGGCGCCCCGCCGGCCTCGGCCGTTGCGGCGGCATCAAGCGAATACGTGATTTCGGTGTTTAAGCGGCGCCGGATTAAAAGGCCCACTTGCAGGGTTGTCACGCGCTGGCACGCCGATACACTCCCTGCAGGCCGCTGCCGTTGTTGTTGTGCTACTGTGTGTGTGTGTGTGTGTGTGTGTGTGTGTGTGTATGTGTGTGTGTGTGTGTTTGCGCCAGCCCAAATGAGAAAGCATTCCCTCTGCAGCACGAGCAGCGTGCGATGCCGCCACGTTTACACTCGGCCCTTGCGATTGCAATTGCCCGCGTTCCCCTGTTCGTTTCGTGCACGATTATTGGCTTTCGACTGCCGCTTCGTTGTTCAAAATGTTAGTCTGAAAATGCACAGTGCAGGAGCCAATAGCAGGCGTCATTGTGTCTAGCTGGAAACCACGACACAAAACGGCGAATATATGACTGAATACTGTCAGCTGGTGAATAGAATTCACACTTGCGGAATATCGTAACATGTATGTGACAGGACGAAAGAGTTAATGCAGACACTGGAAGCTGCGTCCAAACGCGCCTGTCATCTGCTGCGCCTGCGGATTGCTAAGCGAAGGTGCCCGGGTTCGATTCTCGGCCGGGTCGGAGATTTTCTCCGCGCAGTGACTGGGGGTTTTGCTGTCCTTATTTTCGTATCGTCATAATTGACATTACACTCTTGCGGTAACTGTATGGACACGTTCCGAAAACCAATTAATTAAAAATAAAGTAAGAATAAAATCTCTTCCCTCCAGCATTCGCAGTCAGTGCGTCACAGGTGCATCCCTCTCCTACAGTGGTTTTCGCGTCCCAGTCTCTGTAGTCGTTCTTGCCCGTCCTCGTCGTTTCTTATCATCTTTCCATACCTCACGCTTCCTTTATCAGGACTACCAAATCTGTGTACGGAATATTATCGTGCTGCTTACTGCCTGTGATAATCGCTCCTCTCGCTAACTTGTCAGCGCTATCATTCCCCTAAGGGAAGCGATGGCCTTTTTCTTCTTACGCGGCTAAAAATTAATTCGTTGTTTCTCTCTTGCAAGTATTGCCCATCTTGTATTATACTAATCGGGAGGCTGTTATGGGGTTGTTTGTGGTGGTATTTCAGTACTGCTGCTTAAAAGTTCGACTGTACCACAGTCATAATGCAATGAAGAGCCAAAGAAATTGCTACACCTGTTAAATATCGTACAGAGCCACCGCGAGCAAGCAGAAGTGCCGCGACACGACATGGCATGGACTCTACTAATGTCTGAAGTAGTGCTGGAGGGACCTGACACCATGAATCCTGCAGGGCTATGCATAATTCCGTAAGAGTACGAGGGGGTGGAGATCTCGTCTGAACAGCACATTGCAAGGCATCCCAGATATGCTCAATTATGTTCAGGCCTGCGTAGTCTGGTTGTCGGCGGAAGTGTTTAAACTCAGAAGAGTGTTCCTGGAGCCACTCTGTAGCAATTCTGGACATATGGAGTGCCGCATTGTCCTGCTGCAGTCGCCCAAGTAAGCTGGAAGCACAATGGACGTGCATGGATGCAGGTGATCAGACAGGATACTTGCGTACGTGTCACCTGTCATAGTCGTATTAGACGTATCAGGCGTCCCATATCACTCCAACTGCACACGCCACACACCATTACAGAGCTTCCACCAGCTTGAACATTTCCCTGAAGATATGAACGGTCCATGGATTCATGTGGTTTCTCCATACCTGTACACGTGCATCACCTCGATACAATTTGAAACGAGCTCGTCATAACAGGCAACATGTTTCCAGTCATCAACAGTCCAATGTTGGTGTTGGAGGGCCAAAGCGAGGCGTAAAGTCTTGTGTCGTGCAGGCATCAAGGGCACATGAATGGGCCTTCCACTCCGAAAGCCTATATCGATGATGTTATGTTGAATGGTTCGCACGCTGACACTTGTTGACGGCCCAGCGAGGAAATCTGCAGCAATTTGCAGAAGGGTTGCACTTCGATCACGTTGAACGATTCTCTTCGGTAGTCGTTGATCCCATTCTTGCAAGATCTTTTCCCGGCCGGAGCGATGTCGGAGGTTTGATTTTTTTACCGGGTAACAGATATTCACGGTACATTCGTGAAGTGGTTTAACTCACTTAAATCTTGAAAACCTGCCATTGCAGCAGAAGTAATCGACCTAACAACTGCGCCAGACACTTGTCTTATATCGGCGTTGCTGATCGCAGCGCAGCGCCCTATTCTGCCTGTTTATGTATCTCTGTATGTGAACACGCATCCCTACAGCTGTTTCTTTGGCACTTCAGGGTGTAAGCTAATTGATCAACGCTCTTAAGTGACACTAAAATTGCAGTTAATTCTTTCTGCCGTTGAAATCAATGGTTCTGGGGGAACATTTTATATGGTTCTCAATTTCCCCAGGTTTAATTTAGTTATTATTTTTTTTTTTTTTTTGAAGAATCAGTGTGTTTATGATTATTTTTGAAAGTATGCTGTAGGAGACTATCGAAAGTGAATTTCCCCATGCTTACTCTGTCCCACTGATTTTAGAGAATAGCTCTATTTTGATGGTGAAAAACCAGAATAATCATTAGTCTTTTACTTACAGGGCTGAAATGAATGTCTTGCCTATTAATAGAAATTTTGTTATTAAATTCTGGTACTTAATGTTTAAATTGAAAGAATTATCTCTCTACGCGACGATAAGACGCTGTACATCCCGGGCCGCCAATATTTCGGCTCGCGGGCAGTGACTGGGCATTAATGCCAAAGCACAGGGCCTCGCGTGATTTCGTAATGAAATATTTCTATAAAAATTATTATCCGCAATTTCACTCCCTTAAAGGTTGCATTTCCAGAAACACTGAAGCATATAGTTCTTTTTTTTTTAAATTCTAACCGAGGTCAGATTGAAATGTTCATATATTAGATTTAAAAATACTTTGATAAGGAAATATTTTCATAAAACATTTTATCCACTGCAGTGCTGAATTTCCAAAACCACTGAAATACATATATTTCTTTATTTCCTACCGACAAACCAAATACCGCCGGCCGCGGTGGTCTAGCGGTTCTAGGCGCTCAGCCCGGAACCGCGCGACTGCTACGGTCGCAGGTTCGAATCCTGCCTCGGGCATGGATGTGTGTGGTGTCCTTAGGTTAGTTAGGTTTAAGTAGTTCTAAGTTCTAGGGGACTGATGACCACAGATGTTAAGTCCCATAGTGCTCAGAGCCATTTTTTGACAAACCAAATACCAATTTTCGTAGTTCTTGCCTTGCCTTAACAGTGACGTAATCTCAAAAATCATTTCATCTCCTACTTCACCCCCTTATGGGTGGAATTTCGAACAGTCCATTACTTAATCAGTCCAGGTCGTGTAACACTTGCCCACGGACAATCCAATCGATGAACCAGAGAGGGAACCAAATACCGTTTGCATATGTTTGTCTTAGCCCCTGAAGACGCGTAGAGCGCTTGAACTATTAACACAGGATACTCTCACAGAGAAGTCGGAAGGTATAGCGATGAGCTCCCGGTTCAAACGTTGGTTAGCGCACGTGACGGAGCGTGGTTGGCTGGTGTCCCGGGGTGCTGCTTGCCCGTGGTGCAACTGCAGCCTGCAGGTAGCGTGCACTGCGGAGGCTCGCTGGTCTCCATTAAGGCCGTTGCCCACACTGTATCCGTGGCAACGGCTGCGCGGGATGTGGGAGTGTGCGGACTGAATTGGGGCAGGAAATTAGGTGTCAGGAGCCGGCAGCACGCTAATCGTACAGGTTATCTTCTCGCGTAGCAGACCGCTCGTCACACCATCGAGCCGAAGGAAGCACAGTACGGCACGGCACTTGCGTTGCTCTAGCTCTCTCCGGCTTCGGGAGCAACTGTTCCTTTAGTTTGGTAGTACCGTAAGCTAGTGTTCGAGAAAATATTGTAATACTTCAAAGCAGATAATTACAAAAATGCATAAAAGATCCAATTGTGTTGTAGTGTGCATACTGTAAGACCTTCAGTACACACACCATCAGATTATTTGACTTGTCGCTCTAACGAAGTAGGCGAGTGTCAGCAATATGTCTTGTGGTCTTATCGTGGCGTGTTTATCTCCTGCCGTTAGGTCAGACGATAGAAATGCCGCTTGCACGCTTAGAGTAGCAGATTGACGGTGACCAACTTTAAACAGAACTTGAGTAATTTTCACATACATTTATTAAAATAATAACAAGCATAAAAATTACTTAACTTGGTTCTGGCTGCTATTTACAATTGACAATCTGAAGTTCCTTTGGTATTGGTACGTTAATCTTATTCTCACATATATCTCTGATACTTCACAAAAGTGTCTATACATTTATCTTCATGGCTATGTACAGGAATATGGTCATCTTATTAGGCGCAGACTGAAACTTGACTATGGACTGGTACAGACAAATGTAGACTGATACAGACTAACGCAGACAAATGCAGACTGACTAATTCGGAGGTCTGTACACTCGTTATAATACCTCGCGCGTTCATGTATCATTGCGCGAGTGTGATCCGTGAGGAGACAAAGTTCTACGTTATCAGCAATCTCATTGGCTTCGTTACATATTAATACGCAGATCGGCGGAAGCAGAATTTGGTCCGTCTCTATGGCAGTGCAATCTCGTAGTGCGGAGACGGACGAGCGCTGCGCCTGCGCTGTTGTGCTTAGCGGGGCGCGCTCTAGAGGGAAAGTTGTGTACGCGCTGACTACGCTGAACTATGTACACAACATGTGTGATCCATGAAATTTTTCCGGCGTAAACAGTGTTCCATGAAGTTTCGGGATTCCAACCGGATGACGTCGATTTCATCCCACCATATTTCGGCTGAGACATTCATCTACCTCCAGGTGAATGTTTAGCACTAGGGATTGCTAGTTCGTATCGCTAACTTTATTCCAAAAAATTAGCGTGGAGACGCACGCGCAACATCAGCCGCTATATGAGCGATCTCTGTCGAATTTCGCGCCTTCGAATATTGCGCACTCCCTGTTAGAATGCGGGCTTGTGGAATTCAAATTCAGGTGTCAAACTAATAAAATTAGCTGTCGAGAGACGTGTCACTAGTCATATAATGTTTACTTTCTGCATATGTCAAAGAAATAACTATGACCCACGTCTTATACCGTTTCTGGATGTCTTGGTCAGTCGGAAAGTGGATGGATCATTGGGGCATTCCTTTTACCGTAAGCTCACACATACAGAACTATACTTGCATGCGTTTAGTTGCCGCCACCCGGCACAAACTATGAGATTCCTTCAGAAGTTGGTGCACCGGTCACTTAGTGTCTGTTGAAGACAGCATTTCAAAGGAGCTGGAACACTTACAGTCCGTGTTCAAATATAATGGATATTCTCAACATCAGATCTGCACAGCTTTAAGGAGGAAGAATCGTGACCACCCAGAAGTTCAAGGGAGAAGGAGTGGCTCAAGTCCAGGGCATTCCTCCCATGTGCTGGCAATATTTCGTCGAAATTAGACACAATCCTGCGGAATCATCATACCAAAGTAATCTCCTGCTCACCTTCAAAAATTGACGTTCCGGGATTGCGGACGGCTGTAATCTACAGAATACCTTACCAATGTGGCAAAGCCTATATTTGTCAGACGACGCGCACAGTGCGTGAAAGGTGCGTTCAAAATGATCGCAACACTCGACCTTCGCATTCCAGTAAGTCAACCACAGCCGAGCATTGTATCTTCACATGCCATTCCATAGATTATTCTGCCATGGAAATACTGGTCTCGACGAGATCTTCCTGGTATTCAGTTATTAATCTATGGAAGTACGTTCGGCAGAGGATCTTGTCAATCGTGATAACGGCTATCAACTCGATAAGGCGTCGGAGCTGACGATTTCGTTAATACCTACAGAAGGGAAGCATTTTATGACTAGTGAAACATGTAGCGACAACTAATTTTATTAATTTGATATCTGAAGGTTAACTCCACAAGCCCACATTTCGACAGAGAGCATACATGCAGTATCACCATTACGCAAGCGCCTGCATGCAATAGATGGAGAAATATTCGTTGTGGGCGCGGAACTCGACAGTAGTTGCTCATGTAGCGGCTGCCTTTGCGCATGCGTCTCCGCGTCAGTTTCTTGCTATGAAGTTAGCGATGTGAACTAACAACGTCACCTGAAGATGGCTGTATGGTTAACAGCTGAAATATTGTGCAAGAAGTCGACGTCATCCGGCTGCGACTCCGAACCTTTATCTAAGATCCGATTGTGACTAGTAGCGCCACAGGATTTAAAAGCTCACCGTTATTAAATCATTCTCACAGTCCCAAACTTTCCCTGATCTCCTCAGATAAACTACGTAATTTATTTCCACGTGGTGAACCACGTGTCGTGACGTGCTGCGATCTCTCTCTGGCAGGGCGAACCGCAGGTGCTTCCCAAGTAAACGGCGCTTCCGCTGCCCGACACGGGAGAAGAAAAACAGCGGACGCGGAGCGGGCTATGGCGGCGGCGCGTTTGCGGACAAAATATTTGCGGCGCGTGATCCAGGCTGGGCGCCCGTCGCAGAGAGGCGGCCGGGTCAGCCGGCGGTTGTGTTGACCGCCGACGCTGCGGGAGCCGCAAAGTCCGCCAGCACGACCGGCAGATGTGGACGCAGTTTGTTCTGGCGCCGTCGCCCGCTGTGTTCCTACCAGATGGATCAATCGCTGCAGTCCCCACTCCACTGCCAGTTTCCCGCTCATTAGCCCTCTGCGGTCAGCGACCAATTCGACAGCACTTAGCAGATTTACCTATGTTTGCCGCTAGGCTGTCGGTTATACTCTGACAGATGTGACTTCGAAGGTGTAAAGGCTGTATTCTCTATTCACCAACACTTCTGAACGATTAAAACGATCACCAGACTCCAGTACGCACCTGGTAGCTGAGTGGTCAGCGCGACGGAATGTCATACCTAACGGCCCAGGTTCGATCCCCGGCTGGGTCCGAGATTTTCTCCGCTCTGGGACTGGATGTTGTGTTGTCCGTATCATCATCATTTCATCCCCATCGACACGCAAGTCATTGCTGTTCATTTTTGGAACACAACCTACGACCCACTTAGAAAGTGAGGACACTTTCTACAGGACCTGGCCATCAAGCACGTACAGTGAAAGCTGTTACTGATTTGCTTGGGGCTGCTAAGTGCTATACCAACTACTGCACCTGACTTAAGCCCTCGTGAGTTCACCTCGATTTCTAAACTGAAGGAAATTTTGTGGCGGCGTTCGTAGCGACAAACAATTCGCTGTAGAAACGGCTTACGAAGTCACCGCCACACTTTTAATAGCGGGCCGACCGGTCCGCTGGAACAGTGAACAGAAAGATGAAAACCCAAACACTCTGGTTAAATAAAAGTCGGTACTTATCTTTATTACGAAGATACAGAAACACAGTAGTGAACTCCGTGTCTACAGAAATCTGTCTAGTTCGAGTCGGAGCGGCTAGGTCAGCGTCGGCTGATGACAAACAACACTCTGCTGCGATGAACACACAACTGACTAGCAAGTACACAATTCGGTGGCGAGTATACAACTGAGCGGCGAATACAGAACTGTCCTAGCGCTCGCGACTTAAGAAGCCAGAAGCCAGCGGTGGCGCGCGCAGACTTGCGGCGATTTCCTCTCTCGCTGGCGCTGCTTATGCGGACGGCGTCCGGACTTTGATGCTGCCAACCTTTTGGCAGCGGGCTCGGGTGGCATTACTGGATAGGATATAACAGGAAACACTTCACGGCATTCGCTTCAGAACTGCTACAAATTCGCCGGGCAATAGACAGCGCCTCTCGAACTGTCAACACAACCGGCACAGCTAAAAGTATCTTACGACTTCCACATCGCTGGCAGTGGGTTATACACAATGCTGGTGACTACTCTGAAGGCCAGTAAAACTTTGAAACACGTATCTATTTTATACGAGCTGTAAATAAATAGCTGCCACTATTGAAGTTCCAACCCTCGTAGTATTAAAATTCTAGGAATATGCTATACCCCGCTACATATCGTTCCCATAGAAGCACAGAGACGACCTGAGACTAATTATAGCACAGACAGTGGTGCTTAAGAAGTCCTCCTTCATCCACCTCATATGCGAACAGGAAGGGAAAAAACTCTAACATACAATTTACAGTGATTGGCGGCCTGTGGATGTAGATTACCATTTTTCCAGTGTTTTGGACAGGTACCTCGGTGATGCTCCTGTTGTCATGGGATGAGAAGCTGTTGGGTGTGACAGCTGGTGCTGATTGGGGGAACTCTGACTGTACAACGTCCCGTCACCCTGCATCTTCGCGTATTAACTCTCAAGGAATCATGTGAAACTCAGCTCGCCCTATTTGCCCAAGAAATTCACAGTGCCGTAGACACTGGCGAGCAGATTGATGCCGTATTCCTGGACTTCAGGAAGGCATTTGATACGGTTCCGCACTTACGTTTAGTGAAAAAAATACGAGCTTACGGAATATCGGACCAGGTTTGTGATTGGATTCAGGATTTCCTAGAAGAAAGAACACAACATGTCATTCTTAACGGTTCAAAATCTGCAGATGTAGAGGTAATTTTGGGAGTACCGCAAGGAAGCGTGATAGGACCTTTATTGTTTACAATATACATAAATGACTTAGTTGACAACATCGGTAGCTCCGTGAGGCTATTTGCAGATGACACGGTTGTCTACAAGAAAGTAGCAACATCAGAAGACTCGTACGTACTCCAGGAAGACCTGCAGAGGATTAATGCATGGTGCGACAGCTGGCAGCTTTCCCTAAACGTAGATAAATGTAATATAATGCGCATACATAGGCGCAGAAATCCATTCCAGTACGATTATGCCATAGGTGGTAAATCATTGGAAGCGGTAACGACCGTAAAATACTTAGGAGTTACTATCCGGAGCGATCTGAAGTGGAATGATCACATAAAACAAATAGTGGGAAAAGCAGGCGCCAGGTTGAGATTCATAGGAAGAATTCTAAGAAAATGTGACTCATCGACGAAAGAAGTAGCTTACAAAACGCTTGTTCGTCCGATTCTTGAGTATTGCTCATCAGTATGGGACCCTTACCAGGTTGGATTAATAGAAGAGATAGACATGATCCAGCGAAAAGCAGCGCGATTCGTCATGGGGACATTTAGTCAGCGCGAGAGCGTTACGGAGATGCTGAACAAGCTCCAGTGGCGGACACTTCAAGAAAGACGTTACGCAATACGGAGAAGTTTATTATCGAAATTACGAGACAGCACATTCCGGGAAGAGATGGGCAACATATTACTACCGCCCACATATATCTCGCGTAACGATCACAACGAAAAGATCCGAGAAATTAGAGCAAATACGGAGACTTACAAGCAGTCGTTCTTCCCACGCACAATTCGTGAATGGAACAGGGAAGGGGGGGATCAGATAGTGGTACAATAAGTACCCTCCGCCACACACCGTAAGGTGGCTCGCGGAGTATAGATGTAGATGTAGACCGAGGTGTCTAGTGCTTACCAGCCTGGACTCCCATTCTGGAGGACAACGAAATCCGTGGTCGGCTATCCATTTTTAGGTTTTCCGGTATTTCCCTAAATTGCTCCAGGCAAATTCCCGGCTGGTTCCTTTGAAAGAGCACGGCCTATTTTCTTCCCAATCCATGCAATAATCCAAGCTTTCGCCCCATCTCTGATCGCATCGATGTCGACGGAACATACCGTAGTGCCATTTTTCAGCAGGATAATGCTTCACCACTCATGGCAAGTGTCTCTGTGAATAGGCTGCATGACCCTGAGGTACTCCCGTGGCCAGGAAAAATGGTTCAAATGGCTCTGAGGATTATGGGACTTAACTTCTGAGGTCATCAGTCCCCTAGAACTTAGAACTACTTAAACCTAACTAACCTAAGGACATCACACACATCCATGCCCGAGGCAGGATTCGAACCTGCGACCGTAGCAGTCGCGCGGTTCCGGACTGTAGCGCCTAGAACCGCTCGGCCACTCCGACCGGCCGTGTCCAGGAAGATCCGCAGATCTGTCGCTGATGAAACATGTGTTGAAGCAGCTCCGACGTCAACTCCGTCCCAGTGCAAGGACCAGATGCAACAGTTGTAGACCAACTTGCCGCCGGCCTGTGTGGCCGAGCGGTTCTAGGCGCTTCAGTCTGGAATCGCGCGGCCGCTACGGTCACAGGTTCGAATCCTGCCTCGGGCATGGATGTGTGTGATGTCCTTACGTTAGTTAGGTTCAAGTAGTTCTACGTTCTAGGGGACTGATGACCTCAGATGTCAAGTCCCATAGTGCTCAGAGCCATTTGAACCATTTTGACCCAACTTGCCCCAGGAGATGATACAACGGGTTTATGACAACCTTCTCAGGTGCATCAAGGCACACATCCAGGGCAGATCGTCATATTGATAACTGACCTCATACTGCCAAGTTCTTTGTAAATTTGACTCCATTTTGTAATCACTCAAATAACATCACATGCCCTCTCAACTCGTGGTGTTTCGTCTTTTCTTTCCTCATCCCTTTCTGGTAGTTTCACTTGATTTTTGTCAAGGGGGGTATATTAAGTCTTTCAACAGATATCCTCCAGCTGTCACTGGACATGAACTTCGCACCATGTACGGGACGCGCCGGTCGCCTGCGGAAGTCTTCGCTGCTCTCTTCTCTACCGCCTCTCCCGAGGTTTCGGCATTCACACGAATACCATGAATCTTCGGGGCAGCCCCACGCCGTGTAACGTAGCCCTGGCAGCGCTCATTAGGCGTGGGGATCCCATTAGCCGCGGTGTGGTCACGTCGTTAGCCGCAGCTGCCATCAAAACTGCACGGAGTGTACACACCACACCACCCTGCCAGCGCAGATCACTTTCCATAATGGCCGCCATGGACCACTGCTATGTCCTGCACTGGCTCTGGAATAACCTGACACCCTATCCCCGCACACGCAACATTTCCTTAACTCCCACCTCCGTAAGCGCCACAGGTATTTTTTTTTATCGTGGAACTGAGCAACTAGTATTACATAACAGCTTCCTTCAATTTCGTTATTCTTTCCTATTTTTCCAGAAATTATTAATCATCTTCTCACGTATCCGTTTCCTTTCAGGTGTCCATGTTGTTCCCGATTCGTTATTTTTTTCTGTTTTGAAAGCCTTCTAAATTTAGTATATTATTCTTAACAAGGTTTCTTTACGTTATTTCCGACTCGTTGATGTTGTTTCTTTTAGTTCTTTTCTGATATCTGCACTTCATTCTACTGATGATTTCAGGAATGGTTGTTTGCTTAGTTTGCTCTCACTCATTCAGTAGAGGTGTCCAAAGAAGGTTAACCTACTGTAAATTTCTGTGAAGCACTTTATTTTCCAGCCAGCTGTAGTTTGTAGTGCACTCATTATAACTCTTGTAATAAGTCATCTTTAAAGGTTTTGTTCAGTGCAGCTTATAGTTTATCATTAAGCATTCATTTTCATGTTAACATACTGCCATTGCCGCTGTGATATACATTTTTTGTTTGGTAATTCTAGATAATAACTTCTCGTTGTAGATATTTTTAGTCAAACCATATCCTGTTTATTTTAGTACCTCTTACATTTACCCAAAGTTATTTAGTCCATTCCTCTTTATGGTGCCTATAAGATTTTTAAATTTACTAAGTCTCTCTGTTACAACTTATTGTGTTTCCATCCATTTTGGTGCATTTTTCATATCTGTCAAATTTTGTTCTTTATCCGAAATTGTCAGATCAATTCTGTTATGTTTTCATTTGTTTCCTTAAATTTTCAGTTATTTTCTCAAAATGTCACTATACAAGACAATTGAATCTGAAGGAACTTCGCTATCTTATCTGCTAGGTTATTATATGGTCATAAATGCTTTATTTCATAGTGGATTACGAGACATGAATAATATCTTTTGAATAGTGGCACCAGATAGTGGGCTTGTCAAACGAAACTTCCGTTGTGTAATATGAAAAACTGTGATAAAATTTCCAAAGAAAATGTGTGTATCTCTGGGCAATAATTAAGGAATAATTACATGTGGAACTAGAAGCATGGTCCATAAATGAGGGGGCTTCTAAAAGGAATCTGTGTACTGGATTAGTTAATGCGATCGGCTGGTGAAGCTCGTAAGAAAGTACACATTGAGAGAATGGAAGCTGTGATACGCACATGAAAAAGTGAATGCTACGTTTCCCGTTGTCCTACTTTGACGATAGTTTCATCTCTACCTACAACATTTCAATGAGTAATAAACTGTACAGGTTCTACAATCGAAACCTTATCAAGTGTGCAATGGTCTTACGTGGATCACATTTGCTAACAGCTTCGTTTGCAGCACCTCAACAACGAGACAAAGTCGATCGTCGAAATACTTGTCGCGCAAATGAATCGTGTGTAACACTGGACACACAAAAATGTACCATTTATCTATCAGGCAATAAAAACTTCAGAAATAGCACGACATGTAGTTTCAGTAAAGATCTGAAAAGCCTTTAGTGCGGGAAAGGCTCACAGTGCCGTGCTGAAAGTGAATCAGTTTAAAAGTTCATACGTGCTGTAGTATGTTACTGCACGAAAATACAGGGTCTTAGGTGTGTAAGTATAGATATTGTAGTCGTTGATACCTTAATATGTAGCGAGATCAGTGTATTAGTTTTTTTTATGCGTCTGTCTTCCCACAAACACATCATGTAATTTACTACTTGATGTTTTCTACAGGGTCGTAACTGCGCTGTGAAGTAGACTACGCCTGTCAATATAGACTACCCACTTTGCATCGACGTTTCCTCACTTCAATACCTAACTTGCTGCCCAGGGGAAATAAACATTAATGGCTGCTTGTCCTGCACATACTTGGAGGTACTAAGCAACATAAAAATATACTACTCCTAACAGCTATAATTATTAGTCTGCAAAAGAAGCAAATACTGCTGTAATATTGTTCAGCACATTGTCCTCACCCATAAAGAGACACATCTGTACTTAGACCCGTAACACCCTGATCGGTGAGTCAGCAAGAGGAAAGGTGCTACTTCGCAATTCGCAAGTGAAGTGGTGACGAGAGCGCTCCTAGGTTAGAAGGCAGTGGGGGGGAGTGGGCGAGGGTAGACAGACGGCATGACATGCGCCGTCTGAGTTATGGGTCCGTAGCGTCCAACTCGCTTCCCTGCGCTCACATTTTAATTTAAAAACTTCACGGCAGATTTAAACGCTAAATCACCTAAATTACTACTACATATTTTAAAAGTAAATTACGAAAATTCGAGATAAAAATGCTAAGTTCGAAATGAAAGAGTTGGCCAAGGAGATTAAAGCATGCTGCGAGAAGTTTTATTCCGCCGGCCGGCCGGCCGCGGCGCCTGTAGCTACGTGGCAATCTCCTTTCCACCACTTTCACCTCCAGTGCTAAGAGCGGCCGGCTCTGTCGCGACCATCAAGAGCGCTTCGTCGCCAGAGAAGCTGTAAAAATAATAACTCCGCTACTTTCCGAGTCCCTTAATAAGCTAGACCTGCAGTTAACTCACGGGTTCTTTTCAGAATACGGCTTGGCTACTGCACAAAAAGTCACGTAAAATTATCCAGTGAGGAAGCAAGGGCGCTTTATTTCATTGACGCTTACAAAAATCCTGACTCAGTGCGCAACCATCAACAAAATATGTCAGCTCCAGTTATGGTCTCTCACTACAGAAGCGCAGATTTAAAATTGAGGTCAGTTAGCCTGATGAATACCTCCAGTAGCTATCTTGCGTAAATGTTCTCGGTATTTCCTTCGACAGCTCTAAACCTGATGTGTTCTCCAACACATATAACAATAGCGTCTTGTTCTGAACCTGATGACCCAATTTCCACCAGCTGGTATCCATAACATCAACAAGACATTGTTTTAAGCCCCTGTAACATTTGGCAGAAAAGACTTATTTTTTCTCCGTATTGCGTTGTTCGTAGCCATTAAAAGTGCTACCTGCAAAACTGATGGAATTAATTAGTTAAAGGAAATACTTCCGTAATGTTTCCATTCAAGCTGTATATTTCCCATTGATTCTGCATGTCTTGAAACGAGGTATGTGACATAAATGAAGGAACGATGAAAATTAATAAATGTGCTGGTAAGCAAGATGTAAAATGTGCAGTGCTGCAATTAACAGTAGGTAGGTAAATCAGAGACAGAAAAATGGATGAATATGGCTCAGTGATTGAAGACTGGATTTAAAGTGGAAAGGAACAAGGCCAGATCCTTGTCAGAACTTTGTTTTTCGAAGTTTTCCCCGATTTCTCAAAATCTATTGAGGCGAAATTTGGCACGGTTCCTTTGTAAAGAATATGGGCAATACCCTTTCTTCCGTCCTTCCATGGTGCTAATGACGTAGTGTCGATGGGTCAGTAAATCCCGATCCCTTTTCCTTTTTTTTCTTTATTATGAAAGCAATTACAGCCGGCCGGTGTGGCCGAGCGGTTCTAGGCGCTACAGTCTGGAACCGAGCGACCGCTACATTCACAGGTTCGAATCCTGCCTCGGGCATGGATGTGTGTGTTGTCCTTAGGTTAGTTAGGTTTAAGTAGTTCTAAGATCTAGGGGACTGATGACCTCAGAAGTTAAGTCCCATAGTGCTCAGAGCCATTTGAACCATTTGAACCAAAGCAATTACATTTGCCATAGAATGCAAGATTTCTCGGCCGGTATTTGCGTAATCCATACACATTATGAAATGTATGTATTTTCCACGTCTCCTGCTAAACCAATGGACCTATTTCAACCGCCGGCCGGAGTGGCCGTGCGGTTCTAGGCGCTACAGTCTGGAACCGTGCGACCGCTACATTCGCAGGTTCGAATCCTGCCCAGGCATGGATGTGTGTGACGTCCTTAGGTTAGTTAGGTTTAAGTAGTTCTAAGTTCCTAGGCGACTGATGACCTCAGAAATTAAGTCGCATAGTACTCAGAGCCATTTCAACCATTTGACCTATTTCAACCAACCTTGGTACATATATTACGTTCAGTTCGGAACGAACCACAGTGGGCATAAGAACCACCTGCCGATCTAAGGGGCAGTGGTAGGTGTTGAAAAAGGAGTGTAGACCACGGCGCGCGAATACCCAAAATTTATTCGTACAGTATTTGATGATGAGAGCACTTAGTGAGGTGCAACAAACTTTACACATAATTTCTAACTTTTATGAAATTTTTTCCCTGACAACCAGCAGAAAATCATAAAAGGAAAAAAGTTTATCGCCTACCGCATTTCCACTCTTGTAACAGTAAAATTCATCTACATTGATACTCCGGAAGCCACCCAACGGTGTGTGGCAGAGGGCACTTTACGTGCCACTGTCATTACCTCCCTTTTCTGTTCCAGTCGCGTATGGTTGGCGGGAAGGACGTTTACCGGAAAACTTCCGTGCGCGCTCGAATCTCTCTAATTTTATATTCGTGATCTCCTCGGGAGGTATAAGTAGGGGGAAGCAATATATTCGATACCTCATCCAGAAACGCACCCTCTCGAAACCTGGACAGCAAGCTACACCGCGATGCAGAGCGCCTCTCTTGCAGAGTGTGCCACTTGAGTTTGCTAAACATCTCCGTAACGCTATCACGCTTACCAAATAACCTTGTGACGAAACGCGCCGCTCTTCTTTGTATCTTCTCTATCTCCTCCGTCAACCCGACGGAACCCACACCGATGAGCAATACTCAAGTATAGGTCGAACGAGTGTTTTGTAAGGCACCTCCTTTGTTGATGGACTACATTTTCTAAGGCTCTCCCAGTGAATCTCAACCTAGCACGCGCCTTAACAACAAATAATTTTATATGATCATTCCTCTTCAGATCGTTCCGTACGCATAGGCTCAGATATTTTACAGAAGTAACTGCTACAAGTATTTGTTCCGCTATCATATAATCATACAATAAAGGATCCTTCTTTCTATGTATTCGCAATATATTACATTTGTCTATGTTAAGGGTCAGTTGCCACTCTCTGCACCAAGTGCCTATCCGCTGCAGATCTGCCTGCATTTCGCTACAATTTTCTAATGCTGCAACTTCCCTGTATACTACAGCATCATCCGCAAAAAGCGGATTTACTGCGAACTGGATTCGCTATACTCTTTCAGACAATGTTCACATACACTACTCAACGCACCTGCAAAATTATACCACGACACAAAGCTCATGACATGTGACGTGCGTGAAAACGAAACCGCGGGGAGAAATTCTCTACAGATACTGGTGAAATATGTATAAAAATAAGTGTAGACAACATTCCATTAGAACTGAATCTGCTTAGTGTATACATCTCTTGGTCTCCCTCTACGATTTTTACGCTCCACACTGCCCTCCAATGCTAAATTTGTGATCCCCTGATGCCTTAGAACATGTCCTACCAACCGATCCCTTCTTCTAGTCAAGTTGTGCCACAAACTCCTCTTCTCCCCAATTCTATTCAGTACCTCCTCATTAGTTATGTGATCTACCCATCTAATCTTCAGCATTCTTCTGTAGCATCACATTTCAAAAGCTTCTATTCTCTTCTTGTCTAAATTAGTTATCGTCCATGTTTCACTTCCATACATGGCTACACTCCATACAAATACTTTCAGAAACGACTTCCTGACATTTAAATCTATACTCGATGTTAACAAATTTCTCTTCTTCAGAAACGCTTTCCTTGCCATTGCCAGTCTACATTTTATATCCTCTCTACTTCGACCATCATCAGTTATTTTGCTCCCCAAGCAGCAAAACTCCTTTACTACTTTAAGCGTCTCATTTCCTAATCTAATTCCCTCAGCATCACCCGACTTAATTCGACTACATTCCATTATCCTCGTTTTGCTTTTGTTGATGTTCATCTTATATCCTCCTTTCAAGACACTGTCCATTCCATTCAACTGTCCTTGCGAGAGCCAGTCCTGACAAAACTCTACCATCTGGTGAGCAAGATGTATGAGACAGGCGAAATACCCTCAGACTTCAAGAAGAATATAATTCCAATCCCAAAGAAAGCAGGTGTTGACAGATGCGAAAATTACCGAACTATCAGTTTAATAAGTCACAGCTGCAAAATACTAATGCGAATTCTAAACAGACGAATGGAATAACGTGTAGAAGCCGACCTCGGGGAAGATCAGTTTGGATTCCGTAGAAATGTTGGAACACGTGAGGCAATACTGACCTTACGACTTATCTTAGAAGAAAGATTAAGGAAAGGCAAACCTACGTTTCTAGCATTTGTAGACTTAGAGAAAGCTTTTGACAATGTTGACTGGAATACTCTTTCAAATTCTGAAGGTGGCAGGGGTAAAATACAGGGAGCGAAAGGCTATTTACAATTTGTACAGAAACCAGATGGCAGTTATGGGAGTCGAGGGACATGAAAGGGAAGTAGTGGTTAGGAAGGGAGTGAGACAGGGTTGTAGCCTCTCCCCGATCCTATTCAATCTGTATATTGAGCAAGGAGTAAAGGAAACAAAAGAAAAGTTCGGAGTAGGTATTAAAATCCATGGAGAAGAAATAAAAACTTTGAGGTTCGCCGATGATATTGTGATTCCGTCAGAGACAGCAAAGGACTTGGAAGAGCAGTTGAATGGAATGGACAGTGTCTTGAAAGGAGGATATAAGATGAACATCAACAAAAGCAAAACGAGGATAATGGAATGTAGTCGAATTAAGTCGGGTGATGCCGAGGGAATTAGATTAGGAAATGAGACGCTTAAAGTAGTAAAGGAGTTTTGCTGCTTGGGGAGCAAAATAACTGATGATGGTCGAAGTAGAGAGGATATAAAATGTAGACTGGCAATGGCAAGGAAAGCGTTTCTGAAGAAGAGAAATTTGTTAACATCGAGTATAGATTTAAATGTCAGGAAGTCGTTTCTGAAAGTATTTGTATGGAGTGTAGCCATGTATGGAAGTGAAACATGGACGATAACTAATTTAGACAAGAAGAGAATAGAAGCTTTTGAAATGTGATGCTACAGAAGAATGCTGAAGATTAGATGGGTAGATCACATAACTAATGAGGAGGTATTGAATAGAATTGGGGAGAAGAGGAGTTTGTGGCACAACTTGACTAGAAGAAGGGATCGGTTGGTAGGACATGTTCTAAGGCATCAGGGGATCACAAATTTAGCATTGGAGGGCAGTGTGGAGCGTAAAAATCGTAGAGGGAGACCAAGAGATGTATACACTAAGCAGATTCAGAAGGATGTAGGTTGCAGTAAGTACTGGGAGATGAAGAAACTTGCACAGGATAGAGTAGCATGGAGAGCTGCATCAAACCAGCCTCAGGATTGAAGACCACAACAACAACATGTTAAATATATGTGAAATATATTTGATATGTGCGTACGCAGCCAAAGTGCCGGATAAGAAGCTTCTTCTAAGCCCCTAGATAGATTTCAACCAAATTTGGTACGCATACTATTTAGTATGTGTAAAGTAATACTGGAGGGGTAAGAATTAGCAACCTCCTACAGGGGAAGGTGTGATTACGTGGAGAGGACAGGATGGTAGGAGATGGACAAAGGGAGGGGGAAGGTGGAGTTGGACAGAGAAGTAGAGGCGGAAATGGACAGAGAGAGAGAGGGGACAGGAAGAGATGGACAGGAACACGTGGAGTTGGGGAGAGAGAGGGGAGGAAGGAAATGGACAGATACATGGGAGAGGAGGAGAGGGATAGAGAGAAGGTGAAGGAGGAGATGAACAGAGGAAGGGGGAAGGACGAGATGGTCTAATAGAAGATTGGAATAAATACATATTCGGGCAACGTTAGGTACTCAGTTAGTTGATGATATTTGTTTTATGGGCTTAAGGCAGTAGGTCCAAGGCATTATTCTCTGCCTGGCGTTTCGTCTTCCAAAGCTGAATACATCGTCAGAACCCTTAAAAAGTCAGAAAGAAATTACAGTCTCGAACAATCTCAGTGTATCACGCAACAGTTCTTTCAACACGATCAGACCGCTGCCCAACGCTACGGCGTCATGCCAACGTAGTCTATGGAGCATGTAGTCGGGAAGAGTTAACACTGTTTCTTTACTTAAGATTTTTCTAATGTAAGTCCTTTATAATATTTAGCAACTGAGTGAAGTGCATGTCTCTATAAAGAAGAAATTGAAGATTGGTGTTTAACAGCCAGTCGTCAGCGAGGCAGTTCAAGACGAAGCGAAAGCTCTGGTTGGAGAAGTATGTGAAAGGAGAATAAAGGAACAGTCTCGCTATTTTCTCGTTTAAGAAAGCCAAGGAAAACCTAAGCATGTGTAGCTGGGCCGGAATTTGTAGCATTATTGTCTTGAATGCAAATACAGGTTGTGAACCACTGTGTAGCATAATAAGCTAAGCTGTCACAGAATATTGATGTATATAAATACATTCTCAATGCCTATTAAGTTCAGTCAACATTGAAAGACGAAAAGAGGCTGCTAGTAGATCGCTTGAAGGGAACGTATGCATTCCTGATCAACTGTGTTAGCAAACCAGTAGTCTTAAGGTCAAATAAGATAGCGCCATGTTGTCCCCCTATGGTCCCATGGATATACGAGGAGGACTTATTTCGAACTCAGAGACAGTCGGATATTTAAAGTTATTACAGTAGTGTAGTATGAGAGTACTGGTAAATTTGAGTCTATGGTGTTAGATTCGGCTCATTGCCAGATGATAGCCAATTCTCTTCTAATCCGGGAAAGTTACGGACCAACGCAAAACTGTTAGTCTATACTGACAGGCAGAGTCCACTTAGTGGTGTGGTATGGCCCTGCCCTGTACATACAAAGTGTTACGGATATAAGTGAACATATTGTGATCAGTGATACCTTATTATGCACCCACTTCACAGTGTGTTGTTTTTATCAGCGTCTAACAATATTTCCTCAAATGTGTCACATAATTTAGTACTTGTTGTTTTATGCGCAGTCGTGACTGCATCACTAACTAGACTATACCTATCAGAATAGACTAACCGATCTCCATCCACATCTCCACGCTTCAACATACGACTATCTGCCCAGGGGACAATAAGTGTTAATGGTTTGCTCTTGATACTAACCAACCTAAAAACATATTACTCCTAGTAGCTACAATTAATGGTATGCAAATGAAGTAAACAGTTACCCCTAACACCCTGTATATAGGATGATTCAGCTACCTTTGCCAATAGGTTTTATGTAACCCGCATTGTCTTCAAATACCATGAGAGGGATTTTCATATTCTCTCTTTCACTACATGCGGACTATTATTTCCCTTGTAGGAATTTTTTGTAGTTAATGTTTGTACTGGGATACATAGTTATCGACTAATTAAAGAAAAACGCATAAAACTCATAGGTAGGGGCAGCTGAATGACCCTGTATATACAGAGTCATAACGGGTATAAGTGGATATATTTCTGTTGGTGACAGAGAACGTTGTACTGAACAACATTAGAGCACTATTTATGTCATTTTATTTTCCCATGGATAGAGAAAAAGGAAACAACCAACGCAGCGATATATGTACATACATTTACACACATCAGTGGATTGATTGCTTTTTCTCTGCGTCAAACTGTCTTCCCACAAACACATCACAGACCTTACGACCCTTGTTCTTTGTGTGGTCGTAAATGCAACACTACGCCTGTCAGTATAGGCTAACCGTTTTGTGTCCAAGCATGTATACTTTAACACACCCACTGCCCAGGGGAAAATACCAATAATGACTTGTTATTGTCACCTGTATTTGAACGTACTAACTGACCATAAAAATATACGAGTTTAATGGCTATAATTATTAATCTGCAAGTGACGTAAATACTGATTTAATGTTGCTAAGTATACCGTCCTCAATCAACAGTAGAAAAATCTGCAATTACACCACTACATTACATGCAGGATGTTTCCATAAGAGCGTGCAAAAATTTAACAGGGCATAGAGGATGCTCCATTGAATTATTAGAGGTAGAGAACCTGGGGTCGGACAAGCCACCTTAAGTAGAATAGGAATAAAATCACTTTACTGTGTAGTTTTTTATTTACCTTAAGTACAGTTAACTGTAAATACCATCAATGACACAATGAACGTACAATTTGTACTGAATCTTAAAAAATGTGCTGAAACTGATGGCCAGGAACCTCAATGCAAGCATGACATCGGCGAATAAGATTCTGACGCACACTGACAAATATTCCTTGGGTGTTTCGAATCACATCACAGGCAGCTACAATTCTGGCATTCGTCGATCGAGAGAAATAAACATTCGGATGATGCCTGTTGGGAAAACGTTCCCTGTACAGGTTTTCAGCAGAGAGAGAATTGCAACGTACTTCCTCGATATACAAGTTACATGTCAGTGAATTCAGCGAAACTGTACTGGTACTGCTCCATCTTATTTATTGTACATCTCTGAATAGCTCTTAAGTAATTAATGGGTCTGTCGTTCTTTTCATAGCACGTTCTGTCATGGAACAATGTAAATACGATACAACAGAGCGGCCTTATGGACAAGTGAAGTAAACAAAACCTGCACCATGACTTCGTAGTAATCTGGCAGGCAGGGAATAAAGAATGTACGTGTAAATAATTATCACAGTACGTGTAATCTTGTGCACGTGTTAGTTGAAAACAAGCTGAAAAACAGTAATGCTAGAAAAGCGATAGAGAAGTTCACTTTCATAGCTCCTTAAGATGGCTTCTCTGACCCCAGGTTCCCTTCCTCAGATTGTTCCGTGGAGCATCCTCTACGTCCTGTTAAATTTTTCCACGCTCCTGTGGAAACACTCTGTATATGAGGTTCACTCCAAAAGAAATGCACACAATTTTTGTAAAAATACAGTTTTCATTATGCGTGTGTGAAAGTTTTACAGTGTGTAGATACATCCTTCCCGCTTGTTTTCAAACTTAGTTCAACCTGTTCCCGTGGACGGCGCCATCACAGCATGTCTTCAAGATGGCTGCTACACTTGACGTTCGTCAGACGCAACGTGCTGTCATAGAATTCCTGCGCTGTGAAAACGAGACGGTGGGAAACATCCACAAGAGGTTGAAAAAGGTGTATGGAGGTGCTGTTGTCGATCGCAGTACAGTTAGTCGGTGGGCAAGCACGTTACGTGATGAAAGCGGGCACGGCAATATTGAGGATTGTCCTCGCAGCGGCACGCCTCGTACTGCACAAGCTCCAGACAATGTGCTGAGAGTTAACGAATTGGTGACTGCTGACAGACGCATCACAGTGAAAGAATTGTCACGCTACGTTGGGATAGGGGAAGGAAGTGTTTGCAGAATAATGAAAGTGTTGGCGTTAAAAGAGGGTTGTGCCAGGTGGATTCCCAGGATGTTGACAGTGGCTCACAAAGAAACAAGAAAAACGGTGTGCAGCGAACTTTTGGAACAGTACGAGAATGGTGGAGATGATTTTCTTGGAAGAATTGTGACAGGTGGTGAAACATGGCTCCATCATTTTTCACCAGAGACGAAGAGGCAATCAATGGAGTGGCATCATGCAAATTCACCCAAGAGAAAAAAGTTCAAAACCACACCTTCTGCTGGAAAAGTTATGGCTACAGTGTTTTTCGATTCCGAAGGACTGTTGCTTGTGGACATCGTTCCAAGTGGAACCACCATAAATTCTAATGCATATGTGATGACAGTGAAGAAACTTCAAGCTCGACTGAATCGTGGTCGACCACATCGCCAAAAGCAGGATGTTTTGCTGTTGCATGACAATGCACGGCCACATGTCAGTCATAAAACCATGGAAGCAACCACAAAGCTCGGATGGGCAACACCGAAACACCCGCCTTACAGTCCTGACCTGGCTCCATGTGACTATCATCTCTTTGGAAAACTGAAAGACTCTCTTCGTGGGACAAGGTTTGAAGTTGATGACTCCTTTGTGAACGTTGCCAAACAGTGGCTCCAACAGGTTGCTCCAGAATTTTACCGTGCGGGTATACTGGCGCTGGTTGCAACATGGCGTAAGGCAGTTGAGAGGGATGGAAATTATGTGGAGAAATGAAAATATTGTTCCTAAAGGATGTATCTACACACTGTAAACCTTTCAAACATATAGAATAAAAGATGGATTTAAAATAGAAATAGTGTGCATTTCTTTTGGAGTGACCCTAGCATGAGGAAAGAGATGTAGCGTTACAACACCTCATATTAAGCATCAGATTCCATGCATTTCTAGTTACAATTTTAAACGCGTCAATCTCGGCAGATCGGGAGCAGGGAGGAACTCCGGAAACGAGCGGGTGATCGGACCACACGGGGTTCAGCCATCGCGTCGTTTCCCTCGCCTGGTCTCTTCGACAGGGCGACAGTGGACGTGATGCTCATTACGAATTATGAATGAGCCAAACTCTTAAAAAAAACTTGGTTTTCAGCAGAGCAGCGGCGCTGAGTAACTTGGCAAGATAAACCGCTTTGCGCCTAATTCTGGAAAAGGAGCTTACTTTTTTCCGCGAGTGCTTGTTCCCCGTTCCGTGTTATTTACAGGCGCCTTTTTCCGGAGCACTGCCCGGCCCCGGCTGAGTTATTACGCGCCGACCGGGCCGCGCTGCGCCGCGCTGACGTTTATTTATCCTTCTTTTTTACTTGATGCATGGCGTACAGTCGATATCGCCAGGTCTTTATTCCATTATGTAACTGACATTTATGGATTTATAGATAAGAATATTAGGTGATAAATTAATCGTTTTTTATTCCGCCTTAACAGGTCGGCCATCAATTTCGTGTACTCGCCTCGGAAAATATAACGGGACCCCTTTCATAGCGCGCTGACAGGGACGAAGTATTGAGGCATCTGAGCTGTCGAAAACAATACTCAGACGTTCGCTACAAGAGAACCGAAAATTAATACCCTCGGTGCGGGGAAAAGTCGCGCATTCGTGTCGATAAATGATCATTGTGTGCCTCTGACGTCGACTGCTGATGCAGTGTCGGCACCGGATTTAAAACCGGAGCGGCGAAAGCATTTCTATCCATCTCTAGTGCCGGCTTCGGCTCATACTGGCTCTACTCTGGGATTGCAGAGGTTCTCAAGAAAGAGTGTCGGGAGCGGTGTGAAGAGTGATTTGCATGCAAATGAAGGTGCTGTGTTTTTTCAGAGTTGTGAGGAAGACAGAGGAAGAGCACAGCGAAAAGCGGGTCCAGACTTCTACTTGATAGGTACGAAAAGGAAGACAGCGCAACTTGACGCAATGGTTTAGCCACTGCATCACAACTGGGGAGTAGCGGAGTTCAGACACTTGTTCAGTCAACTAAAGTTTACGCTCTCCATGTTACTTTTTAGCTACGATTAATGCCAAAGTGCTATTTTCAGAAATTACGACCGAGCGAGGTGGCGCACTCGTTAGCACACTGGACTCGTATTCGGGAGGACGACGGTTCAATCCCGCGTCCGGCCATCCTGATTTAGGTTTTCCGTGATTTCCCTAAATAGCTCCAGGCAAATACGGGGATAGTTCCTTTGAAAGGGCACGGCCGACATCGTTCCCCATCCTTCCCTAATCTGATGAGACCGATGACCTCGCTGTCTGGTCTCCTCCCAAAACAACCCAACCTAATCCAAAAATTACGCAGTCGATTTCCTTCCTCAACCAATCCTAGCAAACACTAACTTCGTAAACAGCATCTTCCTTTCCATTCATTGGTTTCGTTTACTATTTTGCCGTGACTCAAAGTGCTACCTCATGTGGCTCTATACTGAGGTGAAAAAAGTCATGGGATCTACATCTACGTCTACATCTCCATGGATACTCTGCAAATCACATTTAAGTGCCTGGCAGAGGTTTCATCGAACCACCTTCGCCGGCAGGAGTCGCCAAGCGGTTCTGGGCGCTACAGTCTGGAACCGCGCGGCCGCTGCGGTCGCAGGTTCGAATCCTGCCTAAGGCATGGATGTATATGATGTTCTTAGGTTAGTTAGTTCTAAGTTCTAGGGAACTGATGACCTAAGATGTTAAGTCCCATAGTGGTCAGAGCCATTTGAACAATTTTTGATCATATTTGGTGCATTGTCCTGCCGCCTACTGCCAGGTACTCCATATCAGCAACCTCAGAAGTCATTAGACATAGTGAGAGACCAGAATGGGGTGCTCCGCGGACCTCATGGACTTCGAACGTGGTCAAGTGATTGAGTGACACTTGCGTCATACGTCTGTACGCGAGATTTCCACATTCCTAAACATCCCTAGGTCCACTGTTTCCGATGTGACAGGGAAGTGTAAACGTGAAAGGACACGTACAGCACAAAAGCGTACAGGCCGACCTCGTCTGTCGACTGACAGAGACTGCCGACAATTGAAGAGGGTCGTAATGTATAATAGGCAATCATCTATCCAGACCGAACTGCATCAGGATTCACTGCAAGTACTATGACAGTTAGGCGGGAGGTCAGATA
Organism: Schistocerca piceifrons; assembly: GCF_021461385.2. Lineage (NCBI taxonomy): Eukaryota > Metazoa > Arthropoda > Insecta > Orthoptera > Acrididae > Schistocerca > Schistocerca piceifrons. The sequence continues at coordinate 90,001,783 of NC_060142.1, forward strand.
ACTTGAATTTCATGATTGAGCGGCTGCTCATAAGGCACGCATCACGCCGGTAAACGCCAAACGACGCCTCGCTTGGTGTAAGGAGCGTAAACATTGGACGATTGAACAGTGTAAAAACGTTGTACGGAGTGACGAATGACTGTACACAATGTAGGGATTCGATGGCAGGGTATGTGTATGGCGAACGTCATGTGTAGTGTCAACAGCAAAATTCGGAGACGGTGGTGTTATGGTGTAGTGTTTTTCATGGAGGGGCTTCTTGCACTCCATGTTGTTTTGCGTGGCACTATCACAGCACAGGTCTACATTGATGTTTTAAGCACGTTCTAGCTTCCCACTGTCGAAGAGCAATACGGGGATGGCGATTGCATCTTTTAGCACGATCGAGCACCTGTTCATAACGCACGGCCTGTGGCAGAGTGGTTACACGACGGTAACACGCCTGTAATGGACTGGCCTGCATAGAGTCCTGACCAGAATCCTACAGCACACCTTTTGGATGTTTTGGAACACCGACTTCGCGCCAGCCCCCCCCCCCCCCCCACCACCTCGACCGACATCAATACCTCTACTCAGTGCAGCACTCCGTGAAGAATGGGCTGCCATTCTCCCAGAAACCTTCCAGCACCTGATTGAACGTGTGCCTGCGACAGTGGAAACTGTCATCAAGGCTAAGTGGAGGCCAACACTATATTGAATTCCAGCATTACCGATGAAGGGTGCCACGAACTTGTAAGTCATTTTCAACCAGGTGTCCGGATACTTTCGATCAGATAGTGTATAAAGTTTTACTTCTTTTCGATGAACTTTGAATTCCCTTTAAAAATGTCTCTTGGTTTCTTGCTTTTCTTCGCAGCCTACTAGAATAGAGATTTAACAACTTCGGGGACAGACTAGAACCCTGTCTCACTTCTTTCTCTACTAATGCTTCGCTTCCTTGCCTTTCGACTCTTATAACTGCTGTCTGCTTTCTGTAAAGTTGTAGGTAACCTTTCTTTCTACGTTTATTAAAGGACATCTTCTGTGCACCATGAGCTGCACTACAAATGTTTTATTTACCAAAACCGATTTTCGGGTTTGTAACCAACCATCAGTGGCATCTAATACAGAGGACAGACAAATGTACGTGCATCGAGTTCTAGAAAATTCCCATCTGCGTATATATATATATATATATATATATATATATATATATATATATATATATATATATATATATATATATATATATAGTAAGAGCAATATAAGCCTACTATATGTACAATTATCATTTTGTGGAAATCTATGTACATACAAGTGTTTGTTCCTCTGCATCACATGCCAACGATGATGGGTTATAAACCTGAAAACCGGGTTTGGCAGATAAGCATTTCTAGTGCAGCTCGTGGAGTACAGAATATGTCCTGTAATGAATAACTGAAAGCTGCGGAGCATCGAGCATTGAAGATTTCCCTCCATGTATTTTTTTTCCCTGCAACCGTCCAAATTTCAACTAGTGTACTCCAGTTATTACACATTCATAAATTCTTCTATGGAGTAGAAGGAGTGTTCAGTGCTGATATGAGGACGAATCAATGGAAAGAGTTGAACGTAGTGCGGAACGGATAGAGATTTCAAAAGATTTAAGATAAGAAATGAAATACCTGCAGTGAGTGAAAAGGAGGAAGATAGAAGTCGTACCAGAAATGGAGAAAACATTTAGAAATCAACATATGGCTTAAAAGGGAGAGGTAATATTCAGGTCACAGTTCGTCGAAGGTTACTGGGCAAGAGGTTACTCGGATTCAAAAACTATCAAACGAGAAAGTGAAGCGGGAGCTGTAAGATAGTGGTTTCTGTCACAAGCCCGGATTTAGAATTCGATGGTAATGAGGACTGTTACTAGATCAAATTTTAGAAAACTCTCTCATTGCCAAAGAAATATTGGTTGAGGGCTTATTAAGAGGTGGCTAAATTACCACTACAGTCTCTTGTTGAAAGAGCGCAAGAGGAGTTATCGTGTCGTAAATTACTCATATTGCCACCATATACCAGTATTTCAGCACTAAAACTAAACTATGCCAGAACAGAGCATGAAGGTCCAACGGTATCAACTATTGTGGGTGTAATGACTTCAAAATCCAGCTTGTACGCCAGGCGGTAACTCCTAGAAAATAAGTTTAAAAAAGTTCTTTCCTGCCACCTGACGTCTCAATGTACTCTTGATTGAGGTGGGAAGCGGTCCACCAGCTGTGGCCAGCATCTCCTGTATTGGGTATGTGGCTCGCAGCTGGAATGCCTGGGTGCCTAGCACACAGAGGTCGTCACTCAGCCACTCGGTTTGAGTACGATCCAGCCAGCTCGGATTCCCATCTGCGTACCACTGTCCTGTCCGTAACTAGATCCTCTGCACTGATAGCTCCTGAATCAGACACCCCTTGACCGTAGTGGCTTTGTGGATAAAGTAATAGCCTCTGGCTCTGAAGGTCCTGGGTTCAGTTTTTGGAAAGGAGCCGTGATTTTTCTACGTCCCAGTGCCTCTACGAATTCTCCAGGTCGCCTCAGCGTGCTATCAAATGAGCACCGGAAATCTTTGTCGGATGGGTAGGCAGGTGGCCAGGGCGATGAGCCCGTCACATTTCTCCTTCTCGTACCACTGCACGCTGCCTGCAGTCAAGCGAATAAGCCGGTGATAGGCTTCCGCGATAGTCTTTCCCTTACAGACACCCCACATTGGCAAAGTAACTGTTGTGATACATTTAACACACCATAAAACCAATCAAATTATCAGTCGCTGCAAAATAAACAAAGTGCTGCAGTACACAAAACCACTGACAAACTGTATACTGATATATTGCTAACAATAAAGATAGTATAGTTATCATTAAAACATTTATTTGCTTCTTCTCGAACTTTCCTTCTTCCTGCTAGTCACTACTGTTCTTCCTCTTTTCTCCTTCAGTTCTATCTTCTCCTAGGATCCCACACCTCTCTGTTTTCTTCTCTTCTCTTCTCCTATATACATTTTCATTAGTTTGTCCTATTCTCTTCATTGCTTCTCTTATCTTCCTGCTCTGCTCCATATCCTACCCCTCCTTTTTCATCTTCTTTCTCATCTTCTTCTACTCATTTACTCATCCCTACTCATTTACTCGTCACTAATTTCTCCTTCTGCTTATCGTCTTACTCCTTTGTTTCTTCTCCTCTTTTTTCGGCATTGCACATCCTCGAACATTCTCCTTATACAGCTACAAATGCCAAGCCAAGGCTACCATTTTCCCACTTCTTTCTTATTCCATTTTGCAAACATTTTTGTTCTTTCTTGACATTAACCAACTCTACTCTCACCTATTATGTTTCATTGTGATTATCCTTTAAGAAACTGCTTTGTCACACTCTCATTTGCAAATGGTTCCATTGTTTATTCAGCTGATAATATGAATTTACTCATACGGTGTTTGCATATTGGCTTTTCACGATTAATTACCTCGTTGTATGCGTCTCTACTGTCTGTCACCTCCTGTCGTATATACAATTACTCATTCTAATTCATCGTGGCATGCCATATAGTTGAAACTAATAACGAACTCTGGGATAGGAGTGGGATTATCTAAGCGTCTGTTTTATTATTTCCTCTTATGCTGGCAGGTTGATTTTATCTGTTATGCAAATATATACCACAGTTGTTGCAGTTTAAGAGCTGATATATTGACACATTTCATTCTTTGCATCTACCCCTCGGAACTGGAGGCAGGAAACAGATATTGTCCTTTTTGCCTACATTGCTACATAGCATAAATTTAGGCACAGTTTGACTGAACCTAACTGATCATAAGACAATATAATTAATTTCTGTACCAAATTTTTCAGACTTTTTGTATTGCTGCGGTCTTCGTTTCACTTTTTCTATAGAGCTGTTCTGGATTTTTCCTTACTTCATGCTACAAAATGCAATAACATATATGCTTTTATGTAAATGTCTCCAGCTATGAATATCTATCTATACATTTAGATTCCCTGCTCGTCATTAATATTACCTTGTACAGCCATTTCAAAGAAAAATTTATAGTAGAGCTCGGAGTTCATGAAAGTCGTTTTAATTTTATACACTTTCCTTCATAATTTACTTTGAAATTAGAGACGTAATTTAATTAGGTAGTGTTACAATATGCTGTGCTTCGTAGTGTGAATATTTAGGTCGGTATACTGGTGCACGTCCTTATAAAACTGAAACTTATCAAATGGACATGTTTGTCTCATTTTTGTACTTGATTCCACCGCCTCAGACATCATCCGTCCGTTTTTAGGCCTGACTACCCTTTCTAGTAATATTTCTACCACGACTTCTCATGGACTTCCCATACGGTCAAAGCATAATGTCACTAAATACTTGATAGCTCTTGTCCGAAATAGCAGGTTTTTCTTTCACGTCTATACTTCACAATTAGATCATCAGTAGTCGACATGTGCAGCTTTAGAAGTGTATAAGTGTCCCTGATGGATCTGTTACTCAGGCTATACCCAATGACTAGACCATGTTCGAAGTCAGCAATCTCTCCTGAGCCACCCACTCCTGTGTTACTGCCTCTCCACTGACGATACAGTACTCCTAGGCAATGAATTACTAAAAAAAGAATTTAGTCCTGCCTACTTCCATATGGGCATCCCCGCCCCCCATCCCCGCCCCCTGCCTCTCGCGACATCTAGTGGTTGATTCCGCATTAGATGACGGTGCCTGGATACTTTTCGTCAGGTAGTGTATTCTTTTTTGTTTTCAGCACATCTTTCACTCCCTACTAATGATAGGAGGAGAGGCTCTTGCAGAACTTCATTTCAGCTAAATATTCCAGTAAGCATGGAATAGGGTGGAGGGATTCCCTACAGGGAATCATTGGGAAGGGATTTCCAGTGCTGGAATTCACGTGATAACTTCCGACGAGAAGCGGGAAACTGCCGTTATATAGACAGGAGTGGCACCACCATCAGTCGACCAATGGTGTAAACGCCCAGAAGATGACCACTACGTCGGGTTGAAACCGGTTGGCGGTGTAATAATAATAATAAATGCGATTAAGACTGTTTTTGAATTATTGATTAATCATATTAATCGCTGCTTCTCTCCACAACCAAGTTGTCCAAAAATACTAAATGGTTCAAATGGCTCTGAGCACTATGGGACTTAACATCTATGGTCATCAGTCCCCTAGAACTTAGAACTACTTAAACCTAACTAACCTATGGACATCACACAACACCCAGTCATCACGAGGCAGAAAAAATCCCTGCCCCCGCCGGGTTCGAACCCGGGCGCGGGAAGCGAGAACGCTACCGCACGACCACGAGCTGCGGACTCAAAAATACTATATGTCTGTTTTGTGGTTAGGGGTGTACGCTGTTTATCACCTGTTCCGTTGCATTACAGACACTCGGAAGAAGTGCATGCACCGTTTCAGAACATTCATTGAGACTGGTGGTCGTCGCTTTGAACATTTACAATGAGCTACGTTATTATGACGCAGTGTACGCTGTGTATGCGCAAAACACAATAAATATGCATTTCCGACCATTGGTTCCCCATCTCAATATAATCGGTTATCGATTCACTATCACCTGTTTCAATTTGACGCAAAAGGTTTGAGACACCCTGGATATGGCGACCGTCTGATCATCGAAATTCTTGTGCCGTACCTCATTCAATGTAAAATAATAAAAAAAAGGGTCGTTATGCAAGTAATAGGGTCTCATTGTTCTTATATGGGGCATAAAATAAATACACGGGATAATATCACTTCATCTCTATCCAGTAATAATAATAAATTAGCATATGTTATAGTCCTGAGAGTAAATAGGGTGCCGCCCAAAGTGTACATTAGCTGCATCAGTTATCTCTTACTGCAGCACCACTGATCGATTAAAAAAAATATGGAGATCGTTCTTAAATGTCTGCTTTTTCGGATAAAAAAGAAAAATAGACAAACAATCTTGGGGAATGAACGGCTGAGGGAATCCAGCTTTATCGAAGTGTAACTGTGTTAGACACATTGTGTCAGATCGAAATCTGATGCTATAGCATTCTTGCTTTACTGTTGTGTGTAGCGAAACAGCTTATGCTAAGCAGTGATCTTCAAAAAGAAGAAGCCTGTTGCTGCAGTGAATTTTCAAAAATGTTGGTTACTTGTGTTTCTTTCGATAGCAGTTGTTTAGGTGATTTCAACGCGCCTGTGGTAGAACCCCAGTTGCAGGTTAGTTTGACTATACCGCTCGTTGACTGTGCACAAAGCGCTTACCCCCGAGGTTTCATGATGCTTGTAGTAGCTGAAGCGCCTTTGAAGTTTCCGCACGTGTACTGCGGGTTCTGCATTAGTAGTGCTCGGCCAGCCATCAGTCTGTTCCGGAATAGTGAAATTCGATAGCGCCTCTCTCCAGAACGCAATAAAATGGGTTCGCAGTTGCTGGGAAACGTGTGCGTAATCCAGCATTGGGGCTATTCCAGCACGGTTGACCTGTAACTGGAGCCTGCGCGCGTTCTCGGAAAGTGGCACACACACACACACACACACACACACACACACACACACACACACACACACACAGCAAGAGGTATCTACGTTTTTAGAGCTACATCCTGCACACACAAACCGACAGGCACAATAGCTATTCGCTGTTACATCTACAATTATGTCTACATGACTGCCCCGCAGTTCGCGCTTACGTGCCTGGCAGTGGGTTCATCCAATCATTTTCAGATTATTTCTCTGCCGTTCTACTCTCGAAGAGTACGCGGGAAAAACGAAGATCTCAACCGTTTCGAACTCCGATTTCTTTTTTTATTACGACAATCATATCTCTCGATTTATGTATGCGTCAAAAAATTTTTCGTATTCGAAGGAAAAAGATGGTGAATGTTGTTGTGACTTGGCAAGACAGCCAAGTCACTATGAGAGGAAGCCGAAAGGCACGCGCTTAAGCTCACGCAGGCTGGCGCGAGGTCTGGAACAGTTAAGGGAATTAATAGTAGCAAATAAAGTACGTAGTTCTTGGAATACTTAACTTTAATCCACAATTGGAGAACATCGCTCTTGACGGTACATGTTTTATAATTTCAATATTAATTGGTAATGGCGCCTTGCTAGGTCGTAGCAAATGACGTAGCTGAAGGCTATGCTAACTATCGTCTCGGCAAATGAGAGCGTATATGTCAGTGTAGCATCGCTAGCAAAGTCTGCTGTAAAACTGGGGCGAGTGCTAGGAAGTCTCTCTAGACCTGCCGTGTGGTGGCGCTCGGTCTGCAATCACTGACAGTGGCGACACGCGGGTCCGACGTATACCAACGGACCGCGGCCGATTTAAAGGCTACCACCTAGCAAGTGTGGTGTCTGGCGGTGACACCACAAATGTAATTTCGCGAAGAAATAGGCCTTTAATGATTGCCACCCCAACTCGTTTATCATATCCGTCATAGTCTCTCACCTATTTCACAATTATACAAAACGAGCTGCCATTATTAGTAGTTTTTGCCATACTATGCATCCTTCCTCGGAATAGGACCGATAAGTTTAGTATAGACAATCTTTTTAAGAGTTTCGTTGCACCCTCTAAGTGTTTTGCCCATAAAACGCAGGGTTTCGTTCGCGTTCCCCAAAGCATTTCCTATGTGATTCATCCAATTTAAGTTGTTTCTAATTGTAATCCGTAGATATGTAGTTGAATCTAAAACCTTAAAATTTGTGTTACATACCATGTGATAGAAATTCAACAGCTTTTTCTAATATTCCTGTGGAGGATCGCACACCTAATATTGTTTGGAGTCAATTGCCACTTTTCGTACCATACAGATATCTTGTATAAGTAATTTTTAAATCTCCTTTACATGAGTACTCAACAGTTTTAAGTTAAGTGCCTGGCAGAGGGTTCGTAGAAATCTGATCGAATTTTGTTCTTCTAATGACTTTACTAGACAATAAACTTCAGCATCATCTGCAAAAAATCTAAGACTGCCATAGAAAGTTCATATGAGCTAGGAGCAGAAGAGTGCCTGTAACACTTCATAGGCGAACGCAAGATAGCACTTCCATTATATTCCATGATGTTCCGTCAGTTACTAGGAATTGTAATCTTTCTGACAGGAAATCACAAACGCAGTCGAACAAATGCGACGATACTCCATAGTCAAGCAGTTTGATAATCCTCTTCGAGGTAGATTATAATGATCAAAAACAGTACATGTTCCAAAATCCTACTGCATTTAGATGTCAGCGAATTATTTTGCACTCCTTTCTTGTTTATTCGTGTGACAGTGAGTTTGTAAGATGTAGATGCAGGTCGTTTTTGGTTGTGTTTCGAACGACGATTTCTTAATTCTCACTTGTACGGATGCGTAGCGTTGAAGTTTGCGTTGGACTTTGTTTCAGGCTTTCCTTCCACCAAGCAGTGTTTTCTTTTGTTAGAACTCTTTTCGGATAGTGACGGTTTTTATTCGATACATAGCCCGTTTGGCGCCATTTTGCCACTAAGTTTTGCGTTGCAGACCTTGCTGGAGGTTTACCCAGAACACTGCCAGTCATAACTTTTGCCCAAAAAGTTCGGCGCATGGTTTCCACATATTGTATTTAGCGTAACACTAGGCAGTGAACATTGTCGTGTCCTGACATAGGTGGGAGAGGGAGAAAATGGTTTGCTGGTCAGTCTTCGCTCTCGAGCGGTACAGAGCAGAGGCAGGAGGACAATTCACAGTGAAGGCATTTGATTGTTTTCTTCTATCTGAGCCAGTACTGGTACAGGCATTTACTAGAAATGCAGTTGATGAGTCTTGGTAAGGAACTTGTTGTGGAGACTCTTCGACAGACAGGGTTTTGAAATAGTTGTTTATTCCAGACAGGACTAACTAATACACTGGAGGCTAGTTCTAGGGTTAGAAAAAGCATGAATAACACTGTTACAACAGAAGCCAGTGCAGAAGTACCAGGAGAGGATGCTAACCACAGTAGCAAACACCAGCAGCATCTTAAGGCAACAACTTAGTTGCAAAACAAAACATACTGAATGTCACACAGTTCACCGAGGCACTCCAAGTGAGAGAGCAGACTTAACGCGGAGCTGGACCGTGGCTGGAGTCGACGAACGCGGAATCGGCGCCCAGATCGTCTGACTGAGAACACCGCCAAAATGCGGAATCTAGGGCTTTTAAACAGTTGCGTGGGGGTACTGTTTCTCCCACTTAAAGCTACCCAGCCAATCCATCAGGTCTCCTGCAGGCGCCTGCCAATCACGGCTTAGTTAGGTCCCCTCTACTGCCCCAAAGGCAGGGATTTTAACGCAGTTGCACTAACTAAATCCGTATTTGGTATCAACATTGTTTAGCTGAAAGCTAAACGTAACTACCAAATAAAGCTTGCAACATTATTGTTATATATCATTTAGCCACGCCCCTCGGGATCCCCGGAGTAGGGACTGCTAGGTTAATAGTTTTTGGTGTTTTAGCTCTCTTTCTAACCCTTGTGAGCCTACTGACGTTGCTGTTTTCAGGGCTGGTATCAGGCTTGCTTAATACGCTAACACGTGCCTGTTGGTTACAAAGTTCTACAGTGACAACCTACCACAGAGTCTAGACGACATATGAAGTTGCATGTTAATTCCTTGAAGAGTAACTAACTCTCTCAGACCACGTCTGGGAGCGTCTGCATTTTCGCAAGGCTCTCCCCTTACGGTTTACTTCCTGTAACAATATCTCTCCTAGTTTCGTCTGCCCTCAGCTTCGTCTCTGCTTCCGCGCCTTGGAGCGCTTGTCTTCCTTTCTCACAACTTCAAGATAACACTACAGTAGCAAAGAATAATCAATATACCGGGTGATCAAAAAGTCAGTAAAAATTTGAAAACTAAATAAACCACGGAATAATGTAGATAGAGAGGAACAAATTGACACACATGCTTGGAATGACATGGGGTTTTATTAGAACCAAAAAAATACAAAAGTTCAAAAAATGTCCGACAGATGGCGCTTCATATGATCAGAATAGCAATAATTAGCATAACAAAATAAGACAAAGCAAAGATGATGTTCTTTACAGGAAATACTCAATATGTCCAACATCATTCCTCAACACTAACTGTAGTCGAGGAATGATGTTGTGAACAGCACTGTAAAGCATGTCCAGAGTTATGGTGAGGCATTGGCGTCGGATGATGTCTTTCAGCATCCCTAGAGATGTCGGTCGATCACATTTGCGACTTCAGGTAATCCCATAGCCAATAATCGCTCTTACTGAGGTCTGGGGACCTGGGAGGCCAAGCATGACGAAAGTGGCGGCTGAGCACACGATTATCACCAAACGACGCGCGTAAGAGATCTTCCACGCGTCTAGCAATATGGGGTGGAGCGCCATCCTGCAAAAACATCGTACGTTCCAACAGGTGTTTATCAGCCAGGCTGAGGATGATGTGATTCTGTAACATACCGGCGTACCTCTCACCCGTCACGGTAGCAGTTACAAAACCAGAATCACGCATTTCCTCGAAGAAAAAAGGCCCGATAATGGTAGATGTGGTAAATCCAACCCATACCGTGACTTTCTCGTCGTGCAATGGAGTTTCCACGACAGTTCTAGGATTTTCGATATCCGAAATTCCGCAGTTGTGGCCTTGACAGACCCTCGGAGCGTGAAATGAGCTTCGGCGGTCCACAACACGTTACTCAACCAATCGTCATCTTCCGCCATCTTTTGAAACGCCTACACCGCAAATGCCCTCCGCTTCACTAAATAGCCAGTTAACAGTTCATGATGCCGATGGATTTTGTACGGATAGCATCGGAGGGTACGCCTCAGTGCCAACCAAACAGTAGTGTATGGAATGCCGGTGCCACGTGCGACTGCAAGAGCGCTGACTTCCCCGTGCATAGACGAACCCGCTACAGTCTCCATTTCTTCACGAACTGTCTCAGCAGCATTACGCCTTGTGCTCGGTCGGCCACTACGGGGTCTATCGTCTAAACAACCCGTGGCTTCGAACTTCGAAATCATTCTCGCCACAGCTGCAGTTGTCAACGGACCTTTACCCGTTCGATTCCCCTTCATATGGCGATAGGATCGTAACGCTGAACTAGCACAGTCCCCATGCTGATAATACAGCTTCACCAAAAGCGCCTTTTCAGGTAATGCCAACATAGTGCGACTGCTGGCGCATCTGATTCTCTCCCTCATTACAGCTCCTTTTATACACGATTGTCATGCGCAGTCACTGACGTTTTGCTGTCCAGCGCCATCTGTCGGACATTTTGTGAACTTAGTTTTTTTTTGTTTTGTTCTAAAAAACCTTCATGTCATTCCAAGCATGTGTGTCAATTAATACCTCTCTATCTACATTATTTCGTGGTTTATTAAGTTTTCATATTTATACTGACTTTTTGATCACCCTGTATTACAACATCCGTAGTTTTAATATGAGGACCATTTTGTGTTGCATTCAACTAGTCACTAAACACGTCTCCTTTTCTCACGCAGTGAAACGTAATGATACAGTGAAATACTCGGGACAGATCATTCGGAAGATTTGACAGCAGCAGACATGTGAAAGCGACCAACTGGTGCATCATAATCATGGTTTTCAGCATCTTTTGTCATGAGGAATCCTCTTAATTAACAAGGGACAATTCCGCGTCAGTATTATGAACATCTTTCGGACGAGTTTATTTCTGCCCACCCTACATTTACGTGACAGAACGCGCTATCGCTCCACCAGAGCGCTGTCGCGCTGTTATAATCCAGCCAGAGAGCTCGGCAGCACAGATTGGGCCGTCTGTCGTCGTCTGCGGATCAGGTTGATTCCTGCGGGCTAATGCGTCACACATCTCTGCTGCACGAGATCTTATCGGTGTAATTACCTGGCGCAGCACACCAGGTAACCATTCGCTCAGGCAGTGCGGTTTCTGCGTCTTTGACAGCTTGTCAGTGCTTCCTGGAGCTCGAGTTCAATTGGATTTTCTCAGAACAGTGTGACGCACATGCCGAGGCGCTACAAAACAGGAAGATCGATACACACAGCCATCAGATTCATGAGCTCGCCGCAAGATACCGGTATAGTAATCCTCGGTAGAACCTACGCGCTCAGAAATAGTTGACCTTCGATAAGCAGCATAAGTGCTAGGGGAAGAGCAGTGATCAACGGCGTGAGGACGCACAAGACAGTGGAAAACACTGCATAAATACACATCAGGTGCATCCAATAACAAGTGGCCAGTAACTGAAAAAAATATCATGATGATCACTTCGTTGGGAAGGACAGACACGTTTGTACTTCGGCCCCTCCTTTCATTCTTAGTACAAGCAATAAAATGATAGATATCTAAATAAGTGACCACAAGCTAAAAAATCAGCTTAATTCGGGCAGCAGAGGAAGGGTGGGCGGCTGGATCGAATCGGATGCCTATACTATTCTTCGTAAAGTTTGCAAAAGAACTTGCTAGGTGCCGGCAAGGGTAACTCCCCATGGCTCCCCACTCAGATTTAGTGGCAAGATGCTCCAGTGCATAGCCCGTCAAAAACTGAACACGGATCAAGCATGAAAGAGGAAGAAGGTGTACTGGAGTGTGAAAGAAAAGCCAAATAGAAACAGTGAGCGACCCAAGGACAATAAGTGCAATAAAGAGCAATGTATAACAGTGAACAGATAGTGCGTAGTGGGGCGATCACTCTGTTGTAGAAATAATTCAAAAGCCAAGATCGCTTAAATACTGTTTACTTTATAACCGGTTTAAATCGCTAAAGGTGCCATCATCGGATGTGAATGTAGCTTGACATTTATAAGCCATTTGGATATAACGATACATGAGGCAGACCAGTTGTCCCTGCTGATTTCATATCAGCTGGTCTGCCTCATGTATCCAAATGGTTTATAAATGTTAAGCTACATTCAGATCCGATGATGGCACCTTTAGTGTGTTGAAACCGGTTATCCAGTAAACAGTATTTAAGAGATCTTGGCTTTTGAATTATTTCTACAATCTGTAACAGTGGTAATGATGTGGGACTGCCATGTGGGCGAGTCGGGGGCAGAACTTCTTCGTGCCAATTTTTTCACCCATTATGACTGTCCGTCCGGTCAGTGAAATGTTTGTTCTCTTTTTGTAGTATTGGCAGTTGTCGTACTACACCTTCCTTATAGAATATGAGTCGTGTGGTAAGAATACGTTACCGTCGCAAGTAAATGTGATGAAGAGCAGGCGAAATAGCACATGAACGTCTCACAGAAATGAAAACAACAAATAAACGATTTTGAAGTATGTTTGAACAAAGGAATTAAAGAGTCAAGACTTTATAAACGGAACGCAACTTCAGACACGTTAAAATATGTATTTTGACAGAGCATAGAGAAACTGTCTGAATGTGAAACTGTTGCGTTTGTTTGTTGCAGCTTAGGTGACAAATTACTATGTTTTCATCATTTCCTTGGAAGTGATCACACCCACATTCATACGAACACTTATATCGGGCATGAAGACATATCTCACTCACTTATCAGCCGTACAAATTAGGTGCGTCGATAAGAGATTTCTATCATATGACACATGTGCTGTCACTAATGCAGTTTATGACACGCGAGACGTGTTTCCAGGTGGAGGATTCGTTTCACTTGTCGCCTTGTCATCAAACGTTTGCGGTTCCCTTACTCGCGGTTAAATAAAATGTGTGGGAGCGAGACTTTTTAATGATTGTGATTTGGATTTGATTTGGAATTGAATTGAAATTATTTTTTAGGTTTTATTTATGCATTCGAGTTTATGCTTTTAATACCTGGGTGATTAATAAAGATTAAGATGAGCAAACTTTTTGTACCCAATTAAGTTACTTTAATGTGATCCAGTCTAAAAACACATTGCATTTATTTTTCTAATAATTTCCGGGTATGCAGCCGGATCCCGTCGACATTCTGCCACATTGAATTTAAATTGAAAACTGAAATAATATTTTTGTATTTTCCTGGGTTGATATTTTTAACAAGCATGAGTGCCTTGCTATAATTTGCAGCTGCCCACACACGCGAGAGGATTGTTCTTACCGCCGTTAACAAATAATTGAAGTCCGAGTCGTGGCTCTGGATCTCGGCGAGTAACTGAAAATAACAATCTAACAACTATGTTTTCTTCTGCGGCGTCAGGTGGCTGTGGAAAAAATATTTGTTAAGTTTTGAGCGGGCGATCTCTTCGCTTCCGTTAAATTCGTGAATTAAAAATGCCACCTAATGGCATCTGTTGCTGCAGCGGCGGCTGCAACTGTTGAGCTGAAAATTACTCAGAATACCGATTTTAAAAGGAAACGGGCATGACACAGGGCTCAACTTCTATAAATAATGGTGAACAATAACTTTAAACTATTATATCATTGAATTAATATCGCAAATGAGCTTACATTCGTCAGCAATTACGAACATGTACGCCCTCTACCACATCAGACAGGAGAAGAAGAAAAATAGAACAACTGAACGCTGTTCTTCCTCACACTTCACTTACATAGATTATATTGTGCATAATTAGTAATATTTGCACTGAAATATTGTAATTAACATTTCACGTAATAGTAATACATATGAGAAAAATTTATGCCGCCTGTACGGCCAGTATCGCAGTCAATATAATACTTCGCATCGAGATAAAAGCTCTCGTCCATATTCAATTATTTTAATATTTTTTTCTCAATATTTACACTGGGGACGGCACACTTTTCGGAAGCCACTTCCTTTAGGCTGTTAACAGAGTCGTTGTGGAGAATCAGCTCCCTACCTTACACCTCTCTGTTGCAGAAATACGTTACATCACGACGCAGGCACAAATTCGAATAAAGGAAACAGAGAAAAAAAATGTTGGCATGACGCAGGTTTGAACGCGGTCCTGCTCGGCAGTTCGACACCTTAACCACTTAATCACGACGCCATTTCTCTTGTCGTCTGCTCTATATTGCGTTACTCCTGGCAGTTGTTCCTCGAGTTTGCTGATGTGTTTCGCCTGGTGACGCGGCATTAGCTACCTTATCATAGTTACTCCTCCCAGCTGCTCCTCCTTTTTTGCCACCTTCACATTTTTATGCATACTGTCGCCAGTCTGCCGAAAACGATAGGCCACCAGTTGTCTATCTCAAGAGAGTCATCGTTACTCCTGACAGTTTTTCCTCGACTTTGCTGATGTGTTTCGCCTGGTGATGAGGCATTAGCTACATTAAGAGTGTCATAGTTACTCCTCCCCGTTGCTCACCCATTTCTGCCACTTTCACATTTTTATGCATACTGTGGCCAATCCCGGCTGAAGTTCGAGTCCTCCCTCGGGCATGGGTGTGTGTGTGTTTGTCCTTAGGATACTTTAGGTTAAGTAGTGTGTAAGCTTAGGGTCTGATGACATTAGCAGTTAAGTCCCATAAGATTTCACACACATTTGAACATTTTTGAACTGTGGCCAGTCTGTCGAAAACGATTGTTCTTGGACCGCTCACTGCTTCTATTTTGCTTTTTTTTTTCACAGTCCTGTACACCTTCTTCCTGTTTTCTTGTTTGATTTGTGTTCAGTTTTTGACGGAATGTCCACTGGGCCATCTTACCACTAAATCTGAGCGGGGTGAGATGGGGAGTCTCCCTTGTTAGCAGCAGCCTACCGCTTGTCGATGGAGGAACGAAGCGTGCCAAGTGACTGAAAACAATGCACAGGTCATTACTGTTTCCAACAATGGCCGTCGCACAGATGAACCCCACTATAAGCTTATATGGCTGAGGTCAGTCTGTTTTATAATGTTGGTCACGGTTGCTGCTTAGGTATTATGACCTTTACAGAGTCCTCAAACGTCCTCTGTAGGAATCACCATTGATTCTGCAAACAGTGAACGTGTGGAACCCACCACAATCTGTTCGTCCACGAGACGCTGGCGCCCTGGATGGTGCTGTCTTCCTTGACTTACCGAGGGCGTTGGATACAGTTCCGCCCTGTACCTTCAGCTCTGCAGACAGTAAAAAAAATCCAGCGCCAATACTACTTACCAAAGCGGCACACCACTGCGCTAACAGACCTTGTCTTCAGTCTACCGTGCCTAAATGGGAACGGAAGGCCTCAAGTCTCTGCTAGCAGTGAACTTTTCAACAGCTCCTTGGGAAGTGAGACAGAATCATTGACAGAGTGCATGTTCTGCTACATAAGCACTTATGAAAGGCAAGCCAGTCACAGCCCGCACGGTGGCAACTTTTACTATCACATTTTATTATTTTGAGAGATTTTTCGTCGTCGTGTTTGGGGGAGTAAGCTGTTTCTTCTCAGTAGAAGTCCCTTTTCCCTCTCGCACTCCCCAAAGCTTGCCAGAGTGCGAACTAAATATGGCGCTGTAACAACTCAGGTGGTAATTCTGAAATATAATACGAATAAATTAGCTGTTGCTACTAGCCACAAGGCCTTATTACCTAAAAAAGAATGGAGGTAAGTTCGGCTGACCTTCATGTCAAAATTGAAGAGTGAAGCTACACATCTACTGACGTTTTACGCTTGATAATGATTGTACAGTGAAGCACAGTAAAACCTTTGTTACCACCAAACTTTAAGCCCACAATACACCAAAGAAACTTTGATGCTACGATTACCCTAATTAATTTACACAGATGCTACTTCTATGATAAATATTTGTACTGGCAAAAACAACCTGTTATTATTATTCATGCGGTTTGCACGGTAATTTTACATTCTTATATAAATGGATAAATATACATAAAATAAATACTATAAAAACACAAATCGCAGAAAAACACGCACTCGAAGATTTTACGTCTGAATACCGGGATCTCTTCATCAACCCACAGATGTTGGTGTCCACAAATGAGGTTCACAAAGTCCACCACGAAATTTTCGTAACGGACACTCTTCAGTAGTTTGCACAGCGACCGCACAGTCGCACGTAGAGGAATCCTTGAACACCCACTTACATAAATACCGCCACACTTTCCGTCACCTGTGTGGAATCGATTCAGAGTTATCCATAGTTTCCAGGGAACACCAAATCCATTTATACTTTTTGTAGAATCAGTAATAAGTCGAGAAGTTGCAGGAGGAAACTTGTTGCAAATATGTGTCCATTCTTGACACGCATCGTAAATAAGAGGCGCAGTTTGAATTCTCCAGGGTCGTTTCCTGGATTTATGTCTGCTGGCGGGTATATTCTGTAGCTGGTTACAGAGAATTGACTTCGGACAATTGCACACTTTTGGATCTCTATTACAGCTGCCGTTTGTCGTCTGATTGGTGGTTCTGCACTATCACATAATCCAGTTAGTTGCGCAAGTGGTGTTGATTTAATAGGGCCACTAATTATTCTCATTGCCTGATTTAGCTTAACATCAGTTTTGCATGCATGTGCATTGTTTTTCCACACAGGAGCACAATAAATCACTGGCTAATCCTTCCAGCTGTTGCTGCAACATAGCAAACACGCTCACTACAAACATCCTATTAATAGTTCACATGATAATGAACTCATCCTTGTGTGTAGCCCCTGGGACACATCCATCCTTTAGAAAATTGAAGCCAAACGTGAAGTCCTATCCCACGGTTTCTAGCAAGTTGCCGTCCTTATTGCACTCCACTGCCCGGTTTCGAACAGAGCCAATAGACTATCTCCAGCCACTCCCCCTCCCCCTTCTCCACCACAAGCCAGGCATCTTATCCTGGTTGAATATCAACAATATTTCATCACTTTTGAGATATTGGTCTCCCTTTAACAGAAGTCTTTATTATTACGTTTGTTCAACTCTCTTATTGTACGAATGCTAAGTACTTATAATTTTAGGACTTGAGGTTTCGTTCCACGGTCCGGTCCCACGGTTACGCTGTCCATAAGAAAATCTCCATCCTCTCGGGAACTAGCGGCCAGGTGTAAATGTCCACCCGTCTAGCAACAGCTTTTTCGAGAAAAACACCTCTGCAATACTCTGCCCTCAGACTGGCCGCAAGTTGTTGTCAGCAGACTAGCTCCATAGGTGTTATGTGTGTCCTGGCCATATCCTGCCATCTCGTTACTTTGTAGTTTATTTATATCAAATTCCTGATTTCTTGTGCAAGACATTCGTGTTTTTTTTTCTTCAAACTCTCTTTAAACTTTAATTGTTGAACGTACTGCTGCAATTATATCTATTTTTAATTTTTTTATTCTGTGTGTAGTGTGCAGCCTTCGCTAGTCACCACCTGACAAGACTGTTAAGTGCGCTTGGCGCTCCCGGAAACCCACCTACACAAATGATCTGGCCTTCTGAGCGGTCACCGCCGGCAAACGCTGTATCTTTGATCTGCAAGGCGGTATTTCTCGCTAGTGATAGCCGCCCTACCCGGCACAGGAAACGCAGCGCGTAGAATCCGAATGCTTAATGTCCTCATTTCTGTATCTGTATCTGTATCTACATCTGTCCTCCGCAGGTCACCTTCCAGTGAGTAGTGTAGGGTACTTCGTGCACCGATGTCACTTCCCCCTTTTCCAGTTCCAGTCGCGTATGGTTCGCGGGAAGCCTCCACGTGGTCTCGAATTATAAGTCAGTCATTTACAACTTCGTTAGACCATTACCCCTGAGTGCAATCAGACATTAGGTAGTACCCCACCATCCACCCCTCCCCCTCGCCATGTGGCAGCCCTTCCCCCCCCCCCCCTTCCACACATTATGACAAACTTTAGCACCTAACTAAACAAGATTTTAAACATGGCTGCAGCAGCAACTGTTAAAATTCTTCACAATAAAGGATGGCAGCCAAAAACAGTTGCAGGACAGAATTTTTTTATTAAAATTCTTGACCAAGGTTTCGGTACATATAAATATACCTTCATCAGAAGTAAAACTTCTAAAATTACATCATGCACTGGAGAATAATAAAACAATTATGCCAAAAGGCGAACAGTTCATAGGCGAAGTAACATTGTTAAACTGTTTGCTTTGATCCTGAGCCCATTACACATGTTGTACAAATGGAGATGATATTTTAATTATTGACGACGCCTTTTGGCATAATTGTTTTATTATTCTCCAGTGCATGATGTAATTTTAGAAGTTTTACTTCTGATGAAGGTATATTTATATGTACCGAAACCTTGGTCAAGAATTTTAATAAAAAAATTCTATCCTGCAACTGTTTTTGGCTGCCATCCTTTATTGTGAACCTAACTAAACCGTAGAATGACTTTGTGTTTGTGTGTGTGTGTGTGTGTGTGTGTGTGTGTGTCTGTCTGTTGGAATGAATGATGAAGCAATTTGCAGTGAGTCGCAAGTGTTACCCACAACTCCTCCTCTGATAAGAAAGAAGCTAACTGTTCAGAGTGAGGGTAGATACTTGTTACAGAACATACTTCCCCTGCATTACTCATCTCCATTGCTGCACTTGATTGACCTGCACACTGCTACCCCATTTAAAATCGAACAAGTTCAGATGTGTGCACTATATTTACTGTTTGTGAATCATTTGATTTCAGCACCCCTCTTCTGAACTGGCACAAATTGGACGACTTCAGGTTGTTAATGCTTTGCGTCTAACCACTATAATAATAATAATAATAATAATAATAATAACATAACGTCTGAGAAAGGAAAGAAATAATAATAATAATAAAAATGATAATACTGTGCGCAGTCTAGTGTAGTTACTGCTTTGTCGTGTTGTTAGTTAACTCATTTTCTGTTTCGAAGTGAGTAATGAATCAGTTTCCGGACGACTGCAGGTATTATCAACACGGAGAAGATATTTTCTGAACATATTTAGCGTTTGTTTATATGACTTTTATCATCAGCAATGTTCAGGAGAAAGAGCAACATACGTGTGTAGTGGGTGGACTATGTGAACAACCTGTAATCTCCACCGGATTAATGCTACTGATTGAGAAAAAGTAATTATTGATAACTTGCATAAACAATATCAGTCTTAAAAAATTGTGATAATAGTAAAGAACTTACGAAAACAGTTTAGTTTCGTGACTGAGACAGAGTTGAATCATTTAGTTTTTACCCCTGAGATGGTCATTACCGCCAGGTTGGGAACCACTGCTCCAAGTTTTTCTTGATGGTCTTTTCGAGAAATATACGTGGGATGTTGACTCTTCTGGCAACTTGCGGTCTCGGAACTTCGGCCCCTGTCATTGGAGTTGGCTGAGCATTTTCGTCATGCTTGTGTTCGCACTAAATGAACATGTAGCGACACGTGTTGGCCTTCTTTGGATACTTTAATACTTGCATGTGAGGAGTGTTAGAAGACACAGTGCTTCCCCTTATCCTTTTTTGTTCAGCCTGCCACTAATTCCTCTCTTGTGCCAACCTCATCATCTCATAGTAGCACTTGCAACCTACGTCCTCAATTATTTGCTGTATGTATTCCAATCTCTGTCTTCCTCTACAGTATTTGCCCCCTACAGCTCCTTCTAGTACCGTGGAAGTCATTCCCTCGTGTTTTAACAGATGACCTATCATACTGTCCCTTCTCTTTGTCCGTGTTATCCACATAGTCCTTTACTCTCTGATTCTGCGCTGTACCTCCTCATTCCTTACCTTATCAGTCCACCTAATTTTCAACATTCGTCTGTAGCACCACTTCTCAAATGCTTCGATTCCCTTCTGTTCTGGTTTTCCCACAGTCCATGTTTCACTACCACACAATGCTGTGCTCCGGACGTACATTCACAGAAATTTCTTCCTCAAATTAAGGCCTATGTTTGATATTAGCAGACTTCTCAGGGCCATAAATGCCCTTTTTGCCAGTGCTAGACTGCATTTGGTGTCCTCCTTACTCCGTCCGTCATTGGTTATTTTGCTGCCCAGGTAGCAGAATTCCTTAACTTCATGTGCTTCGTGACCATGAACCCCGGTGCTAAGTTTCTCATTTCCTT
Source organism: Schistocerca piceifrons (assembly GCF_021461385.2). Classification (NCBI taxonomy): domain Eukaryota; kingdom Metazoa; phylum Arthropoda; class Insecta; order Orthoptera; family Acrididae; genus Schistocerca; species Schistocerca piceifrons. The sequence goes on from NC_060142.1 coordinate 90,022,635, forward strand.
ATCTTATTGAGTCCAAATGTCGTATGGCTCCTTCTAGGGATCTATCCCGAGTTACATTTCTAACACCCAGTATCCCACCCTCGATGCCAGATGAGTGACATCCTCAGCGAAAGATCATAAGCGACCGTAACTACTGCTTATTTTCCACAATTTGTCAGTTTCGCCTGTTGTGCCATTAACAAGTGGTAGCTGCAGGGAACAGACCGTCATGACATATAACGTTGACAAAAAAAAGACGCATTTATATCACGTAACGGTTTACTAGTACACTGAATACATAAAACCTTAGTTGACGTGCATTAACCAGGCTGCCAAACTCTCTAGCCACCAGCATATGGCGTGCACACACAAAACTTGTTACAAGAGATCATACGTAAAACCAGTATAAAAACAGTTTATAAGTAGTAGTAAAAACGAGAACACAACCTAGTGAGAGTCAACTTTAATAAAGTAGTTGTACTATCTCATTACATGGTGGGACTGAATAACTAATGAGAAGGTACTGAATCGAATTGGGGAAAAGCTTTCAAGCCACAAGTTGACCAAAGATGGGAGACCAAGGCTTGAAAACAGTAAGTAAGTTCAAATGGATGCAGAGTCCTACGCAATATTCAGACTCACTGAAATCTTTATAGCCTGCCACTGTAGCAGCACTAACTGATCTAACAACTGCTTGTTGTTTTACGTAGGCGTTGCCGACCGCAGAGCTGTATTCTGCGTGTTCACATATCTAACTACTACACCCTACATCCTTCTGAATCTGCTTAGTGTATCATCTCTTGGTCTCCCTCTACGATTTTGACCCTCCACACCTCCCTCGAATACTAGATTGGTGATCCCTTGAGGTCTCAAAACCCGTCCTACCAACCGGCCCTTTCTTCTACTCAAGTTGTGCCACAAACTCCTCTTCTCCCCAATTCTATTCAGTACCTCCTCATTAGTTACGTGATCTACCCATCAAATCTTCAGCATTCTTCGGTCCACCACATTTCGAAAGCTTCTGTTCTCTTCTTGTCTAAACTATAGCTATGCCCCTTACAAATACTTTCAGAAAGGGCTTTCTGGCACTTAAATCTATTCTCGATGTTAACAAATTCCTCTTTTTCAGAAACGTTTTCCATGCCAAATGTCGGTCTACATTTTACATCCTCTCTACTTCGACCATCATCACTAATTTTTCTTCCCAGAGAGCAAAACTCATCTACTACTTTAAGGGTCTCATTTCCTAATCTAATTCCCTCCACATCAGCCGACTTAATTCGACTACATTCCATTATCCTCGTTTTGCTTTTGTTGATGATCATCTTATATCCTCCTTTCAAGACACTGTCCATTCCGTTCAGCTGCTCTTGCAGGTCCTTTGCTCTCTCTGACAGAATTACAATGTCATCGGCGAACCTCAAAGTTTTTATTTCTTCTCCATGGATTTTAATACCTACTCCGAACTTTCCTTTTGTTTCCTTTACTGCTTGCTCAATATACAGATTGAATAACATTAGGGAGAGGCTACGTCCCTGTATCACTCCCTTCCCAATCACTGCTTACCGTTCATGTCCTTTGATTCTTGTAACTGCCATCTGGTTTCTGTACAAACTGTAAATAGCCTTTTGCTCCCTATAGTTTACCCCTGCCACCTTCAGAATTTGAAAGAGAGTATTCCAGTCAACATTGTCAAAAGCTTTCTCTAAGTCTACAAATGCTTGAAACGTAGGTTTGTCTCTCCTTAATTTATTTCCTAAGATAAGTCGTAGGGTCAGTATTGCCTCGCGTGTTCCAACGTTTCTACGGATACCAAACTGATCTTCTCCAGGGTTTTGCATTCGTTCGAAAAGAATTCGTTTGAGCATTTTGCAACCGTGAAATACCAAACTGATAGTTCGGTAACTTTCTCACTTATTAGAAATGGCATAATCGGCGAAATTTGTCAATAGCAGAAAATTAACAACTGTTATTTCGAAAATTTTATACGACTGTGGTACGTGCCCGGAGGAAAGTGACCCTAAGTGAGTTTCCAAGGTGCTGCGGCCTGGCGTATGCGAGCGAGATTCCGCAACGTCAGAGGCCGTGCGTTGGCCACTGTGCGACAGACGGCGGGAGCTCCGGTCGCGAGCTGATCCTGTCGCCCCTGCGGAAAGCCAGCGCGCGTGACACACTCCTGCCGCGGCCCTGCTGCCCTGATCCGATATTCGGCCCGAATCCGCCTCGTTCGCCGCGGCGCGTGTGTTTGCGCGCAGCCAGCACGTCTTCAGGTCTGGAACCGCGCCCCTCCCACTCAACCCCACGCCCCACGCCTCCCTGCCTCCTTCCTTGCCATCCCATTCTCCACTCTGCCTCACCCTCCACCCAACACACTCTCGATCTCTCCGCGTTACGAGTGCGCCAGCGCTCTCGCGATCTCCTTCCGAGATGTAGGCCGCCTATGCACGCCTCATAAAAATATCTGCTCGAAGGCGGCACGAAACAATAACCGTAAAGCTGCACGGCGGCGAACTCGCGAGCCCCCATTGAAAACAAATATTTGTAGCATTCGTAAGCGTCGTGAGACGTGTAGCGCCCCCTCCCGCCCTCCCACCCCGTACCGCCCTCTGCAGACTGTACTGCGACACTCCATTCGAGACGGCTTCGCAGTTATTTCGGCCGATCTGCTCCGCGGCGGGCGAATGCGACTTAACCGAGCGCCTCCGGCAGCTCGGAAAATACGAGTATGTACGCCATTGCCTTCTGCCGAAGAAAGATTTGTCACGAACTGACTCCCCACTTCACTTCGGGCTTGTGGCGGCTTACATCACACGCTCCCTTAGAAAATTGGCTTAAGAAGTGCTCAGTGGGCCGAGAACCGGACGAGTAGATCATTCTGTCTCCCGGAGAAAATCTGTTGCTCGTAGCAAAAACTCCTTCACACTGATCGATATTTATTTTTGAATATCTGGAGTTAGTTCCAATCCCTCTTTTCCAACAAATCAACGACAGGTCATTATCGTATGCGAATATCGAAAATGTTCCCGAATGAAAGCAGTTTATGTTTTATTTAGCTGCAGCAGTTTGTTTTATTTATTATTACACCATTATGTAAAAAAACGTCCACTTACGTTTCCCAGAAATATTTTATTTTATAAAGGACATCGTCTTATATAAAAAAGACTAAAAAAATAAGAAAGAAAGAAACAAGAGTGTATTATTGAGAAGCCGGCAGAAGTGGCCGTGCGGTTAAAGGCGCTGCAGTCTGGAACCGCAAGACCGCTACGGTAGCAGGTTCGAATCCTGCCTCGGGCATGAATGTTTGTGATGTCCTTAGGTTAGTTAGGTTTAACTAGTTCTAAGTTCTAGGGGACTAATGACCTCAGCAGTTGAGTCCCATAGTGCTCAGAGCCATTTGAACCATTTATTATTGAGAAACAGCTCAGTGTAGTAAATACATTCTTTTGATAATAAACAAAAAAAGAAAAAAAAGTTGGTAGAGCACTTGCCCCAAATAGGCAAAGGTCCCGAGTTTGAGTCTCGGTCCGGCACACAGTTTTAATCTGCTAGGAAGCTTCATTTCAGCTCGCACTCCGCTGCAGAGTGAAAATCTCTTTTTGGAAACATTCCCCAGGCTGTGCGTAAGTCATGTCTCCGCAATGTCCTTTCTTCCAGGAGTCCTAGTTCTGCAAGGTTCGCGGGAGAGCGTCTGTGAGGTTTGGAAGGTCGCAGACTAGGTACTGGCGGAATTAAAGATGTGAGGAAGGGTCGTGAGTCGTGCTTGGGAAGCTCAGTTGGTAGGCCACTTGCCCGCGAAAGGCAAAGGTCCCGATTTCGAGTCTCGGCCTGGCACACAGTTTTAACCTGCCAGTAAGTTTCATAGAAAATGTTGTTGTAGTACTCAGTTCGAAGGCAGCTTTGATGCAGCTCTCCACGCTAGTCCGTTCTGCGCAAGCGTCTTCATCATTTGAACTTCTGTAACTTCTATTTGAACGTGCTCGCCGTAGTCATGACAGTCTCCATGTGTATTTCTTACACCGTCCCCCGTACACGACTTCTCACCCTTACTCAAATGATGATTCGCTGATTCCTCAGGAACTCTCCATTGATCAGTTCCTTCTTTTACTCAAGTTTTGTCATAAATTTCTTTTCTGCCCAGTTCAATTCAGCATCTCCTCATTAATTATGAGATCCGCATATTTAATCTTCAGCATTCTTCTGTAGCATTACACCTGGAAAACTTCAATCCTCTTCTTGTGTGAACTATTTACGGTCACGTTCCATTTCTGCACTAGGTTACGCACCAGACAAATATCTTCAGGCGATACTAGATTCACATTTATGTTAACAAATTTCTCTTTTTCGCTTTCCTCGCCGTTACCAGTCCGCATTTTTATATCCTTTCTACTTTAGCCAGAGACGGTTATTTTGCCGCGCAAATAGCAAAATTCATTTAGTATTTTCGCTGTCTCATTTTCCAGTCTACTTCCCCGAGCATCACCTGATTTAATTGGACTGCATTCATCTGACCTTGCTTTACATTTGTCGATATTCATCTTATAACCCCTAAACAAAAAACTGTTCTTCCTTTGCCGTCTCTGAAAATGAGTTTCACTTTCATCGGGAAACCTCTAAATTTTTGTTTATTTTTGCTGAACTTTAGTTCCCATTCCAAATTTCTTCTTTTTTTCCTTGCTCTATGTACATATTTAATAGCATCAAGGTTAACTACAATGCTGTCTATTCTCTTCTCATTTAGTGTTCCCCATATCATTTTCTTCAACTCTTACAACAGCAATCTGGTTTCTGTCCAAGTTGTAGATAACGTTTATCTTCCTGAATTTTATCCCTCCTACCTTCAGAATTTTGAAAATATATTTTCGAATATACCGTATACTGGTAAAAAATTATGAATTCTTTCGCCTCTGGCAACGTTTGTATATGTTGCAACCTGATTTGAAGACCACATTAAAATACGAGTCCCCATATAAATGAGTAAGTAGGTCCGGAAGAAGGCAGAGGCATACCACCTCCAACAGGACCAAATCTAATAAAATACTGCAGCGTTCAGACCAACCGTCACGTGGATAACTGCTTCATCTTTTAACAAAACTATAATGACAAACATACTGTGTGACTGTTACCGTAGCACCGAAGCAGTTGCCGCTGTTAGGTAGCTTGCTTCCACGCAGCAACTATACATGTTCATCACAGAGCCTAACAGAATTAGGCAACAAGTGTGGCAACACAGATTAGCAAAAATTTGTAGAATTTATTGATGTTTTGTAATAGTTTGCTAGAGTGTGACGCTTGTGTGTAGCAATATAGCTCATTGTTCATTTGCAAAGACATGCCTTTAAACATTGGTATGGTTTTAAATCCAGTAAACGATAACTAATATCATTTGTCTTTCCTTACCTTTTCTTGGTTGTGAATGTATATAAGTCCCGAGACACTATCTGAGACACTTTTCTTGTACTGCCTGATTGTCTTGAGGTACTGTTTGCTGAATGGCGTCATGTGTCTGCTTATATTCCATTTGGCGCTTGAATATATATTTGGTTGGTTGATTTGGGTAAGGGCACCAAACAGCAAGGTCAACGGTTCCATCAGATAGGGAAAGGATGGAGAAGAAAGTCGGTCTCTCAAAGGAACCATCCCAGCATTTGCCTGAAGCGATTTAGGGAAATTATGGAAAATCTATATCAGCATGGCCGGTCGCTAGTTTGAGCCGCCGTTCTCCCAAATGCAAGTGCAGTGTCGTAACCACTGCGCCATCTCGCTCGATAATTTATACTTGGGAAGTATTTGTATGACGTAAGCCGTATGCATAACGTAGTCCTTCTTGTGTGCTCCCTCTCTGGAGCCCAGCCGTAACTAAGTTGCGCCTGAGTCGTAGGCTACCCGACGCTCCTCTATGTAGGCTTCTGGAGGGCAAGGCAGAGCCTAGGTCCGAAAACGTCTTTCGACAATTGTACAGAGTATTCATATTTTAGAGGTCAACGCCCGCCGCTAGCCCAGCTTTCGCCAGAAAACGCAAGTTTTTAGGCTCGTGCCACTGTGCTTGGTCGTTCGCTACAGTGTTGCTGTGACTGGTGTTGATGTGTTCGACGACATCTAACATCCTGAATACTGCCGGGTCCACAGCGAGGAGTTCCCCTTTTGCTCTGTCAGTCTCCAGATCATCGTTTTCTCCGGTGACTTAGCGGATGGTCGTAGCCCCAATATCTCCACTGGGTCGAGTCACCGGATGATGGTTCCAGCCGTGGGTCGGTCACCTGAATTTGTATCTGAAGACACTTTTTACAGCTACTCGAAAATTGTCAATGTTGTTTGGGTTCGTGTATACGCACCAACTATTCAGTAGAGCGTCCTTTTTAGTTTTTCTCTAACAGATGCACGATATTTAAACGTTTATTAGCAGCTGCAGCAAGTAATGTCATTTCCGTATATGTCGATATTCGTTTGTCATTATCAGCTCAATGTGTGCTTCAGAGTCATTCCAGAGATATTTCAAGGCTACAATGATTTGTCTACTTCTAAATAACCTTGTTCTGCAGTTTTCTGGTGCGATATCCAGCTAAATTGCATGCTTTTTGCGTTTCACATGGGTAATAACTCAACAGTTGCTACCATAAACATTTGTGATGTTTGTTGAAGTGCCTTCGACAGACGTAAATGCCAAAGATGGTTTTCTAAGATCAGATTTGTTAATTTTCATCTTCCCGACTTATTTCGATCAGGAAGACCAACAACTTTAGAAAACGACATGTTAAGGATAGAAGCGGAAACAAATCCGTATCAGACAACCGTAGAACCGTCAAATACCCTTAAGCAACTTTGGTCGACCATCTAGGAACATTTGGAACAGATTAGTACCGACAGACAGAGCTAACCGATCAACTATTTGCAAGTTTATTGATCGCATGATTTATCATTGAATATGACAACTGTAGCCTTTATGATAATCCCAAACGCAAAAGGTTGTGGGTCTCTCTGAGTGAATCGCCACGAAGAACAACTAAGCCATGCTTACAATTCAGAAAGGCGCTTTTTGTGTGTTTTGTGGAGTATTCACGGGGTTTTTCATTTTGAACTGCTGAAACCTAGGCAAGCTGGCAACTCATATCCTTACTATGAACAATTGGATCGAGTGAATCATTGTTTAATTGATAAGTGTCCAGTGATCGTCAACAGAATAGGTTTCTGCAAGAAGATAATGCAATACAGCATTGCGAAAGACGTACCTTGGAAAAAATTAATGAATTAAGTTTTGGATGTACTGTTTCACCCACCACACTCGCCAGTATTGCATCATCGGATTTCCATTTATTCCGATCGCTACAACATTTTCTAAACGGCAGAAAATTTCAAAATGTGGATGATATTCAAAATGCCATCTCCACGTATTTTACTGAAAAACGAACTGATTTTTATCGATCCGGGACCGAAAATTTACACTCTAGATGGAAAAAGGATCATAACGACGGTGATGGCATCACTGCTTAAAAATAAAAACTTTATAACAGTTAAGGAGTTTGAATTTAATATGGAGAGCGGTATTACTTTCCGATCCTCTTAATATTATGGCAATGACATGTACATCTCTTTAACCTTAACAGGTGGTGTCACTAGGCTGCGAGAGGGAATGTGAGCCATGACAGGATTAAATAAGATCGTTGGTTGAGCGGCTGTGGGCTGTTAGAATGGCCGCCCTGAACGTTTTTTGTGGGCGGTTTTCTACGCCACTGCATGCCACATGTTACACTCTGAAGCGAAGTTTGGGCTACTTTTAATCTTCGTGAAAGATTAAAACTGTGAATTCGAGCTCTGCACTGATTCCACATCTACATCTACGTCTACATCTACATACATACCCGAAAGCCTCCGCGGGGGTGCGTGGCTGGGGGTACCTTGTACCACTACTAATCGTTTCCTTTCCTGTTCTGCTCGAAAACAGAGCGAGGGAAAAACGACTGTTTATATGCCTCCGTACGCGCCCTAATTTCTCATAAGTTATCTTTATGATCCTTACCGAGCCCCATATCGTTTTCCACGTCTCGTGAGATGTTACCTAAAGACGTATGTCTTATAACAAATGTTTCCATCGAAGTGGTCCACAGAAATACATCCATCTAAGAGGTCCATAGCGTGGTCTAACCAATCATTCAGATTTCTGGCCATAGAGCGTGTGATCAAATCCCTGAGCACCTCAACGATTGATTATTTCCTACAACCTTTTTTCTAGTTTTCTCCTGTACGAATATGAGGAATCTTTTTTTCAACAATCTATGTAACCGGTGACACTATCCTCAGTAGGGTGTAGCTAGCTTTATGTTAGACCGTAAAAGAAATAAACACTTCATTGAAGGTGGCTCACCAGCTGAAAATGAATAGATGATAAAGAATAAAAGCCAACAAAATTTGTCATAAAGTGAACTTTTTTGTAGCATTTTTTTTTTCAAAGCACAGAAGTCTGAAGAGCTGTAGTATCCAGAAGATGATTGTTTCAGCGTGTCATGAAATTTTATTTCTTCATTAACATTCGTTAGTTCCATCATGTTAGACTGCATTAAAGACGTCGACGTGGGGGAACACTTATATGGTTTCATCAGATCAGTAATGAACGGATCGACCTTTATCAGTGAATTGTAATATTTCTCGCACTACGTATTTTGAAAATTCTCTTCCAAGTTGAGCTAGGCTTAAGTATTTAGAAATTGAATCTTTAAATTAAATTTAACTGTAATAGGTATAGATGTACTACCTAAGTTCGTATGGAAATTTGTGCCAGATCGGGACACAAATCTGGATTTTCCGCTTATCGCCAGTGCTCGCCTTATCACTTAAGCTATCCGGGCACGCTCCCCTGAACGATCCGAACTTAACATGTCACACAACGTGTCTATTCCTTCTCATAATTATTAAGTCATTTACCCACGCTCGCACATCTCGTGAGTCCCCTGCAGGTTTTAGAATCAAAACAACGAGGAGTCATACACTACACATGAAATGTATTCGCAGTTTCGAATATGGACAACCATCAGCAGTATAACGAAATGACAAAGTCCCGGACTAGGACTCAAACCCGGATTTTCCATTTATCGCAAGCGGTCATCTATCCGAACATTGAAACTGTATCTCGTCATGAAATATAAATATGAAATATTTAGATTAATCCCAAGAATTTGCCGTGTCAGCTATACCTATAAGCATTCATGGGAACAACCCATAAATAGTCACCTGACAACACCTGAAGTTGGAAGACATAGCACGTAGAAAAACATGTAGTGTGAGGAATAAAGAAATTCAGTGGAAAACTTCCAACATTTTATTACTGGTTATCGAGGTTGTCATATTCCGTCAGGGATGATGGATAAGTGCCTCACTAAAATGAAAACAGACCTAGCGAGGTGGCGCAGTGGTTAGCACTTTGTATTCGCATTCGGGAGGACGATGGTTGAAACACGCGTCCGTGATTTCCCTAAATCGGTCCACGTAAATGCCGGGATGGTTCCTTTTAAATGTTTCTTTTGTTTAGACTCCCCACCGATTATGCGGAGAAATTCTTCGTTTCTTACCAGCTCACTTATTTTTCGGCGTTCTACCGTTACACCACAGATCGATTCCCTTCACTTTCGGTTTCTTCTAATCCACGATTCACTTCGATACCATTCTGTGCACTACACGTAAGTTGTTAGCAATTTTTTTTCTAGTATTAGGGCCTGCGTTTGATACATGTAGACTTGATCTCGGTGCTTGTCCTAATCTTCTTATATCTCCTTGTTTCGTGTAATGTACGAGAAATCAAACTTCCAGGCAGATTAAAACTGTGTGCCGGAGCGAGACTCGAACTCTGGACCTTTGCCTTTCGCGGTCAAGTGCTCTACCAACTGAGTTACCCACGCACGACTCACGCCCCGTCCTCACAGCCTTACTTCTGCCAGTATCTCGTCTCCTACCTTCCAAACTTTACAGAAGCTCTCCTGCGAAAGAGAAATCCTTTGCTTCATCTGCGACATAATCCCCAGCGTTGATGTGAAGTTCATCGCTCATCCCATTCCTGCTAAATCTCTTTTTTTCATGTTTCTTTTGTTTAGACTCATTCTACAGGGTTTTTCCGCAAGAGCGTATAAAAAAATGACATATATTTATAGACTTTTAAAACTAAGCGAAACCGGTAGACGAACTGTATATATACCTGTGGAGCCTGGTGGTCTGTTGGTAAAGTACGTGCATCGAAGTCGCCAGGTCACGGGATCGATCTCGGTCGAACCATAGATTTTTTATTCTTTGTTTTATCCTAGACTTTACCTTTCAACGACGTGAGGAGTCACCGAAAGTGACATGTGGTTGGATACTGGGATATGTTCGGGACACACAGGTCGCTAAAGTGGCATCCAATACAAAGAGTTGCGCCAGGCCCTTGATTCACACTTAATTATCATCTGTACACGTAACTAAGTTCGCACTTGTAAGAACCTTTTATATATCTGAGGGTGGTCTTTTGTTGGTTCTAAACTGATAGTTCTCATAAAGTGACACACAGCTATTGTGCTAAATTTTGGGTATCAAAAATGACAGATTGTTATTACATTAATAAGTGTCGTTTATTCCAAAAGACATGACACGAGGTTAAAAGTGCTCATACGTCGCTTCGGACATTCTAGCCTTGTTTGTGTCACAACCGGAATAAAAGCGTTTGGTTCGTGCGTGGAGTTGCCAGCTGCAGGCTTCTTTTCAGAGTAGTGCGACGCAGAGCGAAACTGGGTTAAAATCTGGTGTGGATGTAGCGAGAAGGAGAGAGGGTGGGTGGAGAGGAGGTGAGAGAGGGGGGGAGGGGAGGGGCAGCCAGAAAGGGCTGGCTGGCCTGGTCGCACGGCCGCTTGTCGCCCGCGGTGACAGTTTTAATTTTCGGCCGTCGCGTTGGTAATCCCGCAGCTGCCGCCCCACCGCGGCCAGGCGACGTCTTCAGCGCCGCTGCGTGGGCGGCGTGGGCGGTGGCTAACCGCGCGCGGCAAAATTTCAGGAATTTTTTAATCTTGGCCTGCACTTGCTGTGCGACGAGACATACACAAAGGAGCGGCCGCCGCGCAATTACCACCAGCTGCGCCGGAACCTGTCCGTCCGTTCGCTGGACCTCCACGGGCGCACCGGCGGCGCTGCTTAACGGGTCGCCCCACACGAGGCCAGCTGCAGCGCTTAAAAGCTCGTAAAACACGGAGCGGGTGCCCGTGTCCAGCTGTAAATGTTATGGGGGTCCCAGTCCCCGGACGACTTCTCGACGTTCAGTTAGCACTGTCTCCATACCACACTGTCCTGTCGACGTGCAATAACCACTCGTAGACGGAAGGTGGCAAAACTAGCATATCGGGGAAAAGTGGGGAACAATACAGCCGGATGTCGTCGCAATGGGCAGCCCGTTAGCTACAGTTAGAGCCAGCCTGCTTATGGAGCACTTTGATGACATTGCCCTAGATTACGCCGACGACGCGTTCGTTGTCTGGTCTCGTGGAGATGAAAAGCTTGGGCAGCTCTTGGACAACACGAAAAATACCCATAACAACATCAAATCAAGATGGAGGTAGAAAGGGATGGTGCCTTCCCTTGGTGTTTCCGCCACAGTGTCACAGTGTTTATCGGAAACCCACCCACGCGGATCGATATCTACACGCTAACAGCTACCACTAACATGTGCAGAAACGTTCTGTCTTCGACTCTCGGTCCGGCACACAGTTTTAATCTGCCAGGAAGTTTCAATGGCATCATTCTTCATCACCAAGTGATTTCCATATGTTTGGACCACTCAGAGACGCAATGGGAGGAAAGAAGATCCGTTCTGATGAAGAGGTACGCCACGCGGTACATGAGTGGTTGCGCGGACTACCAAAAGAGCGGCGCGGGATTACCCGAGCGGTCTAATGCGTTGCAGTCATGGACTGTGCGGCTGGTCCCGGCGGAGGTTCGAGTCCTCGCTCGAGCATGGGTGTGTGTGTTTGTCCTTAGAATAATTTAGGTTAAGTAGTGTGTAAGCTTAGGGACTGATGACCTTAGCAGTCAAGTCCCATAAGATTTCACACACATTTAAACATTTGAACTACCAAAAGAATTTTTTTCTAAAGGAATTTATGGCCTTTGTAAGCGCTGGAGGACTTGCACTGAGCGTGGGTGAGATGATGTTGAAAAGTGATACAGCTTTGTACTACTTCTGCACAATAAATAATATTAAAAAAATTTAAGGTTTTCATTTGACTCACTCTCGTACGACGACGATAAATACAATCGGGCAGTATCTGTACTCCTCCGAGCCCACCGCATACGGATATTCAAAACTCCTGCTATCGATAATGAATATGTAAGACAACTATTCTTGTGAAAACGATAGTTCTGTGTTGACAACCGATAGTTGTTAATGATGTCATAGTTTCACAACGGACGTGCGCTTTTCCTTTCGTTGCTTTGATCAGACACAAAAAGAAAATGAAGAAGTATCCTACCGACAGCTCATGGCAACATTTTTCACAAAAAAGTGATATGATAGACATAGTATCATAAAACGGGCATTTTTTAGATCTTTGCTCATATTTTAGTATCTATATTTACATATACATCTGGGAGGCTACTCTGTAATTCACACTTTTGTGCCTGGCGGAGGGTTCTTCGAACCACTTTCAGACTATTTCTCTACCGTTCAGTTCCCTAATAGCACGCGGGAGAAAGGGAACACCTAAATTGTCCCGTGCGAGCTCTCCCTCCGATGGTGGGAGTCAACAAAATACTTGCGTATTTGGATGAGGAAACTGGTTATTGAAATTTCGTGAAAAGTTTTCGCGGCAAAGGAGAACAACTCGTTTCAATAACTGCCGCCCAACTAGCGTATCATATCTGTGATACTCTCTCCCGTCTATTGTAACAGTACAAAAAGAACTCCCTTTTTTGAACCTTTCGATTTCCTTCGTCATTCCGTCTGGTAAGAATGCCATACCACACAGCAATACTCCAGTGCAGGTCGACAAGGGCAGTGTAGGCAACTAGTTGATTTGTTGCATTTTATAAGTGTTTTGCCCAAAAAACTAATTCTTTGGTTCCTTTTTTTTCACAATATTTTCTACGTAATGGTCCACGTTAAACTGTCCGTAATTGTTATCCCTAGGTCTTTACTAGAATCGACAACTTTTAAACTTGTGTGATTTACCTTGTAACTGTCCGTCCGCGGTAGCTGAGTGATCAGCGCGACAGAATGTCAATCCTAAGGGCCCGGGTTCGATTCCCGGCTGGGTCGGAGATTTTCTCCGCTCAGGGAATGGGTGTTGTGTTGTCCTAATCATCATCATTTCATCCCCATCGACGCGCAAGTCGCCGAAGTGGCGTCAAATCGAAAGACTTTCACCCGGCGAACGGTCTACCCGACGGGAGGCACTGGTCACACGACATTTGCATTTACCTTGTAACTGAAATTTAGCGAATTGTTTTTAGTACTGGTCTGGATGACATCACGCGGTTCAGCATTTCTATGCATACAGATATCTTGTTTCCAGCAATTACTGCAACCAGTCACCTTTTATTTCATTCTTGAATGTTTGTTTTCCATTACCGGTTTCGTATCGCCTAGCGATTCATTATCAGATGGTACACATTTATTGCACGTTTGCAGCATTGTAAGGCTCCTGTAGCTGTGGCAAGATGTAATAACAAAGCATATAAACACTGGATGTGGCCCGAATTATTGACATTATGAGATCGATTCAGTTGCTTTTAGTGAATCGATCTCAATACGTGAATAATCCTCGCCACATTCAGTGTTTACATGTTCCGTTTTTACATTTTGCCGCAGCTACACGACCCGCACATGCAGACATTCAATAAATTTCTACCATCTGCTGATGAATCGTTAGGAGATTCGAAACCGGTAATGGAAAATAAAAACTGAAAAACAAAACAAAAGGCAACTGGTTGCAGCAATTTCTGGAAACCTTTTTCCGTCACAGTCCTAGTGTTCCACTTGCACAATGCACTCCGTCTTCATGCCACGAGTGGCCTACCGGGACCATCCGACCGCCGCGTCATCCTCAGTGGAGGATGCGGATAGGAGGGGCGTGGGGTCAGCACACCGATCTCCCGGTCGTTATGACGGTATTCTTGACCGAAGCCGATACTATTCGGTCGAGTTCACCCTCCACCCACTTGCACAATGGGTAAATGTTTTATTGTCTGGTTTATTTTGCAAATAGTTTTGGTCTTCTGATGATTCTACCACACGAAATTATTATTATTAGACGGTAAATGGCCCTATGATGTGTAAAGAATCCAAGAGATCAGTTCAGACTGTCTCCTAATCCGTCTATTTAGATTTTAGGACTTTCAGACGGCAACGCCACAAAGAGAGATATCGTACCGTAGTCTTATCAGTGAAAACAAAAACCACCTAGAATGAGGACTGTGCGGGCGAATGGAGAGACAATACCAGCCTGCTTCAACAGTGACAATAGGTGGCTGTAGTGATGAGATTAGAGCACACAGTCACACATGATAGGGCACTGAGTGTCCAGAACGGGACAGGGCGTAATGCCGCCCCTCCCCTCCCCACCCCTGCCGCAGACGGCGACGGCTGCAGCTAATTAGCGGCCCTGACAGACGGACTGGCGGGCGAGCCTCAATAGGAGGCAGCGCGTGGTGTGGCGCGCCCCGGCCTAGCGGGGCATCCCCGCCGCCGGCGCTGTCGCTGTCGGCCTGTCGCGGGATTAGGCCGCAGAGCGCGGGGCTTCCCCGAGGCCGCCATTGTCAGGTCCGCCGGCGCACCGTTGCCGGGCACGCGGCAGGCGCCATTGTTTCCACAAGGCGGAGAGAAAATACAGCATGTGAGGACACTAGCAGAAGAATTCAGCCCACTGTATCTGATAGCCCGCTTTCCGCTTCGGCCACCGTGTTTAGACAACTACGAGAGCAGTTTTTCTTGAGCTCCAGCACAATGGAGCACAGTTCCTGTGCAGAGTTGGCGTGCTCCGCGTTCCTGAAGTTGTGAAACAGCCGCTGTGCGTGCGCTTTCAGAGTCTGACCTCGCTGGGATTACTTAACTTGTCCGGGAAGTCACTGGTAGCAATGGCGGTAGACGAGGAACGACGTAATCTCTCACAGTATTACAAAGAAACTTCCAACATAGCACGTTAGAAGTGGCTATCACATATACATCTATTGTTCACTCGACAAGGCTAACAATGTACAGCCCCCCTACTAGTTGAATTTGTACTCTCAACAAGGTGGGATAATTCACTCCCAAGGCGTGCGCAGAGTAGTGTGCTGTTGAGCCTCAAAGGTGCCTTTGGGACAACACCGTTGAAGACACGTAATTGGCATGTGACCATTAGATATTACTGTCAAACACAGGAGTGCTCTTTATTGGCTTTTTAAAGGTAATCTTCCCAAGATGAGAGAAATTACTGGACAAGGAATAACAACCAGAGGTAAAATTATGTGAGTAACAGAGAGACTGGGATAAGATCGTAACTACTAAAATGTAAACTTTCACGGCCGGAAATATCATGTCCATTATAATTATCCGGGCTGTTATGTCGTAGTCGGTTGATGAATTCTGAGGTGATTCCCAACGTTTCGTCTCCGACTGCGGGAGACAACTTCAAGGGGGTCCGTAGCTTGATGGAAGGTCCAAAACACACACTGGCTCGCTACTGAAGAAATAAAAACGTGTAACCTCCTCCTCACTTATCGACCTTAATGACAGTGAAAAATTAAACCGCGTGTACCTAATGGAAATTTGGGAAAAGCAATCGTCACCGAAGTTAATCTGTCGGTAATGAGGGAAGAAAGGGTTACATCTAAATGAAAGGAAAAATGCAAATGAAACTGGTGGGAATTAATTTTGAAAAGGGGTAAAGTTAATAAAGAAAGTAAATGTGCGGCCGTTACGTTAACAATTTTTTGTGGCGGTGTTCGTAGCGACAAACACTTGGCTGTAGAAATGGCTTACGAAGTCACCGCCACACTTTTAATAGCGGGCCGACCGGTCCGCTGGAACAGTAAACAGAAAGATGAAACCCCAAACACTCTGATTAAATAAAAGTCGGTATTTATCTTTATTGATGATGATACAGAAACACAGTAGTGAACTCGGTGTCTACAGAAATCTGTCTAGTTCGAGTCGGAGCGGCTAGGTCTGCGTCGGCTGACGACAAACAACAACTCTGCTGCAATGAACACACAACTGACTAGCAAGTACACAATTCGGTGGCGAGTATACAACTGAGCGGCGAATACAGAACTGTCCTAGCGCTCGCGACTCCAGCGCTTAAGAAGCCAGAAGCCAGCGGTGGCGCGCGCAGACTTGCGGCGATTTGCTGTCTCGCTGGCGCTGCTTATGCGGACGGCGTCCGGACTTTGATGCTGCCAACCTTTGGGCAGCGGGCTCGGGTGGCATTACTGGCTAGGACATAACACAATTAACTAGCGGTAATTAGATATTTGAGATTTGGGGGAAATTACGGTCGCCAGTCCTATGGACAATTACCATAGTAACTGAAAAGGAAAGGTTATTACACATATAATTAGCACTAGAAGCGTGGCAACTGAAGGTTGACACGTGTAGTGTGAAAACTGAAAGTTTGTCAGAAGTAATAAATTTCGCTACACTCTGACTTAATTTAGCAAAAGAATTAATAAAACCGGAAAATTGAAAGTTAATTTAGTGACTGAAATTAATAGTGAGCTTTGTTTTTGAAGCACATCGAAATTCACTAAAATACGGTTAGTCTTGGGGTACCTCAACAATCATTTCAAAAGGTACTTGAATCTACGCAATTTAGAAATAAGAGATTTAACTTTGAACTTGAATTAAATGATTCTGAACAATTAAAAATAGTAAAATTTAGTACGTACCAAGTTCAGCTGCAGTCACAGGTAAGCTAAAATACGGTAACAAAACTTGCACCCTTAATTTGTGCTTGTGTAATCTAAATATTGTAACCAGCTATGAATACATTAACTGAACTTTGAAATTAAAGCAGTGAAATCGAATGATATTACTTTAATGCTGGCGTTTGAATTTCAACGACACTCGGGTTCATTCCGGAAAAGGAAGGGACCCGGCTTGGTAATGCAATTGGGACAATGAGCAACAAAGTTTCATGCTACGTTGCTGTAATTTAGTGAGAAAAATTTAACAGTTTGAAAAGCTGCGGTCTGCCATACAGTTCTAAAACTTTACGTGCTACCAGTCTTCCTTGTTGGTTGATTGAAGGTTTGAAGTCGTCGATCGAGGAGGTGGCGACAGTCACTCATTGTCGGCCGTCGCTGTTGCAGAAGCTGAATGTTGGCGCGCCTTCTTCTTGACACTGTCACCAGGCGAAACGGGCTCTTGATGTGCGATAGCTAATGCTTCCCGTCCGCGACACCGTGTCAGAAACTATCATAGCAAGTCGAGCGCAATTACATGCTGCCAAACCCCGAAAGCGCGGCAACTCGCGGGAGCGTCACACAACACACCTGCTCCACTGCACTACTCCAGCCAGACTCTCTGCTCTGCCCGCGCTCCACGCGGCAGAGTTAACACTACCAGATATCCTAAACACTTTGGTTCCCCACACGACCTAACGATGTAATCGTTCAATACCATAGTTTTCCCTAGGCCAGACCCAGCGTAAAAATACAAATAATATTTACAAAACAAACCAATTATACATCGACATAAATGCATATATATACAAATAGTAAAACAATTACAATATACAAAGACACAGAAATGTTACATCTTCAGGTAACAAAATAAGGAAAAAAATTTGCAGTGCAATAGATGGAAATAGGAGGATATGCATTTCCGGCGTTACACGTGCCCCACATTGTCTGAGGATGTTCGTGTAACCTACACAGACTCAGAAAATGTCCCAAAAAGGAAAAAAACACGGAAATGCATATGCTCAAAACATCAAGAAAATTTAGCATTTGTCTAATTAACCATAAACCAATTTTTAGACTATAATAATTGAGTGGAGACACTCCTAATCCTATTCCACTCTGTCATCTTGCACATAATAAAACAAGTTGACAACATATTAAAATTCATAGAAAACATAGAAAATGGTTTAGCTATTCAAAAAACCAAAATTCCTAACAGTATCAAGAATTGGAATACTATTTACAAAATTAATCAGAGTACATGGTCATAAAAAACAGGTATATCAAAACACGCAAATTAATAATTAATTACATAGAATACACATTTTATATAACCTTTTCATTATTAATATTCTCGCTATGAGAGTCCGCTTAACGCTAAACAAGAAAATAATATACAGCAGATCGACGAAAACATAAATATTGACAACAGAATTCTTTCACATCAGCTGTAACCTCCCCCTCACTTATCGACCTTAATGACAGTGAAAAATTAAACCGCGTATACCTAATGGGAATTTGGGAAAAGCAATCGTCACCGAAGTTAATCTGTCGGTAAAGAGGGAGGAAAGGGTTACATCTAAATGAAAGGAAAAATGAAAATGATATTGGTGGAAATTAATTTTGAGAAATGGATAAAATTAATAAAGAAAGTAAATGTGCGGTCGTCACGTTAACAATTAATTGGCGTTAATTAGATATTTGAGATTTGGGGAAAATTACGGTCGCCAGTCCTATGGACAACTACTATAATAACTGAAAAAGAAGGGTTATTGCACATAGAATTAGCACTAAAAGCGTGGCAACTGAAGGTTGACACGTGTTGTGTGAAAACTGATTGTTTGTTAGAAGTAATAAATTTCGCTACACTCTGACTTAATTTAGCAAAAGACTTCCCGACGCGGAAATTAATCACTACAAAGAGGACGATCAGAAGCAACGAATATGTGGCCAACAACGTGCCAGCTATGGTAGAATAGGGAGAATGAATGAGAACTTGCAGGTGACTTACACGGGTCCCACTGGTTGACCCCTCTTGATCAGCGGACGACGGCTCTAAGTCACCTGTTGCCCCATCTCACGGCTGACGATGGATTGCGGGATCGCTACACGAATAACAGGCCAAAATCGTCGAGATTCTCGATTCCCGATTCCCGGGATGGATGAGTTGTCTGTATACATAATTACGTTTGGACGGAACACATGGTGCGTGAATACTACTCGCATTTACCCGAATTTTTTACTGTTCTCCACTCTAAGGAGTTAAGAGGGTTGTTTTACGTCAAGTCCGTTACAGAGACTAGGTTATTTTCAGCCATTACCAGATCAGTTCCTTCACATAGTCGGACAGTGAGGTTGCCAACTGGGAATAAATGAGAGTTCCTTACTAATTCTGGCATTTACCTCACAATCCAGGAACACCTCCCAAAATATTTCATTAGAACTAGGTGATTGGAGCTACTTTAATTTTTTTTCTGGGACTGTCCAGTGTCCCATACAAAAATGAAAATTCCGTGTATGCATAGAGTGATAAGCCAAATCATTATGACCATTGTGCATCGCGGAGATAAACGCCGCACGGTGGCATATGTAAGCGGGTCAGTGACGAATGGGGAATAATACTAGTCACCAAATAGTGAAATGTTGAAATTCACTGGCATAATAGAATGTAGCAAAGGGCAGATTGTTAAGCCCCAGCACCTAGGAACGAACATCTCGTAAACAACAAACTGGAAGGATGTTCAGGTACTACTGCCGTGAGAATCTATGGAAAGTGGTTGAAGGACGTTGAAATCACGAGTAGGTAGCGAGGCTTTGGACGTCCACACCTCATTGCAGAACGTGGTAATCGGAGTCTTGCCAGCTCTGTACAGAAGAACAGGTGGCGAGCTATGGCAGATCTCACGACAGATAACAGTGCTGGTACGAGCACAAGTGTTTCGAAGCGCGCCGATGATCGCACGTTGTCGAATATGTTGATCCACAGCAGATGATCTCTGTGTCTTCCCAAGTTGGCACAACAACATCGGCAGTCATGTTGGCAGCGTCCAGGAATCTTCGAGGTTCAACAGAAACGTGTCGCCCGCTCGAGTAATTCACGTTTCTCACAGTCAAACGGATCGATGCTCATGTCCAGATACGCCATCATCCAAGTGAAGACTGCTCGAAACATGATCGTGCACCAAGAACTCACGTGGGTTGAGTTCGTATTATACAATGGGGGACATTCACCTCCGCTTCCAGAGGACCGGAGGTGCCAATCGAAAAGAGCGTGACAGCTGTGGACTACGTGGACATTATTACACACAGCCTGCATCTCTTCACGCTTGATGTCTTTCCCGACAGTGATCACATCTTCCAGCGGGATAACTGTACATGTCACATGGCCATTGTTGGGCTATAGTAGTTTCAAGATCACAACTTTGAATTCATTTGATGTCTTGGCCACCACGTTAGCCTGTTATGAACCTATGTCCACGAACTACTGAACAGTAATTTATGGGAATTACGTGACTTGTGTGTATACATCTGGTGAAATGTGCCACCAGAAAACTACCAAGGTGTTGACGAATCCATGCCACGCAGAATCGCAGCTCTGTTGCGCTTCAGTGTGGACCAACACACTATTAACCATTACCAAGTGGACGTAACTTTCGTCTCATCAGAGTGAGTTGTGAATATATTGGTTGACCACAATACTATTGTGGTATCAATACCACCCCACAGTGTATCAAGGTTGGTAACGGAATGGCAAGTTTCTGTCTGACACGGATTGCAGCTGCACAGGATCTGGTAGACCCAATGATGGGCGTCTGCTGAACCACACCTCCAGCACCTCCGTAACACGAGCGGCCTCCTCCGCCGTGATATAGGACAGCTGGTGACAGCTGCTCAGCCCACTTGCTCTTCGAACCTTTGCAAAGTCATGCAGTAAGATTCATCCCAGTTGCTGTTGTATGAGCTGAGGTGTTTCTTGCTGCATTATTTGTAATGAAACTTTGTACTCTTCATGAAATACAAGTTAACCAAGTCTTCTGTTTGTTGTGTTAACTTGTACACAGACCATTTTTGCTCCTGACTAGCTTTCCTGCGACGACAGTTGTTGCACTATTGTGGAACCTACCCCTCCTTCCCATTGTGAACGAAGTCGCACACAACAATTATTGCACCTAGAAATGAGCGTGTTTCTGTTGGGGTATCGATAATTCACGAGGACTTGCTGAACAACTTGTTAATTTGATTGTTACCCAAGATTTTTTTTTTTTTTTTTTTTTTTTTTTTTGTCGAAAGTTCCAATGGGGCCAAACTGTTGACGTCATTGGTCCCTAGGCTTACATCTATTTAATCTAACTTACGCTAAGGACAACACACACACACACATAAACACACACACACACACACACACACACACACACACACACACACACACACACACGCACACGCCCGAAGAAGGACTCGAATCTCCGTTGGGGGGAGCCGCGCGAACCGTGACAAGGCGCCTTAAACCGTACGGCTACACTGGCAGGTACCCTAAAGACAGCCTGTGCTACCAGAATGTTCCAAAACTCTGTGCAAAATTGGATTTTTCTGGGGCTCAGACCTCGAGTTCTATGGGTGACAGAAAGGTAGGATCGAGTGTTTTGGTCAGCCCTTTGGCAAGGGCCATTTTAACATCCAACAAAAGTATCGTCTTATTTTAACTATCCAAAAGTCAGGATCACAGTTTGAATATTACACATTTCTCCAGCTTGGACAAATGGAGCAAATCGTAGGTCCTTTTTGCATTAGATGTGTTCTACGGTGCGGCTTACGGCGGTTATGGAGGTATCACTTAGTTCAAGGGCGGTTCCTCAGAAGAACCTTAAAAGCGGGTTTCTCACCATTGTTCCGTCGTCAGCAGAGGATATCTGAACAATTAACCGCAGAAAATTGCTCACATTTTAATGATATATTCTCTAGGCATTTATCTAGAAGTGCCACCTTCTGCTTTGCAAAATTATCTATCCGTTTCCGAGAGACACATCAAAAACTTGGTTTTTGGGTACCAAAACCAAGCCACGAATTACAAGACGGCTGTGCGCAGCAAATAGTGTAAGTTTTACGACATAATCCCAAGATCCCGAGCGCGAACAGCCTTGAACATTTTATTGAGATCTTATCCGTCTCCGAGATACAGAGTTTCAAATTTACGCTGTGTGTATACGAATAAATACGCACGTAATATCCGGTCCGGAGCGAAAACGTAGTTTGTAATGTAACGTAGCAGGGAGAAATATGCTGTTAAGTGTTTCAGTCATCATCAGGCGGTTCTCCATGTTGTAGTACTGAAGCACATGCAAAATTTTGTGCACGTAAAATCCAATTTTAGGTGTAAAATTAGTTTTGCTTCATTTCAGTTTCACGTAAGCAAACCATCCAAATTTCACTGACTCATAAAGTGCCTTTCAAATGAGTGGCACGCCATGCTGCAGCGGAGAAAAGAAGGGAATCAGCGCAGGGTTGAATCTAACGGAGCACTAAAAAGACTAACATGCTTCTGTTTCCGAGACTGACTGAAAAGAGAATTAGTATACGCACAGCTATCTGGGAATCATTCACAATCGGATACGTTCTCCTTGTTGTTGTTGTTGTGGTCCTCAGTCCTGAGACTGTTTGATGCAGCTCTCCATGTTACTCTATCCTGTGCAAGCTTCTTCATCTCCCAGTACCTACCGCAGCCTACATCCTTCTGAATCTGCTTAGTGTATTCATCTCTTGGTCTTCCTCTTCGATTTTTACCATCCACGCTGCCCTCCAATACTAAATTGGTGATTCCTCGATGTCTCAGAACATGTCCTACCAACCGATCCCTTCTTCTTGTCAAGTTGTGCCACACGCTCCTCTTCTCCCCAATTCTGTTCAATACCTCCTCATTAGTGATGTGATCTACCCATCTAATCTTCAGCATTCTTCTGTAGTACCACATTTCGAAAGCTTATATACTCTTCTTGTGTAAGCTACTTATCGTCCACGTTTCACTTCCATACATGACTACACTCCATACAAATACTTTCAGAAACGACTTCCTGATATTTAAATCTATACTCGATGTTAACAAATTTTTCTTCTTCAGAAACGCTTTCCTTGCCATTGCCAGTCTACATTTTATATCCTCTCTACTTCGACCACCGTCAGTTATTTTGCTCCCCAAATAGCAAAACTCCTTTATTACTTTAAGTGTCTCATTTCCTAATCTCATTCCCTCAGCATCACCCGACTTAATTCGACTACATTCCATTATCCTCGTTTTGCTTTTGTTGATATTCATCTTATACCCTACTTTCAAGACACTGTCCATTCCGTTCAACTGCTCTTCCAAGTCCTTTGCTGTCTCTGACAGAATTACAATGTCATCGGCAAACCTCAAAATTTTTATTTCTTCTCCATGGATTTTAATACCTACTCCGAACTTTTCTTTTGTTTCCTTTACTGCTTGCTCAATATACAGATTGAATAACATCGGGGAGAGGCTACAACCCTGTCCCACTCCCTTCCCAACCACTGCTTCATGTCCCTCGACTCTTATAACTGCCATCTGCTTTCTGTACAAATTGTAAATAGCCTTTCGCTCCCTGTATTTTACCTTTGCCACCTTCAGAATTTGAAAGAGAGTATTCCAGTCAACATTGTCAAAAGCTTTCTCTAAGTCTACAAATGCTAGAAACGTAGGTTTGCCGTTCCTTAATCTTTTTTCTAAGATAAGTCGTAGGGTCAGTATTGTCTCACGTGTTCCAACATTTCTACGGAATCCAAACTGATCTTCCCCGAGGTCGGCTTCTATCAGTTTTTCCATTCGTCTGTAAAGAATTCGCGTTAGTATTTTGCAGCTGTGAATTATTAAGCTGATAGTTCGGTAATTTTCACATCTGTCAACACCTGCTTTCTTTGGGATTGGAATTATTATATTCTTCTTGAAGTCTGAGGGTATTTCGCCTGTCTCATACATCTTGCTCACCAGACGGTAGAGTTTTGTCAGGACTGGCTCTCCCAAGGCTGTCAGTAGTTCTAATGGAATGTTGTCTACTCCGGGGTTCTTGTTTCGACTCAGGTCTTTCAGTTCTCTGTCAAACTCTTCACGTAGTATCATATCTCCCATTTCATCTTCATCTACATCCTCTTCCATTTCCATAATATTGTTTTCAAGTACATCGCCCTTGTATAGACCCTCTATATACTCTTTCCACCTTTCTGCTTTCCCTTCTTTGCTTAGAACTGGGTTTCCATCTGAGCTGTTGATATTCGTGCAAGTGGTTCTCCTTTCTCCAAAGGTGTCTTTAATTTTCACGTTCTCCTTAAGCACCACTATTGTTGTTTATGGAACTTCACCACGTGTTTCCGATAACGGCCACGGGAGACCAAGTGCAATAATATTGCGGTTAGGTAGTGCGTGTGTTTCATTGGACGGAGGGTGTTATCGACGCTAACCCTTCAGTCTTACTGGATGTAACGTAACAGTCGATGTGAATAGATTGCGGGAAATGTATATTGCCAGTATGGGCAGAAAGGCATAAGCAGTGAACACAGAGGTACAATCACGCTCTGAGTGCCGCAAACACGAGCAAGGTTTCGGAGGCGGTGTGGACGGGCATGAAGGCAGCCACTGTGCACATGAGGTCCAGTAGCGCACAGGCGGCTGCGGCGGCGGCGGCCGGGCGTCGGAAAGTGATCAAGGGTAGCGGGGCGGGTCCCAGTTCCGCTTTAGTGCGCCTGTTAAAATCTGGCTGGTAGCACCGCGCCGGTATAACTTAGGTCTGGCGGGCCTTTATCGCGGCAATAAAGCACTTTATTACACGCTTTTGACGGAGTTACGATGACAACAGCCTCCGGGCAATAACTTGCGCGCGCGCCCGCGCACACACACACACACGCGCGCGCGCCTAACCACACCGGGCCTGCACCGCTTCAATCAGTCGGCAGCGTTCACTCCGGCCAGACGAGACAAGCTTTAGTGCGTCGCGGCGCCGCTGAGCGCGCTTTATCTGCCGTCCTTCACGCGCCAGATTTCCGGCTGTATCTGCCCTTCAAAAAGCGGACCGCCCACTAAAACGAGAGCCAAGGCGCGGCCTTTTGCGTGCACATAAAAGTGTGTTCGATAAACCGTAAACGGCGCCGGCGAATACGAGAAATCGAGAGCTCGGCGGATATGGGCGTGCGCGGCGGGAACCCGTTCCGCAATACCGGGGAGAGCGTGAAAGTCGGGGCCATCTTGCGGAGAACGTAGTGACTGCGATTCACGTATGGAAAAACTTAAGTGTGGGCGGAACCGGCTAGCAGGATTCCATCAGCACAGACTGTTACACGAAAAAAAGGAAACAAGCTTACATTCTCAGAGCATTTGTGTGTTTTCACCCTAGATAGGAGGAATACACTTTGCCACTAAAGAGGAATCGATCATTTCCGCCGAAATATGCCACAATTAGAGTGTTGCCTGTGTAGCTGTAACCGTAAACGTTTTCCTCTTTCGGTTTCTTATTTGTTAGGAGAAAGGTAAAGATTTCCGCTTCTTTCTATCTTCTGGCTGAAAATACAGTGACAGAGAAAATTCACAACACCAAGAAGGAATTGTGCGACATAAACGAAATCTGGTAGGCATGTCAGAGATGATTACTGTTCAAATTTCGCACCAGTCGACCGGATAATTTCACACACGCACTATTAACTTTGAAATGATAAAAACTACACTTCCAATTGGAATGTTTCGACAAGTGTGGGGTGTGTACTGTAAGACCTTCGGTACACACACCATCAGATTATTTGACTTGTCGCTCTAACGAAATAGGCGAGTGTCAGCAATTTGTCTCGTGGTCTTATCGTGGCGTGTTTATCTCCTGCCGTTAGGTCAGACGATAGAAATGCCACTTGCACTCTTAGAGTAGCAGATTGACGGTGACCAACTTTAAACAGAACTTGATTAATTTTCACACACATTTATTAAAATAATAAAAAGCATAGAAATTACTTAACTTGATTCTGGATGCTGTTTACAATTGACAATCTGAAGTTCCTTTGGTCTTGGTATGTTAATCTTATTCTCACATATCTCTTATACTTGACAAAGTGTCTATACATTTCTCTTCATGGCTATGTACAGGAATATGATAATCTTATTAGGCGCAGACTGAAACTTGACTATAGACTGGCACAGATAAATGTAGAACTCGTACAGACTGGTACAGACAAATGCAGACTGACTAATCGGAGGTCTGTACACTCGTTATAATACCTGACGCGTTCAGGTATCACTGCGCGAGTGTGATCCGCGAGGAGAAAAGATTCTACGTTAGCAGCAATCTCATTGGCTGCGTTACATATTAATACGCGGATCGGCGGAAGCAGAATTTGGTCCGTCTCTATGGCAGCGCCATCTCGTAGTGCGGAGACGGACGAGCGCTGCGCCTGCGCTGTTGTGCTTAGCGGGGCGCGCTCTAGTGGGATAGTTGCGTACGCGTTGACTACGCGGAACTATTTACACAGCAACAAGTAATGCATCAAAACATTCAGGAGAGATCAAGTATTAATAAGAGATAATAATCCGAAAACGTCACTTTTTGTCCAATTCCGCCATACGTACCCCCCTTAAGACGGTTTCAATTCAAATGTTTAACTCACACTTCTACTTGACAAACTGAATTAGGCATGACGCAATACAACTATTACGTAACAATTCGAAACGAATATAGCGAAACATTCATTTATCATTTAAGCACATTTGTTTGTGTTATCACTGAAACTTTAATTGTTTACATTATTCCAAAACAAAAAAGAACCCAGCACATGGTGCGTACACAACAGTACTGATGCATTACAACATGGCTGGTTGGTTCAAATGGCTCTGAGCACTATGGGACTCAACATCTCAGGTCATAAGTCCCCTAGAACTTAGAACTACTTAAACCTAACTAACCTAAGGACATCACAAACATCCATGCCCGAGGCAGGATTCGAACCTGCGACCGTAGCGGTCGCGCGGTTCCAGACTGTAGCGCCTTTAACCGCTTGGCCACCACGGCCGGCCATTACAACATCGGCTCGATGCAGCGACAACCAACATTGTTATAGACATTGCACTTACGAAGTGTATTCTGGTTCACACTTTTAATCACACCTGGTATCTCTTCAATTTCTAGTGCAGCGGCCAGAATTCGTGCCAGCAGATCTTCCTCTGTCTCTACAGGAGTCTCGAAAATTATACTTTGCGTAAGATTCCACAAGAAGTAGTACACGTCATTTTATCTAAACATTCCATACCGGGACAAGCAGCTCTGGGACTTTTCCCTTTCCCTCAGCAGATGTGGACACGTTACACATAGCAATTGAAACCGTCGTAGAACGGGAACTGCTAGTTTCTGGACATGGGTTGCTGCTCAAAATGTTGTGTGCTCAATCCCCTCTACACTTCCTAGAAGTTTGTAACGGGGATTTCCGAGTGCCAACAATGACAGTGGTGTGGATTCCTTACTACTGTAGGGTCGGCTTAGCATGAACCTTGACAGCTAACAACACTGTTCCCAGCTCCGAACTGCGAAGCACAAACGACTACAAGGGAAACAATAGCCATTTGCAGAGCTGTGACAACAATGAGGCGTTGCCATAGAGACATTTACAAAATCGAGTTACGTGAGTGGTTGAGGTAGGCACGAATTTGCCGTGCGGAGCCCACTGCAACTGTCAAGGATCAAAAACAGCTTTTCCGCAGAATACACCTATTCCAGGACAAAAAGTAAATTAGGCCTACGTATACTAAAAAAATGGCAAATGGAATTTCGTAGGATGCCTTTAATTACTGAAAAAAGAAACTATTTTCCGGATAACTGAAATAAAAAACCGGATTACAAAATCAGATCTATGATGAACGTTATGAGCGACGGAAATATGAAGTAGAAAACCCTGCAGCGTATCTGTCCAATTGAAGAACTGCAACGACTGGAAATCTCATCCATTTTACATTTGCGATAAATCATTATTAAAAATACTGTTCTGCAGCCACTGTATTCTTCCGATTATTTCAAACTTTCGCTTTAACCGTGCATGCGTAACAGAAAACGTCGAAGTGTAAGTACCATTACAGTACGCATCGATTCCACGTCGTGAGCGGCGTAGAGTTTCGCAGTCTCAATCGTTCGTGAAACCTTCGCCTACTCCAGCCGTGAATTTTTACCATTTAGTCGTTTAAGTTCGCTTTCCCCGAAGAAATGTGTAAATTCGGAAATCCTTCCGTCGCACGACGCGCGAAGAGCTCAAATAATGCGAAACAATTTTTTTTTAATAAAAAACGAATTCAAAATATTTCGAGTCGCGTGCCAGCAGGAAATTCATCCCTCTTCTTTCCAGATGCAAATCGAGCGAAGCTTTTTTATCTTTTTTTGTCCTTCCTGTCTGCTCCCCCTCCCCCTCCCCGTTGCTCCTCGTCGGGGAATTTATTTCGTTCTCCGATGTAATGAATTCTCCGGAGCGTCACTTTTGTGGGACCCCGGCCCTCGCCGGCTCTCACTGGACTAATTACGTCGCCACCGACGCGCCACACGCGCACTCCGCACCGCAAGTGGACTTTTTCACGGTGCGCGATTCACTCCGCGTTTCCCTCTCGCTCTCCGCACTGCACCCGAATCAGTGTAGTGCGTGCTGCGTGGCTGCCCATCGCGTTACCGTCAAGCGTTTGTTCATCTACAAAAACGCTGGCATTCGTTCAAACTACCCATTGTCAGATATTGGTGTCTTGCGAAACATTGTGGCGTTTGTGCCACACCCATGCCCACGTTTATTACATCTCTTGTTGTTATGTTTTAATGCACAGTATAAGCTCGTGGTCGTGCGGTAGCGTTCTCGCTTCCCACGCCCGGGTTCCCGGGTTCGATTCCCGGCGGGGTCAGGGATTTTCTCTGCCTCGTGATGGCTGGGTGTTGTGTGATGTCCTTAGGTTAGTTAGGTTTAAGTAGTTCTAAGTTCTAGGGGACTGATGACCGTAGATGTTAAGTCCCATAGTGCTCAGAGCCATTTGAACCATTTTTTTGCACAGTATAGGAAGATTTTACTGCGTGAGGCTAGCGAGTAGGTAGGATCACAAGGCAGACTCATCAAACGAAGCGCCAGGTGGTGACATAGCGTGCGGCCGAGCGAGCGAGAGCCTACGTGCGGCAACAGAGGCAGACGATAGGTATTCGCCTACAACGTTAGGCGTCAAGAAGCGAATCTACATTTATAATCCGCAAGCCACCCAACGGTGTGTGGCGGAGGGCACTTTACGTGCCACTGTCATTACCTCCCTTTCCTGTTCCAGTCGCGTATGGTTCGCGGGAAGAACGACTGTCTGAAAGCCTCCGTGCGCGCTCTAATCTCTCCAATTTTACATTCGTGATCTCCTCGGGAGGTATAAGTAGGGGGTAGCAATATATTCGATACCTCATCCAGAAACGCACCCTCTCGAAACCTGGACAGCAAGCTATACCGCGATGCAGAACGCCTCTCTTGCAGAGTCTGCCACTTGAGTTTGCTAAACATCTCCGTAACGCTATCACGCTTACCAAATAACCCTGTGACGAAACGCGCCGCTCTTCTTTGGATCTTCTCTATCTCCTCTGTCAACCCGACCTGTTACGGATCCCACACAGATGAGCAATACTCAAGTATAGGTCGAACGAGTGTTTTGTAAGCCGCCTCCTTTGTTGATGGACTACATTTCTAAGGACTCTCCCAATGAAAACCTGGCACCCGCCTTACCAACAATTAATTTTATATGATTATTCCACTTCAAATCGTTCCGTAAGCATACTCCCAGATATTTTACAGAAGTAACTGCTACCGGTGTTTGTTCCGCTATCATACAATAAAGAATCCTTCTTTCTATGTATTCGCAATATATTACATTTGTCTATGTTAAGGGTCAGTTGCCTCTCCCTGCACCGATGCAGACCTTCCTGCATTTCACTGCAATTTTCTAATGCTGCAACTTCTCTGTATACTACAGCATCATCCGTGAAAAGCCGCATGGAACTTCCGACACTATCTTCCAGGTCATTTATGTATATTGTGAAAAGTAATGGTCCCATAACACTCTTCTGTTGCACGCGAGCCAGAGGTTACTTTAACGTCTGTAGACGTCTCTCCATTGAGAACAACATGCTGTGTTCTGTTTGCTAAAAGCTCTTCAATCCAGCCACACAGCTGGCCTGATATTCCGTAGGCTCTTATTTTGTTTATCAGGCGACAGTGGGGAACTGTATCGAACGCCTTCCGGAAGTCAAGGAAAATGGCATCTACCTGGGAGCCTGTATCTAATATTTTCTGGGTCTCATGAACAAATAAAGCGAGTTGGGTCTCGCACGATCTCTGTTTGCGGAATCCATGTTTACTCCTACAGAGTAAATTCTGGGTGTCCAGATATGACATGATTCGCGAGCAAAAAACATGTTCGAAAATTCCTCAACAGATCGTTGTCAGAGATATAGGCCCATAGTTTTCTGCATCTGCTCGACGACCCTTCTTCAAGACTGGAACTACCTGTGCTCTTTTCCAATCATTTGGAACCTTCCGTTCCTCTAGAGACTTGCGGTACCCGGCTTATAACATTATGTGATTGCCTTATCATTTTAAATGATTCACTAATCGAGCAGTCGCTTGGCAACAGCTACAGTTAGCAAGTAATGTTGCGAGAATGTAAAAGGTGAACGACCTGTGACGTAACTTGTTTATTGTCGAAGCACCGTCAGAGATGCAGTGAGTTACTGACTTTGAAAACCGCGGCGCGAAAAACGGACAGAAGAAGAATACTTTTACACATTCTTTTGATGTACGAGATATTATCGCTGAACAGTTACTCAGTTACTCATTCTTCTCTTGTCTCCTGTGACTTGTGTCGGGCGCGCATGTCTTGCCGCCGTATTATTATCGTTAAAATATTATTTTAGTGTAAAGTAAAAGTGCAATACTGAAAGTGCAATACTGCATAGCAGTAGATTTATTGTGCGACGTGTATGTGAAAACGTCAAAGGAATTATTTTCATTACGAGACGAGAAGTGCCAGTCAAAACGGCATCCATGTTAAATCCTTCATTGCAGTGTAAGTTCATCTGTTAATTGCCATAAATTCAGAGTTAAATGGAACTGGTGTATGGACTATTTATTTAATATAGAATCTATGTCTCACTCCTTCATGAAGTTATTTAATTTTCTTTATGTTTCTGCCAAATAGAGAGTTCACAGTCACGAATTCTTTCGTCGAAATCGGACGGAAGTTTCATGCGGCGAAATATTTTCTCCGTGCCATATTCTACTGGTAAATGCATGATAAACTACGGTCCCTTAGGAAATTCATGTTGAGCTATCCACAAATAATTATATTTTGAATAGGCATTTACTCTCCTCTGCAATGCAACTTCCGACTGATCAGACGATCCAACAAGAAACAGCCGCACACGGTCGGCGTTCGCAAATATATTTCCACCGCTGATTATAGCTATATGTTACAGCACAAAAGTAAACATATTGTTGTAATTAGCGACTACGAACTGGGACATTTATAACTGTATGTTTATGTATACACATTACGTAAACATATCGTTATAGGCTGTTAGAAGGGGGCAAGTTCTTTCACGTACTCTGTGTAGAATCGAACTGGCATCCCCTCAGGTCCAGTGGACTGTCCCCTGTTGAGTGATTTCAGTTGCTTTTCTATTCCTTGGACACTTACTTCGATGTCAGCCATTTTTTCGTTTGTGCGAGGATTTAGAGAAGGAACTGCAGTGCGGTCTTCCTCTGTGAAACGCCTTTGGAAAAAGGTGTTTAGTATTTCAGCTTTACGTTTGTCATCCTCTGTTTCAATGCCATCATCACCCCCGAATGTCTGGATATGCTGTTTCGATCCACTTACTGATTTAACGTAAGACCAGAACTTCCTAGGATTTTCTGTCACGTCGGTACACAGAATTTTACTTTCGAATTCACTGAACGCTTCACGGATAGTCCTCCTTACGCTAACTTTGACATCGTTTAGCTCCTGTTTGTCTGACAGGTTTTAGCTGCGTTTAAACTTGCAGTGAAGCTCTCTTTGCTTTCGCAGTAGTTTCCTTTGTTGTTGAACCACGGTGGGTTTTTACTGTTAAAAAAGTAACACAGGGCTCCAACCCTACTGATGACATTGCTTGCGCTGAGAACTTTTTAATAATAGTTCCAATATCACTCAGTTTATTGCAGTGTTTGTTCCTGTCAGTGCTTACTGATATAAAGGATTGACCAATTACAATTGTGCCCCGAGAGGACAGGCGTCAAACTGGCCAGACTGCTAAGATGGCTCACTACTAGTCTACGATCGGTTTCCGTGGAGGTAATACACGAATCCGCGAATAAAATCTGATCTCACGTAAAGACAGAACAGTTTGTTGAAAAATTGCCACAGATGACGTACTTGTGCGATGTTGTATTAATCCAAAGCGATCTACGATCGGGTTTCGAGGTGGTAACACGCGAACTAGCGTGTGAAGTGCAACCCTGCGTAAAGGCGGAATAAACTTTTAAAATTGCCTCGGAGTACATATTTGTGCAGTATCATGTGGACTCTTAAGATCTTGTGAAGTTAATGATTAATGACAGAGTTTCATATTTCGAATATTAACGATAGACTGCCTCTAGAACTGTTTTACTGATTTTGCGATTGAACAAATAAAAGAGAATTAGTTGCATTCTAACATTTTACGATTATCATTATGCTTAGCATTGAAACCTACTCACTCCCTACTATTTATTGCACAGGCGTTAAGAGCTCGCAGCTGACGGAGAAGAAACCAACTGGGGCAACGTCTACGAGACGTGAGGTAACCAAGTTGACTACAATTCAGTTACGAGAAGTGAGGGGCGTTATAGTACGAGGAGAGGGGATCCCTTCTGAACAGTACATTAGAAGGCGTACCAGATATGTTCAATAGGGTTCATGTCTGGCGAGTTCGGTAGCCAACGAAAGTGTCTAAACTCAAGAGTGTTTCTGGAGTCACTCTATAGCAATTCTGGACGTGTGGGTTGTCGCATTGTCCTGCTGGAATTGCCAAAGTCCGCCGGAATGCACAATTGATATGAATGGATGTAGGTGACCACACAGGATGCTTACGTACGTGCCACCTGTTAGCGTATCTAGACGTATCAGGGGTTCCATATCACTCCAACTGCACACGCTACACACCATTACAGAACCTCCACCAGCTTTAACAGTCCCCTGCTAACACGCAGGATGCAGTAATTCATGAGGTTCTCTCCATACTCGTACGCGTCCATCCGCTCGATACAATTTGAAACGAGACTCGTCCGATCATACAACATGTTTTCAGTTATCAACAATCCAATGTCGGTGGTGAAGGGCTCAGGCTAGGCGTAAAGCTTTGTATCGTGCAGTCATCAAGGTTACACGAGTGGGGCTTCGGCTCCGAAAGCCCATATCGATGATCTTTCGTTGAATAGTTCGCACGCTCACACTTGATGAAGGCCCAAAATTGAAATCTGCAGCAATTTGCGGAAGGGTTGCACTTTTGTTACGTTGAATGATTCTCTTCAGTCGTCGTTGGTCCTGTTCTTTCACCGGCCGCGGCGATGTCAGAGATTTGATATTTTACCGGATTCTTCGTATTCACGGTACACTCGCGACATGGTCGTACGGGAAAATCCCCGTTTCATCGCTACCTCGGAGATGCTGTGCACCATAGCTCGTCCACCGACTATAACACCACGTTTAAATCACTTAAATCTTGATAACCTGCCACTGTAGCAACAGTAACCGATCTAGCAGGTGCGCCAGCCGCTTATTGTCTTACATAGACGTTGCCGACAGCAGCGCCGTATTCTGCCTTTTTACATACCTCTGTATTTGAATACGCATGCCTGTAATAGTTTCTTTGGCGCTTCAGTATAAAAGAAAAGTGCACGTAGAATGTCGTGGTCGCTAGATGGGTAGACGGCAGGGCAAGTGTGGTGGGAGTGGTAGCGGCGGGATTTACAGGCAGGCGGTGTAGGGGAAATGTCGTTCTATACAGGAGCCTGGTCTCGCATTTTCTGTAAATATTAAGTGGGGGGGGGGGGGGGGGGGGTGGCTGTCCACGTCTACACTTGAGTGGTGGCCACTCAGAAAAATCTACTGCCACCTCTGCTTTGGTTAGTATCTAAAAAGAATTTCGCCGAAAATGCAGCGATTTATTTCCGCCTGGATTGTTAACCATTTGTAACTTTCAGAGATACATCATCCGTGGCGAATTTTTAGTAAAACTTACACATTTCTCTGGTTGCCATGTTAAAATTTGCTTCTTTTGCCAAAATACAGCGGAGGTTACACAATCTCACCTCACTAACAAGTTGTGAAGACACAATTGCAAAACGATCCTGAAAAAGAGGTTTATTAGGTTTATTAAGGAATTGAGGAAAAGTAAGGTCAATAGCTTATGAAAAAGCCCATTCTCGGTACAAAATAAAAGTGTAATGTCTTCACTTATGTTGTTCCAAAACTCATAGCTTTTCTCGTTTCACCAACTATCGGTGGCCACTGAAAGTTACACTGTTTCATTGAAAAAGTCTGAAGTAAGTGAAATAATACCGTAGATAATTAAGTTTTGCATAGTACACATACGGCAAAATACTTGTCAAAATATTATTTCGATATCTCAAACCGTTTATGAAATATGAGGAATGCTGTGGATATTTTACTCTCGGTCATATCGCTGGCATGGCGCGATCGCAAATGAGAGTGCTACGTGAGATCAGTATTCTAGAGACTGGTGACAGATACAAACCTCCAGTCAAGTCTAAAGAAAAATTTAATATGTTACGTAAATTTCATAACCTGCAGCGTATTATGTAATAAGCACCAAACGCAAAATCACAATGATCTCTATTTTTCATCACAAACTTTTTCAAATTTCGCGCAGTGTCTTACTTCCACATAAATATCACAGTAACTGTGGTCATTAACGAAATGATGGGCACGCCATCATGAAATGGCGTATAAAGCTACAAGTAAAGGAAAAATGAATTTTTTTATACCGAATAGTTTTTGTAAAATCGTTTGAGAAAGACTGCAGGGCGTGCGCATCGATTCTGTGATCGCCGACCGGCCAGAAGGTGGCCGACACTGTCGGCCTCTTCCGAACAAACGAATGAACTGGTCACTGCGCATCGCCCACCGTATCCTCGGCGGGCTGTACGTGTAAAGGCACGACGTTCTGTCGTACAGTATTTAAATGACGCCATCATTGTGAGTCTACAAGCGTCTGAGAAGTTAGAAGATACGCCCGATACTTAGTGGCTACAATGAAATGGGATAGAATTGAAGCATGGATTGAACACTTACAGGACTGTGTTAAGATTGTACGTGTTACAGTGGATCGTATTGTGTAGGATATGTTAGACAATACAAGTATTTTCACAATTACATTTTAAAAATCAAAGAGTAAATAGCTTTTTCTAAGAGTCGTTGTTCTTCCACATTAGGGGCAATATTCTTCTAGATGTGGCCTATGTATCGATTGAGGTTAAAGCTAACACCATTCTAAATTTCTTCCAAACGCGTCCAGTCCTTTCAGTGTGTCGGAGTAACAAATATACTCACACACCAACTTTTGCATTTGTAATGCGTATGGAATTGCTCTGATGAACGTAGCCTAACTATAAAATCTGCCGAAGAAGTTATCACGTTCCTGAACATTTTCCTTATAAAATCAACACGAACTTTACACACTGTTTACAGCATGACTCTTCAGGTAAGCTTTCAGTCTTTTTTAATCATTACGTTGACAGTTAGTCAGTAGATTCCATAACGATTCTGTCACCTGTTCCTGTCTATTGTTAGTCTCAAGGTGACCACTGGCTGCTCAAAATCATTTACAGAATTGTAAAATGCACAGGTGATCGTGTCGTAAATATATGTATTTCCAACTAAAAGACGAGTAACCGTAAGTAACATATTATTTATATAAAATTGTGGAGTGAACTGCTTCGATATTGATATATGCAGACGTCGACGGAACAGCTTCTATTCGACTTTATGGGGGAACAAAAGTGCAGAGGACTCAGACAATGAAATCCAGTATCACCAAAATTATTTCCATTAGTCCTCAATGAGTTTTCAGAAATCGGAACGGTTTAACGAAAAACGAATACATGATAATGGACCATACCTGGTCCACTCTCGTTTTGCTGGTGCTACAGAACTATTTGCCTTTAGTTCAAGTAAACTTCGACATTGACTGGAGCAGCTTAATGTAATTGAGGGCGAGAAAATGATTAACAAGTGAGCTGAATTATGGTGTAGCCAATTTAGAAAGAAAATAGTGTAAATTAATAATGAAATCACAGAATTAGTAGCTGTTATTTTTTAATTTTTATTTTTTGTTTTTATCTTTGTTTGCGACAATGACTGGATGGACAGAATAAAAAACTAACATAGGAGTAAAACGTGCCTGGCGCACTTTGATAAAATTAATAAGCATTTCCTAGTGTCAGTTTTCCATATCTAAAACGGAAAGTTTACCATCAGTGCTTGTTACTAGATTTGACGTTGACGTCAAATGCTGAACCATTAGAGAAAGGACTTTGATCGGACTGTGTGTTGGAAATGACTACAGGAGACTGGAGAACTAAACCAGATGAGCGAGGCGACTTACAGGAGTGGAAGACTGAGTTATTACCGTAACGCAAATTAAATGGAGGGACGTCAGGGGTGGGGGGGGGGGGGGGTGGGGGGGAACATGGACCCATTAGTATCGATATTAAATGGGGAAATAAAGTTGTTGTTGGGTTTTATAATATAAGTAAAGACCGAGGTGATAGCGTATAGAAAACTGGATATCTGTTTTTCGAACAAATGCAGGAACAACGTGGATGAAAGTATTTTTGCAAGGTCGTTCTCTACTGCTGTAATATGTTACGTGTAAGACGTGTTTGTGTACCGCATTTGCAGCTGCTGTATACACTTTATTGAGATACAGTTTTAGTTTCTGACTATATTGACCATCTTCTGGCATCTCATAATTATAAACGAAACACTTCGTGCCGTCAGTATCAAATCCTAAAAAACTGATAAAAATTCTTACAACACATTCCATACAAGCCAATAGATGCTTACCAGAAAAAAAGTAGTTTCTGATATTTTTGACACAGTTACCTTATTCTTGACTTAAACAGGCAATGATCAGTATTTATGTTGGACTAGCGACGCACCCAGCTTCGAACGGATAGCACTAAGTATCTACGGCCAGACTTTCATATATAATCTTTATTCAAATACAGAAAACTTCCTCCGCAATCAGACCATCTATTAGCAAAAATCATACCAAAATCCCTACAGTAGTTGCTAGAATTAGCCTTCACACGTACGCAGAGAAAAGCAGCAGGGGACTTCAAAAAATGGTTCAAATGGCTCTGAGCACTATGAGACTTAACTTCTAAGGTCATCAGTCCCCTAGAACTTAGAACTTCTTAAACCTAACTAACCTAAGGACATCACACACATCCATGCCCGAGGCACGATTCGAACCTGCGACCGTAGCAGTCGGGCGGTTCTGGACTGAGCGCCTTAACCGCGAGACCACCGCGGCCGGCAGCAGGGGACTTCAATTCACAATACACAGAAATTTTGGTCAAGCTTTGCTGCTATCGGAAGTTGCGGTGGCTGTTTACTGCTTTTGCCGCCAGATACTGCCACCTTTGTAGCTGCCACAAGATGTCACTCCAAAATGCCAGTTAGATATGGAACAGATAACTAATAACTTATGCACACGAACCTTACTCGTCAATCAGTGTCTGTCAGAGAAAACAGTATCCCAATCTGTACAGTAGCTATCTGTAAAGTAGTTCCTCAGATTAGTCGTAACGTACAAACTGTAAAACTTGTAAGTTATAATCTCTATAGGCAAAGATGTCATCAAAGTACTTAACTGGACGTAATTGGACTCCCGCTGTAAACACCTGTCAAAGTTCCCATCGTGACTGTTGGCGAAGTTCATTACCTGTAATGGCAAAAAAAATATATTTCACTTTTCTGGGGCCGTTGTATTGCACATTTACATTTACATTTAATTTAGATCGAATAAAGTGACCGCCAACAACGTAAAAACAGCTGCGTCTCTCATACAGCGACCACCAAATATAAAAACAAGCCACCGCAGTTACTTTTGGTGGTCACTTGTATGACAAATATAGCTGTTCTCACTCTGTTGGCTGTCATTTAGCCCGCTGCAAGTTACCCAGTAAATCTACAACCCTACAGCCTGCAGATAAGTTACGAAATTTTCATGAGTGAGTTAACCTGGACAGGTTAGTCATGTAGGCAGAAGGTTTTGATGGGCACATACGTCCCTGACAGTGTGCATCATGTCACATTAACTTAATAGGGCTTGGAGTAGTGTGCAATGTGCCTTTGCAGCAGAAGTACATATGGGTCCAGTAATCAAAAGTCTGTTAGTAGCATAAAATAAAAATGCTCATTGATGCCTATTTAAATCAATAATAAGGATGTTATGTCTAATACGTGCGAAAGCAAGATGCTAAAACGGTTTTTTGTTCTGTAAGTCCCCTTTGTCACATACGCAATGTATTTAACAATTTTATCAATATTTTACAGTCTGATGTTGGCATCATCGTCTGTTTTGTTTATAACTGAATGAGCCGGCGGAAAAATATGGTAACCCTAAATTTAGTAACGAATTGGCTGATCACCTCAACTGTTGTAAATTCGAATGCACCACAAGTTGATGACAAAAAATTACGCACGTTCCACTAGAAAGAACTGTCTTATATATGAATTTTTTTCGTTTTATTGCGTTTATGTTCCTGCCTTGAATTTAACGAAGCATGTAACAAGCAGTATCTAAAATATGTTCTTCTGGGTTAGCACATTCTTTCACCGACCCCTTCAATTATCCATGGCAGAAGATGGAGTGTCCAAGTGGACCGAAACTGATAGTCTTTTTAATAAAGTTTATGCAGCAGCTGATCGTGGTGCTTAAATGTAGTGAATGTCTTTGGCTGACGAAAATGTTTTCATCATCACCACCAGAAGAAGCAGCCAATTGACAGCCACTACTGAACAATGATGGTAATCCGAGTTTTGATAATTATCACCATTGGCTGGTTGCAGCAGAAACGTCTGCATCAGTTGTATGTATTCGACGCAAAGTGATGGTTCTATGCATACGCACACCTTATCTGACGGTGCACTGGCGTACATATTTATGTATTGTGTATGATTAGAGAACAGAGGGTACCAGATTGTAGTAGGCGCCCATGGTCAGCACTGAGACAATGAAGGTGTAGCAGTTAAATTCTAGATATTTAAATGTGTTTTCGGGTTCCTGGGTTTTATTTCTGCGGTTGTTTTTGTTATGGAGGAATATACTGTTGAAGTGGGTAATTTAATTTTGTTTCTTGTGGCTATGTGTGTTC
Organism: Schistocerca piceifrons; assembly: GCF_021461385.2. Classification (NCBI taxonomy): domain Eukaryota; kingdom Metazoa; phylum Arthropoda; class Insecta; order Orthoptera; family Acrididae; genus Schistocerca; species Schistocerca piceifrons. The sequence continues at coordinate 90,061,947 of NC_060142.1, forward strand.
ATCATACAAGGGTGTAATTGTTAACATAATATTTGAGGCCTGGTATATTTGGTTATTTAAGGTTACATAGTTATCAAGAGTTTCGATAGGAGGGCCTTTTCATTTCTTGGAGGTAGTTTTTCGCAGAATTCTGTGGTTCATGTACAATTGCAATTTGTCTGTGGTTAGCCTCTACCAGGTTGGTTTCACTTTTACCTGTAGGTTCTTACGTCATGTATACACGTTTGGCATACGTCTTTAAACATTAAGGAACATTTTTAGTTCGATAATGTCTGATATTTGGGACCCTTTGTTAAATTTATAACTGTAGTACGTTGTGTTGTTTTGATGTCTTGGTTTGAAAGGCGTGGAAATTGCATTTTAGATGTCCATTGTTTTTACATATGACGACAGGAATGCGTTTTGTTACTGTGTTTCAGGTTTATTTTGCGTTTATGTTTTATGCGCTTATACATTTCTGGAAAAAATGGAGGTATTGGCATACGTGCTGCGTTGGTACTTCGTAGAATATTACCTTAAGGTTTTTTTAACTAATACAAAATACCACCATTTTATATGCTTGTTTTTGTCTAGTTTTCAAATATTGGCATTGTGTTATTGTTCTTTGATACACGGGGCCTGAGGATGGCCGTAATGTGCCGCCGAAACTGCTCGCGTGAGAAAATAAAGACATTACCAAGACACAGTTGTGGTGGTACAGTTTCTCATATGCACGTACGTGTGTTTTACAGTGTTTGTCTTTTAGAGAGTGGCAGAAATGTGAGAACAGAGAGCTAATGCGAAGTTCCTGAAGAGCTCCTGCTTCAGGCATTATACTGAGAGCGCATCCCAAGCGCGTGTGCCGAGCGCGAGGTCACGCAAGTGTAATCACACTGAGCAAGCCTTCGACGCCAGTCGAGAGGCGTGCATATTTATGGCTCGGAGCAACTGCGTTAGGCGCCGCCAGAGAGCAGATAAAGCGCCCGAGTCGCCCGCCAGAGAAATGGAAACATGAATAAGTTAGCGCCAGCTGTCTCTCGCGTGATGAGCGACGCACCGGGTGACGTCACGTGAGGCGTCTCGAGCAGCGCGTGGAACAGACGCCGCGGGCGGGAATGCGCCGGAGGCGTCGGGCCGCGATACGGCAAGGAACTGTCACCGTTCTGAGCGAGTCTGCCTCATAAAGCTCTAACGCCGTCGTGTTCTAGATTCAAAGATGATCAAGTTACAAGCGTCCCGAAAAGTATGCGAAAGGCAGGCACCTAATGTGATGCCACAACCACAATAGGTGGCTATATCATGTTTTTGCTTACAGAACCATTTACTAAGTTAAAAAATGGTTCAAATAGCTCTGAGCACTATGGGACTCAACTGCTGTGGTCATCAGTCCCCTAGAACTTAGAACTACTTAAACCTAACTAACCCAAGGACATCACACACATCCATGCCCGAGGCAGGATTCGAGCCTGCGACCGTAGCAGTCGCATGGTTCCGGACTGCGCGCCTAGAACCGCGAGACCACCGCGGCCGGCATTTACTAAGTGTCGTGTACACTACTGGCCATTAAAATTGCTACACCACGAAGATGACGTGCTACAGATGCCAAATTTAACCTAGAGGAAGAAGATGCTGTGATATGCAAACGATTAGCTTTTCAGAGCATTCACACAAGTTTTGGCACCGGTGGCGACACCTACAACGTGCTGACATGAGGAAAGTTTCCAACCGATTTCTCATACACAAACAGCAGTTGACCGGCATTCCCTGGTGAAACATTGTTGTGATGCCTCGTGTAAGGGACCGAGCGAGGTGGCGCAGTGGTTAGACACTGGACTCGCATTCGGGAGGACGACGGTTCAATCCCGCGTCCGGCCATCCAGATTTAGGTTTTCCGTGATGTCCCTAAACCACTCCAGGCCGGGATGGTTCCTCTGAAAGGGCACGGCCGTCTTCCTTACTCATCCTTCCCTAATCCGATGAGACTGATGACCTCGCTGTCTGGTCTCCTTCCCCAAAACAACCCAACCCAACCCTCGTGTAAGGAGGAGAAATGCGTACCATCACGTTTCCGACTTTGATAAAGGTCGGATTGTAGCCTATCGCGATCGCGATGATCGAGATCCAGTGACTGTTAGCAGAACATGGAATCTGTGGGTTCAGGAGGGTAATACGGAACGCCGTGCTGGATCCCAACGGCCTCGTATCACTAGCAATCGAGATGACAGGCATCTTATCAGCATGGCTGTAACGGATCGTGCAGGCACGTCTAGATCCCGCAGTCAGCAGATGGGGACGTTTGCAAAACAACAACCATCTGCACGAACAGTTCGACGTTTGCAGAAGCATAGACTATCAGCTCGGAGAACATGGCTGCGGTTACCCTTGACGCTGCATCACAGACAGGAGCGCCTAAGGTGGTGTACTCAATGACGAAACTGGGTGCACGAATGGCAAAACGTCATTTTTTCGGATGAATTCAGGTTCTGTTTACAGCATCATGATGGTCGCATCCGTGTTTGGCGACATCGCGGTGAACGCACATTGGAAGCGTGTATTCGTCATCGCCATACTGGCGCATCACCCGGCGTGATGGTATAGGGTGACATTGGTTACGTCTCTCGGTCATCTCTTGTTCGCACTGACGACCCTTTGAACAGTGGACGTTACATTTCAGATGTGTTACGACCCGTGGCTCTACCCTTAATTCGATCCCTGGTAACCCTACATTTCAGCAGGATAATGCACGATCGCATGTTGCAGGTCCTGTACGGGCCTTTCTGGATACAGAAAATGTTCGACTGTTGCCCTGGCCAGCACATTCTCCAGATCTCTCTCCGATTGAAAACGTCGGGTCAATGGTGGCCGAGCAACTGACACGTCACAATACGCTAGTCACTACTCTTGATGAACTGTGGTATCGTGTTGAAGGTGCATGGGCAGCTGTACCTGTACACGCCATCCAAGCTCTGTTAAGACTCAATGCCCAGGCGTATCAAGGTTGTTATTACGGCCAGAGGTGGTTGTTCTGGGTACTGATTTATCAGGATCTATGCACCCAAATTGCGTGAAAATGTAATCACATGTCAGTTCTGGTATAATAAATTTGTCCAATGAATACCCGTTTATCATCTCCATTTCTTCTTGGTCTTGCAATTTTAATGGCCAGTAGTGTATAAACAAAGAGAAGGTAGGGTGGTAAAGTTAAGCGACTGTAGGAAGATACAAGACGACTTAGACCAAATTTCCAGTTGGTGTGATGAATGGCAGCTAGCCCTAAATGTGGAAAATGTAAGTTAATGCAGATGAGTCCGAAGAACAAACCTGTAATGCACGGGTACGGTATTACTAGTGTCCTGCTTGACACAGTCAAGTCATTTAAATATCTGCGCGTAACGTTGCAAAGCGATGTGAGGTGGAACAAGCATGTGAGAAGACTAGTAGGGAAGACAAATTTTCGACCGGTTTATTTGGAGAATTTTAGGAAAGAGTGATTCACCTGTTAAGGATACTGCATATACGACGCTTATGCGACCTATTCTTGAGTTCTGCTCGATTGCTTGGGACCCGAACGACGTCGGTTTGAAAGAAGGCGTCGAAGCAATTCAGAGGAGGGTTCTAGATTTGTTGCCGGTAGGTTCGAACAACAGGCAAGTGAACTCAGATGTTTCCCCTGAAGGGAAGGCGACGTTCTTTTTTTTTTCGAGAAACACTGTTGAGAAAATGTAAAGGACCGGCATTTAAAGCTGAGTGCCGAACGGTTGTATTGCCGCCAACATAAATCGCACACAAGGACCACGAACATAAGATACGCGGAATTAGAGCTCATGTGTAGGCGTCCAGACAGTCGTTTTTCCCTCTCTCTATTTGCAAGTGGAACAGAAGGGGAAATGTGTGTGTGAATTCCTAAGGGACCAAACTGCTGACGTCGTCGGTCCCTGTGCTTGCACACTACTTAAACTAATTTGTGCTAAGAACACACACACACACACACACACACACACACACACAACACATGCCCGAGGGAGGACTCGAACCTCCGGCGGGAGGGGCCGCGCAAGCCGTGACAAGGCGCCTCAAACCGCGGGGCCACTCCACGCAGCGGAACAGGAAGGGGAATGACAAATAGTGGTACAAAGTACCCTCTACCACGCACCATACAGTGGCTTGCGAAGTATATATGTAGATTTAGATGTGAACTAAGTATCAACAATTTAAAGGCCGGCGTCATGGAACTAAAAGGAAAAAAAAAATATTGTCAGCTGAAAGTATTGGTCAATACTAGAAGAAAGTTCATATAATGATTTGTCTCGAAACAAATACCTTTTGAGATACAGGCAGTTTACCTGTGAGGAGTAATAAGACCACAGGACAAAGAATTGATCACCCCTAGAGAAATCATTATAAGCATCATTTAATACCGTGCAGTTCCGACTCTGGACTTGATAACCGCCTGGATTCAGTTAGGAAGATTATGCACGTTAAGGCACTCACTGGAGATTGCACCGAGCAGTTCCACCACACTTGCGGGGGTGCTAATGTGGCCGTCTTACCCGCTTTTCGAACACGTTCCACAGATTTTCTATCAGGTTCAAGTCGGGAGATTTTACAGGCCAGTGGGATTTATTAGGGTGGGGGGGGGGGGCGGTGTTCAGTAAACTAGCCACATATTCTTCCAGCCCGATGAGCTTTGCTGTTTTTGTCTTTATGTCCCTGTGTGAGCAATGGCGTCTTTCGAGGTGAGCGACACATGATGTTCATTGCATGCAGTTCCCGTCGCAAAGTACTCTTGTTAACAGGTTGGGATGGACCTCCATTCCTTATCTGAAGCAAGTGTCGGGTTTATAAGGGATTTTGTTCGCAAGCCGAGGAATAGGTCTCCGGTCCCTCTTATTGAGGATCTTTTTCCAAGCACAATTCTGACGTCGTGTTTCGTGCCCAAGCGTGTTACACCACTACTAGCCGGCAGGTTAAACAGTCTGCCGCGAAACACCAAGAAATACAGAAACTTTACACGCCGTATAGCAATGACCACAGCCAAACATTATTAATTCTTTCTTGCCCTCTGTCACGTCCTTACCCTGAACTGTGTTTCGGTACAATATCCGCTTGAAACATAAGTATCTCACTGATCGCTACTGCCTTATGCTCATGTAGAGGCAGTGCGTCTGCGCCATCTGTAAAAGCTTAACTATTCATCTGTGCGTGCGTATGATTTGCAAGTAAGGCACGATTTACAAGAGATGGCATAGTGAATTACGACAATATGCACGTGTAGGCAGATGCAAATCCCTGAGCAGCGTGGAGGTGAGGCATGATGTTCACTTCAGTGTCAGTGTATGGGAATCAATTGTCAGTGACATACAGGATCATACACTTTACCAAACAGATCAACAGATTCTTGACATGAGTGGTTACTGCGCAATGAAATACCAGCGCTGTCGGAGACCTACACCCTTGCAGAAAGACAACGAGTGTGGCTCATGCAGGCCGGGGCACGACCCCACGTTCTAAGGGATCGTGCCACGGTATATCACTACAACATTTCATGGGTGGTGGATATATTGATGAGTATGCCAAACCTCTCGACAATGTGCACACAATACAGGAAAGTCTGATCAATATATGTGACGCAGTCAGAATGGAGCAAAGTGTACGTTAAAGAGTGCATAGTTCACTGCGAAGAAGCGATGAAGGATGTGTCCGTATCAGTGGATCTGCTTCAATACAGAGAACTGCCAAAGGTAAGAGTCTTTACAAACGCAATGTACTACATAAGTAATTTTTTATTTGTTTTAATTCTGAAAAGCTCCTTTCTGTAGAGAGTGGTAACAACGGTTCCCGTCAGCTCACCGAAGTTAGGCGCTTTTGGCCTTGGCTAGCACTTAGATGGGTGACAGTCTGGATCCAACGAGCGTTGTTGGCAAGATTGGAGCACTCAACCCTTGTGAGGACAATTGAGGAGCTACTTGAGAAGTAGCGGCTCCGATAACGAAAACTGACAACGGCCTGGAGAGCTGTGTTCTGACCAGACGACCACATGCCCCTCCATATCCGAATCCTGGAGCACCTGTAGTCAGAGGTTGACACCGTTGGGTCTTCTAAGGGATGTTCTGCAGAGGCTGCACTTACTGCTGTCGTTAACAAAATTCAAAATGGCTCTGAGCACTATGCAACTTAACTTCTGAGGTCATCAGTCGCCTAGAACTTAGAACTACTTAAACCTAACTAACCTAAGGACATCACACACATCCATGCCCGAGGCAGGATTCGAACCTGCGACCGTAGCGGTCGCGCGGTTCCAGACTGAATCGCCTAGAACCGCTCGGCCACACCGGCCGGAAACAAAATTCAAATGAAAATATAAGTATCTGGGCAAATTTCCTTTATTTTCTGTTATGTACTGCGTTAGCTGTCTTATCTTCAGTGAAGTCGTGTAAATTTGGGATCATTATATGCAATTGTTCATACAATTCGTAAGGTTGGAAGTAACAGCACCTAATCCACTAGCAGGAGTGTGTATAAATCTTGAGAACTTTTTAATATATGATTTTTAGGAATAATTTTTAACTTACTTAGGTCACAGAGAAAACCAAAATTTTTAAAATGTTGTTTTAAATATATAAATATTGAATTCATATTGCACAATATGGAATCAATCATGATGCTAAAGAAATGGTTTCGTATAGGCTGCCGGGAGACTAGACAGGTTATTCACTGCTTATCGTTTTGGCTAACGTTTTTGTATCTAAAATATTTTGGCAGATCGTAACTGATTTTCTCAATGAATTGACAAGTGTCAGACAAGTGTATTTATCGAACACAGTTTGTCGATAATCTACGATCCAATCATAAAATGTACGTAAATGTTAAAGAGCAATAATCCAATGGACTTGTACAGATTTCTGTGTTCTGCTTATACCACTAATACGCATTTGTTGATAGCTTTACACGCGTTGAGAAAAATTTTAAACCATTTGGAATATCGTTATTTCCGCAGATTGCAAGAGACGTAAGCATGCCTCTGATGTGATCGAACGGATTTTTTGTATTTTGTGAAAAACAATGTAATTTCGGCTTTGTTAATGTGAAAAATCAAAAGACTGTATGATATACTGAAATGTAAAAAAATATATTTACGTAAAGACAAAAATTCCGCAACAACAATCTTCAAATTTATTTAGATCAATCCAACCGTAAGGACCTAAAATGTGACACTTTCAGTGTATTGTAATCTTCGCTCCTCTCAAACCTTCATAAAAGACTAATATGGACAACAGATGGAATTAGGAAGGAAAGCAGACATTACATCTCGAAATCATAACGCAAATTTCTTGTATCGGAACATAAGCTGTTACTAGCTTTTACTTTCTCCTCAGAGCGGATCACAAATAATAGACAAGAAAAAATAACAGAATAAGTTTCACAAAATTTGCATGTTTATTTGATACATCTGTGAACAGTTATTTGGCAAGCAGTTCCCTCGTTTAAATATTACAGTTCCGTCACATGTCCATACGGTCAAATATCAAATAGTATTGACGGCTTCAGCAAATATAAACTCTATAACTGTTCAAATGTACGAACACAGCGCTGCAATTAAATTACTTCTTTATTCCCTTGTTTGCGCAGTCAGTAATTATCCAGTTACGTGTGCTTGAATTACAGCGACCATCACTACTAAGTGTTACTCCAAATAAGGGTGTTATTAATTCACCCACCGTTCAAACTCAGAGACCGAAGCCTTTAGAACGGTAGTATAGATAAGCGACAGTGACCAAACCAAATACACGAGTTCGGTGAAGGGGGGAAAAAAGGACGGAGAAGAACAAAGTGGCTGCGGAGTTAACATATGGTTATTCACAGAGAGAGAGAAAAAAATCTGTTGGATGTGTTCCACCAACCGTGAAATCCACAAAATAGTAGCAAAAAACCCTCGCATATGTAACAAAGGGCAGCCCGTTTCGCGGGTAATTGCATTACACGTGAGTTGGCGCCGGCAACGTAAGTGGCCGGGGATCACAGGTGTTGGCCCAGGCAGAGGGGGTCCGTGGCTCTCTGAAGCTAACGAGGAAAAACGTGTGCCCGGGGTCCGGCCAGCGCTGATCCGCCGGCCTCAAGCCGCACCCCCCCCCCCCCTCCCCCCCACGTCTCTGCTTCCCCATCCCTTTCCTACTCCCCTGAGGTCCCTACGCGCTTAGTTATTCTCGGGGCTTAAGCCAAAGGGAAGACGCAGCTCCACATATCCCCACAAACGGAGATGTATCGTCCGTGTTGTAAATGTTACGTACTACGTCAGAGATCGTTGTCTTGTATTGAACTGAAAAATATAATTCTTTTTTTTTTTCTCCTTTATTTACACATGATACTGGTGGTTGATCTCTGTGACTGTCGATTCTGTTACTTGAGGAAATACTGCAACCATCCACCTTTTTAAGCTTCACTGATGCTAAGATACGTTTACCCTCATTCCGCGTACAACGGTTATTTCTTCATCATTTTGGACTAGATCAACATCAATATCCTGGCTTTGAGACAATCCAGTATTATAAACTAACATGGTATCTGTTCTTTCGGACAGATACCATCCGAAAGAACAGATACCATCCGAAAGAACAGATACCATCGGTGACCATGCAGCTCGTTAGAATGAAATTACAATTAAATGAACACCCTTAGCTGCTTGCAGGCGTTGACATACGTCAACGGGGACACATGAAAATGTGTGCCCCGACCGGGACTCGAACCTGGGATCTCCTGCTTACATGGCAGACGCTCTATACATCTGAGCCACCGAGGACAGAGAGGAGAGCACGACTGCAGGGATTTATCTCTGGAACGCCTCCCGCGAAACCCACATTCTCAACGTATTGTCCCGCACTACATTCGTAGTGCCCCTTCTTCTGTGCGAATGCACAAACAGTGCCCGAACTCTCACGGGAATCGGCAACGCGCCGCGAGTAATGAGTATAATGGGCAGGAGCGCTACGAATGTAGTGGGATACAATACGTTGAGAATGTGGGTTTCGCGGGAGGCGTGCCAGAGATAAATCCCTGCAGTCGCGCTATCCTCTGTGTCCTCACTGGGTCAGATGGACAGCCGGCAAGGTAGCTCAGCTTGTTCGGTCAGAGAGCTGGTTGGCGTCTGTAATAAAAAACTGAGTGGAAGGATCAACAAACGAACTTTAATGGATGTCATGTGAATTCCGCAACGACCAAACACAACGAACAAAATGAAAAAAAAAGATGGATAGAGCGTCTGCCACGTAAGCAGGAGATCCTGGGTTCGAGTCCTGGTTGGGGCACACATTTTCATCTATCCCCGTTGAAGTATGTCAACGCCTATAAGCAGCTAAGGGTGTTCATTTCATTGTAAATCCAGTATTATATGTAAAATATGCCACTTACTTTTGTAACACCCATGGAAATTCAGTTATCATTCTGTTAATGTCAGCTCCTCCAGTAGTTAAATAACCATTCAACATTTGCCCTAAAATATTCTAATAGTTATCATTCATCCAGTATGTTGGTGACTATTTATGCTCCACCACTACTTCGTGGGTGATTTCTCGGAAAACCGCACAAAGAGGTTTTTGTGCTTTTTTCATAGTCATCGACGGACCAAATCCCAACCGAGGATTCCAAGGCGCCTACGCACAGCAAAGGGCTGAAATTTTTGCAGCATATTACTAAGATCCCGATCTCGAACAGTATCGAAAATTTTCTTCATATCCTTATCCGTTTCCGAGATACAGAGGTTCAAAATTACTCAACTTTTTACACGTAAAAATCCGGTGTGAGGATAAAACGTAGTTTATTAAGTGAAGTAGCAAAGAAAAATATGCCGTAAAGTGTCTCCGTTTTGATCTCGGAACCGCATGTTGTTGTAACGGACTGAGGTTTTGCTTTGATTGAATTTCACTTAAGTAAATTATCTACATTATACTCGCCAATACATTTTTTTTATACGAGCCACGTGTCCAGCGGAAAAGTGCTCCTATCGGGGCGCATAAAACGGGATACTTTCCTGTAAATTTTAGAAGATTGACTGAAAACTGGAGTACCAGCTGCCTCATTCTATCTTCCTCAGCACCTATAAAAATTTTCCCAGATATTTTGGCTTGCAGACATAGTCGCGCATTTTTATGCTGAGAGTGAAGAAGACAGTGGCAGCGGCAAAGAGACGGTAAAGCAATAAATACTGGAAGATACTAGGCAGTGGTTATGTTATGCACTGAAGTGTCAAAGAAAATGGTACAGGCATGCGTATTCAAATACAGATATCTGTAAACAGGTATAATACGGCTCTGCGGTGGGCGACGCTACACAACAAGTATCTGGTGCAGTTGTTAGATCGGTTACTGCTGCTACAATGGCAGGTTACCAAGATGAGTTCGAACGCGGTGTTATAGTTGGCGCACGAGCGATGAGACACAGCATCGCAGAGGTAGCGATGAATTGGGGATTTTCCCGTGCGACCATTTCACGACTGCACCGTGAATATGAGGAATCCGGTAAAATATCAAATCACCGACGTCGCTGCGGCCGGAAACTGATCCTGCAAGAATGGGACCAACGATGACTGAAGAGTATCGTTCATCGTGACAAAAGTGTAAGCCATCCGCAAATTGCTGCAGATTTCAATGCTGGGCCATCAACAAGTGTCATCGTGCGAATCATTCAACGAAGCGTCATCGATATGGGCTTTCGGAGCCGAAGGCCCAGTTGTGTACCCTTGAAAACTGCGCGACAGGAAGCTTTACTCCTCGCCTGGGCCCGTCAACACCGACATTGGACTGTTGATGACTGGAAACATGTTTTAAATTGTATCGAACGAATGGACGTGTACGGGTATGGAGACAACTTCATGAATCCATGGACCCTGCATGTCAGCAGCTGACTCTTCAAGCTGATGGAAGCTATGTAATGGTGTGGGGCGTGTGCAGTCTAAGTGATATGAGATCCCTTGTACGTCTAGATGCGGCTCTGACAGGTGACACGTACGTAAGCATCCTGTCTGATCACCATTCATGTCCACTGTGCCTTCCGACTGACTTGGGAATTCCAACAGAACAATGCAACACCTCACACGTCCATAATTATTACAGGATAACTCCAGAAGCACTGTTCTGAGTTTAAACACTTTAGCTGGACACCAAACTCCCAAGACATGAACATGATTAACATCATTGTGCACATCGGGGATGCCTTGCACGTTGCACGTCTGTTCAGAAGAGATCTCTACCCCCCCCCCCCCCCCCCCCACTCCCCCACCAACGTCCCCTTACGGATTTATGGAAACCATGCAGGATTCATGGTGTCAGTTCCCTCCAGCACAACTTGAGACATTAGTCGAGTCCATACCACGTCGTGTTGAGGCGCATCTGCCGTGGGTCCTACACGATATTAGGCAGGTGTACCAGTTTCTTTGGCTCGTCAATGTAGAAAGAGTGAAGGAGACAACGGCACTGTGAGGTAAAGAGAGGAACACTGTGGCAGTGGAATACAGTTTACAGTGACAGAATAATGATAGGAAAAGAGAGAAGGAGACGATGGCAGTGGGAGAGGAATAAAGAGAAGAGGAAATAGGAAATGAGTGACAGGCAGAGATAGTGACAGACAGAGTCTGTGACAGTGACAAAGAGGAAGAAAGAGATAGTGACAGTGACAAGAGACAGCAGCAGCACAAACGAAGGAATGAGATATTACCAGTAAGAGAGAGCAAGAGGGAGATAGTGACATTGAGAGGAAACTGTAGTAGTAGGACAGAACGAAGGGGCCTGTGGATGTGGCACAGGGCATAGTGACAAGAGGTAAAGACAATGAGTTGGGCTGAATGATTGAGTGAGAAAGGACAACTGGTAGTGGATGGGTACGAGCGACTTAATGGTGACGGACTAGTGGGTTGACTTAGTTACAGTTACGGTAGCTTGTGGGAATTTAAGGTGAGTTAAGAAAAAGTGCGAATATGTTCGCATGCCAGAGGTATAGGGAGAAATTTTAAATCTGCTGAGAAAGATGGAATGAGGCAGCTAATAACCCACCTTTCAGTCAGAGTCGTTTAAAATAAACAAGAACTTATTCGCATTTTTTGTGCTTCCATAGGAGCATTTTTCCGCTAGTCGTTCTTTACCCGTCCATTATACATTTGCCGACAGTACAATGCGGAGCTAAACTTTGTTTTCAAACGGACGGAACCGAAGACGAAATGGCTCTGAGCACTATGGGACTCAACTGCTGAGGTCATTAGTCCCCTAGAACTTAGAACTACTTAAACCTAACTAACCTAAGGACATCACAAACATCCATGCCCGAGGCAGGATTCGAACCTGCGACCGTAGCGGTCTTGCGGTTCCAGACTGCAGCGCCTTTAACCGCACGGCCACTTTTGGCCGGCATGGGAACCGAAGACGTCCGACGAAGCTTGAATGACCACGCAGCTCGACACTGTACACTTACGTTAATATTCATAGTACGTCATACTCATCGTCTGCTGAAACGGATGGTCAACGTGCAAACATTCGTGATGGAAGACTACCATCAGATGGCAAAGATCCAAATAACGTAGATCAATTCTGTCGTGAAGAAAAACGAAAATGTTTCCTAATACCTTTAGCGAGATCTGTGGAGGGAGCAGTAGCAACACCAGGAAGTAATGTCGTAATTTAAACAGTGCCAGTGAAGATCCAGACATAAAATTAACACGATAATGAAACATTTCATGGAAAATTTGAAAGGAAATCGGATTTCGTTTCAAAAAAATATCTAATCAGAAGAACGTTACTGGTGAGGAGAACATACTTGCATTATGTGTTCAGTTTTATTGTCCTATTTTCATTTCCTTTGTTTTTCTGTAGAAGAATGTGTTAACTAACAGCGAGTATAGTTTTATCTGCTACATGCGCACCTTATCAGATCGTAAAACATGAATTATATTTTATTTTATTTTCCTTGTTTTTTCTGCTACATTCCCGTCGCAGTTTTTAGGTGAAAAACAAGTTTCATTTTTGCTCTATTTTGTATAGGAGAGTGTAGTAACAGCGAATGTAGTTCTATGCTTAAGTGATGTACACACAAAGTAAACAGTTTAGGACCCGTGTTCCATTTGGACTGATCGCTATTATAACGCTCCTGTGTCATTCGAAACAAACAATAGCGAAACACGTCAACAATTCGCAACGTCCACAGCGAAAACTGCGGTTGTGAAATGGACAAGTTCTATTTACGTTCATGCTTCTGAATCGCTAGAGAGCCAATCAGAGTGCCGCACGCAGTCATGTCAATGTGCATCATTGTTTTATGTTACGTTATTTTGTAATTCTGACACATTATTGTTTAAACATAAGTGTGATTCATTGCTGAAAACGTTAAATATTAAATAAATAGGCAGTGATTGTCGATCGGCGTCGTACATTGAACAAAAGTAACGAAGGAAATATTATATATTTAGAACTTTTTTGATTGTGAAGAAAAAAACGGTGTTCGTCGCTATTTAATTAGAATAAGGCTAGAAATAATTTACACACATATACCGACATAGTGTAAGTAAAAGAAGTGCGATCCGTTACACGAAGTATAGTGTAAGTGAAGTACAATCGATCGCAAAAGAAAAAAATCAAAATTGCCGAAAAAATTGACACTTCAACCTTCATACTAATGTGTGCTTTGGTGCGCCATCATATTGGCTGACTTTTACGAGAAACTGAGAATATGAATAATAATAAATAAATAATAAATACACTTTTATTTTAAAACAGGATGATACAATTTTATATATCAGACAGACACTAGAAGTGCTTTAAAACAGCTTAGAATTTTCTATATTTTAGTTTTGTAATCGAATGTATGATTACCACATACAGAAGTAAAGGCTAAAGCATTACAGCACTTTTCTACATTATGAATATTTCATTTTATAATTCGTCGTTTTATAAGTCAGTTGTTCGGCACGATTCGCCCTGCTGTCTTTTCCTTTACATATTTATTTCTTATTACGCTAAGCTTAGCGACACCCTACGCTCACAAATTATGATTCAAAACACGTATATTTGTTAGTTTTATCACTTTACACGCGGAATGGGAATGCCAAAATCTTATACTATTACTTTGTGGAGTAAAAATGTGGAATACGACACAAATCGTCTGTTACGGAAATAAGACGGCTAAGCTCAGGGGCAAGCGGGGAGGGTTTGTCGGTCATGCTCGCAACCCACTGATGCTTCCACCTCGTACAGACCTGTAGCTATGGTACACGCGTTAGCAGCAAGGATTCGCTGTGGTGTCAGAGCCAGACACCACACTTGCTAGGTGGTAGCCTTTAAATCGGCCGCGGTCCATTAGTATACGCCGGACACGCGTGTCGCCACTGTCAGTGATTGCAGACCGAGCGCCACCACACGGCAGGTCTAGAGAGACTGACTAGCACTCGCCCCAGTTGTACAGCCGACGTTCATAGCAATGGTTCACTGACAAATACGCTCTCATTTGCCGAGACGATAGTTAGCATAGCCTTCAGCTACGTCATTTGCTACGACCTAGCAAGGCGCCATAGCATTTGATAATTAATATTGTGAAGCTTGTACAGTAACGAGAGAGGTTCACCAATTGTGGATTAAAGTTAAGTATTCCAACAGCTACGTACTTTATTTGCTAGACTCAAATCCTTTAACCTCACGCCAATCTGCGTGAGCTTAAAAGCGTGCATTTCGGCCTCCTCTAGCAACACAGTGTTGGCTCTTCTACCAACACTACATTCGCAGTCAGTGGTTCGCCTTCCCCGTAACATTTACTGTGCATTATTCCCAATTTAAGTTGTTCGTAGTTGTAATTCCTACGAATTTAGTTAAATTTACGGCCATTAGATTTGATTGATTTGTCGTGACAGATGTATCTAAACCATTTTGCAATTTGTTTTGATTTTCCAGTGACTTTACTGGATGATAAACGACAGCGTCATCTGGGAACAAGCAATGACGGCTGCTCAGATTGTCTCCTAATGTTTTACTAAACATTACTAGTGTTCACTTATTTATTCACAATGTTTTCAAGCCGTTGTTCCTTTGCACCAGCCTTGGCTGTTGCTCATTCCGCAGCGTGTGGAATCATAGCCGACAACTGTCGAGTCAGCTCAGCGTTTACAAGCCCAGGAGAAGATGTCAGCGGCCCAGGCGCTCCAGCGGACTGCCTGTTGGCAGACAAGGCAGTTGCCCAGCGGGAAGAGGTTTCACACTGGCCGCTGGAGTTCCCCAGTCCCATTCCGCATCCTACGACGACCCATTCGCGGTGTACGCGGTGTCAGTAGTCATGTGGTCGGTTTGATCTCCTCTCTCGGCTGGTGTCGCCACGTGAAGGCACCTGAGTGTTGAACAGGAACGTGGACCCTAAGACGCCCTGTTGCTGACTTCCCTATTGAAGTCCAGGACTGGCAGCAGTCTGCGATGTGGTGTTGTCCGAAGACGGTCAGTTCGTCCATCAACAAAAAAAAATGGCTCTGAGCACTATGGGACTTAACAGCTGTGGTCATCAGTCCCCTAGAACTTAGAACTACTTAAACCTAACTAACCTAAGGACAACACACACATCCATGCCCGAGGCAGGATTCGAACCTGCGACCGCAGCGGTCGCGCGTTTCCAGACTGAAGCGCCTAGAACCGCGAGACCACCGCGGCCGGCTCGTCCATCAACAGATGGTAGGTGGCAAAGAACATGAAGTTGATCAGTTGAAAGATATTATCTTGACCGTCTTTGGCTAGTTCGTAGACTGTGCTGGAGCATATAGCACACAGATTCACTACAGTTAGCTGTTACACTACAGAGAGCTGTTACTATGTTGCCAACTATCCCAATGATTAACTCAAAACGAGAGCTGGAGAGTATTTAAAGGGAGATAGCGTGACCCAAGACTCGGTTCGTAATGACCGAATCTGTTCTCCTTATTGTGTTATATCGCTTAACATACTGTTAATTGGTGTATCGGTCCCTCACTATGTGCTCTGATGAAAGAGATAGTCTCTTGCAATGTGTCTCACAAGTTAACGATCATACTTGTCTCGCTCGCTTTGCTTTTCTAGCGCAGCCTACTTTCTGCTAACTGCGTGTCCTTACTCGGCAGACACTGTCGTCGATGTGACCAGATTGCGACATACTGGCTCGTTTCCAGCTTCCTCCTCCGTCTCTGACAATACTTGAATTTGCCTGTGCATTGTGGGTGAGTTTTAATAAAATTTTCTGATTTCCAGCCTTTACTATTCAGTGCCGCAACAGTTCATAGGGAGTGAAAAACAATGGTCGAGCAGCTCACCACAAGTCACACATTTCTGTAGTCAGTGCTAACCAGCGCCGGCAGAGGTGGAAAGAGTGACGCCACTGGACAGTGGATGACTGGAAACGAGTGCGGTTCTAGCCGCTCCAGTCCGGAGCCGCGCTACTGCTACGGTCGCAGGTTCGAATACTGCCTCGGGCATGGGTGTGTGTGATGTCCTTAGGTTAGTTAGGTTTAAGTAGTTCTAAGTTCTAGGGGACTAATGACCACAGCAGTTGAGTCCCATAGTGCTCAGAGCCATTTGAACCATTTTTGACTGGAAACGAGGGAGCTGGAGTGATGAATCACTCTATATGCCTTGGCGATCCCATGTAAGGGTTTGGTTTTGCCGAATTCCTGGAGAACTTTCAGCTGCCATCATGTGTAATCCCGAAACTATGGAGGTGGTGATATTATGGTATGGCGATGTTTTTCGTGGTTTGGGTGTGACACCAATATTGCACGTAAGGAATACTAAATACGGAGGAATATAAACAGATTTTACAGCCTTGTATACTGCGTAAAATAGAGGTACAGTCGGGGACGATGAGTAATGGCATCAGAATGACAGTACACCCCGTCATAAAGTCGCTTGTGGATAGTGGCATTCCCAAAATTGACTGGCCTGCGTGTAGTTCCGACCTGACCCCAACTGGGATTACTTAGCTTCAGACTCCACCACTCAATATCACTACACTTTTTGGTTACTGCTCTTGAGGAAGGATGGCCTGCTGTTGCTCTACAGACTGCCAGACATCTCATTGGATTGGGTTCCAGCAGGTTACAAACCGTCATAAAGGCGATAAAGACGAATGATGAACACGACCCAAATAAATGACCACTAATAGGATGCTCTTGATCAGATAATGTATTACAATCCGACAACACATCTTTTTGCTCAGACACTCATCGTACTACACTGAAGAGCAAAAGAAACTGGTACACCCGCCTAATATCGTGTAGGGCTACCGCGAGCACGTAGAAGTGCCGCAGCATGACGTGGCGTGAACTCGACTAATGTCTGGAGTAGTGCTGGAGGGAACTGACACAATGAATCCTTCAGGGCTGTCCATAAATTCGTAAGAGTGCGAAGCATGGAAGCTTTCTGAAAAGCACGTTGCAAGACATCTCAGATATGCTCAATAATGTTCATGCGTGGGGAGATGGTTTAAACTCAGTATAGTGTTACTGGAGCCACTCTGTAACAATTCTGGACATATATGATGTCTCATTGTCCTGCTGGACTTGCCGAAGACTGTCAGAATGCACAATGGACATAAATGGATGCAGGTGATAGTCAGGATGCTTTTGTATGTGTCACCTATCAGAGTCATATATACATCTCCCATATCACTCCAACTGCACACTCTCCACACCATTACAGGCCTCCACCAGTTTGAATGTTCCTCTGCTGACAAAATGGTTCAAATGGCTCTGAGCACTATGGGACTTAACTTCTAAGGTCATCAGTCTCCTAGAACGTAGACCTACTTAAACCCAACTAACCTAAGGACATCACACACATCCATGCCCGAGGCAGGATTCGAACCTGCGACCGTAGCAGTCGCGCGGTTCCGACTGTAGCGCCTAGAACCGCTCGGCCATTTTGGCCGGCCTCTACTGACATGCAGGGTCAATGGATTCATGAGGCTGTCTCCATACCAGTATACGTCCATCTGCTCGATACAATTTGGAACGAGACGCGTCCGACCAGGCAACAAGCTTCCAGTCATCAACAGTCCAATGTCTGTGTTGATGGGCCCAGACGAGGCGTAAAGCTTTGTGTCGTGCAGTCATCAAGGGTACACGAGTGGTCCTTCGGCTACGAAAGCCCATATCGATGATGTTTCGTTGATTGGTTTCGCACGCTGACGTTTATTGATGGACCACCATTGAAATCTGCAGCAATTTGCGGAAGTGTTGCGCTTCTGTTACGTTGAACGATTCTCTTCAGTCGACATTGTGCCCGTTGTTAGAGGATCTTTTTCCGGCCGCAGCCATGTCGGAGATTTGATGTTTTAACAGGTTCCTGATATTCACGGTACATTCATGAAATTGTCCTACGGAAAAATCTCCACTTCATCGCTACCTCGGAGATGCTGCGTCCCATCACTCGTGCACCGCCCATAACACCACCTTCAACTTGATAACTCGCCATCGTAGTGGCAGTAACCGATCTAACAAATGCGCCCGGCACTTGTTGTTTTATATAGGCGCTGCCGACCGCAGCGCTGTATTCTGCTTGCATAAGCATACTGCTGCGTCGCGGTTCTTTCCGTCCCTTTACGACGAACCTGCACCTACCTGTGAACACTGTCTCAGCAGATCATCAGTAGGAAAGCCGAGTGAAACCTACTGTACTTCGACGTGAACCAGGCTGCAATTAAAGTCACTAATCTACGTTTCGGGAGAAACACGAAACGAAAGATTGGAAATTTTGTCCTCAATTAATATATTCTGAAACTTAGGTGAACAAGTATCATTGCCAAGCCCGTGCTAGTCTTAACACAGCCACTCACAATCCCTTTCACTCACGTTAGCAAGTTTATGGTGTTGCATTTTCCGAACACGTAATAGCTACAAAAATACTGTTTGTTTTTGATTGAGAATGCTCGCCAAATATTAAGTCTGTCGGTATCAAATGCAGTCACAGTTTTTAGCCTCCGACCTGCTCAATACGCCACGCGGAATATATGTCTTTTCTCGTCACAAAATTCACTTAAAAATTCCGAAATTTCTACAGACTCATCGGAATAATTATGCCGTCACTTTCCAACACTTTTGATGTATGAAACACTGCTAGATCCGGCAACTTATCATTTTCATCGGAACTACTACTGCACACGCCCGATCTCTTTCATGGCTAGGCTTCGACCCTTCTTTAGAATACTCTAAGTCTTCTCTACCGGCAGAGAAAGGCGCACGAAGAATATTTCTTTACCATTGGACAGTTTACTCAACAGCCGATAGCAAAACAACATTCTCCCACGTCAGACCGCGCTTTTCATTCATAACCAATCGCAAAATAGTAAACATAACGACTGCACTTTGTACCGACGTAATTATCTGATATGCTGAAGTTTTGCTTATGCATAAAGTTATTTACTATTGTTATTTATACCTGAATTAACTCTCTCTTTACCATAAACTTACTTTGCAAAACTATTCTACAAAAATCCCCTTTGTCCATATCCATACTTCTTCGAAATATTCCCACATTAAATCCTACTACATAACTCGTTAAACAATTATCTTCATATTAATCTTAAACCACACTCACGCATCATTCATACTGCTAAAACACGTTTATAACATTTTACATACACAAAAAGAAATAATAACACTTTATGAAAATACTAGAACAGTTTATGAAAAACATTCTATTACTTTAGTGCGCTCTAGTGGGCACAATCGAAATTAAATCAGTCCCCTATCCAATACTGTCCTCTATCGGCTGATACATAAACTACGTGCGTATCCAGTCTCGCGTCACCATCTGTCACTATCCAGTTCTGAAACACATCTCCCACTTAACCGCCTCCAAGGCAGGATCGTTATATGGCGCTACGCCTCAATACCTATAACAGTTCCTTTGGCGCTTCATTGTAGTATGCAGAGAGTGTTTATCAAGAATTCCTTTCTGTTAAAATACGACTTTTTTCAGCCAGAATCCCGTGTCCTCGGGCTTCCGCGGCGTGTGTCTTGCAGACACCCCGTGCAACCGCGCCGCCCCCGGTGACCGCTCTCGTCGTTCCTTACTCGGCCTCCGCTGACACGCGTCCACCCGCCGACACCTCGCGACCTAACAGCGGCGCCGTAACTCAATTTCCGGGGGCGGCGTCGCCGAGTCTGTGTCCGCGGCCGCTTCATTTCGCCGCTGCTCTTCATATCTGGCGCTTACCTCGAGTCGTTGATACAATTTCCCGCGGCGTCGCCGCCGCCGCCGCCGCTGGCCGCCTCGCAGACAGACACACCGCCCCAGATTCCAATAACGCGACGCTGGACACACAGCCCCCAACCCGGCTGTCCCGCCTCCGGCAATAAAACCTTCATTCGTCTCCCGCGTCCCCAGTAATGGCCGTGATAATTGAATTGGACCGCTTTATAAATGTGCCTCACAGTAGCGTCCTTGTTTCAGACTTCTTTCTCTGTCTCGGCCGTCGCCTGTAGGAGGACCAGTATTGGACACACGACAACAAGACGCAGACCCATTAGTTGTCCGACGTCGTATGTAGAGAACAGTGAAAATAGATGTCTGGCTGGGCGAAACCGTTCCAGCCATATTACATTGAAGCGCCACAGAAGCTGGTATAGGCATGCGTATTCAAATACAGAGATATGTAAACAGGCAGAATACGGCGCTGCGGTCGGTAACGACTATATAAGACATGTGTCTGGCGCAATTGTTAGATCGGTTACTGCTGCTACAATAGCAGTTTATCAAGTTTTAAGTGGGTTTGAACGCGATGTTATAGTAGGCACACGAGCGGTGGGACACAGCATCTCCGAGGTAGCTATGAAGTGATGATTTTACCGTACGACCATGTCACGAGTGTATCGTGAATATCAGGAATCCGGTAAAGCATCAAAGCTCCGTCATCGTTGTGGCCGGAAGAAGATATTGCAAGAACGGAACCAACAATAAGTGAAGAGAGTCTTTCAACGTGATAGAAGTGCAACCCTTCCGCAAATTGCTGCAGATTTCATTGCTTGGCCATCAACAACTGTCAGCGTGCGAACCATTAAACGGAACATTGTCAGTATGGGCTTTCGGAGCTGAACGCAAACCCGTGTACCGTTGATGACTGCACGACACAAAGCCTTACGCCGCACCTGGTCCCGTCAGCACCGACATTTGGCTGTAGGTGACTCGAATCATATTGCCTCGTTGAATGAGTCTCGTTTCAAATTGTATCGAGCGGATGGACGTGTACGGGTATGGAGACAACCTCATGAATCCACGGACCCTGTATGTGAGCAGGAGACTGTTCAAGCTGTTGGAGGCTCTGTAATGGTGTGAGACGTGTGCAGTTGGAGTGATATGGGACCCTGGATACGTCTAGATACGTCTCTGACAGGTGACACGTACGTAAGCATCCTGTCTGATCACGTGCATCCATTCATGTCCGTGGTGCATTCCGACGGACTTGGACAATTCCAGGAGGACAATGCGACATCCCACACGTCCAAAGATGCTACAGAGTGGCTCCAGGAACACTCTTCTGAGTTTAAACACTTCCGCTGGCCACCAAACGCCCCAGACATGAACATTGTTTAGCATATCGGGGATGCCTTGCAACGCGCTGTTCAGAAGAGATCTGCACCCCTCGTACTCTTAAGGATTTATGGACAGCGCTGGAGGATTCATGGAGTCAGTTCCTTCCAGCACAACTTCAGACATTCGTCGAGTCCATGCCACGTCGTGCTGCGGCACTTCCGCATGCTCGTGGGGGCCCTACACAGTTTTAGGCAGGTATACTAGTTTCTTTGGCTCTTCAATGTTATTCTACCACTGATCCTTACGCTTTGGTCTGTTGGCTCAAATGGCTCTCAGCACTATGGGACTCAACCGCTTAGGTCACCAGTCCCCTAGAACTCTTAAACCTAACTAACCTAAGGACATCACACACATCCATGCCCGAGGCAGGATTCGAACCTGCGACCGTAGCGGTCGCGTGGTTCCAGACTGTAGCGCCTAGGTCTCTTGTTCAGAAGGTCAATTTCTTGGTAACTGAAGTTAATTTCAGTGGTACTGATGACTGAGATACAGAAAATCTGCACTTGTTATTCTAGCAAGGGGCTACAAAAAGTTGTCCTCAGTGATTTTAGTCATACAGACACGATGTGTAGGGCACAGCTAGAACTTCAATATATGTAAAAAGGAAACCGTTTTCGGAAAAAGAAAACTACTTAGAAAACATCTGGCGCTGTTGTGTGCTTTGTATGGTCGCTATTGTCCAAGACGTCCGTAGCTGAGCGAGTAAGTGCTTAGTTTCATAAACTAATTCTCGCTGCCGGTGCTGTGTTTGTTTTTCATTCACACTTCTCAAGGTGGAGACGGCCAGGCAGCGTGCTGTATTAAAGCAGTTCTTCCAAACTGCACTGTGCTGGACCACTCTTGTGACATTTATATTCACACACAGTTGAAGAACTTTATAAACCAACCACAAAATTGCGCCTTCAGCACCGAACAGACCAGACAGATAACCGCTAGAGAAGACAGAATAAAAACTCAATCAATCGTCCACTATCATTGTGTGCACCAGTATTACGTGATGTGCATGGATACGCGTGGTACGCGACGAAACTGTTCGATGACCGAGAACCTTTCATGGATATAAGTTGCTTTGCAACAGACAAGTTGAAAAAGAAACACCAACTTGCAAAAACTCGACGTTCATTACATGTGCTGAATGTTGTAATTTGATTCGTGATATGCTCCATTTTTACGGCATTCACTGAACTTGCCACGAACGTAAATAGCTATACTTATTTGATTGAAAGTTCTTGTGTATTCTTGTTTCATTTCCAATATTGTTACGAAACTTTATTTCTCCTTTTTTCTGGATAAAGATTATGAAAATAATAAATGGTTCATTAGATATCGATGATTTGCACAGTCATAATATAACAATTGTTAGAATTAAGGTGGATATTAAATTAAAAGTCCTAGCAGGGAGATGCGATCAGAGGTCTCGCGGCTATGAATCCAAGCGCTTACTCGCCCGGCCGCGGTCTCCTTTAATGCTAGCGACCATGCCAAGAGAGTTCCAACTCGAGTTTCTCGAAAGCGGCCGAGAGTTGTTTCTTTCTGATTACTATGTTGAAGTCCTATTCGCTCCCGACACACACTGTCAATATCAATATAATCGTTAAGGGGAAGTTTGTACGGTCCTGTTGTAAAAGACTGAGAAGTAATATTCGAGGAGATGTCCTGTAACTAACACAGAAGAACCAACACGTTAGGACCACTGCCCACCACCAGAATGAATGCTGCCTTTGAGCGCTGCTGCCACGTGACGCGATAATGAAGGTACACGAGCTGAGCAGAGACACATGGGGCATCATTCTAGCGACGATACGGGCCACAAACATTGAATACCACTGACAAAAGCAACTTTGACATGATCAGGTTGCTATGGCCCGGCGCCTGAGAACGAATACCTTGGAAATGGCATAGCTTCTCGGATTTTTGTGTGCTACTGTTGTGAGCATCTGTGGAAAGCGGTTGATGGACGGTGAAACTAGTAGTAGGAGGCAAGGTGTTGGATATCCATGCCTCATCAGGAAAACTAGAAATCCGTCTTGTTACTCCAGGTCGATGGCGGTTACCGGATACGCCGTCATGCAGGAGCGGGCAGTACCATGTCGTGGGAAACATTCAGTTGAGCTTTCTAGGAAGTTGTATAAGTAATCGACGGGACCACGACAGTTGTAGACGGTGTTACCATCACTGAAGTCCACCTGCATCCCTTCGCGATTGATGTCTATCACGAACGCGATGGGATCATCCAGCAGTGCACCTGTGCATGTCACAAGGTGAGAATCGTGCTCCAGAGGTTTGAGGAGCATGACGGTGAACTGACTTTGATGTCTTGGCTACCAGATTCGTCTGATCACGTGGTTGCTGAGGAACTGTGGGCTAACTGAATACAGCATAGTCTGTATCGTCATCCCCACTCAGCTGAAGATGATAACAAATCACGTTGCCGAAAATACGTGCAGAACCAACCATCCAAACTGGCAGGACAGGCAAGGCACATTTATCAAGAATTAATGAGTTATGTAGCTTGCTGAGTTCTTTGGCTGTGGATTACGTTACTTTAAGAAATACAGCAACCAGCTACTTTTTTATACATTTTTATTAACACCGATGTGGGCTTCGGGCTTTCGCCGATCTTCTATTGGTGTAATACAAATTTAAATCTTCAGTTAGCATATCCATTGAAACATTGACTGCAATTCGGACGCTGCACCTGCCCTGCCCAAAATAAAAATTTTTGCTTACCTTCTGCACTTCGCGAGTTTTATGTTTTCAAAATCCTGCTCGTTATATGTACTTAGTTTGTATTTTGCGTGATTTTCCTCTATTTTTCGAGTTGATAAGACTGACACGAACGGGTTTCCTTTTTGTGATGCACAAACACGACACAATATCCATCATATTACCGACTGGCGTATTTGAATACATCGAAGAAATATGTCGACAGTGAGAGTTACAGGTTCTGCACGTGCTGTTGGGTGTCTGCGTTACATATGTTTAATTTAAGCTTCTGAATGACTGAAATTGAAACTGCTTAGTATGAAATATGGTGAGTGACTTAAGGCAACCTCTGTCTTGATCTGCTTTTGCCCTCTATAACTTCTTCTTGTGTCGTAGCAGTTATTTCCTCATGATCTATCGTCCTCTCCCACCGTCTAATGTTTCCAACCTATTCGCTTCCTCGCCGATTATGCAGAGGATTTCGTCATTCCTTATCTGGCTATCGTCAGTCAAGAACACTACATTGTCAGTCTCATAAACATTTTTCGATAGATGGCGGCAGCGCTCATGTTGGCTAACCTGATTACTCTACTGAACACAGACAGCGTGCGCGCCGACAATTGCCTGTTTCTCCCGCGCAACTGCGGCTGTCAGTTGAGAATACTGCAATGTCGGCCTCGTAGTAACTGCAGACACTGCCGTTGTGCACGATACATTTTTCGTTTGCGTAGCCGATATTTGATAACGTGTATAGTTTGATACACGCATTGATATCTGCTTAGTTTGATCTTATAATGGCGTATTCAATAAAAAAGAAAAAATAGCTTACTACTTTCATTTGGAATGGAAAACTGATTACTTTCTCACCCAGCATACATGTTTGTGTTAGTGTGCTATTCAAGTGTGTCAGTGTGGAAGAAATGGAATGTCAGTGCAAAAGTGTTTACTCATGACTGAAAAGGTTTTCCCACTGCATTCTGCTCCACGGAGAGAAGAGATAAGACATCTGAACTGAAAACATAATGCTCAGTAATCAATTTTTTTAGAGCCATCGGAGAAGAATAAAGCAGCAAATGAAGTCATTCCGAATTTTCAGAATTATTGCACAGAATAAGAAATTATACGAAGACGATGAGTTAATCGAATCTGCATTTTTAGAAGCTTCAGATTCATTATTTTATAGTTTGAAAAATAAGTTTTAATTCAGGTTCGTTTCATATTTACCAGAAATGTAAGTTTACAGACAATAAATAAATGTAAGATCTTTTTGAAGAAAGTTGCTTCTTTGTGTCCTTGGACGTTCGGTAGATCACTTTTGTATTCAAAAACGGCACGGTAGCTTTGAAGCTTAAGAGTTTGGCGACCACTGATGTACTCTTTAAACAATAGGGGAAAACGAATTCATTGCTGCCTTGAGCTTTTTTTAATCCCAGCAATTTTCTTTTGTCCTTCCGCCATACAACAGAAAATTTATATGTCACAAATGCGGAACGTTACCTAGCAACCAAAATTATCCTAAACTATTTCAGAGATTATGGGACGCAATGTCCCATAATGATGTCTCTCCCACGGCTCGTGTGCAGTCAGAAATCTGGTTTACAAACCTGAAAGATTCTTAACTTATTACTATAATAATGATGATAATTTTGTGTGACTCAATGGGCGGATGCAAGTCATTTGATTTTGCGACAGGTTGACGGCTTTTGCATGTTCCTAATCTACCCAGTCAACAAATCGGACAAAGGACATGAAATTTAACGTGGAATCCGAACCACGTATAGTGTCTGGCGACTCCTTACGTCGTTGCGAGGCGCAGACTGAAAATTTCTTGATCCTGCGCCCTGTGGGTTTCCATACATGCGCTTTACCGCTAGACGACAAGTTCTGACGAGTTTATTGCTTTTTAAGTAATCATTGTACTTTTTTCTCTTATAGCACTTTGTTTCGAACAAAGTTTCATTTCATTGTTAATAGTACGCATTTGAATGCGCACATTAGAATTTAGAATTTCTGCTGAAGATTCTTAGTTGTAGCCAAGAGGACAGATCAGTCGTCACGCAGAAAATGAGAATAATAACAAAGAAGGAAGAGTCGACATGATTCCTATCTTCACCCAATAATGGCATTGTGAAATCAGGAACGATATCTAATATTGTATGGCATATAGCACCACATAATGTGTGTGTGTGTGTGTGTGTCTGTGTGTGTGTGTGTGTGTGTGTGTGTGTGTGTGTGTGTGCGTGTGTGTGTGGAGGGGGAGGGGTGCTTTGAGTATAAATATCATCTCCCACTTTGTTCCTACGTTCGCGAGTAAAGCGGTAGGATGACTTTCTGTAATCTCCCGCCTTTGCTCGCAACCTTTTAATTTTACCTATACTATTCTTGAAAAGCAATCTTTCGAAACTTTTGGTGGTAAAATTTCCCGTGACACACAACGCCTCTATTATAGCAACTTCGGCTCTAGTTTGTCATCTTCGTGAGGTTCTCGTGTGTACTAAAGGAACCCGTAACACTACGTGTGCTCTTCATTGGATCTTCTACATCTCCTATACTAATGCTACCTGCTGAGGTCTGCATAATGGCGGGGACCACTGATGAATTGGTGGAACGGGGCCCACATGACTGATAAGCGACGAACGAAGACTTATCCATTGTGAAACCGTCGCGAAAGCGGTATGATAAAAAATATTTATTGTACACCAGAAAAAAGTCAATTGAGAGGCAGCTGCAAAATATACGGCTATGTTACGATTATTTGAAAATAGGTCTCGGTCCAAAACGAGTCATCGAGTGAATCAGAAAATTTACAACGTTCGATTGGTTTCACGTTGTTCTGACTAACAGAAGTTGCTGACCCACAGCTACTCCAGCATGCTGGAAGTTTGTAATATTTCATACATGGTGCTTCAGATGAGACGTCTCCCAGAGCGACCAAAGAAACCACAGTTACGACCGGATTATTGTAGTTCCTTATGATCATAACAGGATGTATCTTCTGTATACTAAGGAGAGATAGCACGTCATCTTCTCCAAATGAAACGCAAAGGACCATCTGAAACTACAGTCTTTGTATATATGAGTTGCAATCATTGCTGAAAGACGATGTACATCAGACGTTCTTTCACCATAATTTCGCTTCTGGTTTTGACAGCAGGACGTCAACAATCGAATGTTATTTCGTAGTGATATGACGCCTTATTCAACTCTATATTATAACATGCGCGTTTCTTCCGACAGCAAGAAACATGTCGGAGGCGAGTTCAGTTGGCTTCATTGTCATCGCGGTGTTGCCTGTCTATGGTATTCTGTCTCTTTGCTTGAGACAAGTTGTACTGCGTAACCTATCGCCAGCACACCGGTCAGCAAAGAGGATCCAAGAAGGTCGATAGTAGGTGCTGAATCAAGCGCGCCTATAAGGAGAGAGGCCAAAGACAGACCTGCAAGCAATGTGCCACCCACCCCGTATTTAGATCGCCGCCGTGGACCGGGGGACCCTGTCACAGTCAGTCAGCGCAGTCAGTCAGTCGCACACAGAGTCAGAGTCGCAGTCTCAGTGTTAAGTCACTATTCTAGTTGGCATCTCCAGTGTAGTGTTTAATGCGCGACTTGTACTTCACCTGCAATGAGGCTAACGTAGACTATTACTGAAGAACTTGTATTGCAAGACATGGACTAGGTTAAATGTAAGTATTGGTTCAAATGGCTCTGAGCACTATGGGACTTAACTTCTAAGGTCATCAGTCCCCTAACTTCGAACTACTTAAACGTAACTAACCTAAGGACATCACACACATCCATGCCCGAGGCAGGACTCGAACCTGCCACCGTAGCGGTCGCGCGGTTCCAGACTGTAGCGTCTAGAACCACTCGGCCACCCCGGCCGGCAAAGATAAGTAGCTTTCTTGTTCTGGAAAATAAAGATCCCTCTTAATACATGTGTGCAGTTGTGTTGTAGAACCAGGATACCACCAAACAACATCCTCTCTCTTGCTTCCCCTGGTACAAGACTCAACAGTGGCAACGACGACACAGAACTAGTAAAGGTAGCCATTTGTGCCACAACTGTCGCTTGCATTTGGGATGATGCGATTCGTACTAGCGCACTTCGCGAGTCAAAACTTTACTTAATATCCTACAAAAAATTGCGACAGAACAAGGTCAGTTTGTGGTATGAATAAGCGTGTATTAATTTGCAGTGTAGTACAGCCGTTTTAGAAACACACTGTATTGGTAGTTACGTTCGAGGAAGACGTGTGAATACCGGTGAAGTTGGTCTCGATATGTTGGGTACATTACTGAGAGATCTTGGCCGCTCGCTACGACCTGCAGCTCAGGCGACCACCTCGGCGAGTGGAGACGCGGCGTTCTCCGCCTTGCGGCGCTGCAGCCCGGCACTCTGCGCGGTCAGGCGGGCTGTTTAATTAATCAGGCGCTGCTAAGTGCTGCTCCGGCGGCGCCCGGAGACACGTGCCTAATCGTTGCGCCCTAGACACGGGTCTCATTTTAATCTCCGCCTTCCACCGTTCTCCCTCCTCCCCGTTTATAAAGAAGTCTGGGCGGCGGGGAGGTTGCCAATCGCGGCCGCCGGCGGCGCTGATAACGGTGTTTGCCTTCGTTAACCGAGACTCGGTCCGGCAGACACCTGTGCTGTTTGCGCCCGCCGGAAAATTTGAAAACCAAATATTTGCCGCGCGTACCTGCTCTTTCCTCGGCGCTGACTTGGGCGCCCTCGCCTTTCTTCGCCCGCAGTCAAAGAAGCGCCATCCGGCGGGCACTTTCTTTGCGCTCCGTTCCGTTCGACGACGCCGACGCCTACGCGGGGGCGCCTGTTTATACGCGCCTCTTCTGTATTCCGCGCGAGCCGTGCCGAAGAAAACAGCGGCGCGACGCAAGGAGTGAACGGCACCTGCCTTTTTTCACCCTCCGTTCTCCTCATCCTCCCCTACCACTGCCGGCCCATCATCAATAATTCAATGGGGGGCGGTTTTTCAGCACGCGGCCTGACGAGCATATGCGTAGGTTGTTGATGCCTTCCACTCCGGACGTCATCAGGGGACAGGATGCCCTATGTAGACAGTCGGCGTAATCGCCTTAGGGGGGAGTGTGTGAGTAAAACGGACCAACATGGGAGTGTTATTGCTAGGGGGTGTTGAGATGCGTTCGGCCCTCCGCTGCGATCCTCGACAGCACTAAACCAGTAACTTCAAATAGCTCTGAGCACTATGGGACTTAACATCTTAGGTCATCAGTCCCCTAGAATTTAGAACTACTTAAACCTAACCAACTTAAGGACATCACACACATCCATGCCCGAGGCAGGATTCGAACCTGCAACCGCAGCGGACTCGCGGTTCCAGACTAGCGCCTAGAACCGCACGGCCACTCAAGCCGGCTAAACCAGTAACTCTCTCGCCCTCTGCCCATCGATTCTTTAGAGACTCTAACTCCCATATGTAACACAGCTTCATACTTCTGATTACTTTACGCGAGAGATAATGTGTTAAGTATTTCCTATTAACCATGTAAAGGCCTCAGGCTATCTTCTTTTTTTCGAGTCTCGGATTATTTACCCATACACTAAATGTACGTGTGTGAAATCTTATGCGACTTAACTGCTAAGGTGATCAGTCCCTAAGCTTACACACTACTTAAACTAAATTATCCTAAGGACGAACACACACACACCCATGCCCTAGGGAGGACTCGAACCTCCGCCGGGACCAGCAGCACAGTCCACGACTGCAGCGCCTTTGACCGCTCGGCTAATCCCTCGCGGCTTACCCACACACTAATGAAAAAATCAAAACTAGAACAGGTAATCGAAAAACTCGTAACATTATACACTGAAACGCCAAAGCAACTGGTATAGGCACGCATTTTCAAGTTCAGAGATATGTAAACAGGGAGGATACGGCGCTGCGGTCGGCAACGACTATATAAGACAAGTGTCTGGCACAGTTGTTAGATCGGTTACTGCTGCTACAAGGGCAGGTTATCAAGATTTAAATGAGATTGAACGTGATGTTACAGTCGGCGTACGAGCGATGGGACACAGCATCTCCGTGGTAGAGATGAAGTGGGGATTTTCCTGCGTGACCATTTCACGAGTGTACTGTGAATATCGGGAATCCGGTAAAACATCAGACCTTCGACATCGCTGCCTACGGAAAAAGATTCTGCAAGAACGGGATCAAACGACGACTGAAGAGAATCGTTCAACGTGACGGAAGTGCAACCCTCCCGCAAACTGCTGGTGATTTCAGTGCTGGACCATCAACAAGTGTCAGAGTGCCAACCATTCAACGAAACATCATCGATATGGGCTTTTGTAGCCGAAGGTCCCCTCCTGTACCCTTGATGACTGCACTACACAAAGTTTTCGCTTCGCCTCGGCCCGTCAACACCGATGTATGTTGGACTGTTGATGACTGGAAACATGTTGCCTGGTCGGACGAGTCTAGTTTCAAATGTTATCGAGAGGATCGACGTGTACGGGTATGGAGCCAACCTCATGAATCGATGGACTCTGCATGTCAGCAGGGGACTGTTCAAGCTGGTGGAGGCTCAGTAATGGTGTGGGACGAGTACAGTTGGAGTGATACGGGACCCGTCATACGTCTAGATACGACTCTGACAGGTGGCACGTTCTTAAGCATCCCGTCTGATCACCTGCATCTGTTCATGTCCACTGTGCATTCCGACGGATATGAGCAATTCCAGCAGGACAATGCGACACCTGATACATCAATAATTTTGAAGTGAACACATGGTGAGTCGGGTGATCGCTCTATTTTTAAATTAATTGAAAAGCCACGATCGCTTCAATATCGTTTACTAGATGACCGGTTTTAGCACTCTGATGGTGCCATCATCGGATCTGAAACGTAGATTAACATTTATAAAAGCATATGGACATCATGGCACATGAGGCAGATATATGGTTGTGACAATATTTTATCAGATGGTCTGCCTCATGTGCCATGATGTCCATATGGTTTTATAAATATTAATTCACGTTTCAGATCCGATGATGGCACCTTCAGAGTGCTGAAACCGGTCATCTAATAAACGATATTGAAGCGATCGTGGCTTTTCAATTGCTTTAAACATCTACAGTGTGGCTCCAGGAACACTCTTCTGAGTTTAAACACTTCCACCGGCCACTAAACGCTCCAGACATGAACATTACTGAGCATATCTGGGATGCTTTGCACGTGCTGTTCAGAAGAGATGTCCACCCCCTCGTACTCCTACGGATTTATGAATAGCCCTGCAGGATTCATGGTGTCAGTTCAGACATTAGTCGAGTCCGTGCCAGGTCATGTTGCAGCACTTATGCGTGTTCGAGGCGCCCGTACACGCTATTAGGCAGGTGTAACAGTGTCTTTGGCTCTTCAGTGTATGTTCATGTGCGCTTAGTTTTAACAACAAAAGCAAGTGTTTCAAGAATCTCAGTGTGTATGACGTCATACTCGTTTCACCTGAACTATGAGTCGCACAGTGATAAGGTGGGGGAGGCTCTGGTCGGAAATAGCAGGGTGCACAAGCGGTTGGACAGAAGGGCCACGGTGCCTTGGGCGCCAACAACGGGGTCGGAAACTGACGACATCGAGGGCTCTGCTGCCATGCGTCAGAGTTGTAGGAGGGAAATTACGTGCCCTCGGGGCAGATGTGAATATTTCTGAACTCGAAAGTTAGTGAATCTTTGTGACCAAATAAGTTACTTTCCCAATCTATGAAGTCTGCAAATATTCAAACATGCGGACTGGAATTGTGCGCAGCCGTATATCAGATATATCAGGTTGACGTTTCGGTGGGTAGTTAGGAGTCGTGTTAATAACTGATTTTCTTGGCGAAGAGTAATTAAAGGCACTAAAGTATATTTGTTGGTCTGAAATCTAGAAATGTGTTCCTTTGTGCGATTTGACTTTGAGCTGCTATCCTGTTTCGTATTTTTGGAAGTTATCGACATACGTTGCTAGGAACCAGCTGGAGCCAGTTAGCGGTTTCCCTTTTCTAGGCCATTGGCCAGATCACGGAATTTTGTTGAATGTAGTTAGATAGATGTGGGCATTAATAATTGGTTTTGGAGCATCCTGTTTCGCATGTCAAAGCGAGACTGGTGAGCCTTGTTAAGATAATATTCTGATTTTGAGCACTGCTGAGAATTAATCCAGGTCCTTCGACAAAAACCTCTCGATCCGTCGCGTGATTTGTTGCGAGAGTTAAACCTTTTGATACGAATGAATCTGCTTCAGTCCTGGCCACGGAAACGCGCAAGACTTCGCGCGATGAAACGGAAGCTCTGACTACGAGACGAAGGAATCATTCAGTATTTCTGTGGCTATATGTGTGTCGGCATTACAGTCGTTTTTAATAGCCAATTCCGCGGGCTATTAATCAGTAGTTGCTCAGTAATATTTCGAGCGTTACCACACCTGGGAGTCTCCTGCCAGTTAAAGGGAGTGGAAGCTACGTGGAAACGAAGAAATCAGCAGGAGACAGGACCTGCCTTCGGGCGGAACACAATAAGTAAATTACTTCAATTAATGTTAGAACGCATGCTTGTTGCTGCCCTCTGCCGAACATGGAAATCATGAGCATATACGAGATAAGTCTTTCGCATCATGAATCTGGCATTTGTACTTCGTTCGTCGGCGCTGTTCGACACTTCAATACATTTACTAGATGACATCAGTTCAGAAGGTGGTGAAAGACCAAATAAGAACGCCGACTTTGTAATCGGTTGGTTTTGTAAGCGTGAGAGCGTCATGAAAATGCTAATTCAGCTCTAGTGGCAGGTGTTATACTAGAAGTGGTTTCTGTCGAAAATCTTGAGACCATCATTTCGAAAACAGTCAAGCTACGTAGAAATGTACTGCGTTGTGAAACTATACTGGCGGAAAAAATCGCAAAGCCAAAAAATGTTTAATGTAGGGTAATGAAATTTCGGGAATACACTTGCCTAGGTAACATATTCAAGCGATTAACTTTGCAACATGTCTGTTGCACTTGGTCGGTCAGTACGTGGACGGTTAATGCTGTTTGTGGATGACGCTGCAACTGTCGCCTGATGATTTCCCATATGTGTTCGACTGGAGATAGGTCTGGTAATCGACCAGGCCAAGGCTGTATGTCGACACTATGAAGAGTACGTTGGGTTACAACAGTGGTGTGTGGGCGAGCGTTGTCCTGTTCGAAGATACCCCCTGGAATGCTGTTCATGAATAGCAGCACAACAGGTCGAATCACAAGACTGACGTACAAATTTTGCAGCCAGGGTGCCTGGGATAACCACGAGAGTGCTCCTGCTGTCATACGAAATCACACCCCAGACGATAAATCCAGGTGTGGCCGGCATGTTAAGCATGCAGACAGGTTAGTTGCACGCCCTCAACTGACCTCCTAACCAACACACGGCCATCACTGGCACCGAGGCAGAACCAGTTTTCATCAGAAAACACAACAGAACTTCTAGTATGATAAAAAAATTAGGTTAAATATATTTCAATTTTTTCTCAATTTTAATCTTATATATACAGGGTGTTTCAAAAATGACCGGTATATTTGAAACGGCAATAAAAACTAAACGAGCAGCGATAGAAATACACCGTTTGTTGCAATATACTTGGGACAACAGTACATTTTCAGGCGGACAAACTTTCGAAATTACAGTAGTTACAATTTTCAACAACAGATGGCGCTGCAAGTGATGTGCAAGATATAGAAGACAACGCAGTCTGTGGGTGCGCCATTCTGTACGGCGTCTTTCTGCTGTAAGCGTGTGCTGTTCACAACGTGCAAGTGTGCTGTAGACAACATGGTTTATTCCTTAGAACAGAGGATTTTTCTGGTGTTGGAATTCCACCGCCTAGAACACAGTGTTGTTGCAACAAGACGAAGTTTTCAACGGAGGTTTAATGTAACCAAAGGACCGAAAAGCGATACAATAAAGGATCTGTTTGAAAAATTTCAACAGACTGGGAACGTGACGGATGAACGTGCTGGAAAGGTAGGGCGACCGCGTACGGCAACCACAGAGGGCAACGCGCAGGTAGTGCAGCAGGTGATCCAACAGCGGCCTCGGGTTTCCATTCGCCATGTTGAAGCTGAGGTCCAAATGACGCCAGCGTCCACGTATCGTCTCATGCGCCAGAGTTTACACCTCTATCCATACAAAATTCAAACGCGGCAACCCCTCAGCGCCGCTACCATTGCTGCACGAGAGACATTCGCTAACGATATAGTGCACAGGATTGATGACGGCGATATGCATGTGGGCAGCATTTGGTTTACTGACGACGCTTATTTTTACATACCTGGACGGCTTCGTCAATAAACAGAACGGGCGCATATGGGGAACCGAAAAGCCCCATGTTGCAGTCCCATCGTCCCTGCATCCTTAAAAAGTACTGGTCTGGGCCGCCATTTCTTCCAAAGGAATCATTGGCCCATTTTTCAGATCCGAAACGATTACTGCATCACGCTATCTGGACATTCTTCGTGAATTTGTGGCGGTACAAACTGACTTAGACGACACTGCGAACACCTCGTGGTTTATGCAAGATGGTGCCCGGCCACATCGCACGGCCGACGTCTTTAATTTCCTGAATGAATATTTCGATGATCGTGTGATTGCTTTGGGCTATCCGAAACATACAGGAGGCGGCGTGGATTGGCCTTCCTATTCGCCAGACATGAACCCCTGTGACTTCTTTCTGTGGGGACACTTGAAAGACCAGGTGTACCGCCAGAATCC
Organism: Schistocerca piceifrons; assembly: GCF_021461385.2. NCBI lineage: Eukaryota > Metazoa > Arthropoda > Insecta > Orthoptera > Acrididae > Schistocerca > Schistocerca piceifrons. Next base: position 90,096,966 of record NC_060142.1, read on the forward strand.
AGAAACAATTGAACAGCTGAAGCAGTACATCTCATCTGCATGTGAAGCCATTCCGCCAGACACGTTGTCAAAGGTTTCGGGTAATTTCATTCAGAGACTACGCCATATTATTGCTACGCATGGTGGATATGTGGAAAATATCGTGCTATAGAGTTTCCCAGACCGCAGCGCCATCTGTTGTTGAAAATTGTAACTACTGTAATTTCGAAAGTTTGTCTGCCTGAAAATGTACTGTTGTCCCAAGCATATTGCAACAAACGGTGTATTTCTATCGCTGCTCGTTTAGTTTTTATTGCCGTTTCAAATATACCGGTCATTTTTGAAACACCCTGTATATGTTGTGTTTCATATTAGAATGTCGTGTTCCCAGTTTGGCACAGCTTTACCACAGGAAACACGAAAGCGGTCGAAGACGTCCGTCTCCTGGTCGGCTCCTGATCGTTGTCAGAAGGAGGCTAGTTTTTGATTACGCAAAGGCTTCTATTATTTGGAAAAGAACAACCCGGATTTCTTTACGTTATCGGTATGAAATTTATAATCACCTAAGGACCTTTAACAATGAACAATAAAGAAATTGCATTTGCAAATGAAATCATTAATAAATGGGGCAACTATGAGTTGTATAGAAGACAATGAGCGGCCTTCTGTCTACGACCAGGATGCCGCAGTATTCTCTGCTGTAGTAAAGGCTGTTTGATATTTACAAAAACAATATGACATGGAGGTAAAAAAAAATATAAAGAAAAAGAATAGAATAAGAAATCTGGTAAACACTAAATATATTCAAACAATTCTCACAAGCAATTAGAGCTTATTTATAGACAGTATAACTTACGTAAGTACATTTCTAACTGTATGGTGCCATCAGATTTCAGCCTGTCCTGTACTAGTTTCTTGGTTCACGTTTTTATCACAAATCACAGTCGTTACTTTTCTCCTTCCTTCGAGACAATTCTTGCACCGTTCAACACCTTCATAACAGTAATTGCCGATTTACAGTATCGAACATAAATTACTTGAATTTTGTAAGTTAATAAATGTTGTCTGCACGCTGGCAAGACTGCTCACTTTTATGGCTCAAAAACGACCTTTACGCTTTCACATTACAAGCAGAAGTACATTAAAATCTGAAGATCTACAAAAGTTTTTTGGTGTCATCTTTTATTTAGATCGAAGCGGAACGTCAGTTCAGCTTCTGTTAAAATGTTTCTTTGACTGCGCAATCGATGTATTAGCGTCCGCGCTAGATGCGCATCTTTACAGTTACGTAAATTATATAAAACAAATGTCTTTCAAAGAATAGGTCTCACCTCATAAGTTGATCATTTAATATACAGATAGGTGAATGCCTTTCCAAGGGTACTCACAGCTTTCATACTACGGAAATCCCAATAATATTACAACCTCCATCCTGCCCTCCAATGATCTCTCGCTTGACACCACTGAAGTCGCAAATGGCGGTGGTTTGAGGTCAGTGGAATGTACAGCGTGGACAAAACGAGCGAGACCCCTCGCCTTTTCGTTATGCTGATCCGCACAGCTTTAAAGTCTGCTACACAGCATAACAGGCAAGGCAACGAAGTGCTACCAGCATACTATGCACAAGCGTGAAATTGAAAAACTATCCGAAATTTATCAGACTGTTTCCAATCATGAGTAAGACTATATTAATGTTGATTGGTGTGTTAACCACCACACCTAAATATAAGATATAAATGAAAGAAGAAACGCTAATTAGTATGAACTGTAATAATAAAAATGAATTACAGCTTATTGAGATAACATAACTGTTATAGTAAGACGGGGTACCCCAGATCGTTACGAATTAGCAAAGTATTATGCGCATTCGGCCGTGAAATGGTCCGTGTCAACGTTCAGACCAGTCATACTGGATTATCATTGCTGACCTACCATGAAAGTGTGCAAATTTAGCAATGCGTGAAGATTCATATCGAAATTCAGTTAAAAATCAGTCAGTGCCACACTTAAGTCTAATCAATTATTGTCAAAAGCGGAAAAAGTAGGCAGTAACAAGTATGAAGTTCTACAAGAGTTCCATATCGACATTCACAGGGCGCCGGTACAGAATAATTGGGGACGCGAGAATTTCTTAAAATTCCTTTACTGATAGTCTGTCTGCCTGTATCGAGATTAGAACCGAAAACAAACCACTCCTCCCTTGCAGTAGCAAACACCTATTACTACGCTAGCAGACAACCCAGGCAAACAGCCCTCTATTATTACCACAAACATGAATAAGCCGGCAATTTCGCAATGAAAATGGCAAAATGATCTGCAGTTTCTCTTGCATAGAGCTTTCTGGACTCAAAAACAATGAAGTCTACCTTTATGTCACCGCTTATGTGACAATCATTCGGGATGTTTATCGAAATAACAAAAAACTGTTATTAGCGAGTAAATTTAGTAGGATAATTCGGCACCACCCGAGGAAATAAACGGCGACGTAGCTGCCAAACCTATTCTACAATGTTTCGAATTCTCCATTAGACGTGCCACAGCCAGAAAATGTTCATTAGCCGAAATGTTCCTTAAGGTAGCTAGCAATAGGAATGGTCGCACATCTAAAACGCGGTGGCATTAATTGTGGGATCTGAATTACCACGTGTATAGGCAAATAAATTTTATTTGCATTCCTGTAAACGTGATTTGGATCGAAGGCGCAGCTACGATTAATATACTGATGTATCGATTGCAACTGGAACATTTCGAATAAAGAGTAGGGGAAATTATTATGCGGCCCTCATCTTGAGTAACTGTGGTAGCTATTTTCGTTGTTAGGATTTCGTCACGTAAATCGGTAAAAATGGAACCCTACTAGCCTCACTTTCTTGACCGTCTATCTGTGTATCCAATCCTTAAAACCCGTTTACCTCGAGTACGGGTGGACATAATAAGCGGAAATGTATCGCACTTCCTGCGGTATACGGTCCCTTGGTGGTGTAAGAAAGTGAGCTATGTCAACGCAATCTAAAGATACGGCCGTTTATGTAAAGAAAATTTACGCGAAAGGTCAAAAACTGGTTCTAAGAACTCTGCCACCAAACTGCTTAGGTTATCAGTCCCCTAGATCTAGAACTACTTCAACCTACCTAACCTAACACACATCCATGCCCGAGGAAGGATTCGAACTGACGGCACAAGGAGTCGCGCGGTCCGCGATATGACACAGTTGAAGGCACGGCTAACCCGTGCCAGCAAACTGTTAATATCATCTGGTGTCGCTAAAAAGTTATTCTCTTCTCGTGAATGATTTTCTGCGCACTTGATTTAAGAAAGAATAACTAAAATATATTTGACGTTAGGGAACAGGAAGGACGCCTAATTCATTTCCCCTTGTCTTTATTCATGATGTTAGATTCGCAATCTGAGCATACGTACTATCCATAACCACACTTAAGATCCAAGTCATAGTCACAGATATGCCAATACAACACTTTGGCTTATACTTGAGGTATTTCGTTTCCCATGAAGTGGTGGCAGACGATGCTGTGGCGTCTTCGAAGCGCAAGTTTCTCCAGTACTAGCTATCTCAGACATCAGCTGAGCGAACTTGCATAGTATGTTGGTAGCACTTAGTCGCCTTGCCTGTTATGCTGTGTAGCAGACATTAAAGGTGTGCGGATCAGCATAACGAAAAGGCGGGGGGTCGCGCTCGTTTTGTCCACGACTGTACCTGATAGGGCGTCTGGCTCGGAGTAACTGTTTGTTGTGTCACATGCTGCTGAAATTGCTGCTGCAGATGCAGGAAGATGCGCCAGAGCCATACGCTAAACGCCATGGTCTTGCCTCAAGGTACTGCCACGTGGCCATCTGGAGCCCTGTTTTCTCGCTGCCGTACATTCTCCTGACCACCGCTGCCAGTATTCATGTGCAGTGGCTACAGTCCTGCCAATTCTTTCTGCAGTATCGCAGAAGGAACATGTAGCTTCTCGTACCTCTCTGACACGACCTCGTTCAAACTCTATGAGGTGATGATAATGGCGCCTTTGTCGCGTTAAAGGCATTCTTGGCTAACAGTAAGTCACCACGTCTCTAAAGTAACTAATGCTCACGACTGAACCGTGATTTATTTTCAAAGAATATTCTTAAGAATTTATTTTATTTACTAGCTATTCGTGAAGAACATTAACACATTTAATCACACTATGTAAGCATGGAAGTAGTTGCCAGGGAGTAACTGATCAAATCATAAACAAATTCCTTTTAACAAATGGGAATTTTATTCACTTTAATAGTGCCTAAAAGCATTTTTAAAAGAAACAGATTTAAGATTATATTCAGAAAGCACCCTCTAAATATCAAAGTTACAATTTATTCAGAGGCAGGAAGAATCACGTTTTGACTGTATGAGCTTTCGGACAGAGAACCTTGCCGCTCCCTTTTGACACGGCCGTAGTTACGACCGCTCACAACAGCCTCTGAAAGACTACACTGGTGCAAGTCTGCAACACACCAGATAACTTTAAACTAAGAGTTTTAACAATTTACGCAAGCACACAAACTATACACCCCCCCTCCCCGTAGGAGGGATGGAAATGGCACAAAACACTAACAATTAAAATATTAACCTTGCCATCGAAGGTGCAACTTGATTTTAACTTCTAAGAAAGTCTTACGGTGAAAGGGTGCCAACTTTATACACTACAATGATCATTTAAATGAAAGCCCATGAAATGAAATTTTAGATAAAATTCTACAAGGCTGGCCAAGCAGTAATTAAGATGCTCTACAGTGCACAGATACCGCCTCTCAAGATAATAGGCAATAGTATCAAAGTTTACAAAGATCGAAACATATTTCAGGTATTAGGCCGTTACACTCCAAGCAATAAATTCGTTAACACACCAAATCCGACAAACATGACGGAGGCAGCTACTAACGTACGGTAGATTGATAGGGAGATTACCGAACAACCCGAACCGCAGGTTGCTCTAACCCGCCCCTACTCCACAAGGGAAAAACGAACCACCCAGTTTATAAACAACCACCTTCCCGCGGGTGGGCAAACGGAGAAGAACGGCGGGACGACCCCAAAGCAAAACGGCTGGTGACCTCACCAAGGAAACAAGTAGAATTTAACAAGAGTAAATCAAACAACACATCACCAATCACTTAACTTCTAATAAACTGCGATTTCTCGAGAAGACCTGGCGCAGCACCCCCAAATCGCTCTCCCGAACCGTCCGCTGCCAGCCGCTTCAACGGACGCAGGAAGGCGCGCCGATCTACCGTCTCACGGCGTCGCAGCTCGCACCGGCCAGACAGATGTGGGTTGACTCCTGTTGCTCTCGTGTCGACCGCCAAGTCACTACCCCTCGCTATACGCCGCGGCCCACTGGACTCACGTGGCGACTTCACATGCGCCGACGCTCAAGATGAACAATTCATTTTGTGTCTCAGTGCGCGACCGACCAACTGCGCGTCCGACCAACCGATCTATCCAACCGCCAATGACCATTGTCTGAGCAAACTCGAGCAGACTGGCGGCCTAACGCGCAGACTCAGATGTAGGAACTAAGCCCCGACCGGGTGACCACTCGCTGAGTTCTCTTACTGGCGGAGTGGAAAGATTCTCATTTTGCCGGCCTTAAAAGTTGATCCGAACGACAGACATTAACTGCCTAACAAATGCGGACGACAGACAGACTAGCAAGCTGGGGACGAGAGACTGACCGACTGGCGAGCTCATATCGCCCCTTAAATGCACGTGAACAGGCAACCTTTCCCCTTTCCCACCAGAGGGAGACACCAAAGCTGCAATTGCCACAGCGGCGCCACCGCCAGAAACGGAGGGCGACTGCTTCACACTACGCGCTGCGGCGCGCTTTTCAAAAGAGCAATTTTTACCACGGCTCAACGACCGTTACAGCATGTATCTAAAGGAAACCTGATTTGCATTCTCATAGCGGGGCTTATGCGACTGGCGCGAAATTTGAGTAGACATTTTCTTTCAGGTATAGAAACGAGCCTACCAAATTTCGTTTATGTCACACTACTATTTCTTGCTGCTGCGACTTTTTTTCCGTTAGTGTATTTCCACGCTAACACCATCGCAGTAAACCCAATCCAAGCGCAGATGGCTAGAATCTCGCCACTCATCAGACTTTCTTCCGCGACAGCGCACTTTAACGACCGTTGCAGACGTTGGGTCACCTGCTCCGGGATTGCGGATCTGATAAAAGAACTGTCCCATTCTTCTCTCATAATGGCTTATGCGCAAAGCGGAGGAAGTAATCGGAGAATAAGTGCTCTCCGATTCGAAGGCGGTGGCTGGTAAATGCGAGTGTAGCGTGTAGCGGATGGGCGCGCTATTCCCAGGCACGGAAGTGTGCGCGTGACTGCGCGGTAAGCCCACACGCCAATGGCAGAGCGCTCTGCGCCAAGACCGGGCAGGAAAGTGGGGTGTGAACGCGTTAGTTCCTACCGGCAGAAGTACCCGCGGATACGAAAAGTGCTATGCGCACCGCTTTCGCAAGTCGCATATCTGCAGAGGTGGATATTAAAATATTGTAAAGCACTTTACCCGCTCGATACGATGCACCACTAACTGTACGTTTGCTCCTTGTCGGAACTTTTTTCTGGAGTCGGACTTTGTACATTCACAGGCAAATATGTGATAGTTTATCGTGATTCCTTCCCTGCACATCCATACTTCTACATTAATATTATAAAGTAAATCGGCTGTTACGCTTTCATGACCAGACCGATTTTGATAAAATTAGTCATGGAGGCGGTTTGAACGCTGCGGAAGAACATAGGCTACTTAAGAAAGTGTGCAGTATAACTTGTTTATTGATTTAAAGAATATAACGCGAAATATGGGACAGTAATTACTCACTGAAAAAGCTCTTAACTATATGACTTTTGAATTTTATTATATTTATGAAAATGCTGTTATTGTTTGGTATGTTCTAAAGCACACAAGCAAACTAAATTTTAAAGCACAAAAGAATTAGAGACATTGTCTGCAAGCGGTCATTGATTGAAATCAATGGGGAAAGTCGAAAATTTGTGCCAGACCGCACTTGGAACCCGGGTCTCCTTCGTACTAGGCAGATGAGCTGACCGCCCTGCCATCCGGACACAGTCCTATTGCATCTGCACAGACTACCCTAGCAGACATAAATTCTCATTTTATCAACACACTGCTAATGTAGTGCCCCATGGCGGTTATCCTCATTACTCGCGGCATTTCGCCGATTCCTGTAAGAGTTCAAGCCTAGTTTGCATCAGTACGGAAGAGATCATCAGCCGTCTCACCTTAATTAGATACATATGTGGTGTCTGTTCTTTCGGGCATTAGAACTCTACAGTCTTAACGAATGAAGTGCTTTTTCCCCTTCAGAGAGGGAAAAGAGGACGTCATCTAATTTCAACTCAAGTTTTATCAAATAATTCGATTGGCAAGACGAAGAACCAGAAATTACTTCCCAGGTTTATGAACGCCACTGCTGAAACTTTTGCAAAACACTGGAGGAGAGACCCTCCTACTTAGGAGCACTTCACTTCTGGGCCCGAAATAAGACACTTGAACTTCTACCCTAAGGTCGTTCAGTACGCTACCACTGAGCACAAAGGCTACACCTGGAAGATGCTTGCGGCCGTTCCACCTGAGTCCCACCGAAAGACGAGGCGTTATACTAAGAACTGTTATCTTAATCACGAGGGTGGCGGTTCAGATATCCGTCAGGATACGCAGATTGTGCAGTGTTTTCTCTGAATCACTTACGGTGAAAGCCAATCTGGTTCCTTTGATAGAACACGACCGATTTCCTTCTCCAACCCGTTCCAGCGCTCCGTCTCCGATGGCCTCGTCGCCATCTCCTAGTAATTACTGCAACCTTCATCCTTCTGAGTCTGCTCAATGTATTCGTTTCTTGAACTCCCTCTAAGACTTTTACCCGCCCCCTCCCCTCCCCCCAGGCTTCGCTCCAGTACTAAATTGAGACTGTGTCCCTTCTTCTAGTCAGGTTATGCCACAAATTTCTGTTTTCCCCAATTATGCACAGTACCTCATTATTAGTTACACGATTTACTCATCTAATCTTCAGCACTCTTCTGTAGCACTACAATTGAAAAGCCTCTCTAATTCTCTTCTTGTCCAAACTGTGTTTCACTTCTACATACGGCTACACTCCAGACCAAGAATTTCAGAAAAGACTACCTAACATTTAAATTAATATTCGACTGTTAACAGTTAACAGAAATGCATTTTTTTCCTTACCGTTTCCAGACTACATTTTATATCCCCTCCACTTCCGCCATCATTAGTTATTTTGCTGACGAAACAGCAAAACACTTTAAACATTTTAGTGTCTTGTTTCCTAATTCAGTACCCTCGGTATTACCCGGTTTAGCTTTTGTTGATGTTGATCTTATATCATCCTTTCAGGATTCTGTCCATTCCGTTCAACTGCTCTGTCAAGTGCTTTGCTGTCTTTGACAGAATTACGTCATTGGAAAATTTTCTTTCCCCTGAACTTTAGTCCCTACTCCAAATTTTTCTTTGGTTTCCTTTACTGCTTGATCATTGTACAGATTGAATAACATCACGAATAGACAATCACCCTATTCACTCCTTCTCAATCCACTGTTTCCCTTTCATGCCACCGCGCTCTTGTATTTGCCGTCCGGTTTCTGTACAAGTTGTAAATAGCCTTTCGCCCCCTGTATTTCACACCAGCATTTTACCCCTGCTATCTTCAGAATGGCCCAGACTGGATTCATCTTATATTTGAAAATGAGAGTACTTAGCGACGTCCAACAAGCTTTAAACACAATTTAAAACGGTGTCGGAGTTTTTTTGTTGCTCACACCATTCACAAGATAATGAAAGGAAAAAGGTTTATCGATTACTACATTTTCGCTATTGGGGCAGTAAAACTTAAACGTCAGGCATGGCGTTTAAGTTTATTACTTCTGCAATAGTAAATCTATTTGCAACGCATTTTGCATACAGTATCTGCATATACCACTGACTGTACTGCTAAATTACAGCATTGTACGAGACATAATCCACCAAGTATGGCGACATAAACACTGTAATTTGTGAGAAATAAGCTTTGCTTAAAACTTCCATTGTTCCGTTTGTCTCTAATGTCCTAGAAAGCGTCTTGAGATAATTATTAACTCAATGAGAATACAATGGTATTCCTTTTTATACTGTAGTCCGTACTAGGCAAATGGAATCGAGCTAGGTATGGCTCGGAACAGATATATTTTGTGGAAATAACACGTTTTATATGCATTATATGTATATGTCTAAACTGTTACACACAATGCTTGTATTTGTTTCTGACTGCAAATAGCGGATTCAAGTGAGAATTATTTTATAGTTAAAATGTCGTTGTCCATCAGAATACTGGTTTGATTCAGCTCTCCATGCAAATCTGTCCTGTGTGAGCTTGTACATCCACTCGAATCTCCTTACTATAGTCTAGGTTTCCCTCTACAATTCTTACCACCACCCCCGTCGCCCTAAATTTCCTCTATAATCAAACTGACTATTCCTACATGCCTCACAAGGTGTTCTATGAACCGATACCTTCCTTTAGTGAAGCTGTATTCTAACTGTTTCTCACCAAATCTGTGAAGTGCCTCTTCATTAGTTCAGCGACCTATACACTAATGTACCACGTTTGAAAAGTTTCCGGACTCACATATTCTATACTACGCATCATCTACGTTTCACATCCGTATAAGGGTATACTGGAGATAAGCAGGGGAGAGTTCGGCAAAGTGGCGATGGCGAAGAAAGTGGCCATTGGGGTCCTGGAGGCTACAAGGTGCTGGCATAGCGCGGGAATCGCTCTTCAGTTATTCTCCCTGGAGAGGACAATTTCCCCGAGAAGTCTAACCTGCCTACTGTGCCGCTCGTCGGAGTTATTATAGTTTATGTGGGTCTCAGTTTTTCTGGTGCAAAGTAAGTGGTCAGTTTGCGTATTTATTGTGGAGGGGGAATGTGGCCTATGTCCTTTCAATGAAACTGTACTAAAATTCCCATATTTTGACTCCATAACGCTACTTTAGTTACTGAAATTTCGGTCATGGTATGAGGGCAGTGGTTCCCAACCTTTTGGACACGATTACCCCTGAGTGAAGTCTCCCACTCCCCCACTCTTCTCCAGCGTCTACAGCATTCGAACCTAACTAAACTTTGGATGAAAAAGAGTTTTATTTGAGGACTTATTTTTAAACGAAAGATAAATGATTTTTAGTTTTTGTACGTGTATTATTAGACAATGAACTAATGATTCAGTGCGATAACTGATACTACCTTATTTCTAATAACTTTTTTTACCGAACGATGAAGAAATTCTGAGTGCATCGCAAGTGCCACCTACAACTCCTCAGAAAAGAAAGCTGACTGTCGACACTGAGGGTAGACATTTGTCACAAAACATGTATCTAGTTCGCCAGCTCTCTCCCTAACGACACTTCCCTCACCCACACTCTGCAACCTCATTTAAAATCAACCAAGTTAAAATGAATACACTGTACTTACTGCTCATGGACTGCTAAATTGGCAGAAATCTGAATGCTTCAGAATACCAATGCTTTGTGTCTGACCACTCTCACTGTTAATGTAATAATAATAGTAATAATAACAATATCTTGTGAGTCCTACAGCAGTGTAGCCACTAGATAATTACTGACGAATTGTGCTGCCAATCAATTCCTTTGACTGTCGCAAATTGAATACTGAAGCGATTTCTGGTCCATTGTGGGAACTACAGACATCCTGGAGCAGGTATTTTGGTGAGATATTTAAGCATATGTGATAAATATGCCCCAACTTTGTCATAGAGGCATGGCACAAAGTATGTTTGTAGTGGATGGACTATGCAAGGGAGATGTTCATACATTCGTTTCAGAAACTGTAACACCCACGACATTATGTTGCACATTAATGATGATATTCGAAAAAATGTAATTATTGGTTATTTCTGTAATCAATCTTACGAAAATGTGACGACATTGATGATCTTATGAAAATAATTTAGTTTAGTAACCCAAAAACAATGGATCCCTTTTCTTTTTATTACCCCTCAGAAAATATAATTTTACCCCTCAGGGGTAATTACCCTCAGGTTGGTAATCACTGTATTAGAGGGCATACAGCCTTCGTGTAAAAGTCAATGCGGGTAAAGCGGCCATCTCGTCGGTGGCTTCTGGTCGGTTTTTGTAAGGGGAAGGCGTGAAAGCAGCGGCCGAAAGAAGGGCTCTGCGGCCATACTTACAACAAGTCCTCATGACAGTGACGTAGGAGCTGCAAATGAAGAAAGAGAAGAAAAAGAAAGTGAAAAGAAGGAAAAACGGAAAACAGCCGAAGTCAAGAAAGGTAGTAAGAAGAAGAGTTCGGAGAGAACGAAACCACCTCTAGAAGATCACTTTTTGACAACGGTGAAGAGAGAGAGAGTACATGTATGGCGAAGAAAATGTTCAGATTCAAGGCCAGATGAACAGTGGATTTACTGCCAGCTGTGGTCCGTCTGAATGGACATACTTTGTACATGGATTGAGGAACAGAGTTCGATATTTTTATTTGTGAAAAGTGTAATGCCAATCAGGTTCAACAATAAAATATGTTTAATTCTTTGTTGAAACAGGTTTCATCTCTTATCTTCTAGTTTAAAGTGGCCACTTTGCATGTTCATGTCGAGCAAAGTGGCCATGAAAATTGGATTGTTTAAAGCATGTAATTTGATCATAAGGAAATTAACCTACCCAGTATTATATTTCAACAGTTTCAGATAATAATCACTCACTTCTATTCATCCGTCCGTTGCTGTACAGCTTAAGATTTAGAAAAGATTGCTGTATGGTGTGGCAGGTGGCAGTTGACGCTAAATAACGAAAAGTGTGAGGTGATCCACACGAGTTCCAAAAGAAATCCGTTGGAATTCGATTACTCGATAAGTGGTACAATTCTCAAGGCTGTCAATTCAGTTAAGTACCTGGGTGTTAAAATTACGAACAACTTCAGTTGGAAAGACCACATAGACAATATTGTTGGGAAGGCGAGCCAAAGGTTGTGTTTCATTGACAGGACACTTAGAAGATGCAACAAGTCCACTAAAGAGACAGCTTACACTACACTCGTTCGTCCTCTGTTAGAATATTGCTGCGCGGTGTGGGATCCTTACCAGGCGGGATTGACGGAGGACATCGAAAGGGTGCAAAAAAGGGCACCTCGTTTTGTATTATCACGTAATAGGGGAGAGATGATACGCGAGTTGGGATGGAAATCATTAAAGCAAAGACGTTTTTCGTCGCGGCGAGATCTATTTACGAAATTTCAGTCACCAACTTTCTCTTCCGAATGCGAAAATATTTTTTTGAGCCCAACCTACATAGGTAGGAATGATCATCAAAATAAAATAAGAGAAATCAGAGCTCGAACAGAAAGGTTTAGGTGTTCGTTTTTCCCGCGCGCTGTTCGGGAGTGGAATGGTAGAGAGATAATATGATTGTGCTTCGATGAACCCTCTGCCAAGCACTTAAATGTGAATTGCAGAGTAGTCATGTAGATGTAGCTGTACAAGAAATGTAAATACCTTAGCCTGGCCACTTTACCTAGTTTTCCCCTAGTTTCAGGAAAGACTTCCTAATATTTGAACCTTTAGTACACGATAATGATTTTATCTTTTTCACATATGGTTTTCTTGCCATTGTTCTATATCCTCTCTACTTTGTCCATCTTGCTGCTCGCATAGCAAAACTCTTCTACTACAATTATGCTCATTTCCTTATCTAATTCGCTCAGTCTGACCTGAAGTAATTTTACTTAATTATGTAATCAGCATTAATTAACTCGCTAACGCAAAGCTATCAACAAAACTATCACCACCGCACGCCGTGAAGCAATGGAGGAACAGGAAGCAGAGAAAGCTGTTGGCTCTGGAGGCGTTTAGCAAAGCGGGGTCGGCAAATACGGTCGGCGGCGTGGTGCGGTTTGGAGCAGTGCGTTGTTTAATCTCGGGCTTAGTCAATCGCTGTTTGCCGACGTAGCCACGGGCGAGGCACCCAGCCTCTGGCCTCCTCGCATGCCTTTCCCCAGGGCTCCACTCCTGGCCCCACGCTAATTGTCTTTGCGGCAACACGCCACTTCGGAGCTGCGCAAACAGCGAGGCCGCCAGGGGAAGACGCTGCGACTCCCAAGGGTTTGGCGTGCGTATTATCGGAAACGTATTGACCTTCCCGGTTTGGGGTGAGAGTGGGGAGACGCGGTGGACGGAAAAAGAAACCCGGTGGCCAAGCAGCGAAGCGGTGACGTGGCCCCAAACGCCGCGCCTTTGTGCGGCCGCTGAATTATGTAAGGCAGAGGGAGGCGGCCCGCCGCGGAGAAGAAGAAGAAGAAGAAGAGGCGGGTCACTAACGTTACGCCCTAATTACTCGCACCTGCTGAATGAGTAATGCGCGCCCGGTACAGATTTCTGGAACAAGAGCGATTACCCCACCCCAGGGCACTAACCGGCAAACAGAAGACCTCCACCTACCCCTCCTCCCCCCAAATTTCACCTTCATCTCGTTCTCCTCGCCTTTGCCCCTATGTAATCACGATCTTCATCCTCGGTCTTACTGCCCGTTCGTATTCACTCTTTCTCGACCACAATTATCCATCATTATGACTTATCCTTACGTTCATGCGGCTTACGTCAGCCGCGGATGCTCCGACTCTCGGAGAGATGTGTCTCGACTTTAAGGTGTTGTTTTTGATGCTGATGATTCAGCCAGATGCGGCAAAAGGCTTGAAAGATAAACAGAATTGACAGTATCTCCAAGAGAGGGTGTAAAATGAACACAAACAAGAGTGAAAACCAAATTTTTCACAATCATAGAAAATGCGTCGAAATATCTCAGCAAAGTACACTAATGGCCATTAAAATTGCTACACCAAGAAGAAATGCAGATGATAAACGGGTATTCATTGGATAAATATATTATACTAGAACTCACATGTGATTACATTTTCACGCAATTTGGGTGAATAGATCCTGAGAAATCAGTACCCAGAACAACCACCTCTGGCCGTAATAACGGCCTTGATTCGCCTGGGCATTGAGTCAAACAGAGCTTGGACAGCGAGTACAGATACAGCTGCCAATGTAGCTTCAACACGATACCACAGTTCATCAAGAGTAGTGACTGGCGTATTGTGACGAGCCAGTTGCTTGGCCACCATTGACCAGACGTTTTCAGTTGGTGAGAGTTCTGGAGAATATACTGGCCAGGGCAGCAGTCGAACATTTTCTGTATCCAGAAAGGCCCGCGCAGAACCTGCAACATGCGGTCGTGCATTATCCTGCTGAAATGTAGGGTTTCGTAGGGATCGAATGAAGGGTAGAGCCACGGGTCGTAACACATCTGAAATCTAACGTCCATTGTACAAAGTGTCGTCAGTGCGAACAAGAGGTGACCGACATGTGTGGCCAATGGCACCCCATACCATCACGCCGGGTGATACGCCACTGGCGATGACGAATACGCGCTTCCAATGTGCGTTCACCGCGATGTCACCAAACACGGATGCGACCATCATGATGCTGTAAACAGAACCTGGATTCATCCGAAAAAATGACGTTTTGCCATTCGTACACCTAGGTTCGTCGTTGAGTACGCCATCGCCGGCGCTCCTGTCTGTGATGCAGCGTCAAGGGTAACCGCAGCCATGGTCTCCGAGCTGATAGTCCACGCTGCTGCAAACGTCGTCGAACTGCTCGTGCAGATGGTTGTTGTCCTGCAAACGTCCCCATCTGTTGATTCAGGGATCGAGACGTGGCTGCACGATCCGTTACAGCCATGCGGATAAGATGCCTGTCATCTCGACTGCTAGTGATACGAGGCCGTTGGGATCCAGCACGGCGTTCCGTATTACCCTCCTGAACCCACCGATTCCATATTCTCCTAACAGTCGTTGGATCTCGACCAACGAGAGCAGCAACGTCGCGATACGATAAACCGCAATCGCGAGAGCCTACAATCTGGTCTTTATCAAAGTCGGAAACGTGATGGTACGCATTTCTCCTCATCACACGAGGCATCACAACAATGTTTCACCAGGCAACGCCGGTCAACTGCTGTTTGTGTATGAGAAATCGGTTGGAAACTTTCCTCAACTTTCGCCACCGGCGCCAACCTTGTGTGAATGCTCTGAAAAGCTAATCATTTGCATATGACAGCATCTTCTTCCTGTCGGTTATATTTCGCGTCTGTAGCACGTCATCTTCCTGGTGTAGCAATTTTAATGGCCAGTGGCGTAGTTGGCAAAATGGAGAAGATTAAAAAATTTAACAATCTATGGGAGGTAATCCTAGAACATGGTTTGGAAAAAGCTGCGATAGACGATATGAATAAAATGGGAATGCAAGTGGTATAACCAAACACCTCTACCCTAAGAAGTACCTGTATATCAATGCAAACATTAGGCATAACAGTACACTAGATTTACGGAAAACGCTGATCACAGTGCCCCACTGTAGACTGTTAAAGAAGGTAAGAGCATATGGAATAGGTTCCAAGGTGTGTGAGTAGTTCGTAGGCGAGCTTTCATCAGAGACAAGGGTTTAATTAAGGATGCCATAGGGAAGTGTGATAGGCTCGCCCTTATTCTGTATTATATACAAATTATCTGACGAAACGGGTGAGCGGCGACCTGAAGCTGTTCGCTGATGACGCTGTGGTGCACGGGAATGAATCATCGGTGAGTTACCGTAGCGAGATACAAGATGACTTAGGCTTTCTAGTTGGTGTGACGAGCATCTTGGTGTAAATGCAGAAAAGTATAAGTTAGTGCAGATGAGTGATGGAAACAAACCCGTAGTGCACTGTGACCGGTCGCAGGTTCGAATCCTGCCTCGGGCATGGATGTGTGTGATGTCCTTAGGTTAGTTAGGTTTAAGTAGTTCTAAGTTCTAGGAGACTGATGACCACAGCAGTTGAGTCCCATAGTGCTCAGAGCCATTTTTTTGCACTGTGACACTTGACGCAGTAACATCGGTTAAATATGTGGGCACAACATTGCAAAGTGGTATAAAATGGTACGAGCACGTAAGGACGGTAGAAAGGAAGACGAATGGTCAAACTTACGTTTGAAGAAATAAGTCTTGGGTGAACTCCCTGGTATGAGTGTGCATAGGACACAATATTTCGGCAGTCGACCACGTTGCCATCATCAGGTGCGCTGATGATAGCAACGTGGTCGATTGCCGAAATATTGTGTCCTATGCACACTTATATCTGGCTGTTCACCCGAGATTTATTTCGTCATAAAATACGCCTGGAGAAATTGAAGAATCACAAATTTATGTTTATTGCAAGAATTTTAGGAAAGTGTGGTTCATCTGCAAGTATGCGTATGGAACACTAGTGCCACCTATTCTATATGTACGGATCGATTGTTTGGGGTCCGCATAAGTTCCGATTAAACCAAGATATCTATGCGATTCAGAAGCGAGCTGCTAGATTCGATCAGTATGCGAGTACTGCGGATATGTTTCGTAAACTCAAGTGGGAATACCTGGAGGCAAGGCGGCGTTCTTTCCGCGGAACCTTAGAGAGGAAATTTAGAGAGTCGGCTTTTGAAGCTAACTGCAGAGCGATTCTACTGCACATTTCGTTTAAGGAGAACCAAGATATGATAAGAGATATGAGGACGCACGGAGGTATATAGACAGTCGTTGTTCCCTCCCTCGTGGCCGAGCGTTTCTAGGCACTTCAGTCTGGAATCGCACGACCACTACGGTCGCAGTTTCGAATCCTGCCTCGGGCGTGGATGTGTGTGATGTCCTTAGGTTAGTTAGGTTTAAGTAGTTCTAAGTTCTAGGGGACTGATGACCTCAGATGTTATGTCCCATAGTGCTCAGAGCCATTCGAACCATTTCCCTCCCTCTATCTGCCAGTAGAGCAGGAACGGAAGTGACTAGTAGTGGTACAAATTACCCTCCACGAAGCATCATACGGTGGCTTGCGGAGTATGTATGTAGATGGAGATAAAACAGGTTCATCGGCAATGGTACGTTTACTCTTGACCTTACTTCCTGCTTCACTGTTGAACTCCAAGCTATGAGATGAATAATGAGAGCAGTTTTATCGTTTTGCGTAATTAACCATAGCAGATTGTGCACAAATAGTTCGACGCAGAAATTAAGTACCACTATCTGCTCTGGAGGAGCGTTAGGCATAAATGCGAGTAATTCTGAACCAGGAACGAAGGGGGTATTGTTGATCGTGCGAGCATAGCCCATTTTCGAGTGCAGACCTTTATTTGAGTGTTGCCGTTTTTTGTGATAGGGCTGTGTTGTATATCGCGCTTCGCGTTTTTAGAATAATAGCGGCCTGGCGCAGCACGCTATGCTAATGAAGGGCCTTCTATACGTATCCGAGCTCAGCACAAGCAAATGAATATTTATGAGCGCAACATAATACTGTACGTCCATGCTCATTATTCAAACCGGCGGCGGCTGCCAACATTTCGTGTCAGGTCGCCCGCTCCCCCGGCGGTACGGCCGAGGGTCAGCTAGGACGGGCGCTCCAATGTCTTACTGCTCCGGAAACAGCACGCACTTCCGATGTGCTCCATCGACGAGCAAAGTACTGAGTGGTTACAAGTTACCAGACGACTTCGTAAATATGACACCATTTTTTCGCGGCAGCTACGTTGTTTAAAGTTTTCTCGGTGTCAGACCGCCTAAAATCTAAGGTACGAGGTAATCCCAAAAGTAAAGTCTCCTGTTTTTCATAAGTACATACACATGTTTATTTCTACAATGGTTTACATCAGTTTACAGCTTGAACATTTAGCTATTTTTCGACATAATCACCATTTCTGTCGATGCATTTTTGTAGACGCTGCGGCAGTTTTTGTATGCCATGTCATACCAGCTCGCCATCATGCTGTTCAGAAAGTTATGAACCTCTTCGTTCACCTCGTCGTCGGAGCTGAATCGCTTTCCGGCCAAATATTCTTTTAACCTAGGGAATAGGTGATAGTCACTGGGCGCCAAGTCAGAACTATAGGGTGGGTGGGTGGGTGATTATGTTCCACTGAAACTGTTGCAGGAGAGCAATGTGCGGGCAAGCGTTGTCATGGAGAATGTGTACGCCCTTGCTCAACATTCCTCTTCTCCGGTTCTGAATTGCCCGTTTTGAGTTTTTCCACAGTCTCACAGTACCTGTCAACGTTAATTGTGGACCCAGTAGGCATAAAGTCGACCTACGATACCCCTTTCCGATCCCAAAAAACGGTTGTCATGACTTTTCCGACAGACTGTGTTTGTCTGAAAGTCTCTACACCACTTACGAACATTTTTGACATCCATACATTTTTGACTCACCATACGCTTCCGTCAATTGGCGATGGGTTTGAATCGGCGCAGTGTCCTTTGCGTCCAAAAACCGAATAACTGCGCGCAATTCGCACTTGGCGGTATCATCCAAAGGGAGCTCGATTCTCAACGGCTGCCAAGCCAAGACTGAGCGCCTCAGCGCGGCGTGCGCATGTTTACACACAGCGCATGAAGCACTCTTCATAACAGTGTGACCAACTACTACACAGAGTTCTGTACTTATAAAAAAACAGGAGACCTTACTTTTGGGATTACCCTCGTAAAACTCTTTGCGCTTTTGAAAGCAGTTACCATTTCATTCGTGACACCGAGTGAGAGGCCGCAGTGCCTAGCACACTGGACTCGTATTCGGGATGACGGCGGCTCAGTCCCGCGTCCGGCCATCCAGAATTAAATTTTCCGTGATTTCACTAAATCTCTCCAGGCAAATGCCGGGATGGTTCCTCTGAAAGGGCACGGCCGATTTCCTTCTCTATCCTAGAAAGAACCCGAGCTTCTGCTCCGTCTCTAATGACCTCGATTTCGCCGGGCGTTAAACTCAAATCTTCCTCCCTTCTTCCTTCTTACTCGTCAGGAGACGAATGTCTGCCGGGAGCAAAATCTTTCTCCTTTACAGTGGATGTAACACCAACGCCTGTAATTCATAATTTTCAGTAACTTATAGACAACATTTTGCCTGTATCTCTTGTTACTATTTATCTTGTACTAGCTGACAAACCTGTCACTTCCAGGCTACTCATGTAGCCAATTTTCTATTACAAACGGAAACAAAAAAATGAATTGTGTTTTGTAGTACAATTTCGAAAAAACCTCATTTCCATGTATTCGCGAAAACACCTTTGACGTTATGAAACGGTCGTACAGAGAAATACGCGTCGTGTACAGATGTGTAAGTACAGTTTCCTGCACGGTTCCTCAATGCTGGATGCAGCTGCTTCATGTGTCTACAGCGCGATTTTGTAAACGTCTCTACGGCAACGCATCTTCATAGCTTTATTGACAGCTTTTGTTTTCGCCTGTAGCCGTTAGGGCTTCGCAGTTGAAAGAAAGCTGGCAGATACGCTGCCAGGTGCCAGGATTTCCCTACGTTGACTCGATTATAGCAGTGTCTTAGTAGTAAAGAATTAATGTATTAAACCACAATGCGCGCTGCGGCATTTTTTCATGTATCGCTGTGCTTATGGTGTCATTTCTCTTCAACTATGTATCATACACTAATATATTTGTGTAGGTACATTTAGCGGCATATGCGAATAGAGATAGTAGTAAAGAAGTAATAAATTTAAAGATCATGCACGGCGTGGCAATTTTTTACACATCTGTGTTTATGACGGAATATCTCCTGACGTTTGTGTCATGTGGATAATGTCTGCAAAATGTGTAGCGAGTAGTGTTATTGGAAAAGAAGTAATAAATTCAAACATCATAAGTGATACGGCAGTTTTCCACGTATCTCATTGTGTCTGAGGTCATACATCCTGAAATGGTTCAAATGGCTCTGAGCACTATGGGACTTAACTTCTAAGGTCATCAGTCCCCTAGAACTTAGAACTGCTTAAACCTAACTAACCTAAGGACATCACACACATCCATGCCCGAGGCAGGATTCGAACCTGCGACCGTAGCGGTCGCGCGGTTCCAGACTGTAGCGCCTTTAACCGCTTGGCCACCACGGCCGGCATACATCCTGAAGTATGGTATGTAGGTGGTCCTTATCCTTACAGAAATTGTTACCTTACAGCAAGGTATATGTGTACTAAGTTTAGTTGAAATCGGTCCTGTGGTTTAGGAGGAGATGTTGAACATACACATCCATTTTTATAATACGTGTGGATTTCTGATTTTTTAGTGAATACGAACATTTGTAAGGTGTAATGTAATCTGATAAAAATATTGTATAGTTTCTTGGTCCACTTATAGGATCCGTAGTCAGACCTGTAAAGATAAAAGACGAATAGCTGCGAGAAAGCCCCTCTATGGTAAGGAGACGAAAGCGCAACAAAGGGAAAGTCAGAGGGCGCACCAGCGAAGAACAAAGTCTCAGTCATCAGTCACCTGTAATAGTGAGCGCTTCTCGGCATGGATGCGCGGCTAAGATATGTACAGTTGGAATGAATTAGATCCTTGGATGGCCGTTTGCACCACTGGTAAAGATGCGGAATTTTGAAACAGCGCTCCATGGCATTTTTTAATGATAAGAAGAGCCATGTGTGAGCTATGTCAGTGCTGAGGTTATAAAACCACTCGGTATTCGACACTAAAGATTGTCGAAAATGAAACCAGAGGGACCAGAGTTCCTCTGAGGATAGCCCGCTCAGCTCTGGACGAAACGTTAGGGACCAAAATGTTGAAAATCTGTTACGCTAGATGTAATAGAATTTGAACTTCATGGAAAGTTAATCATAAATCTACAACTAACTTTATTCTGACAGCAATTTTCAACAAGCGGTCATGGTAAGTGATTAAGATTTGTTTAGAATTTCATTGCTTGCAAAGTGTGGCAGGTGTATGTTCATTTACGTGCACTTGTGATTGTGGGACATTTGTGTAGAGAAAGTAAGGCTGCAGATTAACTTCCACGGTTACTTTAGATGTTGCCTTACTCAGAACGATACAGATTTGTTTCGTAAACGTTTATGTGATGGAGTGATTTTCTGGTTAATGGGTGTCTCACAGCAAAGTGAATCGTCTATACAACTGTTAAAAGTTGATTCGTCAGCTTTTGCATGAAACAGTTAATTTGTGCAGTCATTTACTCTATGATATTTTAGGTTGAAATATTACAATCTTCATGCTCATTAAGTATGACTAATTTGGACTGGAGAGCGTAACCTTGCTAGCTCTGTTAACTAAAGGTTTGTGTGTTGCAACGGAAACGATTTACATCTCGCATTGTTTTATATGATTGACTGTGGTGTGTTTCTGGGAAGAATAAGTAACTTTCATTCTGACTGCTTAAACTAACCTTTAGTAACTGGCCGTGGTAAAAATTTAGCAAAGTGACAGCAACAATGCATGTATTGTGAGGGGTTCTTACACAGGATTCAAGCGACTCATTGAGTGGGTGACGTCGTCTGGTTTTCCAAGTTCTATTGGTGGCGTGGCGTGACGTCACTTTGGGTGCGAGATTCACATGCGCAAATGCGGGACACAGTAAAGACCCCCTCAGATCTTCAGATCTCTCCCCCCCCCCTCCCCCCCCCCCCCCCCCCCCCCCCCCCCCCCCCCCGCCCTCGACACTTTTGTGGCGGCGTTCGTAGCGACAAACAATTCGCTGTAGAAACGGCTTACGAAGTCACCGCCACACTTTTAATAGCGGGCCGACCGGTCCGCTGGAACAGTGAACAGAAAGATGAAAACCCAAACACTCTGATTAAATAAAAGTCGGTACTTATCTTTATTAATGAAGATACAGAAACACAGTAGTGAACTCCGTGTCTACAGAAATCTGTCTAGTTCGAGTCGGAGCGGCTAGGTCAGCGTCGGCTGACGACAAACAACTACTCTGCTGCGATGAACACACAACTGACTAGCAAGTACACAATTCGGTAGCGAGTATACAACTGAGCGGCGAATACAGAACTGTCCTAGCGCTCGCGACTCCAGCACTTAAGAAGCCAGAAGCCAGCGGTGGCGCGCGCAGACTTGCGGCGATTTCCTGTCTCGCTGGCGCTGCTTATGCGGACGGCGTCCGGACTTTGATGCTGCCAACCTTTTGGCAGCGGGCTCGGGTGGCATTACTGGCTAGGATATAACACTCCTCCCCCCCAAATCGCCGCACCGTCGTTGAATAATGACGTGGCGAGCGTCGACGGCGGGGGAGGGGTCTGGCCGCAGGCGTAGCAAAAGAGACCGGGGCGGAGACTGTTGTCGGTGGCAGTCCCCGGTCCGCACCCCAGCATTGGCTGCGCGGGGCCTCGGGAAACACCGACTGAAAACCGAGGTCAGGGTGCACGCCTGTGACCACGGGCGCAGCTTCTGGTACTGGACGCGACGGGGCGTCAGGACCCACGAAGAGAGGCAGCGTCTCCTGACGCTGCGTCGACGGCTGCTGAGTGGGCGCCGGACAAGGCGCTGCGGTGTCAGACTCCTTGGGGGTGCCCAAGGAAAGCGGCTGCAGGACAGGCTGCACAGCCACCGCTTGGGAAGGCGGCCCGGCTGAGGGGTCGACGTCCATCAGCTCCGAAGGCGGTGGCGACTGAAGAGGGACCGCAGGCGCCGGAGCGACCACCTGGGGCGCTCCCGGATGAAGCTGCGCGGGAGGCATCAACGGGACGGGCTGTCGGCGTGGTAGCGGCGACGGCTGCTGCTGCTGCCCTGAGGGCGGCAGCGAAGTCGGAAGGCGCGGCTGGAACCCGCCGCGTACCAAATCTGTGGACAAAGAACGAGCGGCAGAATCCGGGCGGCCAGAGCGGCGCAACTGGTTCTGATGCCTCCTGTGCACCCCAGTAGCACCTTGAACAGTATAAAAACCGCGACCCTGGACACTTATCACGGTACCACGTTCCCAACGACGGCGACCGTGATAAACTCTGAAAAAAACGGCGTCGTTGCGCTGAAAACGCGTGCGATGCTCAGAAGCGGCGGGTCGATCCGGGGGGGTGCAACAACCGTAGTAGGGTGCGATGACGACGGCCGTGGAGAAGCTCCGCAGGCGAAGGGCCGTCGCGTGGCGTGGTCCGGTACGACGACAGGAACTTCTACAGGTGCCCGGAGGGCGTGAGGCACTGGACGAGCACGACAAAATCGAGGCTGAGCATTATCTTTTAACGTAATATGAGCGGCAAAGTTCGCAGCACAACCTAGTTCGTCTTTAAATATGTCACTGTATCGTTTACACAAATCGGTTATGCTGTCTTGAGGAACAATAACAGAATTAATTTGCAACACATTGTCTTGGATAGACAGGCCAAACAAGTCAAAACAGTCTAATCCGAAAATGTTTACACTGTCTGTAGCGCGGAGCACTGTGAATGAAACTGTTTTTGTATTGTCACGGAATGTGGCTGGCACGCTACATACACCTAACACAGGAATTTGTTCTCCACTATAAGTAGCCAAAGAATGTTTTGCCGCTGAAAGTTTAGGGCGGCCGATAGCCGCATACGTAGCACTATTTATGAGAGTCACAGACGCACCAGTGTCTAATTGAAAATTGAAGGTCTTATCCTGGATGCGTAGCTTCACAAATAGTTTATTACACTGTCTCTGTATCGGTGCAGTGGAGGCGGAAGACACAAAATCAGCGCGTGTAGCGCGTGTTCGCTGCTTACGACAACTCGTGGGTTGGGCGGGTGGAACAACAACTCCCGCTTCACTTGCAGTCTGTACATTACCTTTTACAGCGTTTGAATTACGCTTGGGTCGCATAGCAGAGGGCTGGGTGGGTGGCGTATTGCGAACAAGTTTATTACCCACACGAACCGTGGAAGAGTCTTTAAACGCGACCTTCTGGGCGGGCTGGCTTTGAAGAACATGAATATCCATGGGCTGGGCAGCACTAGAATTGTTCTTGCGTTTGCGCAAACAAACAGTCTGGATGTGTCCTTTCCCTTGACAAAAGTGACAAACCGCGTTTCTTAACGGGCAACGTTCACGAGGATGAGCAAGAACACACTTAGGGCAAGACTTAACTCTATCATTTTGCACACGCGGCTGACGAATGTGTTTAACATGACGCGGCCGGCTAGTGTTTACAGTCTGACTCTGCCGGTGGGGCCGCGGCCGTGACATAACTTGCTTAGCACAGGCAATTTGAGAAATACATGGCTGATCTAACTCACACTCAGCATAGTCAAAAGTATCTTGGGCTTCAATGATGTTCATCACAGTCTCTAATGACGGGTCAGGCAACTTTAAGATAGCAGCACGAATACGAGAATCTGCAATGTTTTGAGTAATAGCGTCTCGTAGCATGACATCACTGTAGGAAGCTCCACACACACAATTAAATCGGCACTGACGGTTGAGGCCCCGTAAATCTGTTAACCACTGTTTATTAGATTGATGTGGCAGTTTCTTTAATCTGAAGAACTTGAATCTTGCTGCTGCCACATGAACTCACGACTCGAAATACTCAGCAAGCTAGTTAACAACAACGTCATAGTCTAAAGCTTCTGGCTGGGATTCCGGGAACAACTTACAAAGTAGTCGATAGACTTCCACGCCTGCAGTGGAAATGAAATAAAGCTGCCGCTCAGTACCTGTGATTTTGTAGACTGTCATGTGCGCCTGCAACTGCGCGAAATATTCTCGCCATTCTTCTCTTGATGCATCAAAAGCACGGAAAGGTGGTGCTGCCTGTGCTTGTTCCTTTTGTGTTGGAGGATTAGCCGCTTGTTTGGCGATTGCTTCCACCAGACTTTGTATTTGCTGACTCTGTAACAAGATCAACTGTTGTAATTCGGCAGACATAGTGAACACAAATTAAACCAGCCCTGCACACGAGTTCGGAAGTCCTCGTCGCCAGGTTTTGTGGCGGCGTTCGTAGCGACAAACAATTCGCTGTAGAAACGGCTTACGAAGTCACCGCCACACTTTTAATAGCGGGCCGACCGGTCCGCTGGAACAGTGAACAGAAAGATGAAAACCCAAACACTCTGATTAAATAAAAGTCGGTACTTATCTTTATTAATGAAGATACAGAAACACAGTAGTGAACTCCGTGTCTACAGAAATCTGTCTAGTTCGAGTCGGAGCGGCTAGGTCAGCGTCGGCTGACGACAAACAACAACTCTGCTGCGATGAACACACAACTGACTAGCAAGTACACAATTCGGTGGCGAGTATACAACTGAGCGGCGAATACAGAACTGTCCTAGCGCTCGCGACTCCAGCGCTTAAGAAGCCAGAAGCCAGCGGTGGCGCGCGCAGACTTGCGGCGATTTCCTGTCTCGCTGGCGCTCCTTATGCGGACGGCGTCCGGACTTTGATGCTGCCAACCTTTTGGCAGCGGGCTCGGGTGGCATTACTGGCTAGGATATAACAGACACTGTCGGTTGTCTCTACGTAAGATTAATTAATTGGCCATGCCTCATATTCTACTTGGACCGACTGTGCCTGTAGGTCTGGCTGAAATAATTGTTTAAAATACGGTCGCCAGATTAGTTTTATTGAACGATCCACGTGAATGGGTAATGGCTCTCATTAATCGAAATAGAAATTCTCTGGATCAAAGGGCATCGGTTCGATCCTGTTTGCAGGTTTGACCACAACTTTGCGACCGGAGACTGATTCCAGTGTTTCAACATCGGTCATCCACATACAATCTATCATTCAGGCTGGCTGCGCCGAAGTATTGATAAACGCAGGAATCCTGGTAAAAAACATCATGCATTTCTTAACGACCTTCAGTGTAAATTCAAATGGCTCTGAGCACTATCGGACTTAACATCTGAGGTCATCAGTCCCCTAGAACTTAGAACTACTTAAACCTAACTACCTTAAGGACATCACACACATCCATGCCCGGGGCAGGATTCGAACCTGCTACCGTAGCGATCGCGCGGTTCCATACTGAAGCGCCTAGAACCGCTCGGCCACACCGGCCCGCACCCTTCAGTGCACTTGCTGTGGTGATGAGAACGTACATAAACCAGTCAACAGTGCGAGAAATCAGAGAAACAATTGTGCCAGGCTTTTTCTGCGCACGGAGAGTCCACCTGCATACAGAAACACTGTGTGCTTCGGCGACAGCCACATCTGTGGCGCACGGACTCGACGCTTGAAGCGGAGGCCCAACCACCGTGGAAACGCCAGAACAACACCTCTGTCCTCCAAGATAGTCCGTCAGAATGTGATATCTGTTCTGCCTCGAAAATCGTGGGCCTTCCTTCGCCAAGTGACTAGATCCTCTCATGCCGCCAACCCAACTACTCTTCCAGGCGCGCTGCAATCACAAGAACAACGTTTCCTTGCTAAGTTTCCTGGTAATGTAGATTCTATACGAAGCCTGTGACTGACAATATCTTTGTCTTCCTCGCCGACTTTCGACCTAATGTCCTGCCTTTCAATTCTTGTCCAAAGAAGCGCCCATTTTGCATACCGTTGTCCCAGTATTACACGTCTAGCCGTGTGACGAATAAAAATATTCCTATCACTGGGCTTTGAATCACCTCATCCAGACTTCACTGGTAGGAATTGCGGCAGACACAGGAATATCCTGTCAGCATAGCTTACGTTGTAGACTTGGTCCTTGACGATGACGTACAGGAAGACATCGTGTGTAAGATGTACTACAGTAGATGTTATTTGGATATCCACGACTTGGAGTAGTGTGTCCCCAGTGTAGGGCTCATGGATCGTGCAGCAATAAACTTAAAAATAAAGAAATTAGAAATGAATATCACACAGTAAGAGATTCGGCGAGTGTGACATAAATGTGTAGAACTTTTTCTCTGCGGTGGTGTAGAGTAATTGCCCAAACACACATTGGCTTCCAAACAGAAAAAAACGCATTTGTATAGATGACGTTAAGTTTGATGGCAATGATACACCGTTTATTGTCGAACCTCGGCTTCAAGAAATTTGAGTTTGTTGATATTCCCGAATAATTTAAGCGTCGCCTTATTGCTCATGATTAGGGCCGTCTAGGCGTGAGTAGTTAAGAGCGTGGGACGTATTATAAAATTCGTAACTATGGTGCAAACATAAATACAGAATTTTTATCTACCGAAAACTGGGCTATTAAACGTCAAAAAGCTATTAGCGTGCGACAAATAAAGAAATAACAAAATTGAGAAGAATGCAGAAGAATGCAGAAGAATGATGTAGTTCCACTGACGATGGAAGAGGCATAAAATTTTTCGGACGTACCGCTCAGAAGAGCGACTGAATAGTAACTAAAAAGCAAATCCACGAAAACCACGATACGATTGCGGGCCAGCCTCTAAATGAACCATCGCAGCTCACTGTTGACTCAGTAGCAGCCACACGGACCGCATACAAACAGAAAATCGATTGTCATAGGCTCACGTTCAGACAACTAAGGGAAACAAGTCCAATACTCAAAAGCACATGGACGTTAGAAAGTCGACAGACCCGCAATGAGAGGAAGTTTTAGTTTTTAGGAAGATTAAAAGAACGAGAAGGCTAAAACTAACGGTTCTACATTCTCTTCAAAGCACCAAAAGAGAAAAAAACATATGTATCAGTAACACACTTAGCCTTAAAAACTCAACTGTCGTAAACTTACTCACGAATAATTCAGCTATAGTTTATATTACCTATGTTTTCCACGAAACCTTTTCTGAAATGTCAAGAGGGGTTGTTGTGTTAAAAAACCCACCATCTAATTCAGAGAATGTACACATAGTTATATAAAATGTTTTTGGAGGAAGCTATTTTCTTTGCATGCAGACGAAAAAATATGTTACTGCCTGTTTTTACACGGATAGTACGTTAATAAAGATCAAAAAAAAAATAACTGCATAGTTTTTGTATTATCCATCAAGGATAACCACGCCTACACTTATAATCACTATTGCGAAAATAGGAATTTTCGACACTTGTCAGGTGGCAGTCGAAAGAGTGGAACAGAAGTCCCTGAGTTGCCATTCATATTAATTCTTCACGCGACGCAGCCGACTGAGGCAGTTTCTTTTTTTTTTACGTGCTCAAGCTAATAACTAAAATGGTATTGGGAAACCGAAGTACTTCGCAGGAATGTCTGAAAAAGGCGCATCATATCGAACAGGACTGGACGGATGAAATATTTATTAGCCGGCAACAGGTCGATCACGCAACACTCATGTTTTTGTTGCCGCTAAACGTAGCCCCTGGACTGGATCAGGTTAATAAGGATTCCGGAAACGGTGTTTGATTTTCCGATAGTCGATTCGTTGTACGTTCACATTCGCAAGAGTTACATCTATACATATGTTTGTACTCTGCATGAGACTGTACTGATTTGTAAGTGAGGGTACATAGATAATTAGCTCCCTCCCCATTACGTACGTGAACTAAGTGAAGGCCGGGCGGGGTGGTCGAGCGGTTCTAGGCGCTACAGTCTGGAACCGCGCGACCGCTGCGGTCGTAGGTTCGAATCCTGCCTCGGGCATGGATGTGTGAGATGTCCTTAAGCTAGTTAGGTTTAAGTAATTCTAAGTTCTAGGGGACTGCTGACCTCAGAAGTTAAAGTCCCATAGTGCTAAGAGCCAATTAACCAACTAAGTGACTAAACTTTTGAATAAAATACTCTGTAAGACAAAAATAACGCTCATCATGACGAAGTTATACGAATTTCATTCCGTGTACTCAATTCGACAGTAAAGATGCCTCGCAGACAGGCGGATGAACTATATATGCAGTTTTGCGAGAGGACGTGCAGTTAGGGTCTAAGAAGTCGGATGGAGACCGAGCAATCGTCACAAAGTCACTCAGAGGCCCGGATTCATCGTTATCATCGATCCGAGGTGCAACTGGTGCTTCAGTGACTACATGGACCCAATAATAGACAACTCACAAAAAGCAGGCTGAACTCACAGCGTCCCATGCGCCGATTATCATTGAAAACACCAACAAGGTCATTTGGAGTGGTGTCGGGCATATTCGTCCTGGAGCAGAATTGTCTCCAGCGATGAGTCCCGTTCGAAGTGAGTCCTGATGACTCGTGAAGACGTATCTAGAGACACTCCGAACAGCCGTGGGATGCCAATCTCACTGCCGTCCTCCATTCGGGCCGACATTCAGGAGCGGTGGTCTGGAGAGACATTTCTTTTCACATAAGCACCCCTTTGGTTGTCATCCGCATTGTCCGTACAGCACAACAGAACATCGACGATATTCTGCTTCCCTCTTTGTTGCCCTTAATGGCAAGACATCCCGAGCTTACATTTAAGCAAGATAATACCCGACCGCACAGGGCGAGAGTTTGTAATGCTTTTCATCGAGCTTGCCAAACCCTACCTTAGCCAGGAAGGTCTCTACATTCCTTCCCAATTAAGAACGGTCGGAACATTAAGGGCAGGGCCTTCCAAACAACTCGGTATTTTGATAATCCGTCGCGCCAGTTGGACAGGATTTGGCACGATATCTCTCAGAAGGAATCCAACAACTACTTGCCGAGTAAGTGCTTGCATTACGGCCAGAGATGAAACAAATATTTATTGAGTTGCTCAATTTGCGAAGCTCTTTGTCTTAAAAAGGACAACGGCTTGCCGCAGTGGATAGATCGGATCCCGTGAGATCACCGAAGTTCAGCGCTGTCGGACATGGCCGACACTAGGACAGGTGACCATCCAGACCGTCATGCGCTGTTGCCATTTTTCGGGGTGCACTCAGCCTCGTGATGCCAATTGAGAAGCTACTCGACCGAGTAGTAGCGGTTACGGTCAAAGAAAACCATCATAACGGCCGGGAGAGCGGTGTGCTGACCACATGCCCTCCTATCCGCATCCTTATTGAGGATGACACGGCGGTCGGATGGTCCCGATGGGCCACTTGTGGCCTGAAGACGGAGTGCTTTTTTGTCTTAAATAAATCATCAGTACCGCAGCGTAATAAAGTGTATGCTTGTATGTCATTAATTTGTTTGCATTGTCATAGTTTCGCCGTCCACCTCGGAACAACCAAACCTAATGTGACGTGTGAGAGCCGTTTTACCCATAGGTCGTATACATCATTTACTACTTCGATATTCAAGTTGGAATAATGACCGTGGGAACATTAGTCATCCATCCGTGTTATAACCAAAATAATATCACAGTAGGAGTACTTCACTTTCGTGACCACAGTTTTGAAATCGAATTTAGAGGAAAATATAATTTTAGTCATACGATAACTGGAAGGTTGACATAGGTATGGTCAATGAGTTGATATCCTCCAGAACTACATTTATGTTATGTAATAACAGTTTGATAAAACAATAGGAAAGCATTCATACAGTCCTCAATATTAATCATTCACAAAATAATACTACACTTATTGCAATACTAAAATATATTGTGCACCTACGAAGATCCTGTGACGTGACTGCAAAGGGCTTTAAATGTGAAATACTGGCAGGAAGCATTCGTGAAGCGAAATAAAATAAACTTCAATGCCACATAACTATACTGAAGGAAATTCACCTTTCCATTTTAATGTAATAACTAAGGTTATGTCGCTTCAGTAATATTTGCTATAAAAATAGTTGTATAACATGAGCTTAGAAAACTATTAAGAAAGGCCACTTTCCTGAAGTCACATTTTTCTGATGAGAAGGTTACAACACTCCAAAAAAATTATTGAGAGCTGCACTTTACAATATTTATCGATTGAAGTACAGGGCTATTACAAATGATTGAAGCAATTTCATAAATTCACTGTAGCTCCATTCATTGACATATGGTCACGACACACTACAGATACGTAGAAAAACTCATAAAGTTTTGTTCGGATGAAGCCGCGCTTCAGGTTTCTGCCGCCAGAGCGCTCGAGAGCGCAGTGAGACAACTTGGCGACAGGAGCCGAGAAAGCGTATGTCGTGCTTGAAATGCACTCACATCAGTCAGTCATAACAGTGCAACGACACTTCAGGACGAAGTTCAACAAAGATCCACCAACTGCTAACTCCATTCGGCGATGGTATGCGCAGTTTAAAGCTTCTGGATGCCTGACGGTTTAAAGTTTGCGGCCCCTTTTTCTTCTGCGAAAAAAACGTTACAGGACACGTGTATCTGGACATGCTTGAAAATTGGCGCATGCCACAACTGGAGACCGACAGCGCCGACTTCATCTTTCAACAGGATGGTGCTCCACCGCACTTCCATCATGATGTTCGGCATTTCTTAAACAGGAGATTGGAAAACCGATGGATCGGTCGTGGTGGAGATCATGATCAGCAATTCATGTCATGGCCTCCACGCTCTCCCGACTTAACCCCATGCGATTTCTTTTTGTGGGGTTATGTGAAAGAATCAGTGTTTAAACGTCCTCTACCAAGAAACGTGCCAGAACTGCGAGCTCGCATCATCGATGCTTTCGAACTCATTGATGAGGACATGCTGCGGCGAGTGTGGGAGGAACTTGATTATCGGCTTGATGTCTGCCGAATCACTAAAGGGGCACATATCGAACATTTGTGAATGCCTAAAAAAACTGAGTTTTTGTATGTGTGTGCAAAGCATTGTGAAAATATCTCAAATAATAAAGTTATTGTAGAGCTGTGAAATCGCTTCAATCATTTGTAATAATCCTGTATATGTGAAGTGACAGTGTTGAAGTGGGTGTTATTATTGTTCTCTCTCTCTCTCTCTCTCTCTCTCTCTCTCTCTCTCTCTGTCTCTCTCTCTCTCTCTCTCTCCCCTCTCTCTCTCCCCTCCCCTCTCTCTCTCCCTCCCTCCCTCCCTCCCTCTCTCTCTCTCTCTCCCCTCTCTCTCTCCCTCCCTCCCTCCCTCCCTCCCTCCCTCTCTCTCTCTCTCTCTCTCTCTCTCTCTCTCTCTCTCTCTCTCTCTCTCTCTCCCTCCCTCTCCCTCCCCCTCCCCCTCCCCCTCTCCCTTATCCCTACCCCCTTCCATGGAGATAAACATCTTTCTCCTTGGCATGCTTTGGCGATTCCCATACGCACAGACGAAGGTCAATGGCTGGGTAGCCTTTAACTATATATATATATATATATATATATATATATATATATATATATATGAAGACAGTAACTGTTCTCGAAAGAACAGAATACTGTTGATGACCGTGCAGCTCTTACGGGAATCGCCAAAGCGTGCGCGAGTAATGAGTGTATGGGCAAATGTCTATAAGGTACATTACATATGTAGAATTGTGGACAGTTGGGAATATGAGTCTCACGGGACGCGTGCAAGGGATAAGTCCCTGCAGTCGCGCTATTCATCTGTGTCCTCGGTGGCTCAGATGGATAGAGCGTCTGCCATGTAAGCAGGAGATCCCGGGTTCGAGTCCCGGTCGGGGCACACATTTTCAGCTGTCCACATCGAGGTATATCAACAACACCTGTCGGCAGCTGAGGGTTTCAGTTAGTCATCATTTATTCCAGGGAAAAGCTGCACGGTCATCAACAGTATTCTGTTCTTTCGAGAACAGTTACTGTCTTCAAATAACCTTCCCGATCGCTGTCCGGGTACTTGTGATCACAGAGTGTATCAAAATTCGTTCCGGCTGCACCCCTGTCCGCACGATTTCCGTCTGCTGCCTGCTGAATAATAAAGCGCGGCATTTAGCAGTACCGAGGGCCGCGCCGCGGCGCTAGGGGAGACGTTCCCTCCGGGGTTGGACGACGCGTTATCTGAGGCCGCCGGAGCGCGCCGGCGGCACGGAGGTGTGTGTGGTCTCTGCAGAGGCGGCGCCCGGGCAAGGCGGCTCCGCGCCTGGCTGAGCCGCGAGGTGAGGCGCGCCGGGATCTGCATTTAAAATTCTATTAAGAGAATTGAAAACGCGGCGTCGCCGTCGGCGGCCGCTCCCGTGACGGGTCCCCGGGAATTAACTATTTCAATTTGCACTGCCGCTGATAGGATTTAAAGGTTATGAAACGTCGGCGAACTGCGCCTCCGCACGGCAAACGTGACCCCTTTTTTTCATTTTTTTATTTTCTTTTTTTTTATGCCGCACTTTCTCCTTCTAGAGACGAAAAAGCAATTTATCCAGGGTGCGGGACGACCTGCTTTAATGAAATATTTCAGGTATTATGAAATGCAGATGAATGTGGAATTTGAATTATTGTACTTAAAATCTCTCCTTTCTCCGCCAAGGAACGCCCGGATAATTGAGTAACGGCTTCGGAGCAGGGCAGTGTTATCGGGGACCCGGTTTCTGCCGGTGACACCCGTCCGCGTCGCAGAAACTTCGAATCGCTCTCGCAACTCGCTTCTGGGAGACATTACTTCCTCAAACAGGAGAGACACGTGCTGTGCGGGACCAAGCAGCGGCTACTCTCGCAGTTGCTTATAATGTCTGACAAATACTTCAGATACCTGTTTCACTTCGCAAATAATTGTATCGCTTTATTTCACAGTGACACGCCGCTTTTTTTCTCTATACGCTGTGACTTCTGTTATCCTTCGAATGGTGCTACGTGCCTTAACCCATGTGGGCAGCACTTTCTGCCCAATGTAGAATGTAGGACATAGTCCCAGGAGGTACAAAAGTGATCCGATCCTCCGCCTGATTTTTCCTCCAAAAGGAACACTTCCAGGCATTGGTTCCTTATCAAAACTTTATCTACAACCCCCATAAACTTGCAATAAGCATTGTGAAACACTCTCTGTGTGTGTGTCTGTGTATATATACACGCACTAGCATCTTTGTAAGAACACGATCTAGTATGACGTAAATATACACTCCTGGAAATTGAAATAAGAACACCGTGAATTCATTGTCCCAGGAAGGGGAAACTTTATTGACACATTCCTGGGGTCAGATACATCACATGATCACACTGACAGAATCGCAGGCACATAGACACAGGCAACAGAGCATGCACAATGTTGGCACTAGTACAGTGTATATCCACCTTTCGCAGCAATGCAGGCTGCTATTCTCCCATGGAGACGATCGTAGAGATGCTGGATGTAGTCCTGTGGAACGGCTTGCCATGCCATTTCCACCTGGCGCCTCAGTTGGACCAGCGTTCGTGCTGGACGTGCAGACCGCGTGAGACGACGCTTCATCCAGTCCCAAACATGCTCAATGGGGGACAGATCCGGAGATCTTGCTGGCCAGGGTAGTTGACTTACACCTTCTAGAGCACGTTGGGTGGCACGGGATACATGCGGACGTGCATTGACCTGTTGGAACAGCAAGTTCCCTTGCCGGTCTAGGAATGGTAGAACGATGGGTTCGATGACGGTTTGGATGTACCGTGCACTATTCAGTGTCCCCTCGACGATCACCAGTGGTGTACGGCCAGTGTAGGAGATCGCTCCCCACGCCATGATGCCAGGTGTTGGCCCTGTGTGCCTCGGTCGTATGCAGTCCTGATTGTGGCGCTCACCTGCACGGCGCCAAACACGCATACGACCATCATTGGCACCAAGGCAGAAGCGACTCTCATCGCTGAAGACGACACGTCTCCATTCGTCCCTCCATTCACGCCTGTCGCGACACCACTGGAGGCGGGCAGCACGATGTTGGGGCGTGAGCGGAAGACGGCCTAACGGTGTGCGGGACCGTAGCCCAGCTTCATGGAGACGGTTGCGAATGGTCCTCGCCGATACCCCAGGAGCAACAGTGTCCCTAATTTGCTGGGAAGTGGCGGTGCGGTCCCCTACGGCACTGCGTAGGATCCTACGGTCTTGGCGTGCATCCGTGCGTCGCTGCGGTCCGGTCCCAGGTCGACGGGCACGTGCACCTTCCGCCGACCACTGGCGACAACATCCATGTACTGTGGAGACCTCACGCCCCACGTGTTGAGCAATTCGGCGGTACGTCCACCCGGCCTCCCGCATGCCCACTATACGCCCTCGCTCAAAGTCCGTCAACTGCACATACGGTTCATGTCCACGCTGTCGCGGCATGCTACCAGTGTTAAAGACTGCGATGGAGCTCCGTATGCCACGGCAAACTGGCTGACACTGACGGCGGCGGTGCACAAATGCTGCGCAGCTAGCGCCATTCGACGGCCAACACCGCGGTTCCTGGTGTGTCCGCTGTGCCGTGCGTGTGATCATTGCTTGTACAGCCCTCTCGCAGTGTCCGGAGCAAGTATGGTGGGTCTGACACACCGGTGTCAATGTGTTCTTTTTTCCATTTCCAGGAGTGTATTATGCAACTCATTACACTAGCAGTGTGATTCACACCCTGGGGGTAAAAACCCCCTCAAGTGTACAACAAAATTTTTCTATGGATAAAAGCAAAAGTGTTGAATTGTGTTTTCGTCACGAAACTATACAGTTTTTGAACACTCGTTACTATTAGTACTACTCGATAAGACTTATTATGTAGGTTATCAGTAACAATCTTTATTTTAAAAAAATATTGGCGTGACAAGTGCGTTGGAGATTACAGCTGGTCAAGCTAATGTATGAATAACATCTTCCTCACATAATCCACCAACTGCACACATACTTTGTACCACACATCCGTGGTTGTAACATTGTGACATATTTATTACATATGCTTAAATACCTCATGAAATTGCGTTCTCTGAGTTGTAGGCAGTTCCAGGACTAGACCAGAAGTTCGCTCATCAATCACTTCACAACGATAAATGAAATAACTGACAGGTCAACACGACAGTAACTGTGTACCTACCCTGCTGTAGGGCCAACTCTGTGTTATTATTACTGTTATTAACATTATGATGATCATTATCAGTGGTAGTGGTCAGGCACATAACACTGGCAGTCTCAAGCCTTCCAGATTCTGTCAGTTCAGAAGCAAGGAGTCGAGCAATAAAGTGATTTACAAATCGTAGGACTAACTAATGAAATACTGAAAGCAGCAGAGGATCAAGCAGGTAACAAGAGGAGGGCCAGTTGAAATCCTTGGGTGACACAAGAGAGATTAAATTTAATTGATGAAAGGAGAAAATATTAAAATGCAGTAAATGAAGCAGGTAAAAGGAAATACAAACGTCCAAAAAATGAGAATGACAGGAAGTGCAAACTGGCTAAGCAGGAATGGCTGGAGGACGAATGTAAGGATTTAGAAACATATATCTCCAGAGGAAAGATAAATGCCGCCCACAGGAAGTTTAAAGAGACCTTTGGAGAAAAGAAAACGACCTGTATGAAAACCAAACCTCTCCTAGGCAAAGAAGGGAAAGCAGAAAGGTGGAAAGAAAATATACTCTATACAAGGGAGATGTACTTGAAGGTCATATTATGGAAATGGAAGAGGACGTAGATGAGGTGGGAGATACGATACTGCGTGAAGACCGACAGAGCACCGAAAGACCTGAGTCGAAACAAGGCCCTGGGAGGAGCCAACATTCCCTTAGAACTACTGACAGGCATAGGACAGTGACGTGATGCATGACAAAACTCTTCCATCTGATGAGCAAGATGTATGATACAGGCGAAATACTCTCAAACTTCAAGAAGAATAAATAATTCCAGTTACAAAGAAAGTATGTACTGACAGGTGTGAAAATAACCGAACTATCCGTTTAATAACTCACGGCTGCAAAGTACTAACACGAATCATTTATAGAAGAATGCAAAAACTGGGAAAAGCCGCCTCGGGGACGATCGTTTTCGATTCCGGAGAAATGTAGGAACACGCGAGGCAATACTGGCCCTAAGGCTTCTCATAGAGAATACGTTAGCGAAAGCAAAACTACGTTTATAGCCTTTATAGACTTAGAGAAAGCTTTTAAAATCTTGTCTGGAATACTCTCTTTCAAATTCGAAAGGCGGCAGGGGTAAAATACAGGGATCGAAAGCTATTAATAGTTTGAAGAAAAACCAGATGGCAGTTGCAAGAGTCCAGGGACATGAAAAGCAAGCAGTGGTTGAGAAGGGAGTGAGACAGGGTTGTATCCCATCACCGATGTTATTCAGTCTGAATATCGAGAAAGCCGTGAAAGAAACAAAAGAAAAATTTGGAGCAGGAATTAAAGTCCAAGGAGAAGATATAAAAACTTTGACGTTTACCAATGACATTGTAATTCTGTCAGAGACAGCAAAGGCCCTGAATGAGCAGTTGAACGAAATGGACAGTGTCTTGAAAGGAGAATATAAGCTTTTGAAGTGTGGTGCTACAGAAAACTGCTGAAGATTACGTGGATAGATCACACTGGTAATGAGGAGGTACTGAATAGAAGTGGGGAGAAAAGAAATTTGTGGCACAACCTGACTAGACGAAAGGATCGGTTGGCAGGGCATATTCTGAGACATCAAGTGATCACCAATGTAGTGCTGGAGGGAAGCGTGGGAGATAAAAATCGTAAGGGGAAACCAAGAGATGAATGCAGTGAGCAGATTCAGAAGGATGTAGGTTGCAGCATTTACGCGTAGATGAAGAGACTTGCACAAGATAGAGTAGCATGGAGAGCTGCATCAAACCAGTCTTCGGACTGAACACCCTAACAACAAACAACAGGCCTAAGTATATTGCACACATTTTAACTTAGTTGCTTTTAAACACTAGAGCAAGGTGTGTATCAAGCAAGTTTCACTAGGGAGTAGAGTTGTGAAAGAGAAGCATGTTTTGTAATAAATGACTATCCTCAATGAGAGGAAAAAACAGTGATCGAAATAAGCAGTACCAATTGAGTCATTGACTCATTAGTCCATGGTCTAATAAAACACGTTATTTTTTCAGACGAATCCAGGTTCTGTTTACAGCATCATGATGGTCGCATCCGTGTTTGGCGACATCACGGTGAACGCACATTGGAAGCGTGTATTCGTCATCGCCATACTGGCGTATCACCCGGCGTGATGGTATGGGGTGCCATTGGTTACACGTCTCGGTCACCTCTTGTTCTCATTGACGGCACATTGAACAGTGGACGTTACATTTAAGATGTGTTACGACCCGTGGCTCTACCCTTCATTCGATCCTTTCGAAACCCTACATTTCAGCAGGATAATGCACTACCGCATGTTGCAGATCCTGTACGGGCCTTTCTGGATACAGAAAATGTTCGACTGCTGCCCTGGCCAGCGCATTCTTCAGATCTCTCACCAACTGAAAACGTCTGGTCAATGGTGGCCGAGCAGCTGGCTCGTCACGATGCGCCAGTCACTACTCTTGATAAACTGTGGTATCGTGTTGAAGCTGCATGGGCAGCTGTACCTGTACACGCCATCCAAGCTCTACTTGCTTCTTTGAACCGTACTGCAGCAGTGAGCTAACTGAGTTGAGAAACAGATCGTCTGAAGACAGCTTTGACTTTGCTATTCTTTTCATCCAACGCTTCGCGTGCGTGCCGAAGAGAGTTACTGTTAGATTGTAAGTGCCAGCATAATGTTTCGTTTATGGGCAAGTATACACGAAATAACCTTACTTTTCTGGCCGTCACGAATCTGTATTCGTTGCGGTTCATTTGTAGGAAATCGACAAAAATAACGACGTTCCCTATAATATACGAAACTTGTTTGCATAGTGAGCTCTGAAAAATTCACTTAGCATTATTAGTGCAACATAATGTTTACGAAGAGATGCGTTTTTGGCGGCAGTTGTTAATTAAATACTTATTCTATATTACAGTGTGCCAACAGAAAGGCAAACCTGGAAGATCCAGTGCTGATGAACAGCCCTGAGTCGTAACAGTATATCTAAATGGAGATCATGGATTAAATGAACGTGAACGCATATAAAACGTTTCTTAACCAACAGTATGAGGGAAGCTGAAAATAAGTACAGGAATGCAGACGGGGGTGTTAAATTGTTTGGCTGCAGAAAAGTGTTTTCCAAAGAAGCTAAAAACGAATTGGAGGAGCATTATGCATCTCGGACGCAACAAAACTTGGATTAGATATTATAGAACGTAACGGATCACCCCAAAATTTCAATACAAAAGAAGCCATGGTGAGCAAGAAACGGGATAAAGATGCCTATCCAAGAACTATCACCGAATCGGAGGGAAATGATGAAATCTTCAAGCAAGACTTCAAAGTCTAGGAAACGGGTCTGCTAGCGGAAGTGTAGGCTAGTCAATGCAACTAAAACAGTTCAGAAATAAAGTTTCAGATGTGAAAAGCAAGTGTTTTGGAGACTCTGCGGCGAAGACACCACAAAACCCCGTCGGTGAAGTAGAGGAATGGTACTGCGGGTTGTGCAAGGAAGATCGAATGAAAAAAAAAATCAGTTGCATGAAATGAAAAATATAGATTCATGGAAAGTGCGCAGGGTTTGGGAAAGGTGTGAAAAAGTTGTAATGCAATGCTTGAAAGTAGTGTTGTAAAATCTAAAATATGGAACGTTTCCTTAAACATAGACTAGTATCTTCAAACTCAAGGACATAGTTTATAATGGCGGTACACTTACAAGTGCTCAGAAAAATTGTTTTTTGTGTTTATTTTCCTCAAAATTTCCTTTAAAATAGCTATCAAGAGCAGCATCCTGGAGTTGAGGATGACGTCCGTTAAATAATTATGTAACTTCCTATTCGTATTATGTAATAAATAAAATCTCAAAATTCGTACAGTTTAAGCAGCTTTCCCTTGCTGCTGAGTCTGATAATTACTCTCAAATGGGGATAACATTATAAAAGTGCCTGATTTTTTTGCCAAATATTTATGAAGAAAATCACAACAATTTCGATGTGTGAAAAAGCGACCCACAGCATGTCGTCAGGAAAGTTGTGAATACCCCACGCCGTATTTAGTCCGTCGTAGGTGGAGACACCACAGCTCAGCCCGAATGGTTGGGGACGTTTTGTTAACAGAATTACGCGTTTTAACGCACTTCCGGAGGGCTGTGCGCGGTGGGCACAAAGGGCTGTTGGCAGCACTGGGGACGCGCGCTCTGCGCTCGGGGAGTCCCCGGCGGCCGCCGCAGAATAAACAACTTGGCGCGCCGCGGCGCTCCAACAATTCCGACCCCGCAGCGGCACGGCGCGGCGGTTTTTCAAGGAGCATGGCGCGGGGGCGTTGTTTTTAATAAACGGGATGGCTGTTTGCACAAGCGGCGCGGTCAACGCGGCGGCTGGCCTTTTAACCGCATTAGCGGCTCTCGCCGGTGCTGCCGCCAGCAAGATACCTGCCACCAGAGTGTACCGCCGACATCCGCTCTCTGCGAATCGAAAATCGATGTGGCCGTATCGAGGCCGATTACGATTGTCAGTGCTGGTCAGAGAGAAAACGAGCTGGCGGAATATTCCCGTGTCGGACTGTTTGACTTTTTAGGCATAACAGCCGGTTTTCCGTTGCTCATACATACGCGTGGCTCGTTCGCCTTGTCCAAACAGCCCTTTCGTACTCGAGCGCAGGTGACTACAGCCGTTTAATCACGTACCTATAGATGATTAACACATCTTTGTACTTCCGCTTCTTATATTCACGCTCAGTGAGTAATGGTATGGACTGATCGACGCACGAATCTCTCAGAGAGACGAGTGCTGGTTTGTTGGTGAATTAGTACTCTCGCACAGATCACCTCAGCAGATCGCATTTTTCGCAGTTTCGCAATATTCTTCCGTCACACACATGTTCAATAATGGACTGACCATCAATTATTACCGCGTTTCTTTCAGTTTCAGAGTTTTTTTGATACAGGACCAGCAAACGTTTTTAAATATTTCATGAAGCGTTTATTAACAAATCTGTCACAGTTGCAGTTCATACGTTTGGCGACTAGTTTCTGACCTACTGAAGTGCCTGATCTTAATAACAAACAATGGCAACACATGCTTTGCAATGTAGTTGTAGATGACTGTCGCAATCAACATGTGCCTACTAAGCAAGTCAGAATCAAACTTGCTCAGTTTACAAAGTAATCGTATATGACTGTCACAGTCCAAACGTGCCAGCTTGGTAAGTGAGAATCAAACTAAACAAGTTTGATTCTGACTAGCTAAACAGGAACATGTTGACTGTGTAAGTAGGCTGTTTAGTTTTTTATGTTGGTAACGCCACGTAGCGCTCTGTACGAAAATCACTGACTCTGCTGTGTTCAGTCTGTGGCTGGTTGCCATTGTTGGAATATTTGCTATTGTTGTGTTGGGCAGTTGCATGTGAACAGCGCGTAGCGTTGTGCAGTTGGAGATGAGCCGCCAGCAGTGGTGGATGTGGGGAGAGAGATGGCAGAATTTTGAGAGCGGACGATCTGGACGTGTGTCCGTCAGAAAAAGGAAATTTGTAAGAGTGGATGTCATGAACTAATATACATATGATGACTTCTGAACACTATTAAGGTAAATACATTGTTTGTTCTCTATCAAAATCTTTCATTTGCTAACTATGCCTATCAGTAGTTAGTGCCTTCAGTAGTTAGAATCTTTTATTCAGCTGGCAGTATTGGCGCTCACTGTATTGCAGTAGTTCGAGTAACGAAGATTTTTGTGAGGTAAGTGATTCATGAAAGGTATAGGTTATTGTTAGTCAGGGCCATTATTTTGTAGGGATTATTGAAAGTCAGACTGCGTTGCGCTAAAAATATTGTGTGTCAGTTTAGTGTTGATCAGAATAAGTAAAGAGAGAAATGTCTAAGCACGTTCAGTTTTGCTCAGCTGTTTGAAAATCAAATAACGTAAGAGGTTTACCAGCACAGTCATTTATAATTTTCCAAAGGGGACGTTTCAACTGTGACAGTCATATACAATTACTTTGTAAAATTTGTATCGCCATCGTCGTGTTCGTTATTAATATCAGACACTTTCCGTGGAGTCTCAGTAGCTCAAAACCACTTGGTTCGAAACTAGTCGCCAAACATATACACTGCAGCTGTGACAAATTTGTTGATAAACACTTCACGAAAAAGGCATTTCCTTGACCTGGCAAGATTATGGCCTTCAGGCCCTTTCTTAAATCTAACCAGGCTCTGTATTATTATTA
The DNA here is from genome assembly GCF_021461385.2 of Schistocerca piceifrons. Classification (NCBI taxonomy): domain Eukaryota; kingdom Metazoa; phylum Arthropoda; class Insecta; order Orthoptera; family Acrididae; genus Schistocerca; species Schistocerca piceifrons. The sequence goes on from NC_060142.1 coordinate 90,138,724, forward strand.
TTATTATTATTATTATTATTAGGAACCATTATCAGATATGGAACCTACTCTCTGCTTACGTCACAATGCTCTGCCAAATAGTTCTATCTTGGCGTTTAATTTTTCCAGTTAATCATACGTAAGACAGTCGTATCGTCTCTGATGATGTCGAAGTATCATAGTCTTGCTTTACCGACATCATGTTCTTTACATACTTGATAAATTTCCCTTTCTTCTGGAGCTCGAAGTGTGTCCAATCCAACAAGTCACTTAGCCTTCATTCTGGACAAATAGTCTGGTCCTTCATGTCCTCCATATAGAACATATACTTCTGCTTTGTTGATATCCTCCGCTTCGCAGTGAGTCCCGCCAATTACACTATGTGATCAAAAGTAGGTCACCCGGCTGAAAATGACTTACAAGTTCGTGGCGCCCCCCACTGATAATTCTAGAATTCAATATGGTCTTGGCCCACCCTTAGCCTTGATGACAGCTTCCACTCTCACAAGCATAGTGGGAAGCAAGAAGGTGTTTAAGACATCAGTGTAGGCCTGTGCCTTGATAGTGCCCCCTCCATGAAAAACACGACCACACCATAACACCATCGCCTTCGAATTGTGCTGTTGGCACTACACATGCTGGCCGATGACGTTCACGGGGCATTCGCCATACCCATAACCTGCCATCGGATCGCCACATTGTGTACCGTCATTCGTGGCTCCACGCAACATTTTTCCACTGTTCAATCGTCCAGTATTTACGCTCCTTACACCAAGCGAGGTGTCGTTTGGCATTTACCGGCGTGATGTGTAGCTTATAAGCACCGCTCACCCATGAAATCCAATTTTTCTCTCCTCCCGCCTAACTCTCATAGTACTTGCAGTAGATCCTGATGCAGTCTGGAATTCCTGTGTGATGGTCTGGATAGATGTCTGTCTATTACACATTACGACCCACTTTAACTGTCGGCGGTCACTGTCAGTCAGCCGGCCGGAGTGGCCGTGCGGTTCTAGGCGCTACAGTCTGGAACCGCGAGACCGCTACGGTCGCAGGTTCGAATCCTGCCTCTGGCATGGATGCCTGTGATGTCCTTAGGTTAGTTAGGTTTAAGTAGTTTTAAGTTCTAGGGGACTGATGACCTCAGAAGTTGAGTCCCATAGTGCTCAGAGCCATTTTTGAACTGTCAGTCAACAGACGAGGTCGACCCGTACGCTTTTGTGCTGTACGTGTCCCTTCACGTTTCCACTTTACTATTAAATCGGAAACAGTAGACTTCAGGATGTTAAGGAGTGTGGAAATCCCACGTACAGACATATGACACAAGTGACACCCAATCACCAGACCACGTTCGAAGACCGTGGAGCGCCCCATTCTGCTCTTACACGATGTCTAATGACTACTGAGGTCGCTGATATGGAGTACTGGCAGTAGGTGGCAGCACAATGCACATAATATGAAAAACGTATAAAACGTATGTTTTTGGGTGTGTCCGGATATTTTTGATCACATAGTGTACCTGCATAAAAAATTCTTATTTCTGCTTCTTCCGATTTTGTTTGTGTCCATGTCTCACAGCCAGACATCCTTAATAAGTTAATATTACAATATATCAAGTAAATGATCAGCGTGGAATAATAATAAATATAATAAGTAGATATACGTTGTTTTACACATGGCAGCCTATTTAACAAAGCGTTATGTAAAATCTCTTTGCTTATTTGTCAAATGTGAGTGATGACATCCAACAGAAATCTGTGGCAGCAGCTCAAACGAATCAGATCTGCAGAAGAAATTGATTGTTCAGAGATAGAGTAACGTAAGTTTGAAGAAGACGTGGAGGAAAGAAAACAGAAGTAGGGATCAGGAATGCATGGATAGTTTTGAAAATGTGATAGAAACACTGGATCGCTCTTGGAGAGAACAGAAACAGCTGATCATATGCCGACAGGAAAGCTATATCGATGATAACGAGTGAAACGTTAATATTGTCTCAAATGCGGAGTAGTTTTGGATGAGACGTATGCTATTGGAGCTTACACTACAACGATGGAGCATCGATAGGTATCAGATACGTAAGGAGGTGTAATACAGACACCAGGCATCAACAAACCGATGAAAATAACACAGTGCGTGAAAATGACGTCGCTTATCCGCCGGCGGCCACTGTAACGTAGCATGTAAGTTTGGCGTGAGTAAACAACGCAGTGCTACACACGTATCTCACGCAAGCATTCGTGGCTAGTCGAGACGTTTGGTATTTTCACTGTCTGTGCCGTGCTGAACTACAGCACGGCAGTAACGATTCGGAACGCCTATAGACCTGTGTAGTTGGGGTTTTATTTTACGTGGAAGTATTTAGGAAAACTAACAGTAGCGTTGTTATTGGTCCTCGAGGGACGAATAATGTTATTGGATTGGTGCGTAAATTCGTAGTTTTTCCATAAATACAATAAACACAACAGGTACACGTAACAGGGACTTTAATCATCAGTACTATATTATCTTTCAGCATTTACAATAGTCTGCTAACGTTGAAGTAACTTCTCGATTCCGTGACTGTCGAAGTCACATGGTTTTGAGGCGAAGAACTTGTTCGGGGGGCATTTTCATCCAGAAAGGAAGATCCTTGAAGGTTACTTGATAGAGAGAGGAAAATGAGAAAACGTGAGAGCGCAACAACAAGTAAAGTAGGTGGGTATGGTATGACTTCCTAACCCAAACCCTGTTACTGTTTTTTGTCAGTATAGCAAAAGCAGGGTGACGTTATTGTTGACTATCATCGCTTCACTCAATCTGCCTGGTGGTTGTTCTTGGACTGCGTCTGTAAGACGTCCCAGTTGTTGATAATAAATGTCAGCAGTGGTGGTTACATCTGGGAGAAGCAATTCGTAGTACACCACATCGTTGCTGTGCCACCAGATGCATAACATTATCTTTTGTGGTTGTGTGCAGGTCTTTGTACGAGGATTTTAGGCTCAACAATTCCTTTCTTTTCCTTATCTTAGATTAAGGACACCATTTCTCGCCCCCCCCCCCCCCTAACGATACAGAATAGGAATGGTCGTTGTTGTTCACGAGTCAGTTGACGACGAGAAAGCAGAGATGCACGTATGACCACCCGCAGATTTTTGTGATTTTGGCTTAGAGCATGCGGTACAACTACAACCGATTTTTTAACCTTCCCGTTTGCTCGCATAAGTCAGACGATGGTGGAATGGTCACATTTCGTCACATCTGCCAGTCCTCGAATACAATGAGGAGGATCGTTGTGGAATAATGCGTTTAAACGAAATTCATCAAACCCCGAAGGTCTTTCTGAACGTGGAGCCGCGTGGGGTAGCCATGCGGTCTGAGGCGTTTTGTCACGGTTCGCGCGGCTCCCACCGTCGGAGGTTCGAGTTCTCCCTCGGGCATGCGTGTGTGTGTGTTGTCCTTACCGTAAGTTAGTTTAAGTTAGATTAAGTAGTGGGTAAGCCTAGGAACCGATGACCTCAGCAGTTTGGTCCCATAGTCCTTACAACAAATTTCCTGGACGTGCAGAATCACTAAGGTCAAAACGATAGTCCTTAAAACGAGGAGACCATTTTATTGCCATGCTCTGTCCAGTGACATTATCCCCACACGCCTCGCAAATGTTTCTGGCTCCCTTCGCTGCTGTTACTCCTCTATTGAACTCAAACGGAAGAATATGTTGGAAATGTTCCGAATTCTCCACATGGCACGCCATTTTCTGGCTTCGACAGCTCCAAATGTCAATATGTAAACTCAAATAGGAACAGTGAACTACGAATAAAAACTGACAACCGACAAATAAACTCATACCAACCGAAATACCAACATGAGGAACAAAAACCTTATGAATTTAAGCACGACCCTAATATCTTAACCCATTGGATTTCTTTGGTTCAAATGGCTCTGAGCACTATGGGACTTAACAGCTGTGGTCCTCAGTCCCCTAGAACTTAGAACTACTTAAACCTAACTAACCTAAGGACATCACACACATCCATGCCCGAGGCAGGATTCGAACCAGCGACCGTAGCATGGATTTCTTTCATTTCACACTCTTGGTGATCTATAAGGTATGAGTTCAACTGGCAGAAGAGGCTCTCAAGGAAGACTTTAACTAATAACATTGGGATTATACATTTCTGTTTGATACCCTATGGGTGTGACACAGCACTAGCGAGACAGTCATTTTAGTTATTTCAAAAACGTCTCTGTTTGTCTAGTAGTCCGAGGATACTCCGTTTCACAGCATATCATGTGAGTGAAATGTTAAAATTTATTTGTAGCGCATTTTATGAATCTGTGAAATTTAAATAATAAACTGATCTGAGATGTTAGATAAGGAAGCACCCGAGATAGGGTCATGTCCGCGGAGACACTCGCAAGATATTTGTAATAAGTACGCTGCAGTTGCAGCACCGATCTCTGGAGATGGATTTTGACGTAGGAAACGCGAATTTTCAGCACGTCGTTTCCCTGGCAGGTCTTAGCAGCTTTTGACGGGGAGAGAAGGGTGAACGGCACAGGCAGATACAGTGGTGCATTTTGGGAAGTTAGAGCGAGGTGCCGCGTACTGCTGCCAAGACCACGGCGCTAAATGATGGATGACGCTGCAGATAAAAGTTTCAGCAGTGAAATAAGCTCGCTCTCGGTTCGCTACGCAGACCTCGCCTCTCTGGGACCAATCAGAAACGAATGCGGACCGAAGTAGTCAAGCAGTGCAAGAAAAGCTTCCAGGAACGAACCTGTTTCCTCCACGCCGCCAAGAAAATGGCTAGTGTTTACGTTACCTTTATTGGTGTCATTCGCTTTACAGACTCCCAATTGTTATTTAAATAATTATAGTAGGAGGTCCACCAGTGTCCAAATACATGTTTCAGCCTGTACTCATTCATCTTTTCACATCAACGGATCTTCTTCTATTCAAGTTGACCAGCTGATGTGTTGTGACCTCCACCATATTTTCTCACGGCTTTTTACGTAGAAATTCCTTCCATCTGTTATCTGTAGATTATGTACACCTCTATGCTTCGCAAGGTTACGAAAGATTATGTGTCTTTCCGTTACTTTGCATTACAGTAGTAGGACTCTGTCTGGCGGAGAGGGATCACTGAAATGTCGAAAGAAATGAAAATTGTACATTACATTTAACTGAAATACAAAGAAATTATTTGACAGTACCAGTGATTGTATTACAGCGCTAATGCTAAACATACAATAATCTGAAACATTAATTTCAAGAGCTTCAGTGAAGGTATTCGTCAGTGATGCGGAAGACGTTGCCACCTGACGGTGTGTGGCGGAGGGAACTTTTGAGTAACTCTATCGGTTTTCCCTTATATTCCAGTCTCGTATTGTTCGTGGGAAGAAAGATTGTCGGTATGCCTCTCTGTGGGCTCTGATCTCTCTGATTTTATCATCATAGTCTCTTCGCGAGATATACGTAGGAGGGAGCAATATATACTGCTTGACTCCTCGGTGAAGGTATGTTCTCGAAACTTCAACAAAAGCCCGTACCGAGCTACTGAGCGTCTCTCTTGTAGAGTTTTCCATTGGAGTTTATCTATCATCTCCGAAACGCTTTCGCGATTACTAAATGATCCTGTAACGAAGCGCGCTGCTCTCCACTGGATCTTCTCTATCTCTTCTATCAACCCTATCTGGTACGGATCCCACACCAGTGAGCAGTATTCAAGCAGTGGGCGAACAAGTGTACTGTAACCTACTTCCTTTGTTTTCGGATTGCATTTCCTTAGGACTCTTCTAATGAATATCAGTCTGCCATCTGTTTTACCGACGATTAATTTTGTATGGTCAATCCATTTTAAATCACTCCTAATGCCAACTTCCAAATAATTTATGTAATTAACTGCTTTCAGTTGCTGACCTGCTATATTGTATCTAAGTGATAAAGGATCTTTCTTTCTATTTATTCGCAGCACATGACACTTGTCTACATTGAGATTCAATTGCCATTCCCTGCACCATGCGTCAATTCGCTGCAGATCCTCCTGCATTTCAGTACAATTTTCCATTGTTACAACCTCTCGATATACTACAGTATCATCCGCAAAAAGCCTCAGTGAACTTCCGATGTTACCCACAAGGTCATTTATGTATATTGTAAATAGCAACGGTCTTACGACACTCCCCTGCGGAGCACCTGAAATCACTCTTACTTCGGAAGACTTCTCTCCATTGAGAATGACATGCTGCGTTCTTTTATCTAGGAACTCTTCAATCCAATCACACACTTCAATCTTAAGCTTGCCACATTACTAATACGACGTTCAATATATGCTTTCGCATGTTTTTCAGTGCATGTGATCACACTTGTCCGACTCCTTTCTCTGCTAATGCTGACCCCTTGATGTCTGTTTTGTAAGTTACAGGTCTTATGTTCTTGGTTTCCCCCTTTTTTGATACAAGAGATAGATTTGTAATGACAAACTATATTACCACTTGAAGGTCCCCAAAAAACTTTGCTGAAACTTAAGAGTAAATGGAAATCCGCAGTATATTTATATTATTTGTGTAGTAGATATGATTAGGTCGGGGAAACATTTGGTTTAGGGATATAAACTCATATATTTAGAGCCTAAATCATTCAATACAACATTCATTTTTAAATTACGTACACCAATAATAAAACGTTCTGCATAAGCAGGTACCCTAAGGCGCTTCATGGAATCTAGGTAGTCGGCTGTCCATTTGATGTTGCAATCTATCTGTAGTCCCAAAAATTTAATACCATCTGTTTTTATATTCGATTCCTCGAGATGACTTTTATAGCTGCTGGCACTCTATGTTTTATACTGTATTGGATGTACTGAGTCTTGTCGAAATTTGATAATTATATATGGCACAGAACCATGTATTGAATTTTTCAGATATTTTACTAGCTGCATTTTCAGTACAGAGAACTGGATTAATTTTATCCGTATACTTGTATTTGTTTTCATCCCTATACATGTATCATTTGCAAAAATGTAGAAATTATACAACTGCCAATTTACGTGTATTACAAACAAAAAAGAACCCAAAATACAACCGTGTGGTACACTAAGTCTGATTGCTTCAAACTGAGTGCCTGTTGTCATTTTATCGACATGCTACTGACACACACTGCTTTATGTCATCAGATAAAATAAAATTCACGATCATGCTGTGTCCATTATTCTACTTTTTCTTCTTTTACTTCTTCTGAACGTTTGGCCATTTTGTGCGATCTTTTGCCTTTTGTGCATCTAACCCGATTTTTGAAAACATAAGTTACTTGCCACTTCTTCCCTTGACGAGTGCCCTCAGAATTTTAAACAGAAACTGTTTTCCCTTCCTGTATAATCAATGTAAACAGATTCGTATGTGGATGGTCGATCTCGCTATGACTGAATAACGTCTTTTCAGGCTTCCAGTCCTGACACGTGATAATACGCCCACGAGCTTGCGGCCGTGTGCTCCACGGTCACTGTCAAGCACAGTAGTAACTGACAGCCGTGTGGTCTCGTCTTTATATAACTGTGCGTGACGATAATGTATCTTCATACGTCACATATGTTAGTTATTTTTGGGATTTTTTTATTAAGTTTATTCTTTCCAGTAGCTGCATGTCGACGTACGGTGTATCTATGGTAGTGTTAAAACAACTGATTAAGCTGCTGGCTGTTGTAAATATAATATTTGGCTGCCGACCATATTTTTTGAATTATTGCTGTTATTCGTGCTGTCCACAAGATTTGACTTCGTTACAGCTGGCTGGTAGCCTACGAGCGCATTGATATGTGAATCACAACAGATTATCACATTAATCATACAGTATTGATGTTCCACAAGAATGTTTATTTTAAATTTTGTTGTGAACCGGCTTTCGGCTTTCTAAGCTATCATCACACAACGTAAGACTAAGCACACAGTCCACGTCACTTCAGCGAGAGCTTCTAGCTGACACAGATTGTCATTTGCAAAGATACGTGACATATAAAGATTGTACATCTACACTAAAAACACAATACTGTTGTTTTACATGGGCACAAAACCGGAAATATTATGTAATGAATGCCATAGCTTCTAGTGATATGAGTATAAATCCCCAAAATCGAATGTTTGACCGGCCTAAAAATATTGTACTGCTTAAGTTGTGCAGGTATTACTTACCGTCTCAATTTGTGTAAAGTTTAGAGACTTCAACTAATTTTTATACAGCTTGTGTAATACGTGTGTTTAGCTCAGTCAAACATTGGGTTTAAAGGTATTAAACCCATATGTTTACAGTCGAAAGCATTCAGTACACCACTATATACTGCCAGATAAGACCACTTGTGCTAGCGTAGTACGACGAGAAATTAATGCCTGTAGAGACTCGTTATGCCCTGTTGAGCAAATCACTTGTTGACTACAGAATGATTTACACCCTGCAGCGTAGTGGACGCAGATTTTTTAACTTCCTGACAGATTGCGTGTTGAACCGGAAGTCGAACCTGGGACCTTAGCTTTTCACGGGTAAGTATTCTGCGTACTGAGCTATCCAAGCACGACTCACCACCCACCCTTACAGTTATGCTTCCGCCAGTATCTCTTCCCCTACCTTACAAACTTCACTAAAGTTCCCCTGAATGCGTTCGGGAACTAGCTCTCGCAGAAGAAAGGATACTGCGGAGAAACCGCTTGGACACAGCCTAGAGGATTGTTTTGGGAATGAATTTTCACTCTACAGCAGATTGTAAGTTGGAAAGGTAGGAGAGAAGTAATGTTAGGCCGCGACACGTGGCTGATTAGCTTCGTCAGTAGAGCACTTGGCAGCTTAAAACTAAGGTCTCAGGTTCGAGTTACACATCGGCATTGTTTTAACCTGCCGGGAAGTTTCACTTTATGCTGCCTAGGTTACTTGTTAGAAAATACTTCCAACGCAAGAAAGTCTATCCGAGACAGAAATGCTACTCGGAGCTGAGCTACAGCCCACTTTCCAGTTACCAGAGTCTGCAATATCTGGAATGGTTTTACGGTAACCGTAACCTGTGATTATTTGTGGAATATTTCTTTAAATGATATGCAAAACAAACCGTATAGTTTGTAAACGTTTACAAATTCTACTACAAACGTATTTATGCCCCCTGCTAAATATTTTCCAACACACTGGAGACTAAAGACACTCCCAGTATGTAAGAATATCACATCCCCAAAGGTATAATTACCCTTCCCGTGTTTACCCGTACTTCGCTAACTGAAAATAACTGAGGAGGCGCTAGACAGTGGTAAATAATTTTTGATAATTATATAGGGTGTTTTGTAGCTAACAGCATAAACTGATGTGGGTGAAACTACGTGATAATAGAAACAAAATTGTTCAGTACTCATGGGTCCAGTGACGAACCGTTTGTAGAGGTAACTGCCTATGAGTGGTTGCGAACCAACACTGATTTCAGTAGAAAGATATGGTTTTTTATTTACAGTTCCCGCCGTGTGCCCGTTTCATCAGGTAAATCTACTTCACTGCGTGACAAAATGCAGTTTACCTCTACGTCTTGCTCTAAGATCAGGGTCACAATAATTAGGAACTAATAACTGTTCGCTAGGAAGTTTATTTACATGTCACATTACGCGATAACTTCGCTGCAAATGACAGAGTAGGTGAGGTGAAACAGTAGTCGCCGCTGGGTTGGGAAACAGGAAGTGGTCGGCGGTATTACATGTGCCGACGAAATTAAACTCAGTACTTCACATTCTGTAATTCTATGTCAGTTATTCACGTTACGTCTTGGTTGCCCACAACACTGAAACATATTGAAATTTATAAAAAAAATTTCGCCGTCTGGATCGTAACGATTCTTTTTATGTCTTATGAACGGTTTTGGTTCTCTTTGAAAACCGGCGTCACATGTACTGGCACTGTTGGAAAGGAACAAACTTCTGACAGTTTTGCAGCTCAAATGTGTCATGAATCAAATGCATATTGCAGCCATTGCATTATTCACTGAGATGACATATCTTCTGACCTGTGTGCCATTTGCAGTTAGGCATCAACAGAGGTTAACAAATTTAGGTGATTCTCTAAGAGTCTGACAGCACCTTCAGGTCGTATTATACTTATTACATGAAGTAGAAAAAATAAATTAGAAGGGAACGTAACATCGTAGTGTTATTGTGTTGACAAAATACAAGTGTATTGCTTTATGTAGTCATCTTATGCCTCGAAATGCATTGATATGCAAATAAACATTTATATGTGCAGGCAAATACGTGAAAATAATAGAATGTACCATACTTAAAAAACACTTCTGTAACAAAATATAACGACAAAGCAAAAATAACTGTCGGTAAAAGCAGAATATACATACATTGTCGCCAGTAAAAAGTAAAAAACATAAAACTAAAAAGGCCGAGGATGTAGAAGACGTAAGTTGGATCTTCGTGGACACCTCTGGGATGCGGTACAATATGATAAAGAAATGGTCTGAGCCACCAGCACGACTTCGGACGATTGGGAAGGGGGGGGGGGAGGGGAGAGGGCGAGCGTTGTATAGACTTATCGATCCTTTGAGTCTAGCAGCGAGAGCGAAGTCCCGGTGTCTGCTTAGTTTTCCTACTGGCTGTCGGTCTTAACTACAGTTATTGCCATTACACCGTACAGAGATCCCGCAAAAGCTTCAGCTGCTAAACAGGATGACAAAGTCATCTTAATTTCCATTTAGACAGCACAGCGTCGACAAAAACAATCAGTTGGCAATTGCATAAACAGAACATTCATCACATAGCGGATACCTATATTACGCTTGAAAACAATGTGAAGGCTGGGAAGATGTTTCGCTAGTGTAAACAGGCTAACATCTGGACTACTACAAATCTGGAACATGTGGTGTAGTCCGGTCAGTCATCTTGTGTACTGTTGCCACATCGCAGGATATGTCGGAATACGGATAACGTTTCTGGAAGTAATTAACATAGGTTGCCAGATTTAGTTTAATTTCTTGTTATCTTTCCACTTCACATACATCTTACTGTCTATTTCCCCACACCGAAACCTGCTGTAACAAAAGTAGCGACTAGAATACTAACTGAAATAAGCTTTCCTATACATCAGACTAAGGTGACAAAAGTCATAGGATAGCATATGTACATATACAGATACTGGTAATATCGCGTATATAACGAATAAAAACGTAGTGCATTGGCGGAACTGTCATTTGTGCTCGGGTGACTCATGTGAAAGGAATTCCGACCTGATTATGACCGCACGACGGAAATTAACAAACTTGAAACGCGAAATGGTAGTTGGAACTAGACGCATGTGACATTCCATTTCGGAAATCGCTAGTATTCCACGATCCACACTGTCAAGAGTATGCCGAGAGTTTCAGGCATTCCCTCTCACCATAGACAAAGCAGTGGCCGACGGCTTCCATTTAACGACCGAGATCAGCGGCGTTTGCGTAGAGCTGTCAGTGCTAACAGACAAGAAAAACTGCTTGAAATATACGTAGAAATGATTGTGGGACGTACGACGAACGTATCCATTTGCACAGTGTGGCGGAATGTGACGTTAATAGGCTGTGGCAGCAGCCTTTGCTAAAAGCACGGCCTCGCCTGCAGTGCCTGTCCTGGGCTCATAATCATACAGGTTGGGTTCAAAAAAATGGTTCAAATGCCTCTAAGCACTATGGGACTTAACATCAGAGGTCATCAGTCCCCTAGACTTGAACTACTTAAACCTAACTAAGCTAAGGACATCACACACATCCATGCCCGAGGTAGGATTCGAACCTGCGACCGTAGCAGCAGCGCGGTTCCGGACTGAAGCGTCTAGAACCGCTCTGCCACAGCGGCCGGCATACAGGTTGGGCCCTAGACGGATGAGAAATCGTGGCCTTGTGAGATGACCCTGATTTGAGTTGGTAAGAGGTGCTGGTAGAATTCGAGTGTGGCGCAGACCTCTCGAAGCCTTGGACCAAAGTTTGCACTGTGCGTGCTGATAATAGGTCCATAACAGTGTGGGCTGTTTACATGTAATAGACTGGGTACTATGGTCCAACTGAACCGATCGTTAACTGTAAATGGTCATGTGTTGCTACTTGGAGACCGTTTGCAGCCATTTATGGACTTCACGTTCCCGAACAATGATGGAATTTTTATGGATGACAATGCGCCATGTCACGAGACCAGAATTGTTCGAGATTGAAGAAAATTCTAGGTAATTAGAGCGAATGATTTGGCCTCCCAGCTCACCCGAAGTGAATCCCACCGAACACTTTATGGAACATTATTGAGAGGTCAGTTTGGGGACAATATCCTGCACCGGCAACATTTGAATTGTGGATAGTTATGGAGGCAGCATGACTCAATATTTCTTCAAGGAACTTCCAACGATGTATTGAGTCCATACCACGTCGAGTTGCTGCACTGTACTGGGCAAAACGTCTTCCCACACGACATCAGGAGGTGTCCCATGACTTTGTGAGCCAGGCACAGAACTAATCTAGCTGTTGCGCAGCGTTTCGAGGCAGGGGAAGTAGCCTCAGGTTTAAAGAACAACATAATAACACCAATGTCAAAGAAATCAGGTACTGACAGGTGTGAATATAAATGAAATATCTGTTTACCAAGTTATGGTTGCAGAATTCTTGCACAAATTATTTACGGAAAATGAGAAAACTGATAGGAACCGACGTCGGGGAAGATCGCTTTGGGTTCCAGAGAAATGTAGGTACACATGAGGCAGCACTAACCCTAGCACTTGTCATACAAGAAAGGGTGTAGAAAGGCAAAGCTATATTTATAGTACTTATAAATTTATAGAACGCTCATGTGTAGTATAAACACTCTTTGGACTTCCGAAGATAGCAGGGATAAAACACATGGACAGAAATGTTATTTACAACTTGTACAAAAACCACACTCAAGTTCCAAAGAGTCGAGTGCATTAAAGGGAAGCACTAGTTGAGAAGGTAGTAGAACAGATGGTATTCAGTCTGTACGTTGAGGAAGCTGTGGGGGAAAATTCAGAAAGAGAATTAAAGTTCAGGAAGAAATAATTAAAATTTTTAGCCATTTCAACGAAACTGTAATTGTGTCAGAGTCGGCTACGGACATGGAAGAGCAGTGGAACGGAACGGCCAGGCCTTGAAATAAAAGGATTTATAAGATTAATATCAAGAAAATTAAAATAAGAGTAGTGAAATGAAATTTAGAAATAAATTAGACGATACTGGTGGAATTAAGTTAGGAAATGAGATATTAAAGGTAGTACGTTATTTTTGTCATTTGAGCAACAAAATAACTGATTATATCTGATGTAGGGAATATACAAACTGCAGATTGGGGTTATAAAAAAAGAACATTTCTGAAAAATTGTGGTTTCTTAACGTCGAACATAAATTTGACAAGAAAACAGTTCTGGAGGTATCTTTCTGGAGAGCTGCCTAGTACAAATGTAAAAGGTGGACAACTTACGAGTCGTCAGTTAGGTAATGGAAAGAAGTGTGGGGGCGTATAAATTGTAGAGGGGGACTTAAATAAAATGCAGTAAGCAGGTCCAAATGGATATGAGACAGCATATGGCGTAGGAGCCGCGGCAGTCAAGTCATCGGAGTGAAGACCACGATAGCTGTAGCTGTACGTAATCGAAATTTTTTACCTCGTGGGGTCCCGTAAACGTCAGCAATACCCACGGTATGCTTTCTGCTGCTCTTTGCCTCCAGTCTGGAGAGTCTTCTGCAAACTGAGCAGCACGTGTGGAAGCCAACATGGCCCTCTACTCCCACTGATTGTCTGAAACCTCGCAGGAGCGGTGCTCGGAAGAATCACACAACGTTCCCCAGATTTTAAAACGTCGCCAGCCACTCGAAGCTTTCGTCACGGCGCATTTGTATGCATTCGGTGAAGTGGGCAGGGAGGCTGGAGGGCTACCGATGGGAGCTGCTTCGACTCGGACAGAAACGCAGAATGGCGTAATGAAGTGGCCAGACTTCAAAGGGGCCGCCCACCGGCTGGCGTTCGACATCGGGAAGTGCTGCCTGTGTGGGCAGATAGACGCGCGCTGCGCGGACCGGACAGACAGCTGCGCGGGGGCGACTGTTCGGGTGCGCTCTTGCTTTGAGGCGCCTGTCCGGCGTATGGGGCCACAGATGCGAGAGATTGCTCCGGGGGCGTTATCGAGGATCGGCCGAGATCGCATACGAGGGCAGCTGCACGTCGGAACTACTTTGCGCACACAACGCATCTCGTAGTGAAGCAAATCATGTATCGGCATCCTCTCCTACACGATCTCCATGAAAAGTGGATTTTCCTTGATGCCTGTACGTAAATCTACATTGCAGAGCCAAAGCAACTGGTACACCTGGTTAATATCGTGTAGGGCCACGCCGGCACACTGAAGTGCCGCAACACGACGTGGCATGGACTCCAATAATGTATAAAGTAGTGCTGGAGGGAATTAACGGCATGAATCCTGCAGGGCTGTCCACAGATCAGTAAGAGTACGAGGGGGTGGAGATCTCTTCTGAACAGCATGTTGTGAGGCATCCCAGATTTGCTCAGTACTTTTCTGGGGAGTCTGGTGGTCAGCGGAAGCGTTTAAACGCAGAAGAGTGTTGCTGGAGCCAATCTGTAGCTGCTCTGGATATGTGGGGTGTCGCATTGTCCTGCTGGAATTGCCCAAGTCCGTCGGAATACACAATGGACCTGATTGGATGCAGATGATCAGATAGGATGCTTATGTACGTGTCACCTGTCAGAGTCGTATCTAGATGTATCAGGGGTCCCATATTACTCCAACTGCACACACCCCACACCATTACAGAGCCTCCAGTCATCAAGGGTACGCGAGTGTGCTTTCCGTTCCGAACGTCCATATCGATGATGTTTCGTTGAATAGTTCGCACGCTGGCACTTGTTGATGGCCCAGCATTGAAATCTGCAGCAATTTGCGGAATGGTTGTACTTCTGTCATGTTGAACGATTCTCTTCAGTCGTCGTTGGTCCCGCTCTTGCCGAATCTTTTTCCGGCCGCAGCACTGTCGGAGGTTTGATGTTTTACCGGATTCCTGATATTCAAGTTATACTCGTGAAATGGTCGTACGAGAAATCCCCACTGTATCGCTACCTCGGATATTCTGTGTCCCATCACTCGTGCGCCGACTACATCACCACGTTCAAATTCACTTAAATCTTTGTAACCTGTCATTGTAGCAGCAGCATCCGATCTGACAACTGCGCCAGACACTTGTCTTATATAGGCGTTGCCGACTGCAGCACCGTATTCTGCCTGTTTACATATCTCTGTATTTCAATACGCAAGCCTATACCAGTTTCTTTGGAGCTTCAGTGTATTTTAATACTATCTGATTGGTATCTGCAAGTATAAGAATCTGTTGAACGAGATCTTTTCTCAGATTTCTGACCGTAACAAGCTGATTTGCCGATCACGTCACATCGTGCTGAGAGATTCCCCTGATTTCACGTAGCCCACGTAACACAACTGCCATGCATGCAGCGAAGACGCTCCTGCAGTGTTGTCGACGGAAAGCGTTTTATCACCCACCATACAGCCCAGACATGACTCATTCTGATTTTCATCTCTTTGCTTACATGAACCGCTGGTTGTAACAGCATTTTGGCACAGACAGCGAAATGCAGTCGATTGTAGAGAATTGACAGAAAACCTGCTATGTCGAGGGTATTAGAAAGCTAGTACAACACTAAGACACATGTGTAAGCCAGAGCGGCTGCTATGTAGAGAAATAGCTGGAAGGTGCAGCTAAATGTTGCAAATAAAACGTTTTGGCTTCTCACTGTGGTTTCCATTGCGCAACCATTGGGATCTTGGAAAAAAATTGCACGAACTTCTTGCTGAGTGCTCCTCGGACATTTTCACACATTGCAGCGTCCGCTGTATCAATGTTTCTCACTCACTCACCAGGTTTGAATGGTTTGATTTGACGTGAGACAAGCGAATGACTGACGGTGTTACCTCCGTTCTACCGGCGTTTTCATACAGCCTCCCGTCTTGACTGATTTCACTTACATACTTGTTCAGCCCTTTCGGTTATATATGAGCCTGACTATGGTTGTCCACTTTTCTAGAGACAAATGAGGTACCTTTTTGGAAGGAGTGGTAAATAAGAAGTGAATTTCTATAAATGAAATATTCCGAAAATTTTGTATTTATTTACGTATACACGAATTTTTCGCACTTATATGTTACATCTCAATGTTTGTTTGGTTTCAGCAGTGTAAAAACTAGTGATATATTGCAAATTTATGTTTGGATAAATGAACAGTTACTTTTGTAATTTAAGTTTAATAGAGCTGTGTCTCTCCCTTCCTGCCAGTTTGCATTGATCACCAGTAATGCTCTTTCGGTAGGTGCTGAGGTGACGTGAAAAATATCATCTGTTGTAAAAAGTATCGTTAGTCATTAATTTTCTTTGAATAGTTAACCATTCCAGCTTTCGCCTAGACGAGTGTGGGGAAACAGCATAAAAACCATCCTCAGACTGACCACCAGAGCCGAGAGAAAGACGGCAGACTGGTTTCTCTCGAAAAGAAAGAATGAATAATTCAGCCAATATGCAAACTACAACGAAGCGCATCGGTCGTTTTCATTCAGTTGCTCACATGTACTGGTTTCACTCGAAAGAATGGAATGAATAATTATCCAAACCGCAAGTAAAACTGCTACCGATAGGAACGATTCCTTTCATTAGGTTGTTGCCTTCACTACTGCAGGGACTGTGGTATAAGCCATATACTTAATACATGCACACTTTCAGAGTCATAGTTCCTAAAATAGAAGTTGCTGTGTTGCGCGTTATCGTTTATTCTTCATCGAAGTGCAGATGTGTAGTCGCAGTTAAATGAAGAGAACACAGCGGAATGCAACAGCTCTTGGCCGGGTTGCTGGTAAATTTATCACTACGGTTTTTGGTGTTGGCCATTTGCAGTGCAGGTTCACCGAGAACGGAGTAACAGAACACATGTTGTCCTTGACGCGTATACATACTGCTCCATTCTGCTGTGTTTCAATCATATCATCGGAACCCCACATTTGCATTTGGATGACTAAACAGGGAAGAATTTACAACACAGCACCTTTTATTTTGCGAAATATGACTCCAGGTACTGTACATGTTAACGTGTAGTTTCCAAGCAAATGATTAGTTTTCTTCTTTTTTTTTTTTTTTGCCCAATAAGACTATAATTATGACTCTTCTAAATCTACTCGTCAGAACTGTCTGTTAGACGATATTGTTTCTTGTGCTGCTATAGCCTCTGTATTAATTAACAGATAAATGAGCCTTACAGGTGGTGGAACAGCCACATCTCCATATTGTAAAAATATTTTCATTTTAATTTATTTGTTCGTGCTAGGCTATTTCCCTCTCTCAGGGAATGAAATTCACCTGACTTCCCAGTCCCTGTTAGTTTTAAGGGACATCCATTCCGCATCATGGTTCCCTCCTCCTTTTCGATTGCTTCCTCTTCTTGCTTCTGCATAACCAGGGTTTAGACTACCACTCACTCAACAACATTACGCAACCTCAGATACCGAGCTTACACTTTGCTGTACGCGTTTCCACGCTCTGAACTGCTCATTAGCATCCACCTACGATCCACAGAATGTACATCTACACCTACATGGTTACTCTGCAGTTCACACTGAAGTGCCTGGCAGAGGGTTCATCGACCCATTTTCATACTACTTCTCTACCATTCCTATCTCGAACGGCGCGTGAGAAAAAAGGACTCTTAAATCTTTCAGTTCGAGCTCTGATTTCTCTTATTTTATTATGATGATCATTTCTCCTTACGCAGGTGTGTGTCAACAAAGTATTTTCGCATTCGGAAGAGAAAGTTGGTGATTGAAATTTCGTAAATAGATCTCGCCGCATAGGAAACCGCCTTTGTTTCAGTGACTGCCGCCCTAACTCGCGGATCATACCAGTGACACTCTCACGTCCATTCTGCGATAACACGAAACGAGCTACCCGTCTTTGCACTTTTTCGATGTCCTCCGTCAATCCTACCTCGTAAGAATCCCACACCGCGCAGCAGAATTCCAGCAGAGGACGGACAAGTGTAATGTAGGCTGTCTCTTTAGTGGATTTGTCGCATTTTCTAAGTGTTCTGCCAACAAAGCGCAGTCTTTGTTTCGCCTTACCCACAATATTATCTATGTGGTCTTTCCAATTTAAGTTGCTCGTAATTGTAATTCCTAGGTATTTAATCGAATTGACAGCCTTCGGGTTTGTTCGATTTATCGTATACCCAAAATTTATCGGATGTCTTTTAGCACCCATGTGGATGACCTCGCACTTTTCTTTGTTTAGTGCCAATTGCCAGTTTTCGCAGCATACCGAAATCCTCTCTAGATAATTTTGTAATTGGAATTATTCGTCTGATGATTTTACTAGACGGTAAATTACAGCGTCATCTGCAAACAATCTAAGAAGGCTGGTCAGATTATCACCTAGACCATTTACGTGAATCAGGAACAGTAGAGAGCCTATGATACTACCTTGCGGTACGCCAGATATCACTTCTGCTCTACTCGATGATTTACCGTCCATCACTAAAAACTGTGACCTCTCTGCGAGGAAATCACGAATCCAGTCACACAATTGACACGATACTGTATATGCATCTTTTGTTTGAGCTGGTGTTAAGTTACACACAAAAAGTGTCACTACAGACCCGGTGAGTATTTTTGTTCTGTTCAGTTTTGTGAGCATTTGCCACATATCTTACGCAGTGACTTCAGCACGAAAAATTTTAAAACTAGGACAGCCACAGCTAAAAATAGTGATAAATGATTGACCAGTTAAGCAAAACACTGGATCCGGATGCCTGGATGACATTTACGAGGGGCATAGTCTGTTGCTTGACATAGGCTCGCAGGAAGAGATTTTAATTGGTAAAGTGACGACAGTTCGTAATTTTAGCACAGACTGGACATTCATCATCGATTATGGTTTTACCAGCTGAACGCTGAGAACTTTACCTAAACACGCCAACTGTTTCCGTGCGGCATTCTGTAACACCTCCCTACACCATACGGCATAGGATTACATACAACAGAGGTTCAACTTAAAAGTTGAGAAATGGGTTGTGCAAGTCTCTAATTGACTTCAGTAAAAACAGATTTTATGGATTACTGGAATTTTCATTCAGTTTCATCTTTTAATAGTTTTAACACCTTTATGCAGACACCTGTTGTACTGTATGAATTGGTCAATCAGTTATGTACGTCTTCAGCATGCCCTAACGTCCGTGCGAGTGAGGTAAAAAGTCAGTAGACTTCCGCAGACAATTTACCACTCTGATCAAACATTACGTAAAGAATGTAGTGAATCCTTTCGCCTCTTCTATTAAATATGAAATGAGATTCTTTCTAATGGCTTCGGAGCGCACGGGTCATTGAACAAAAGGTTCATTCATCCTTTATTATCGTTTTCCATAAAAGTGAAGTTGGCTGTAACTCAGATATATTTTCGACGTGCATTCCTTCCTCTGAAATGCTCTCGTTCCATATATTACTTCAGAACGAATGTCCACTAAATTAAAATGTGTTTGGTTCAAAATAGAGCGTAAGTGTTGGCTGCAACTTAAAAGAAAATAATAAAAAATACTTAACATAAAACACGCACATACACGTTTATATGCGTGTGTGTGTGTGTGTGTGTGTGTGTGTGTGTGTGTGTGTGCGTGCGTGCGTGGGAGAGAGAGAGAGAGAGAGAGAGAGAGAGAGAGAGAGAGAGAGAGAGAGACATAAGGTGTATAACTTTTTTACCCCAGACTGCGTTTGGCCCGTTACCGACATTTGTAATCTGTTTTCACTTAGACGAACAGTGTCCGTAGGTTCATGAAACGAACAGCATCGTTTGTTTCGCGGTGAATGACGAAAAGGTTGTGAGATTTCACTACAAATGGCTGTGGGTGCATTTGCTAATAGTCAGTCTCCATCACATTTTCTGGCTTTATTCAAAATACAGGTTTGCTACAAGATGCAGTTTCAATTTTCAACGATTATTTTTTTCCCCTAGGGAAAGAGGGGGTGTGGTCGAGCTAACACTCCCTGCCCCTCGCTAGGTGCATCCTTGATTACAGTATTAACAGTGTGTAAAAGAGGCAATTATAAAGTTATAATTATCACCGAGAAAATATAAAGCTGTACCCATTAAACTTGGTGACGTTCTTGGTCCTATGTATACTTCCACTTTCGTGTAACAACTCTTGCCTCAGGAATGGAGATCCGAGTTGTAGTTGGCTGCATTCTGCTGCTGAGGAGACGTTCCACATTGAAAACCACTTCATATGTGGATGCCCGCCATACAGTGGCTTCTTCGTCCGAGGTTAGAAGAAGCAGTCACTGGACGAAAAAGCCACTGAGTGCCTTGTCACAAGATTGTTACCGAATTTTCTCATTTTGAGAGAACTGCTAAACAACATTCAACAGCCCAGATCGCCTAAATTTTTTCGTTATTTAGGATAACGGGTTTCGACAGACTTTGCTGTTGGCTTCAGGTCTTAAAAATATTTTTGCTGTGAAACATGCTCGTTTTACGTTGAATCTCACGCCAAGTTGACAAGTGGATAAAATTCAACACATTGTTGTTGTTGTGGTCTTCAGTCCTGAGACTGGTTTGATGCAGCTCTCCAGCTACTCTATCCTGTGCAAGCTTCTTCATCTCCCAGTACCTACTGCAACCTACATCCTTCTGAACCTGCTTAGTGTATTCATCTCATGGTCTCCCTCTACGATTTTTACCCTCCACGCTGCCTTCCAATGCTAAATTTGTGATCCCTTGATGCCTCAAAACATGTCCTACCAACCGATCCCTTCTTCTAGTCAAGTTGCGCCACAAACTTCTCTTCTTCCCAATCCCCCAATTCAACACATTACAAGAGGTTTATTACAACCGAAACATTTAAAACATAAGCACCTTGTGCAAGAGGCCTTGTCCATGTATACAGGGTGGTCCATTGATAGCGAACGGGCCAAATCGTCGGCTGATACTCGTATTAGAGTTTTCATTTCTCTCCTGAGATTTCCTTTACCACGGTTCAGGCGTGGAAGTGTCGTTGATGGCTTAGCAATCCTAATCCTATACCTATACCTTTCTCTTATCTATTCAATTCTCTTCCTTCCTTCCTTCTTTCTAGATATTTAATTTCGTTTTGTTTATTAATATCTCACTTGATTTTGTATTAGTTATAAGTTTTTTTCTAATGCTGCACAAAAAAAGGATATCAAATGCATGTAAACAAATAGAGCCCGCCTCCACGTGGCGGTACACGGGCAACGGTGTGAGTGGGGACGGGAGCCGGGGTGGTGTTACTCTCAGTCACACCGGACCCCGGACTCAGTCACAGTGGCTAAGTGGCAACGTACGACCCACCATAATGAAATTAGACGGTGGGTCATAAAAAATAAGCAGCTAGTGAAAAAAAAAATCCAATCCTAGCGTGGAACAGGCGGCCTCAGACATTACAGCTGACGGAAGGTGGAGGACGTGGCTGAACCTGGAGGAGTTTACGTCTCCGGCGTTTGTCATTCTCCATTCTTCGACGTTCCAGCTCAAAGTTTTGAAGAGCATTTGAGATAACTGAGCGCCAGCGACTTCGATCTTCTGCTATTGTGGACCAGTTACTCGGATCGATGTTCAAGTTTTTCAGATTTTTCTTGCACTGATCCTTATAACGTTTGAGAGGGGCACCTCGTGGCCTTTTACCTGTGCTCACTTCGCTGTACAGCATTTGGCGTGGAAGTCTGCCATTTTTCATCCGCTGTACATGTCCGACCCATCTGAGTTGATGCCCAATGATTAGAGCTTCCATGCTACACATTTTTGCTTTCTCAAGAACAGCCGTGTTGGATATGAAGTCATCCCATTTCAGGTTCATGATATATCTTAGCTTCTGTTGGTTGAAGCGTTCTAGTTTCTTCAGATCACAGCAATATAACATCCAGGTTTCGCAACCATATAGCAGTGTGGAAATGACTACAGCTTTGTACACCATCAGTTTGGTGTACAGTGTTAGGTCTTTATTCAGGAAGACACGCTTTGTAAGACGTCCAAATGCTACATGGGCAGCACGTAATCTATTCTCCACATCTTTTCCAGATGAGCAGTTAGATGACAGTATGCTTCCTAGGTAGAGCAAATGGTCCACTTGTTCCAAGGGTGTATCATAAATGGATATGCTGAAATCAGGAACGGAGGAGCCAGGAGTTAGCTGCGCCATCACCTTTGTCTTTGGAATATTGATGGAGAGACCAAATCGTTCGTACGCCCTGCTGAAGGAATCAACTGACAGCTGCAACTCTGCGGGTGAATGAGCTGGAGAAACATTGTCATCAGCATACTGCAGCTCTGTCACACGAGTGGTACTGGTGAACCTTTTTGAATGGAGTCTGGACTGGTTGAATAATCCCCCATCGAACCTGTACTTTAGTTCTATTCCTGCATTGTTTACGGATGTCTCGTAAAGCAAAGCTGCCAGATACAATGCAAATAATGTTGATACAAGAACGCATCCTTGCTTAAGCCTACTTGTTATTGGGAATTCATTAGTTGTTTCATTCTGGCAGAGGACCTGTCCAGTCATACCATCGTGGAGGGCTTCAACCAAGTCAAAAAATGTTCAGGGCAGCCGAAGCGTTTTAAGACCATCCACATGGCTTCTCTGGGAACTGTATCAAAGGCCTTTTCTAGATCGTAGAAAACAAGTAGTAAAGGCTTTTGCTGTTCTCTGCACTTCTCCTGTAGTTGTCGTGCACAGAAAATCATGTCAATTCTCCCTCTTGAAGGTCGAAACGCGCATTGAGACTCAGGTGATATAGTCTCTCAAAGTGTCTGGAGGCGATTTAAAAGGATTCTTGCAAAAATTTTGCCAGTGACAGATAGTAGAGATATTCCCCGGTAATTACCACAGACGCTTCTGTCGCCCTTCTTGAAGATGGTGACAATTGTGGAGTTCTTCAAGTCAGCTGGTGCCTTGCGGGTTTCCCACATTAATAGAATGAGTGAGAAGAGTCTAGTTTTTAGAGGCAAGCCGCCCCCCTCAATAAGCTCCATCGGGATGCTGTCAGGTCCGGGAGCCTTCCCAGGTTTCACACTCTTGAGTGCCTTGCAAAATTCTTGAAAATTTGGAGGATCAGCCATACAGGGTTGTGGAGGGTGCCGTGGGACATTTTTGAGAATATCTCCAGCGGCAGTAGAAGGGCGGTTTAACAGTGAGCTGAAGTGCTCTTTTCAACGATTTAAGATGTCCTGACTTTCAGTAAGAATGGTGGAGTTGGCAGCAGCCTTCAGTGTTCCTGATGAGGAGCGGATAGGTCCATACAGCTCTTTAATACCAGCGTACAAGCCACGCAGGTTCCGTGCATCGGAGAGATTTTGGAGTTCTGTGGCCAACTATCCCACGAAATAAGCATCAAACTAAAAAACTACAAAGAACTAAACTTGTCTACCTTGAAGGGGGAAACCAGATGGCGCTATTGTTGGACCGCTAGATGACACTGCCTTAGGTCAAACGGATATAAATTGCGTTTTCTTAAATAGGAACCCCCATTTTTTATTACATATTCGTGTACTACGTAAAGAAATATGGGTGTTTTAGTTGGACCAATTTTTTCGCTTTTTATATATATGGAAAAATAAACAAATATGCGTTTATTTATTTGCTTTTACGGCCTCATTCCACCACTTTAGTCAGTAACTTCCTGGTCCTCTTCTTCAGTAAGTTTCGTTCTTTCTTAACTGCCCAGTATCTTTTCATTCGTTCTGATTTTCCTGTCTTTCCTCGTCTGTTAATACCCTTTTCATTGTGTGTCGTTTGTCTACTTTTGGTTTAAATCTAATTTTCTTTTCTTTCAATTTGTTGAGATTTTGTGTCTTATTTTGCTGATAATCCAAGGTTATATCTAGTTCTCCCATATACTCTTTAATTTTCTGGATCCATCCTACTTGTTGCTTCAGATTCCATAGTTTCTGCGTAATTGTTCTTGCTAATCTGGTTTCTGGCGTCCTCATTATGTGGCCAATGAAAGAAATCCTCTTTTTACGTATAGTATCTGTGATGGGTTCCAGTTCCCTGTACACTACTTCATTCGGCACTATCCGCCATTGTCCTTCCTTCTGGTATTTTTTTATGCATGTTCTAGCTATTCTTTTCTCTACTTTTAATATTTTGTTGACTCTGTTTCTCTGAGTGACTTTAAAAAGAATCTCGCTTGCGTATGTTACTTCTGGCTGAACCACCGTCTTGTAGCGTTGTAATTTTGTTTGAATTGATAGACATTTCTTATTGTATGTACACCATGTTACTTTTTGAGCTTTTATCATTTTATTGATTCTTTCTTGCCAAGCAGGTTTTTCATCCTAGTTATGTGGTAAAATATCTCCAAGATATTTAAATTACTTCACTATTTTAATTTTTCTGTTGCCTACTGTTACGTGATCTATTACTAGCGCGTCTGTTACCATTATCTCGGTCTTTACGAACGTTACCTGGAGTCCTACTTTTTGCGCTATATTTCGCAGACTCATTATTTGATTACTAGGGTCTTGTACATTATTAGCTAGTAATGCCAAGTTATCTGCGGATCCCAAACAATTTAGGTTTATATCATCTTTCTTGGCTCCAATTGTTATGTTTTTAGGATTCTCTTTGTACCATTCCCTCATCAAGTATTCAAGAGCACAGTTTCAGAGCAGTGATGATAGACCATCTCCTTGACTTAACCCTGTTTTAATCGTAAATGGCTCTTTTAGTTCTTCTCTGAATTTTACTTTGGACTTGGTGTTTCTAAGGGTTAATTTTGTTATTTTTGTTAATTTGGGGTGAAGTCCAAATTTTCTTAGTATGTCCGTCATAGAAGGTCTGTGGATGCAATCATAAGCTTTTTTGAAGTCTACAAAGGTTATCACTAGAGGCATCCAATATTAATTTTAATGTGATGATTTGTTCTGGGCAGCGTATGCAGGGTCTAAATCCTCCTTTATATTCTCCCAGCTTCTTTACATGTTGATCTTTACAGCAATGGTACAGAATTCTTGACAATATGTTATATGTGCAGTCCTATAGGGAAATCCCTCTGTCGTTGTCCAGATTTGATTTTTCTCCTTTTTAGTGTAATGGGTGTATGATAGCTGTAGTCCAATGTTCTGGTAGCTCTTCTCCGATCCAGATTTTAACTATGCATTGACGTAATGATATCTTCACGGGTTCTGCTGCGTATTTCCTGAGTTCTGCAGATGTTTGATCTTCTCTACTTGCTCTGTAGTTCTTGAGCTCGCTCACAGCTTTGTGGACTTCCTGAAT
The DNA here is from genome assembly GCF_021461385.2 of Schistocerca piceifrons. NCBI lineage: Eukaryota > Metazoa > Arthropoda > Insecta > Orthoptera > Acrididae > Schistocerca > Schistocerca piceifrons. The sequence goes on from NC_060142.1 coordinate 90,164,029, forward strand.
TGTCGGTGGGTTTATATTTTATGGTGGGGTTTATTTCAAGAAGCTCAGGAGGATCCTCGAAATTTAATAGTTCGTTAAATGTTTCTGCTAAAATTTCTAAATTTCTTTTATCACTGTGGGCCATTTTATTGTTTTTATCTTTTAGCATTAGTGTTGGGTGATCATATCTTTGGAGTTGTCTGCTAAATGTTTTGTAGTAATCTTTACTATTTGTTTCTGCCAAAGAAAATATATCTTTTTGATATTGACGTTGAACCCTCCTTAATGTTTTTTGAGTCATATTTCTCTGTTTTTTGAGTGTCAAGTAAGATTCTTCTGTTTTTTGACTCTGATACCTTAACCAGGCGTGATGTCTATCTTCCACTATTTTATCACATTCGTCATTCCACGACTGGTGTTTTTTCCTAGGATTTATTGGGGCTAGTTGTTCAGCTATTTGTTCCAATTTGGGAATTATTTCATCCAGATCATCTGTTATTTTTATATTCCTAGCTTTTTCTTCATATTCCTTGTTATTTATCAATTTTTTAGGGTCATAGGTTCTCTTCTTTTTTGGATGGGATTTTTTCTTTCTCAGTAGGATGAATTTAATTTTTATTTTTATCAAGTAGTTCTTATCCATGCAGACATGATCCAACTGCCATTCTCCTTTTGACAAGTCTGAATGTTTCCTGGTTTTAAGTTTATCTGGTCTTCTCACGAAGTATGTCGATTTTGAGATCATGTCATGGTTTCTACAGAATTCCACCAATCTCATGCCATTCTGGTTTGCTCTTCGTTGTATTGGCCATTTCCCTATTACATCTCTGTATCTCTTTTCCTTTCTCAATTGGGCATTAAAGTCTCCAATTAAAATTTTGGTGCGTTTTTGTTGGTTGCTGTCTAATCCAAAAGCTCCTAGAATCCATAAGAATCCACACACACACACACACACACACACACACACACACACACACACATATATATATATATATATATATATATATATATATATATATATATATATATATATATGTGGCCACCATAGACATCAGATCTCAATATCTTTGTGGACTACTTCGTAGAGAAGTGTGCGCGACCGGTATGCACTTCCATCATCGCTGCCTGAATATGCCTCTACTTCACAGGAAGAATGGTTAAGATTTCCTTAAAAACATCTGTATTCATTCACTCCGAAAAACCGAGAAGCTGTTTTGAATCGTATTGGGCATGGTAATGTGTTGTATTAGTGGTGTTTCCATATTTTTGTCCACAGCTTTATGTATCTGTATACAAACTAAATTAATTACGTAGTATAATGTTTTCGAGGTGGTAAAACTTTATGGTTGCCTCTTGCATACGTGGGTAGGACTCAACAGCTTCCCCCCGTCCGAGTCACTGGGAACCTCTAACAGGAAGGTGACGCATTAACGTTACGAATGTGGCCCTATTATGACTTTAACAACTTACGTTTATGCCCGCGATAGATCCCGTCTCACGGAGAGCCTTGACATTTCAGAAACGCGCCGCACTCGATTTATGACATTTCTTTCGCCCGCTGTCGCAGGCCAGCCTCGTGGCGTGCGCAGCACTCCGTGTCGGGTCGCGACAGTTTGCGTGCTGTGCTGAGTTCGTGAATAACTGCTATAATTAAAGTCTGGCGGAATAAACCGAAGCGACGCATCGTGCTCAGCGCTGTGATAGCGGCACTACAACAAGAATTCCGAGTGCAATACAACTGCACGACAATTGTAATGTCACATTATTATTCTCAGCGGTGACGTAAGGCAGTACACATAGCACGGTTCAGCATACGATATGGTCATTTTATACGAGAAAAGGAGAAATTTTGGAAGGGAATTAAAGTTCTGCGGGAAGAAGCAAAACCTTTGAGATTTACTTATGACACTGCAATTCTGGAGCATCTAGCAAAGGACTTGCAAGATAAGTTGAGCGAAATGGATAGCGTCTCGAAAAAGGATTTTAAGATGAATATCGAAAAAGGGTAAAATAAGAGAAATGGAATGAAGTCGAAGTAAATCAGACGATTCTCAGGGAATCAAATTGCCAAATGAGACACTAAAAGTAATTGATGGGTTTTGCTGTTTGGGCGGAAAATAGCTGATGATGGTCAGACTAGAGAATACAAAAACTGCATACAGACAGTAGTAAGAATGTAAGTTTAAGTATTAATAAGTTTTTTCTGAAGGTATGTTTCTGTAGTGTAGCTTTAAGCGGAAGTGAAATGTGGACACAAAAAGTTTAGACAAGAAGAGAATAGAAGCGTCTGAAATTTTATGGTGCAATAGATCAGGTAGGTAGACCATTAAATAATGAAGAGGTACTGAATCAAACTGTGGAAAACAGAAATTTATGAAGCAACTTGACTAAAAGAAGAAAACAGTTAACTGATGCATCTAGGAATCTTTAATTTGGTATTGAAGGTTCCAGTGCGTGTTGGTTGCAGTAGTTATTCAGAGATGAAGTGCAAAGGATAGACTAGTGTGAAGAGCTGCATCATGCCACTCTCCGGACTGAAGATTAGAAATGATTAACGAATTGTATCGAAAACGCAGATAACCAGAATATATTTATTCACCTCGAAACGAACCCCATTGGTCAGAATACACATCAGGCGACGTTCATGAAACTGTTGGAAACCAGTGACGAAGGCTACTCTAATGACTGGTGTCATTTGTCCTTGGATATCCGTCGAAATGTAATAGACATTTTGGTGGCTGGCTGTGACAGTGGTAGCAACCTACCCTACTCCACACCGGAATAGTGGCCTAGTGCCTCAGCGTGGTCGCGGTGCTGGTTCACAAAAAAATGGCCATCGTCACACGTGTCAGTAACACTGTCAACGAGGTATTGTCTCAATCCGTGAGTGCTCCATAAACAGAGAACAGATCTTTGCGGATAATGCCGTTAATAGTGTTTCTGTTCACAACTTCTGTTACATGAAATTTCACAGTCATTGCACACGTCTCAGGTTGATACTTTGAAGTGAGTCTTCACTCTCACCCAAGCACCGTAACGTGTTCGACGCAACGCATACTGTTCTCGACACTTCTTTCTGTACGCATGCTTGCATTTCTAACGCAAATACCCATTCATACAGGGTGACAATTATTCAACTATACGAAATAAAATCGTCATAACTTCTGAACGGTTTGCGTTAGGACGTTCATACTGCACAGTTGGTCACAGGACATGATGGGAATTAGTACGAGCATGCGCACGTGTGTTCTTATTGTTGGCCATTTGCACATGAAAATGTCACGGTACAGCGTGCCTGAGCGTATAGCGCTTGTGAAGGCCTACTATGAAAGCAATAGCAGCCCAACTGCAGCTCAAAGGAAGTTTGCGACAGAGTTCAAGACAACGGGTCAGAGTTTGCTAACAATCATTGAAAGAACTGGTAGTGTTCGTGATGACAGTGTTGTCAATGTCGGTCGTCCAAGAGAGGTGAAAACGCCTGAAAACATCGCGAAGACAAGCGCTGTGTTTTAAACCAGCCCCAGAAAATGGCTCAGACGAGCTGCACAACAGGTGGAGATCAACCTAGAGACACTGCGACAGATTGTTGTTGAAGACCTGCCTCTCTTAACATACAAAATTCAAACCCATCAGCCATTAAGTCCCAGGGTCATGGAACAGCGGTTGTGTCTCGCCAACACTATTGTTCACATAATTGGCGAAGAGGGCTTTGATGTGAATACGATTAGGTTTAGCGACGAAACCCACTGCCATTTGGATGGGTCCGTCAATAAGCAAAACTGGCGCATTTGGGGCACTGAGAATCCGCATTTCACGATCGAGAAGTCTCTTAACCCACTATGCGTGCTTCTGCGGTGTGCAGTGTTCAGTCACGGAATAATCGGTGCGATAATCCTTGATGCCGCTGTGACTGCCGAATGGTATGTGAAGGTTTCGGAAGGCGATACCATCCTCATTATCCAAAGAGACCCTGATTTTTGCAAGGTGTGCTTATGTAAGACGAAGCTCGATCCTATCGAAGCAGGAGAGAGTTTGAAATCCTGGAGGAGCACTTTGGGGACGGCATTCTCGCTCCGGCGTATCTAGTGGCCACTGGCAAGGGCTTCGATTGGCCGTCATGTTCTCCGGATCTGAACACATGAGACTCCGTTTTGTGGGTTATATTAAAGACAAGATGTACAGCAATAACCCCAAAACCCTTGCTCAGCTGGAAACCGCCATTCAGTAGGTGATCGACAGCGTCAGTGTTACGTCACTTCAGCGGGACATGCGGAATTTCATTATTCACCTGCGCCAAATTGTCGCCAATCATGGCATGCATATGCAACATGTCATAACCTAAATCCGAGTGTCTGTAGTAACGTTTACATGTTGAATAAAGTGTGTGTACGCCGTAACTTGTAACTAATTCACATTTTTTTCATGTAGTTCTATAATTGTCACCCAGTATATGGGCACTTTTACCGAACTTTCTGGATGCAGTCTGTACGTCAGACTGATGGTAACTCATGTGTTTTACGAGGACTATTTGGACAGTAAGAAGCGATAGGTAGCGAAATGTAAACTACAGAGAAAATCAAAACTGTTAGCTACACCTTCCAGCTACTTCTATACACAATCGCCGCTCAGACTTACACATCTGTCATAGCTTGTAACAACTTTTCAATTCCCTGGTTATGGAAGACACCTACCAGTGCTTTCTCGACAATTTTCTACTCTAGACTGTAGCTCGTTCTCTGTGTCAAAATATTGTCTTCATACCCAGTGTTTCATTTGAGTAGAGATGAACCTCAGTGGTAGCTAATTACGGGGTGTATTGTGGGTGATCAAACACTTCCTATAGAAAACGCTGCAGGAGCATCTTCATTGCCTCCGTGGTAGCTAATTACGGGCTGTATTGTGGGTGATCAAACACTTACTATAGAAAACGCTGCTGGAGCATCTTCATTGCCTCCGTGGTAGCTAATTACGGGCTGTATTGTGGGTGATCAAACACTTCCTATAGAAAACGCTCCAGGAGCATCTTCATTGCCTCAGTGGTAGCTAATTACAGGCTGTATTGTGGGTGATCAAACACTTCCTATAGAAAACGCTGCTGGAGCATCTTCATTGCCTCAGTTGTAGCTAATTACGGGCTGTATTGTGGTTGATCAAACACTTCCTATAGAAAACGCTGCAGGAGCATCTTCATTGCCTCCGTGGTAGCTAATTACGGGCTGTATTGTGGGTGATCAAACACTTCCTATAGAAAACGCTGCAGGAGCATCTTCATTGCCTCAGTGGTAGCTAATTACGGGCTGTATTGTGGGTGATCAAACACTTACTATAGAAAACGCTGCTGGAGCATCTTCATTGCCTCCGTGGTAGCTAATTACGGGCTGTATTGTGGGTGATCAAACACTTCCTATAGAAAACGCTGCAGGAGCATCTTCATTGCCTCAGTGGTAGCTAATTACAGGCTGTATTGTGGGTGATCAAACACTTCCTATAGAAAACGCTGCTGGAGCATCTTCATTGCCTCAGTTGTAGCTAATTACGGGCTGTATTGTGGTTGATCAAACACTTCCTATAGAAAACGCTGCAGGAGCATCTTCATTGCCTCCATGGTAGCTAATTACGGGCTGTATTGTGGGTGATCAAACACTTCCTATAGGAAACGCTGCAGGAGCATCTTCATTGCCTCAGTGGTAGCTAATTACGGGCTGTATTGTGGGTGATCAAACACTTCCTATAGAAAACGCTGCAGGAGCATCTTCATTGCCTCAGTGGTAGCTAATTACGGGCTGTATTGTGGGTGATCAAACACTTCCTGTAGGAAACGCTGCAGGAGCATCTTCATTGCCTCAGTGGTAGCTAATTACGGGCTGTATTGTGGGTGATCAAACACTTCCTGTAGGAAACGCTGCAGGAGCATCTTCATTGCACCTGCAGAGTGCGGTCGTGTTGAACGAACTGCATGACAGTTAAGTTATGTGGATTGCATAGCTTCAGGCGAAATCTTTCGCTAGGCCCTCATACTTGGCGGGAGACGCTAATTTATAGCCATCTTTACATTCTCACTGTGAGCTCAGAACTGAAAAGAGCGACATGATGGGATCGACGGACGTACTAGACACAGCCCCAACGCATCTGTGCAAAGTTTCATCAGATTTTCACTGTCTTTTACATTTCGGGACCGATCGTTCCTTACTTCCGAATAACCCTTGTATTTTTGTACTATAACAGAAACTATATGCGTTCTATGAGTATTGTGAATAGTGAGGGCAATTCTAAAAAATGGTTTAGTGTAATGACATATTTTCTATCCTCTTGTCAAAGCAGAGGGAGTGTTGCCGAACATGCTTCAGAAAAGAAGCAGAATCGAGAAAATCGTTCTTGAGCAATTTCGTTTTTATACAGGGTATAACGCGTATAAGCCCAGATCTTTTTATATGTGGTTCCTTTGTAGGTACACACTTAAGTGTTTTGGTCGTTTTTTTCTGCCTGAAACAGTCTCCCCACAAACATGTAACAAATTTTACGACTTGATGTTTTCTGCATAGTCGTAACTGCACCACCACGTGGACTATGCCTCTCAGTATAGACTAACTGTTGTGCATTCATGTCTCCACACTTCAACACCTTGCCTGCCGCAAAGGGGAAAATGAGCACTAACGGTTTGCTCTTGCTACATTTACTTGGAGGTACTACGCAACCTAAAATCATAAGCCTTGTAACGGCGGTGATTATTAGTCTGCAAATGACGTAAGTACTGATGTAATGTTGTTCAGTACACCGTCCTGATCCACCAGTAGAAATATCTGCACTTGTACCCGTTGTACCATTTATTAACTTTTCTTGCAGTTATTTATCTTCAGTTTCGGCACCTCCTTCGTCTTCCTCACGTTACCTTTCCCGCCATTACATTCCTTCGCACGTCTGTACACCCTGTGAAAGCTTCGCAGGTCCCGGAATGATTTACTCCTGCACTTTCGGCGCCGTCCTCGCATCCACCGCGCCATAAATCTTCCTGACAGCCGGGAACGGCGTCAACAGGTCGTTGTGCACTTGTTCTCTTCCATTTGGTGCTCACCTCGGGCAAGTACTGCTAGGGGCAGCTACGCGCACTCCGAGGAACTGTCACGGAATATCCTAATCAAGGTCGCTCCCGTTTTTGGAAGTCGTGTCACAAACTCAGGTCGCTGTTGTAGGAGCTTCAAAGGTCAACGGAAGACGAAAGCAGCAGGCAAACGGTATGTCGTGCAATTCAGAGAAGAGAGGAAATTTTACTTCTTGGTTTCCTGAGAGGGATCTGTACAGGATGGCAGCCAGTCAAGGAATATTTTAGGGAATTGGTTTCAAAAATTTATTACAAAGGCCCAGCCAAATGACTTAAAAGTTTTCTGGGTTTGGTACCGCGTCATAATGTAAAAACTACTGCTGCATTCGGGAGCACGAGCGTTATATTCGTCTAGGACAACATAACAAATCCGCAGTGACAGAACACCAGCGAGACTGCGGAAAAGAAACAAAATTCAGCGAAGCCTGTGTGTTGGCCAAGCAGCCAATTATGACGAAACGCAAAATCAGAGAGGCCATCGAAATACTTAAACACCCTAACAACATGAACAGGGAGGATGGACTCAGGCATGTCCCAACCTAGCTGCCAGCAATCAGAGCCCAACAGACCGCACTGTCAACACGAGGCACGAGCACTAACGGCGAGTAACTGCCGCCGCGCGGCCGACGTCCAGCAGTTGGTAAACAGCAGCAAACTTCTCATTCGACAGTGGCCACCAATCATGGTACATAACACAAGAGCTAATGGACAACAGAGGTCACGTTCTCCCTCCACGGCAATAACCTATTAAAATAAAGTTCCCTCTCCTTCTTCCTTAAGTGACCAATGAAACTAACTACCTTTTTAAAATTATGACGTAATGGCATGCGCAGCGAACACTAACAACAAAATATAAAGGACAGTGCATAGCTAGAACGCACCACTAGACCCAGAAGAAGGCCGCTGCAATCGTGGCCGAAACGTTGGTTTTTTCTATTGCAGCAGTAGTTTTTAAATTATGACGCGGTACCAAACCCAGAAAACTTTTATGTCGACGGCTCTGGCCGCGGAAGCCTACGCAATTATAGCCCAGTGTTCTCCCAGAGTAACATACGCCGTGCCTACGTGACACAAGTCGCTTGTCTTTCAAAACCGAGGCAGTTCTGTCCAGTTAAAGCTGCTGACAAGAGACGCCTTGAGCCCTCTGCTGAAACTGCTAGCGAAATCACGCCATTGATTTTAGACAATAGCGTGCGCGGGACACCGATCACGTGTGTGGACGCCGGAGCGTGCAGAACACACTTGCTTCTCTCTCTTGGAATTCAGACTTCGAGGAGCAGAGACGTCTTCTTGGAAGGCAGAGCCTTTGGCTCTGCTCTTCGCCACCGGCCACCAACGTAAGTCAACATGAACCGCTTCCCCTTCCGTTGCCCATTTCATTTAATTGTTCGACCTCTTAGACTGGCCTAAACCTGCTAACTTCCGACCCTAGGCGCGCCTTTTGTACTCCTTATATTGAAATATATCCTCTTTATTGTACTTAATTCCCTGTTTTGATATTCAACGGCGGCCCTGAATGCCCACACTCTAATCCTGACCGCTCGACCTCCTGCACCCTGTCGTCACGAGGCATATGTAACAACCGCCTCCATCCTTTCCCAAACCCTGTATACAGGGTGGCACACGAAATGTGTTACCATTTTGTTTTTGAATATAAACTTTATTGTCAATACACTCTGAAAGGAACATATACTACAATGAAGAGCCGTCCATGGAGATTTGTTCTAACTCAGCACATGCTCAGTATGTCCACCATTTCGTTTCCTAACTTGCTTCAAACGAACGCTGAAGTTAGTGATTACCCTACGGCACATATCTTCCGTAATTTCACTGCAAGCTTGAAGAATAAGTCTTCTGAGCTCCACTAAATCACGTGGGCGTTTCGGAAAATTTTTTCCTTTAGGTACCCCCAAAGACAAAAGACACATGGATTGAGGTCTGGACTATTGGGGGGCCAATTTTGTCCGTCATTGAAGCGACCTGGAAACCTGAGTGAAATGATCCACATGTCGAAATGCTCGTGTAAAAACTCCAACAGTTTTTGCAGTATGTGGCCTTGCTCCATCTTGCATGAACCACTGCGTGTTGAAGGGCAAGGCAGTAGCAAGAAGCTGTGGAATGAAGCTATTGCGAAGCACGCTCAAATAACGCTCGCTGTTCACAGTTTCTTCAAAGAAAAAGGGTCCAATAAGTCCGTGACTGGACATTGCTGCCCACGCTGTAATCCTCGGAGCATAATGTTGTCGTTCATGAAGCACTTGTGGGTTTTCAGTGGCCCAAAAGCGTACATTTGTTTAACCACATCGTCTAAATGAAAATGCGCCTCGTTTGAAAACCAAACGTCGTTGAGAGTTTCTTCCCTATCCTCCGCCCACTGAGCAAAAAGTAGTCTCTGCTGCTTGTGTTCTTCAGTGAGCTTCTGTGCACAGGTCATCTTGTAGGGGAACATATGGAGGTCACTTTCAAGAATGCGTTGAACGGAGCGTCTGGATATTCCCAGTTACACTGCTGCCTTTCTACACGATTTCCCGGGACTTCTCTGTACAGCAACTCGTACCACTTCAGTATTCTCCGGCGAACAAACAGGCTTAGGCCGAGGTCGCTTCGCTTCCAATACCGTTCCTTCCTGTACAAATTTATCGTACAACCTGTGGATGGTCCTCTTGCACGGGGCCCATCGTGTGTTAAACTGTTGTCGAAAACGCCTCTGAGTCACAAGGCTTTTCGTTCCATGAAAAAGTAACACAATTGCCGATCGTTGCTGTGTCGTCAGTCTTCCATTGTCGGCCATTGCAGTTTACTAGTCTCCTAGCGGCAGTATCGTGAATTACACGTCATTTCTTAACTCATTTGTTTTTCCAAGCTCTGCTGTTACTGCTGTAGAGATCCCAGCGGGATATCTAATGAGCGTCGTAAATTGTGAAAGAAACAATTGGTAACACATTTCGTGCGCCACCCTGTACTCCGAGCTAGGGTGGCTGCGGCCGGACAAATTGCGTGACTACCACACTCTATGTCTACTCCAACGACTCCTCGTCGCGCAAGCACCCCAGTACCTTGCTTCAGAGATTAAAAACCTGTCATGCCATCATAATCGAAACACGAGGTCACTCTTATTTGGTATCCTAACTGTGCCCACTCACAAAACAAAAACTTTTGCAAACTCCTTCTCAGTTGCCGCTGTCCGCCTCTGGAACAAACTGCCCCTTACCTTGCGCAAAATTCGATCTCCTGCTGCTTTTAAGAAGAAGTTGAAGCATTTCCTACTATAATCCTCACAAAGTTCTGCACAAAATTAATGTACAAGGACAACCCCTCATCTGTCAAATAGCAAAGCTAGCGTCTCCTACCTTGCTCCTGAGATGCCTTCCTCTTCAACTATCTCTATTAGCCACGCAATCTTCTTTTCCTTTATATTTCCTTAATTATGTTTCATCATGTCTCTATTCTTCTCCTCCCTTCACCATGAGTCTCCCTCATACTCCCTGCTGCCAGCACTCCTTTCTAAAATCTGTCTCTTCAATAATGTCTAATTATAACAGTACTTGTGACCTAAGAATATAAACTCTATATGTATGTATTTTTCCAGGTGTACCTTTCAAATTGTTTATTTCACTTTTTGTACTAGATGTAGTTTAACATGCCTACTAAAACATATGAATGTAAAATAAGTAGAATGCCTGGTTAGATGTAAGAGAGGGCCTGATGGCCCTAATCTTGCCAGGTTAAATAAATCAATAAATAAATAAAAAATAAAAATTTACAATTGGTGTCGGGAGTGCCCGTATGCTCTACAGATCATCCATTGGATTAGTCGTCCACGGAATTTGCTTTATTACGTCATGAATATCCTCTTTATTGTACTTAATTCCCTGTTTTGATATTCTTGATGTAAAACTATGAGAGCGTACGTTCGAGCATTAGAACGTTTTGATTCTTGCAAGAGTGAATATTACGTTTGCCGCTCATCTTCACCGCACCTCGCTGTTCACAACCATCACAATGATCGCACAGAGCAGTCTTCCGCATCCGGAATGTACACTACCTGCTCAAAACCATCCGGATACCCCTGTGTAATGGCCGGCCGGTGTGGCCGTGCGGTTCTAGGCGCTTCAGTCTGGAACAGCGTGACCGCTACGGTCGCAGGTTCGAATCCTGCTTCGGGCATGGATGTGTGTGATGTCCTTAGGTTAGTTAGGTTTCAGTAGTTCTAAGTTCTAGGGGACTGATGACCACAGATGTTAAGTCCCGTAGTGCTTAGAGCCATTTTGAACCCTGTGTAATACAGAATTGACTACTAGGTGTCATGAGAGGCAGAACAGACAGTCTAAAAGGAGGCGGAGAGTATTGCGTTGTCAGTACAGAAGCTGTAGCAGCAGGAGTCGGTCAGGAGAGGTGATGTGACTGTGAGAACTGGCAAGGCGAAGGAAAAACAGCACCTAAACCATCACCCGGCAGAAATCATCCACTGGAGGAAAAGGACGGTTTAGCATTGCGGAGGGTCGTTATAAAAAATCTCGTGAAGTCAGTGGGAGCCATAGCTCCTAATTTCCAAAGTGCTACCACCAATCCATATAGCACAGTGACTGTGCGTAGGAAGCTAAAAAGAACGGAGTGCAGTAGTAGAGTTGTTCCTCATCGCCCATAAATGCTAATCGGCTATTAAGGTAGTGTGAAGAGCAATGGGGTTGGACAGGGAATCACTGGAAACGAGATATTAGGAGTGGCTAATCGCGCTATACCGTGTGTTATTCCGATGGAAGGGTTTGGGTTTGGCGAATTCCTGGAGAACGTTACCTTACATCGTGCGTAGTACAACAGTGTAGTACAGAATAGTGGTGTTGCATCAAATAAAGTTATGCATCACGCCGGTCTCCAGAACTCCTGACGATAGATGTTGACTGTTGATACTGTATCACAGACACAGTCCCTTCGACTGTTCAGAGATGTCACTAAACCCGCCCGAAGGTGTAAACAACCATGCATGCGCAGCGCCTAGTAGACGGAGGCGGTCCGACAGCCGATCAGTTCCAATCATTCCACCAGGAAGGAGGTACACGGCTCGTGTTGTCTGTAGTTCAAACATGCCTAGATGGTCAATACCGCGGTTCTATCGCGTCCGCATTGTTACTTTGTATCAGGAAGCGCTCTCAATAAGGGAAGTGTCCAGGCGTTTCGTAGAGAACCAAAGCGATGTTGGAGGAATACAGAGAGACAGCAATTGTCGATGACATGCCTCGCTCAGGCCGCCCACAGGCTACTACTGTAGTGGATGACCCCTATCTACGTATTATGGCTCGGAGGAACCCTGACAGCAACGCCACCATGTTAAATAATGCTTTTCGTGCAGCCACAGGACGTCCTGTTACGATTCAAACTGTGCGTAATAGGCTGCATGATGCGCAACTTCACTCCCGACGTCCACGGAGAGGTCGATCTTTATAACCGCGACACCACGCAGCGCGATACAGATGGGCCCAACAACATGCAGAATGGACCGCTCGGGATTGGCATCACATTCTCTTCACCGATGAGTGTCGCATTTGCCTTCAACCAGACAATCGTCGGAGACGTGTTTGGAGGCAAGCCGGTCAGGCTGAACGCCTTAGACACACTGTCCAGCGAATGCAGCAAGGTGGAGTGGCCAGCATGCTCTCCAGACATGAACCCTATCGAACATGCCTGGGATAGATTAAAAAGGGCTGTTTATGGACGACGTGACTCACCAAACCTCTCTGAGGGATCAACGCCGAATCGCTGTTGAGGAGTGGGACAATTTGGACCAACAGTGCCTTGATGAACTTGTGGATAGTATGCCACGACCAATACATGTACGGATCAATGCAAGATGACGTGCTACTGGATATTAGAAATACCGGCGTGTACAGAATCTGGACCACTACAACTGAAGGTCTCGTTGTATGGTGATACAACATGCAATGTGTTGTTTTCATGAGCAATGAAAAGGGCGGAAATGATATTTATGTTGATCTCTATTCCAATTTTCTGTAGTGGTTCCGGAACTCTCGGAGCTGAGGTGATGGAAAACTTTTTTGATGTGTGTATTTTGCAGCACTGTGTGCTGCGTACAGTAGTTGAATAGTTCGCAACCGAAGTTTTATTGTATCAGCTTGACAATGCATCAGTGAGGTAATGGTGTGCGAACCCAGGGGAACGTTTTGGGATGAGTTAGAACGTCACTTCGATCCAGACATCAACCTATATTTTCTGGTTTTGGCTCTTGAGGAAGAATAGGCTATATTTCCTCCACAGAGGTGCGGACACCTTGCTGAAAGTGTTCCAAACGGACTTCAAGCCGGCATAAAGGAAAATGCCGGACACACCCTATATTAATGTCCACTAATAGGATTCCAGATACTTTTGATCAGACTGTGTACTTGCCCAGCATAGAAAACTGAACACCTGGCCAGTGTGGCAACACCATCGCGTTTACGGCCGATAAACAGTGACTGGTGGCAGGGAGGGGGGGGGGGGGCGGAGCAGTAATAGCGTAGACTCCGGTATTCTTGCTCATACTATACGTACATGTGCCAGTGGTGGGGGTGAAGGCAGTAACAGTGTATACTCTGGTATTCTTGCTCACACTGTACCTCCATACACCACGAGTGGTGGGTATAGCCAGTAACAACGTACACTAAGGCATTCTTTCTCACCCTATACCAGCATATGCCATGGATGGGGGAGGGTTGGTGGCAGTGACAGCGTACACTCCGGTATTCTTACCCGCACTATACCTCCATATGCCAGGGATGAGTGGTGGAGGCAGTAACAGCGTTCAATCAGGTATTCTTACTTTCATTACACCTTCATATACCAGGGGCGGGGATCGCAGTAACAGCGTGCACTCCAGTATTCTTACTCATACAACCTCGATACAGTATGAATTGGGGGGGGGGGGGGGTGCAGGCAATAACAGCAGACACTTCGTTCTTACTCACACTGTACCTCCATATCCCAGGAGTGGAGTGTTGTGGAGGCAGTAATAGCATACACTTTGGTATCCTTACTTACACTATAACTCCAAATGCCAAGAGTTGGGGAGTGATCCAGGAACAGCATTCACTCCGGTATTCTTATTCACGCTCTATCTCCATATGCCAGGGGTGGTGGAGTGGATGTAGCAACAGCATACGCTCCAGTATTCTCACTCCCACTGTACCTCTATATGCTGAGGTTGAGAGGTGGAGGCACTAACAGTTTACACTTCGATATTCTTACTCATAGTATATATGCCAGCGGTGGTGGTTAGAGACAGTAACAGCGTACACTCCAGCATTCTTACACTATACATCCAAATGGCTGGGAGTCACTGTGCACTCCGGCATTCTTCCTCGCACTATACCTCCACATGCAGCGATCAGCGTAGCACAGCAGCTATATGTTGACCGGCACGTTTTGTTAGACAGTACTCTTCGCCCCTGTGACAGCATTTATTCATAGTGTAATATTTAGGAGTAAATGTTTCGTCTGAATAAACAACTGGCCCCATTTGACTGAAGCAGCCTCTCAACTATTCTCGCGAGACTGAGTGTACTGTGTTCCACACGTCGCACTACAAAAGAATTTCTGTTAGCGCTGGGAATCGAACTGGGGGCGTCTGCATTACAGTCCGATCTGATGGTCACCATATTCATTTTGTACAATCTGCTCTCACCAAATGTACATTTATCGGCTTTCATTTATTCTCCACATCTTTCCTCCAGGCTTTTTTATTCTGCTTTATATTCTCGACAGCTTTGGTTGTGTCTCTGGATATTTCACAATAGCGTGTAATATGCTGTTCTACCGTACTTAGCCATTAAAACAAAATAATTGAATTTTACTCCGCATTGGAAGCAAACTTCGATGTCTTCATCGCTAAATAATGTATTTCTAAATCATAATTAATCTTAGAACTTCATATTTCACAATTTTATTGAAATCAACCAATAATTATTTTTTGTGTCTGTGGCTGAAGATTCGAAGAACGATTTTCTTGAGGCATTTGGAGTTTTTGTGGCTGGACTATTTTTCCGTGAAGGTTCTTCCTCTAACGCCTTCTTCCTCTACTCAAGACACCTGATCATTGTCCCTTTTGAGTAACATAGTCCTTTGCTTTTTTATCTCATTGAATGTGCGTGTAATGAAACATTTGGGTAGTCACAACGTTTCTTGTTAATAACTTGTGATCCAAATGTCACCATTAACAATATGACTGATTTGTTTTTCTCAGCAGGAACCTTTCGCGGTCTTCCCTTGACCATGTAATATTTTTTCTAACTCATTATGTATCTCGTTTTAATTTCTCAGGTGAGCGTTCTAGTTCACACGTTTTGTGGACAGCTCTTTCGCAGTGCATTACTACCGAAGATCGTTCGTTTTGGCCTCTGTGGTTCTGAAAATATTATAACAGGTTATCTTGACGACTAATATACATATTAGTCGTCAAGATAACCTGTTATAATATTTTCAGAAACACAGTGGCCAAAACGAAAGACTTTAGGTAGTAATGCAGTGCGAAAGAAGTATATTTTAGTCGTCAAGATATATGAATTAATATGCTTATTTTTCTTCAAATTGCAACCGAATTTGCAACAAGATATTTTCTTTCAATGTTCTTTCGTCTGTGTACCGCTTAACTGCGGGGGCTGGTCAGTTCAGAAACCGACTGTCATATTTTATCTCTGTGCTGTCAACTATCTCCATTTCGTTTGAGCAGTGAAGGACATATTCTCCGACGTGCTACTAGAGAAATTCTGCTGGTACATAGTGGGACCAATGCTTTTCCCGTCGTTAGACGCAAAATAGTCCCCAGTTGGAGATCAGCTTTCCTACGTAAATAATGCAGTGCCAGACTGTGGCGAAAACTTGATCACTTGCGGTGGTTACTAACCTTTCCCCGTTTCCGTTTTTCTCTTTCTCCGATGTCGTTGAAATGTTGGACACGAGAGTGTGCGCCACCAACGGCGTGACCTTGTGACGACTTCTCGGTGTCGCAACTGGATTGTTTAGAGCAGCGACACGCCGCCGCGGAGTTGCACAAAGCAAGGTGGGCGTTGTACGGCCAGGAGGCACTTGTCGAATTCAATTAGCGGCGCGGGGAAGGAGACGGAGTGGGGCAAGGACGCCGCCGCTGAATATGAATGAGCCGCGACGACGGCGACGTCGACGACGCGCCGCCTGCGACGCGCTAAGCAGGGGCGCCGCAGCCGTGACGGACGCGTTACCGCAAACTGCCACACGCGACGCCTACGGCCCTCGTGTAATGAGCAGCCCTGTCGCAAGATTGTGCAGTCTGATTTACAACGGAGCCAACTCAAACGAACGATCTCCAGCAACGAGAATTCTCTCTGGTGTAAATAGTAGGCGATCGCGAGTGAAGTGCATTTAGTCGTCTTCGGTTCGCATTCGCCAGCGTTCTGTCGTGTTCCGCTATTGCCGGTCTTTAGCGAACCATAAAAGAAAGTTCAGCTCCCCTCCGCATCTGCCCTAGCAATATACAAAGCTTTAGTCTGCTACTTTATTCATTTCTCTCGCTGACATGACAGACGTGACTGATGGTGTCGTGTGAAGAAAATTGAATGCAGCTGATAGAAGAATAAAAGTTTCATAGGTGATTCTGGGAGTCGAGAGATTCACAGCAGAAGTGCCAAAGTAAAAGAAATATAGCTCGCTGAAAATTGCCAAACCACTCAAAGGTCAAACTGGGAACTTGAAAAACACGACA
The DNA here is from genome assembly GCF_021461385.2 of Schistocerca piceifrons. Lineage (NCBI taxonomy): Eukaryota > Metazoa > Arthropoda > Insecta > Orthoptera > Acrididae > Schistocerca > Schistocerca piceifrons. Next base: position 90,180,834 of record NC_060142.1, read on the forward strand.
AATTAATTCGATGTTTGCACCAAGGGGAAACAAAGTGAATAAGCACAAGCTTTCTATTTATTTTTATTAAAAAAAAGCACAATCAGTTTCTTCAAAATAAAACAAATGTTAGAGTTATGAAATTTCAGAAATACATTTCTCTAGGTAACATATTTAAGTGATTAACATTTCAAGATCACAGGTTAATAATCGTAAAATAAGTCATTGCAAATGTGGAATGCTGGTACATTAATAATCTATGAAACCACCAGAATGTTGAATGCAAGCTTGCAAACGTGAATGCGTTGTGTTGTACAGGTGACGGATTTCAGTTTGTGGTATGGAGTTCCATGTTTGTTGCACTTGGTCGGTCAATATAGGGACGGTTAATACTATCTGTTAATGACGCTAGAGTTGTCGTCCGATGATGTACTGTATTTCACCGATTGGAGACGGATCTGGTGATCGAACAAGCCAAGGCATGTTGGCTTACAACAGCAGTGTGTGGGCGATCGTTATCTTTTTGGGGAACAGCCCCTGCAATTGCAGCATAACTGTCGAATCAGAAAATTGACGTACAAAAAATTGAATTTGGGGTGCGACAGTGCTCTCGCTATCATACGAAATCGCACCTCAGACCAAAGCTCCAAGGGTTGGCACCGAGGGAGAAACAGCTTTCATCAGAAAACACAACTCCTCCCAGGTCGAAAAACAGAGAAACGCAATCAGCGTACAAAGCAGATTTGTTTCAAAACACTCGTGCGACCCATCCTGTAACACACACAACACAACTCTTTCCTGGCCGAAAAACAGAGAAATGCAATCAGCGTACAAAGCAGATTTGTTTCAAAACACTCGTGGGACCCATCCTGTAACATTTCTCAAGTCTGTGCTACCAATCTCAAACACGAATAGCAGGTAACGCTGAACGTACACTATGAGGGACAGCACGAATAGTCAAAGGTTAGTTTGACCTATGAGAAAGTATCGCGGAGATGCTAAAGAAAGTCAACTGACAGTCGTTCGCAGATGCCTCAAACTACTTTGAGAAAGCCTACTTACGAACTTTCAAGAGTCCGCAGCTCGTGGTCATGCAGTCGCGTTCTCGCTTCCCGCGCCCGTGTTCGATTCCCGGCGGGGTCAGGGATTTTCTCTACCTCGTGATGACTGTGTGTTGTGTGATGTCCTTGGGTTAGTTGGGTTTGGGTAGTTCTAAGTTCTAGGGGACTGATGACCATAGATGTTAAGTCCCATAGTGCTCAGAGCCATTTGACCTATTTGAACTTTCAAGAGTCAGCTTTGAGTGAGTATTCTAAGAACATACGAGTACTACATCCCCCTACGTGTCGCTCCTTTAGAGATCGAAAAGACAATATACGCCAATTAGAGCACACACAGAGAGGTGTTTATGGAATATTCCTCTCGCGCTCTATACGTAAACGGAACTGGAAGAAGTCCTCATCACATGTACAATAGGATGCAGTCTGTGCCATGCACTTCACAGAAGTTTGTAGAAAACGAATGTAAATGTAGTAATTCTATAATTTGTACATTAACTTGACAACCATGATCATATCTTTAAATCTGGTAAGTTTCAGACGCGGGTCGAAATATATCAGCGAGACGAGAAAATGTAATCGTACAGATGACTTGAATGTCAGGGCAATGCCGATAGTTACAATGTGTGCAGGATATGCTGATGCTAAATGGAATATACGATACGTGGTTATCCTCCCTGGGAGAGGAGTAGTGCGTATAGTTGACTGGAGTCTGAAACGTGCACTCGGCTTTTTTTTTAAAAAAAAAAAAAAAAAAAAAAGGAGGTGGAGCCCCTCTACGCCCACACCGGCATGATGGCCAACACAATAGGTCTACTGCCATCTCTGCATAATGATTAGTATTCACTAAAGTGAGGTGTCGCAGGATGTGGCTACTGCGATGTTTGTGTACGTCTGGTTAGGGTTAACCATTAATACGCGCTCATCTAGAGATAGATTGGGTCGAAATCGAACGAAGGGTAGCGGTTTGAAGGGCAGAGGAAAAAAGTGGCAAGGCAAGAGCCAAGGGAAAAAAATCTCTGCGATAGTTAGGTCGGGTGGTAAGAGCAGTAGCGGTTGTCTTGCTACCTGCGACAGGTCGTGCAAGGATAGGCATTGTTAGTAGTGGGTATCATGCATGTCGATACCTTGACGTTGTGCGGTTGTGCTGCTCGGCGGCTGGCGCTGGGTGCCGGTACAGAGTCCTCATTCAGCGTCAGCAACCTGCAACACTTAGGTTTATTATCGATCTTGTGTCCGATAGGTCATATACCGGAAGCACAGTGTGAGGGAATGTTGGCGGGTTGTTTGTGCGTCTGTGGGCGAGCTCGTCGGTGTCCCTGCTGTGGCCTGTTGGTCGGCTCTAATAGCAACTGGTAGTTACCAGTCAGTGTTGCTGATATGCTGGGGCTTGCCGACGTTCGTCGCTTGTTTGCGTATGTTAGTTTACCATAGGTGGCTATGCGCTAGCTAGCAGTGTCTTTGGCCGCTTGTGCTTCCACCTGCCAGCCACGTTGTCGCTGCAACTGTTATCTGTGGGGGCTCCGCAGTTTAGAGACAGGATACTCCTGCAGTCTCGTCGAGGTCCTCTGCTTTCCGTCGCAACTGGTCTCGCTCGACCCACTGAAGTCACAAATGGCGGTTATTTGGAGTCAGTGGAATGCACACTACAGTGCGTCCTCGCAACTGTTGATGAGGTATTCGATTTGTAACAGATCACTGTGTCAGAGGGTGCCATATGCTGCTTGGATTGACGCTGCAGATTGTAGTACGATGCTCCAGAACTATACGCCGATCACAATGGTTTTCCCTCTCCATCGTGCTATGTCGCCGTCCGCAGCCCGGACTTCTTGCGACCGTACGCTCTCGTGGCCCCCGCTGCCACCAGTCATCTCCAGTAGCTGTATTCCTGCCAAGTCTTTCTGCAGTATCGCAGAAGCAACATCCAGCTTTGCTATAAAAGATGTTCTTTTGTACAAAACAGTTGAATCGTTTTGATGCACCCCTTAAAATGAAATGTATGTTATGATTCGGAAACGATTTATAGTGATAATAAGATACTTCGGTAATCTGTATCCACAACCACAGGCCAAGGCTGTAGTTGTACACGATTTCACAGGCCTGGCGTTACACGATGCTTGTACTGTTAACCAGCTTCTATCCTTATCTAGTAAAAGGGCAGTAAAGGAAATAGCGTCGCGATCGGCAGAGTTGTTCTCTGACCAGTTGCGACGGAAAGCAGAGGACCCCGACGAGACTGCAGCAGTATCGTGTCTCCAAACGGCGGAGCCCCTACAGGTAACAGTTGCAGCGACAACGTGGCTGCCGAATGCAAGTTTCAGACTCCAGTCAACTATACGCACTACTCCTCTCTCCACGTATCGTATATTCCATTTAGCATCAGCATATCCTGCACACATTATAACTATCGGCTTTGCCCTGACATTCAAGTCATCCGTACGATTACATTTTCTCGTCTCGCTGATAGATTTCGACCCGCGTCTGAAACTTTCCAGATTTAAAGATATGATCATGGTTGTCAAGTTAATGTACAAATTATAGAATTACTACATTTACATTCGTTTTCTACAAACTTCTGTGAAGTGCATGGCACAGACTGCATCCTATTGTACATGTGATGAGGACTTCTTCCAGTTCCGTTTACGTATAGAGCGCGAGAGGAATATTCCATAAACACCCCTCTGTGTGTGCTCTAATTGGCGTATGTTGTCTTTTCGATCTCTAAAGGAGCGACACGTAGGGGGATGTAGTACTCGTATGTTCTTAGAATACTGACTCAAAGCTGATTCTTGAAAGTTCGTAAGTAGGCTTTCTCAAGATAGTTTGCACCATCCTGCGAACGACTGCCAGTTGACTTTCTTTAGCATAGGTCGAAAGAACCTGTGACTATTCGTGCTGCTCCTCATAGTGGACGTTCATCACCTGCTAGTCCTGTTTGAGATGCATAACCTCTGTACGCTGACTGCATTTCTCTGTTTTTCGACAACTGAACCGAAGTCTATCACCTACTTCGCCTACGACTAGACATATCCATGCAAACTGTTACATCCCAGTATTATTAATAAGAGTCGACCTATTCCAACTGTGACTCGATATTGTAGTCAAAGGATACTACGTTTTATCGACTTTGAAGCATACAGTGTTACGTTTCTGGACATTTAAAGAAAAGTGTAAATCTTTGAAGCACTTCGAAATCCTATCAAAATCTGACTGAATAGTTACAAGGCTTTTTTCAAGCAGTACTTCAATATAGGTAACTGCCCCAACTGCGAAGAGTCTGAGGTTATTGTTAATATTGCGTGCAAGGTCATTAAAACACAACATGGGCAGCAAACAACCCAGAGCACTTCCCTGGAGCACACATGAAGTTTCTTCTACTTCTGTCGATGTAAAAAGGTATCAATTTCTGATGTGTCAATTTGGAACAGCATAATAATTGTTGTAAGTGGGACGCAGGATTGCTACTGCACCAGATACGCTTTTTATCATAGCTTTGACTGTGATGTGTAGCAATGTGGCCAACCACCTACCATTACACTATTAAATGTGGAAACTGACTATTACTCAGACTGTGGTTAAAGTATTAACATTCTGGTGAGCTGCACGTATGCATGCATTTGAAAGGATGTTCACAGCCGAAACTATGCAGTAAAGGAAATAAAATAAGGGTAGTTGTACTCTAGACACTGTCAAACACTGTAGTAAAACGTTATCATTTGGACAATTTCTGGCGGGCGAGGATCCAATTGCAATTAAAATATGGAAGTTTCCGTTTCATTTACGGCGTAACTCAGTATTGTTATTAAAATGCAGCTTATGGAAGATAAGCACTTGGCGAATAATCAAAAGTTAAGTAGCGTTTATTTTTCCTCGAAAGATTTATTCCACTTATGCTGAAGCTACTAACCACGATTTCTCAAATAACTGGCGATAGATCTGCCCAAAGGCTGTACTTCTCTGATGCTACCTACCAGTCGACATTTGTCTGGTCGAACTCTCGTTAAACCTGAGTCTAACGGATGGATAATCTCACTGTATCGTAGTAAACTCTCTGTCCAGATGCTGGAACGGTCAGGTTCCTACTGTATGTAACGATGCCGCGCTTTCCGAAGGTGTATTCCGAGGCTCTTTGTTGAATCGCGTGGTACGGGTATTGTACGTTACTTCTTGCCGGTCTTTACGTGACGCAATTCGTCTATCGTCTTGCTATTAACGCCCTACATGTTTTTATTGTGCTCGTTTCCCTGCTTTCTAATGGTTAACTTGTTCAAGCGAGATGTTATCTGTGACTCCGTCTCGTAACAGAGAGAATGAATTTACATGATACTAAAGGAGTTGCTACCAACAACACACATCATACAGTTCAGCTCTGCCTGCGTATGAAATGGGACGTGTTTTGTAAGAGTACATCTTCTAGACTAAATCTTACAAAACAGTTTGATGAAAAGAACGAATTTCATTTCAGTGTGTCGGCTTTTCCTTTTAGAAGTCGTCAGATAAAACTGTCTGGTGTTTTACAAATTGAGACGCCTTTTTCTTGCTGCGGTACATTTATGTTCCATAATTCAAACAGTTCACGTCACAAATTTCCACGTGACAAACATGTTCTATCAAAACCTGCGTTTCTTTCCATCTGCTCATAAGTTAGAGGCGCACTTCTGGTACGTACATGAAAAAGTTGCCCATGTTCACGGCAAGATCTTTCTTTCTTGTTTAGTTTTCATAATTAATTTTTCGTTGATTAAATGCTGTGAAAGAGATCACTACTGATTACTGATCAATTACCTCTCAAGAACTGTCATAAATTTTTCTCGTGATACTTTTGTTGTCTTGTCTTCTGTGTACACACAGTGTTGTAACCTATAGCCAAGTCCTTTCTGTTCTTTCTTTCTCTCTCTCCGTGTAATACATAATTAGTCTGTATGAGTGACAGAGAGAGAGAGAGAGAGAGAGAGAGAGAGAGTTAGTTTTCTAGAAGATCGGGAGTAGTAAAATTTCACATGTAGTTGACACAAAAAGAGTTCTTTTATATGAAACAGGGGTGAAATCTACCGACGTTCACGAAAATACACAAAAGCAGAGGGAAATTCCAGGTTCGACCGCAAATCACTATTCTGACACTGGATTCCATGGAGTGTCTCCAAAATGCTTACCATAAAGTGGATGAAAAAAAGCGATCATCATATAATATGATTCTCTGTCGGGGCTTACTCTAACGAAGCATTTCTGTGGCGGAGGGAGTAACCACTCTGTTGCACAGACACATAGGAACTACTAAAGAGTATTCCAGAGCACGAGAGAAGGGCAAATAAAATATTCGCGGAAGAGTTACATTTCAGAATTGACCAATCCCTTGATGGATCAGACAAATGGAGTGCCGGAATGGACCAACTATTTACGGCCAGATGAACACTGGCTATGGGGAGCCGAAGTTAGCGTTATGTAATCTGTTTCGTCGCAGAGGAGCGGCAGCGCGATTACAAGTAAGACTAGACTAGACCATAGACTAGACTAGAGAGAGAGAGAGAGAGAGAGAGAGAGAGAGAGACCAGTAGGCGAAGTAATCCCTAGTAATCAGCAGGGTGGCTTTACTGTGCCCCGCCATCTGGCCGGACTGTTTTGCCGCGGTGTGTGGCGATCGCGGAGCGAGAAAATCCCGCCACGGCCCACCGCTAATCTGCAGACTGCCTTTCAGGGTCTGCTTCCGGCCGGCGTCTCTCTGACAGGTAATTTAAGCAACGCGACGCCACGAGCTGTCCCCCACCTTCATGTCGCGTACAGTCTGGGCTGCGCTCGAAGCCCGCGAGAAAGACAGGCTGGTACGTACGTCACAGCAAGTGACACTGCAGGTCTTACAAGTGCCAGCAGCCGTCTTCGGCGAGGAGCGAGTAACTATTTCAGACGAGTTTAACAGTTCTTGACTGCGTGTTTAAATGCCTGTAATCTCTCGGTAGCACACGACAAAGTTTAGACCTTTAGTGGATACCTTTTCAATTACGTATTGAAATTCTGAAATATATGTATGTATGGTATTCTGTCTTGGCATGGGTTAAGCCTCTTCCACTTTTGTCTGTCCATAGCCAGTCTTTTCATTTCTGAATATTTGCCTCCTTTGTATTGTCCAGCATTTGATATCCTCTTTTCCCTCTTCCCCTTTTTCCCTCCATCATTCCTCCTATTCCTTCCTTCAATAAACAGTCCCTCCTCAAACAATGTCTAATCCAGTTCCGTTTTCTCCTTATGATAACTTTCAGCATGTTTCTTTCTTCTCCAACCCTTCTTAATACTTTTTCATTCCTTACTCGGTCTTCCCACTTCACTTTTTCCATTCTTCTCCATATCCACATCTCTAGTGCCACCAATCTTCTTTCATCTTCCTTCCTCAATGTCCAGGTCTCCGTACCATAATGCAACGCTCCAGATGTAGCATTTGGCAAGTCTTTTCCTCAGATCTTTGTTTAGTGGTCCACAAAGTAATTTCTGTTTCCTCTTGAATCCATCTTTTGCCATTTCAATCCTTTTTCTATTTTCTGTTGAGCAATACATATCATCCATTATTACACTTCCCAAGTAATTGAAGTTATTCACTTGCTCCATTTCCTCTCCCCCTATTTTCACACGGCATTTTCTCCCCCTCCTCCATTTACCATGCTTTTCGTTTTCTACATGTTAGTCTTCGTTCCATATTCTTCTAATTTTGTGTTTAGATCATCTAAGATTTGTTCCATCACTCTTGTGCTCGCTGCCATCACCACCAAGTCGTCTGCAAATCTTATACAATCCACTCTCCGACCCACTATACAAACTCCTCTTCTTCCATAAAAACTTTCGCTAATGATTTCCTCCAGATATATATTGAACAATGTTGGTGATAAACAACAACCTTGTCTTAACCTCTTCCCAGTTCAATTTCTTCACTCGTCACACCACCTATTCTTGCTCTCTGGTTCAAATATAAATTTATAATTAGCCGTCTATCCATCCAGTCAACTCCATGTTTCCTTAAGATGTCCATCACTTTGTCCCATGTGACAGTCAAAAGCCTTCTCAAGATCAATGAACACAACATACACCTTCCTTCTCTTCTCCCTGTACTTCTCTCCTATCACTCTCAGTAGCCCACGGCATCTCTAGTTCCCACTCCTCGCCTGAAACAAAATTGTTCGTCTCCTATTAGGCAGTTCAGCTTTCAATATAACCTTCTGTTGAGAGTCCTCAGCAAGACTTCGGCTGCATGCGATATCAGGCTCACTGTTGAAAGTTGCGGGGGTAAAATACAGGGACGGTAAGATTATGTAGAATTTTTACAGAAGCCAGATGTCACTTATAAGAGTCCAGGGGCATGGAAGGGAAGCAGTAGTTGAGAAGGGAGTGACGCAGGGTTGTAGCCTGTCCCTGATGTTATTCAATATGTGCACTGAAGAAACAGTAAAGGAAACCAAAGAGAAATTTGGAGTAGGAATTAAAGTTCAGGGGGAAGAAATAAAAACTCTGAGGTTTGCTGATGACATTGTAATTCTGTCAGAGACAGCAAAGGACTTGAAAGAGCAGTTCAGTGGATTGGACAGTGTCTTAAAAGGAGAATATAAGATGATCATCAACACAAGCGAAACATGGACAATGGAATATAGTCGAATTAAATCAGATAATGCTGAGGGAAGTAGATAGGAAATTAGACACTTAAAGCAGTAGACGAGCTTTGCTATTTAGGCAGCAAAATAAGTATTGATGGCCGAAGTAGAGAGGACATAAAATGTAGACTGACAATGGCAATGAAAGTATTTATGAACAAGACAAATCTGTTAATATCCAATATAGATTTCAGTCTCCATAATGAGATTTTCACTCTGCAGCGGAGTGTGCGCTGATATGAAACTTCCTGGCAGATTAAAACTGTGTGCCCGACCGAGACTCGAACTCGGGACCTTTGCCTTTCGCGGGCAAGCGCTCTACCATATGAGCTACCGAAGCGCGACTCACGCCCGGTACTCACGGCTTTACTTCTGCCAGTATCTCGTCTCCTACCTTCCAAACTTTACAGAAGCTCTTCTGCGAACCTTCGCAGAAGAGCTTCTGTAAAGTTTGGAAGGTAGGAGACGAGATACTGGCAGAAATAAAGCCGTGAGTACCGGGCGTGAGTCGCGCTTCGGTAGCTCATATGGTAGAGCGCTTGCCCGCGAAAGGCAAAGGTCCCGAGTTCGAGTCTCGGTCGGGCACACAGTTTTAATCTGCCAGGAAGTTTCATAGATTTCAGTGTTCGGAAGTCTTTTCTAAAGGAATTTGTCTGGAGTGTAGCCATTATGGAAGTGAAACACGGACAATGAGCAGTTCAGACAAAAAAAGAATAGGTTTCCAAACGTGGTGCTACAGAAGAATGTTGAAGATTAATGAGAAAAGAAACTTGTGGCGCAACCTTACTAGAAGAAGGGATCGGTTGACAGGACACATTCTGAGACATCAAGGGATCACCAGTTTAGTACTGGAGGGAGATCGAGAGCTGAATACAGTAAGCAGATTCAGAAGAATGTAAGTTGCATGATTATTCGAAGAGGCTCGCATAGGGTAAGGTAGCATTGAGAGCTGCATCAAACCAGTCTTCGGACTGAAGATCACAACAACAACAACAACACTGATTATGTGTGGGCCCTGCACAGTGTGGCGGACAAGCTGACTAGTGTGATGTCACAAGTTCGTTGTTGGTGGGGGGGGGGGGGGGGGCGTATTTGTATTCTGCCCCGGCTACGCGACAGTGACACAGAGGTTCCCAGCTCAGCTGTTAACAGCGCTAGGGGGGGGGGGGGGGAGGGGATCTCGTCACCGAGAACATTTCCAGAACAACATCCGTTGTGAACCTAGGGGGAGTATCACGGGCGTTAGCACCCTCTCCCCGAAAGTACATTTTCCTTAAGTGTTTATATTTTTATAAATACCAAATTTAAAATTTCTCAACTAATTTTCGGAGAATAAAGTGGCACTGAACTATGAGACTCGTAAAATTAAAGGTTACTAGAAAATTATGAATAGTGTCTAATGCAGAATGCTTTTCTGCTAGTCTTGCTTACTCCGTGGGCTTGCGACCCGACCGTTCGCACAGAACATTCCAGTCGGGGAAGTATGACGCCCGTTCACAGGTTCACCGTATCTGCTGCCATCGACAAACACGACACGCCTTCTGAGCCCACAGGCTGCATGCGGGGGTGACCTGTCGTAATGCTATTTTCACGTCCATCGTAGACTTCGTAGCAAGTGCCTGGGCGCACAGGCTCCAGTCATGTTATGGTACGTCACCTAACGGGACACGGTCCACTTGTTTATCAACACGGGTTCAACATAAACACGACGACATCCGTCAGTGTGCTCATAAGGTAACACCCGACCACATTATCTGTAACCGTGACGCCTAGAACGGAATGTGGGAACTAATAGAGGCTAACCAGCCAGTGTGCCAGCTTTTGTGAAACTACGAATTTTGGTAACACAATTTGCCGGAATGAAAAAGACGAATTTGCTGCTGAATATCAGGCGGGATGGGCCAAAACATTGCGTGACTCCTTTCGACCAATACGACTGCAGTCTGATTTCCGATCAAGCAGATAAAGCATTCTCTCCCTGTATTTTATCCCTACAACATTCAAACTTCAAATAGGATATTCCAGATTTCTCTAAATTAAGAAATGCTCTAGACTTAAGTTTGCCTCTCTTCACTTTGGCCTTTAAGATAATTCGTGGCTTCAGTACAGACTCCCTTGTTTCTAAATCTCTCCTCAACCCGAAGGAACCTATCATTAAGTCAGCTTTTCCCACACGAGAAGTCCAGACACAGAGTTGTCAGAAACAGTCCGGAAAGTTAGTAAGTTTGTGTTGCGAAATAATCCATCTAACATAAAATTTGTGTTAACCAAGCTTCTCCGCCACGGTTTCATGCACCAAGTCGGTAAAATTTGAGGAAAATGTAGCAAATGTTCCGTAATCGTGAAACGACGATTTTCAGGAAGCATGCCAAATTTAAAAGAACGCAAAATCCCCAAGATTGGCAAAGTTTTACAGAAGTTCGAAATATAGCGCGTACTTCAATGCAAGATGCTTTTAATTATTTCCACAACGAAATTCTGTCTCGAAATCTGGCAGAAAACCCAAAGAGATTCTGATCATGCTTAAAGCACACCAGTGGCAAGACGCAATCAATACCTTCACTGTGAGATAACAACGGTGAAGTCACTGATGACAGTACCACTAAAGCAGAGTTATTAAACACGGTTTTCCGACACTTCTTCAACAAAGAAGACGAAGTAAATATTCCTATCAAGAAAAACTGCCAAGATGAGAAACATAGAAGTAGATATCCTCGGAGTAACGAAGCAGCTTAAATAACTTAATAATTACAAGGCCTTCGGTCCAAATTATATACCAGACAGTTTCCTCTCAGAGTATGCTGATAAAATAGCTCCATATTTAGCAATTCAATACAACCACTCGCTCACAGAAAGATCCGTACCTAAAGAGTGGAAAATTGCTCAAGTCACACCAATACCCAAAAAGGGAAGTGGGAATAATCCGCTGAATTACAGGCCTATATCACTAACGTCGATTAGCTGTAGGGTTTGAGAACATATACTGTGTTCGAACATTATGAAGTACCTCGAAGAAAACGATTTATCGACACATAGCACGGTTTCAGAAGATATCTTTGTTGTAAAACACAACTAGCTCTTTATACTCATGAAATAATAAGTGCTATCGACAGGGGATGTCAAATTGACTCCATATTTTTAGATTTCCAGAAGGCTTTCGACACCGTTTCTCACAAGCGTCTTCTAACCAAACTGCGTGCCCACGGCGTACCGCCTCAGTTGCACGAATGGATTCGTGATTTCCTGTCAGAATGGTCACAGATCGAAGTAATAGACGGAAAGCCACAAGTAAAACAGAAGTAATATCCGGCGTTCGACAAGGAAGTGTTATAGGCCCTATATTGTTCCTGATCTGCTGTATATTAACAACATAGGAGACAATCTGAGTAGCCGTCTTAGACTGTTTGCACATGATGCTGTCATTTACCGTCTTGTAAAGTTATCAGATGATCAAAACGACTTGCAAAATGATTTAGATAAGATATCTATTTGGTACGAAAAGTGGCAATTGGCCCTAAATAAAGAAAGGTGTGAAGTTATTTCCATGAGTACTAAAAGAAATCAGCCAAATTTCGATTACTCGATGTCTCAGACAAGTCTGAAAGCTGTAAATTCAACTAAATACTTAGGGATTACAATTACAAATAACCTAAATTGGAATCACATAGATGATATTGTGGGTAGAGCAAACCAAAGACTGCTATTCATTGGCAGAACACTTAGAAGGTGCAACAGGTCTACCAAGGAGACTGCTTACACAACACTTGTCCGCCCTATTCTGGAGTATTGCTGTGCGGTGTGGGATCCGCATCAGGTGCGACTGACGGATGACATTGAAAAAGTACAAAGAACGGCAGCTCGTTTTGTATTATCGCGAAATAGGGGAGATAGTGTCACAGACGTGATACGTGAATTGGAGTGGCAATCATTAAAACAAAGGCGTTTTTTGTTGCGGCGGGATCTTATCATGAAATTTCAATCACCAGTTTTCTAAAAAAAAAAAATGGCTCTGAGCACTATGGGACTTTACATCTATGGTCATCAGTCACCTAGAACTACTTAAACCTAACTAACCTAAGGACATGACACACATCCATGCCCGAGGCAGGATTCTAACCTGCGACCGTAGCGGTCACGCGGTTCCAGACTGAAGCGCCTAGAACCGGACGGCCACACTGGCCGGCCCAGTTTTCTCCTCCGATTGCCAAAACATTCTGTTGGCACCCACCTACATAGGGAGAAATGATCATCACGATAAAGTAAGAGAAACCAGAGCTCGCACAGAAAAATTTAAGTGCTCGTTTTTCCCGCGTGCCTTTTGAGAGACAGCTTGAAGGTGGTTCATTGAACCCTCTGCCAGGCACGTTATCGTGAATAGCAGAGTAATCACGTAGATGTAGAGATGTAGAAGTCAGCCAGTCGCACACTGACCGGACCTCCCTCCAGGACAACAACGCGACGGCAGCGGCCCCTATGTGATTACATAAGCACCGCGACCGACTGGTGACAATCGAGTTCAATAGGAGCTTCAAGATTAGGCACTGGTATGGCGGCGTCAACTCTTAGTCACTTGGCTTGTACTCTGTATGTAGCACACACTTGGGATTGTCTATACTGAAGAAGATTGATAATTTTATACGTCGCACTTTGCTTGTGACACATCTGTGTAACTGCAAAAGTTAAGTATTGTCATTTTCTTTTTGTATTAAAACTCATTAAGAGGGGGGGGGGGGGGGGGGGGGGGTAGGACGTCAAATAGGCCGACTAGGAGCAGGAGAGGTACCACACTACATTTTAATTTCCACTGCCTATACTTTTACAAATAAATTCATAAAAGTTTGTCAGCATGACCAGAAAGGATTCAGGATTCACACTCATAGCAGTGGAAGTTCAAAAACGTAACAAAATAATTTTTTTAGGTGTGAAATGTCATCATTTTTTCACTTACTATTGGCTGCATTTGTTGCTATAGGTACACTTTTCTTCATAAATAGGAGAGATTCTTCGATGAATTTTGCACAACATACAAAACATACTTACAGGTGTATGAAACTCTAGAATTTTCCAAATCTATTAAAAACTGTTGTAAAAATTGAGATAATTAACCATAAAATTTGAGTTTTATCTAAACATCAAGTTTAAAATGTAACAGATCATTCATTTTTTCATTAATTAAATAAATTCTAGAGTTTCAGACACCTGTAAGTATGTTTTGTATGTTGTGCAAAATTCATAGAAGAATCTCTCTTACTTATGAAGAAAAGTGTACCTATAGCAACAAATTCAGCCAATAGTAAGTGAAAAAATGATGACATTTCACACGTAAAAAAAATATTTTGTTATGTTTTTGAACGTCCACCGCTATGAGTGTGAATCCTGAATCCTTCCTGGTCGTGCTGACAAAGTTTTATGAATTTATTTGTAAAAGTATAGACAGTGAAAATGAAAATGTAGTGGGGTGCCTCACCTGCTCCAAGTCTGCCCGTTTGACGCCCTACCGCCCCTAATATGAGTGGTCTGATTGTTTCTCTAGCGATCCGAGTATGCAGGATTCCTACACACTACTTTCCAAGACAAAAAGCCGTGCCAGCTGTAGAGTAATACAGACGATGGGGAGCATAATTATTGCGTCTCGCGTGTTAACTACACCATGCTGTGTCGGCCTCTCCGAGTGTGTGTGTGTGTGTGTGTGTGTGTGTGTGTGTGTGTGTGTGTGTATGTGTGGGCGCACACGGTGGCAGTGGCGGAGGTGGTGGTTAATTCGCTAATTGCGTCAGCGGAGACTTTTACGGGTGCCTATGTCGAGGACGAGGCAGCAAGCGCACTTAATATCGCCGCGGCAACGTCAAAGGCGTCGGTACGGGCACAGGGAGGGAGGGAGGGAGGGAGGGGAGGTGTGGGCGGGCGCTCTGATTATCATCAGGCGGGCATTAGCCTAATGCGCGGCTGCAGAGCAGCTCCGTCCGCGGCCGCCGTGATAACGCTGCACAGTGGCGGCTGCAGGGTACAGCGGCGGCGCAGTGGCGGCGGGCAGCGCAAAGTGCCGGGCGGGTCTTGCGCTAGGCTCCGCGCCGTTGTCATCGGGCGGGACGCGGCCGGCCGCTGGCTGATCCAATATGAAAAGCGGACGCCCAATATGAACAGCGGCGGTGGCGGCCGCGCTGGCGGACGTCGGTGATGAATATTGATTCGCGTCAGGCGCTGTCACCGTTGGCAGACGTCCCTCCCAGTGGATGAAATGCGCTGCTGACATCAACCGGACAAACCAAATAACCGGACCTTGTTTCCTGTGCGCGCATGTACCGACTGCGGTATGCGAAGTCTCCGCCGCAGGTAGTACCGACGTGGCCATCTCTTACTTGTTTACTCGTGTAAAGTAATAACTGCCACATTCATTTGCAGCGAGCTCCTAATTAGGCACGTGTGGATCGGTCCGGCTTCATCTGTGCATAGTTCGGTGATTTTTCAAAAAATTAAAAAAAGTTACCTGAAGTTGAACCGTGAATTTACTTTCAAAATCTTTTTCTTAAGAATTTACTTCATTTACTAGCGATTCATCAAGAACATCAACACATTTAACCACAAGTAGTTGCCAGTTGGTAATTGATGAAAACAAATCAAATTTCTTTCAACAAATGGAAATTTTATTCCTAAAAGCCTTTTTTTTAACAGATTTAAAATTACAATCAGAAAGTACCCTCTAAATATCAAGTTACAATTTATTCAGAGGCAGAAAGAAACAAATTTCTGACTGTATGAGCTTTCGGGCTGAGAACCTTGCCGCTTCCTTTTCACACGGCCCTAGTTACGACCGCTCACAACAACCTCTGAAAGACTACGCTGGTGCAAATCTGCAACACACCAGATTACTTTAAACTAAAAATTTTAACAACTCACACAAGCACATAAACTATGCACCCCGTAGGAGGGATGGAAATTGTACAAAACACGAACATAACTTGCCCCCGAAGGTGCAACTTGATTAAAAAAAAAACTCTTACGGTGGAAGGGTGGCAACTTTATATACTAAAATGACCATTTAAATAAAAACCCATGAAATGCAGTCTTACATAAAATGTACAAACATGCTCTACATTACACATATACTGTGGTGTCACCGCCAGACACCACACTTGCTAGGTGGTAGCTTTTAAATCGGCCGCGGTCCGGTAGTATACGACGGACCCGCATGTCACCACTGTCAGTAATTGCAGACCGAGCGCCGCCACACGGCAGGTCTAGAGAGACGAACTAGCACTCGCCCCAGTTGTACAGCCGACGTTGCTATGAAAGGTTCACTGAGAATTACGCTCTCATTTGCCGAGACGATAGTTAGCATAGCCTTCAGCTAAGTCAATTGCTACGACCTAGCAAGGCGCCATTTATCCTTTGCTATGTATCTAATGAAGCATACCTCAAGCCAGCCTGCGCGAGTTTAAGCGCGTGCCTTTCGGTTACCCGTCACTGTGGATTGGCTGTCTTGCCAGTCCACAACATATACCACCTCTCAAGATGATAGGCAAGATAAAAACATATTTCAGGAATTCGGCCTTTCGACATTAAGCAATAAATTCGTTAACACCGAATCCGACAAACATGACAGAGGGAGCTATTAACGTACGGCAGGCCGAGAGACAGACAGACACTAACTGCCTAACAAATGCGGACGAGAGACAGACGAGCAAGCTGGGGACGAGGACTGACCAAGAACACAAGTAGAATTTAACAAGTAAATGAAACAACATATCACGAATCACTTAACTTCTAATAAACTGCGATTTCTGGCGAAGACCTGGCGCAGCACCCCCAAAACGCTCTCCCGAACCGTCCGCAGCTAGCCGCTTCAACGGACGCAGGAAGGCGCGCCGATCTCCCGTCTCACGGCGTCGCAGCTCGCACTGGGCAGACCGGTGTCGTGGGTTGACTCATGTCGCTCTGGTGTTCGCCGCGAAGACACTACCCCTCGCTATACGCCGCGGCCCACTGGACTCCCGTGGCGACCTCACATGCGCCGACGCTCAAGGCGGACAAGTCATTTTGTGTCTGAGTGCGCCACCGACCAACCGATCGATCCAACCGCCAATGCCCATTGCCTGAACAAACTCGAGCAGACTGGCGGCCTAACACATACTAGCACTCCAGTCGACAGACACACACTGACTGCCGCACACTGACCCGGCTGACCAACTGAACAGACTCGCACGTGAACAGGCAACCTTTCCCACCAGAGGCAGACACCAAAGCCACGACCGCCATTTCTAAAGCTTCTATTCTCTTCTTGTCTAAATTATTTATCGTCCACGTTTCACTTCCCTATATGGCTACACTCCATTCATTCAGAGACGACTTCGTGACACAACTCGATGTTAACAAATTTCTCGTCTTCAGAAACGCTTTCCTTGCCATTGCCGGTCTACATTTTATATCCTCTTTACTTCGACCATTATGAGTTATTTTGTTCCCCAAATAGCAAACCTCATTTACTACTTCAAGCGTTTCATTTCCTAATCTACTTCACTCAGCATCACCCGTGGGAAAGGAAGACAAAAGGAAACAGTGTTAGTAAGAGGAGACAGTGGTAGTGCAATACACTGTAAATCAGTAGGAGAAAAAGGAGATATCTTAGGTTTCTTTTAACATAGAACATTCTAAACGCTTTTACCGAGACTGCCTCTTTTGTTGAGCCTCCAAACTCAGCATCTCTCTCTCTCTCTCTCTCTCTCTCTCTCTCTCTCTCTCTCCCTGTGTGTGTGTGTGTGTGTGTGTGTGTGTGTGTGTGTGTGTGTGTGTGTGTGTGTGTGTGTCGCTGCCAGTGTCTCTTTTTGTCTCTCTCCCACTGTCTCCTTTTTCTCCTACTGATTTACAGTATATTGCACTACCACTGTCTCCTTTCACTAACACTGTTTCCTTTTGTCTTTCTTTCCTACTGTCACTGTATCCACCATATCTCGGCACTTCAACCTTTTGTTTTGGGGGGGGGGGGGAGGGGGTTCGAACATATTTTTCCCCCCTGTACCCACGTGTTTTACAATTCAGTGCAAAATGCGCCTTCCCCTTCACCTACGTGTTAAAGTTTGCAGATCTGCGAGTGTCCTCTCTCTTTTGCTGTCATTGTTTCAATCTTCATCCATCTATTCCTTTTTTGCTGCCAATGTCTCTCACTGTTCATCGATATACCCTCTCTCTTTGGCTCCCACTGACATTGCATTCGTCTCTATTTCACTGCCACTTCCTCTCTCCTGCCATCACTGTCTCCTCTTCCTTTCTCTCCCACTGGCGCTGTTCCTCTCTTCCACCGTCACTGTCTCTCTCCTACTCTCCTTCAGCACAAAAAACCGCGAATGTGTTCACATGCCAAAATCGTTAGTAAGGAAGGCGAAATATCGAGGCAGTTGGTTACCCACTCTTCTGCCAGAGTTTATTAAAGAGGAACGTATTCGCCTCTTTTTGGCTCAGAAAGCAGCGTTTTTCCACTGCTTCCCTTCTTTTTCCTGCTACAGCAGGGTGTACTGTTTATATGCTACAGCAGGGTGTACTGCTTATACAAAACAAATTCTATACGTCACTTCAGTTCTGACACTTTATTTATGTACTTCGACACATTTATATTCTTTGGCACATATAACCAACAAATAAGTGCGTATGATATAAAGTTAACACAAAATTATTTGCTTTACATTTTTTCTGTATAATTTCCTCATCGACTGCAATTTATCAAAAGTGCCCGGCTTGTGATTAGTATCTTAAAAGAGAAAATTGTTATTACAAAATATTTTGCAGTCTTTCCAGTTTCACATAATTTTGGCAGTTGTTTTAAGTCTTTTCAGGTCTTTTAAGTTAAAAGATTCAAGATTCCGTGAGAACATCATCTTAAAAACATGTGGTAAAAATTTCGACGATGTGCCATGAATAGAAATTATAGAAGTGGCCATCTCTATAGTTTGTTCTTTCAGTACCTAAAAATTACGGTTTTTCGGAGTCTTCTCAGGAACCATCAGTGAAAAAAATCCGCTTTTCTAAGGTCCACTCGATGCCACGCCTAATGCAAAAGAACCAACCGATTTGTTCAATGTGTCTGGGCTCCAGGAAGTGTGTAACGTTTAAATTTTGGCGCTGTACTGTAGGATAGTTACAGTATGCCCGTTCTTCCGATACCTGTGCAAATGGTTGCTAGGCCAAGGGCATTCTAAACGCTTGCCCCTTATCTCTGTGATCACTAGAACCTGAGATATGCACCCTTAAAAATCGCATTTTCGCGCGCACGAGAATCACATTATTGTTGCCATAGGAGCCTTTAGATAGGCAACCTGCAACTGGGAACGTGTGATCATTATAGCCGTTTAGTAATATCGAGAAAAACGAACATTTTCGTACAGTAAACAGATTTCTGGTTTTGACGAAAATTTCAGCGAGTAGCTGAAAAAGCAATTTCCGTGAACCAGGATTTGAGCAGCTAAATGACGCGAATATACGAAACATAGAGTGTTGGGTAAGAGAAAGAGAACGTAGACGAGACGATCGAGGGCCCAATCCATTGTCACCCGCACTGATAGCGTCGATATTTTATTAGGGTACTAGACTCGTTTAAATATATCGAGATTGTCCTGAAACGTCGTCATGGAAAAAAAAAGTGAATGAAAGTACGAAATTCAGCGTGTTTTAAATATCATTTTTTAAATAAGTTGTCCTTTCCCGGCGGTTGACAAGTAAGTAACGCAGAGGGATTTCAAATGTAGCAAGTTTTATGAACTTCGTAAACAGCGATTTCTGGTTAAAAAAAGGAAAAAAACACGTCGATTTGGCATAATCCACGATTTTCAGTTATCCGTGCAGTCTCGGGACCGCATTAGCTCGATGTATTTTATTTATTTACTTATTTATTGGGTTCTGTCGGACCATGTGTAAAAAAACTACTTAGCCATGCAACAACTCAGTATACGGATTACGGGAAGCTGATCAGAATATTTAGAAACGAAAGAATTAAAAAAACACGAAAATTATTTGAGAGAGTGTATGAATAAGTAACACATTACAGAGAACATTTCTCAACTACTGCGAGGAGCTCCAGAGCAGAACCTTTCAATTTGGTTTTGAAGACTTGTGGTTTATCATTCTATGTTTCCAGTTCCACTGGAAGCCTACCGAAAATTAAATCTCCCAAATCACTGCACACCTATCTGTACAATGTTTAGCAAGTAAATCTGTCATCAACATGCATGATGGTTTGAACAGGATAGTGCATGAGTAGGCACAGTCTTGTTGGAAGTGGTATGCCATTGCCATCCCCCGACGTTTGAAATAAGTCACCCAGCCAGCTATAGAGGGCCTGCTATGGGTACATTGCAGCCCCTTCAAAGATTACGCAACAGCTGACTAACCAGTTTAGTATTCCACAGGAATGTATTGTAAAATAATACATATTTTTTTCTCTTTCTTTTCTTTTATCTATTGCATGTTTTGTTTACGTGGACATGTATAAAAAAACAATATTTGAATTGTGATATTTTTTTTCAGTGTAATCATATACATCCTCTGTGTATTGCTGGAAACTTCGGCGCGGTAGGAAATATTTTTATATGTATAACAAAGGTTGAGGCAGTTGATGAGGCAGGCACTGTAACGGTGGGACTCTGAAGTATTAGGAAGACAGACGCGGCGTGTCTAATTATCGAAGAGAAATAGTTTGTTCCGAATTGTAACAGTAACGAGTGGAAGGTGGAATTTTGGAAAAATAAATGTGCGGTTTGAAGTCTTTTTTTTGGGGGGGGGGGGGGGGATTTTATCACTCTAACGACGGGATCCGGAAGTGTCCAAGCGTGAGCGTGGAATAAATTTGTGAAAAATTAATTACTTTGTATACAGAAGAAGTGTTACATTAGTGGTGGAGAGACGAAAAGCTTGGAAGATATCAGGCACGATGTCTTGAGATTGAGAACGCTCTAATTATACGTGGAGAGACGAGTAGAAGCGAGAACCTTCTGGAAAACGATTGCTTCATTGCTGTCGCCATAATTTAATAATAGTTTGGGAAGAGGATTATTTTTTTTCAAGCTCAATATAGAAGAGGAAAGCGCAAGTGGTGAACACTTCAGAAAAGAACCAAGAACCACAAAAGAGAAGAGATCTCAAGATCATCGCAGAAGATGGCGGGAAGAAGAAGTTGAACTAATAGTCAATAAGCCGAAGCAGTTACACAAAGACAGTGATACATTCGAGCAATTTACTCGACTATTTACTGTGATGTTTAAGACAAAACACGGACGGTCAAATTCATAGCTCTACGAACCGGTATTATTTTGCGTATCGAACTGTGAATTGCTTTAGACAGTTAGACTAAACAAGGTGAGAACCTGAGCTTCTATTTCGTTTTGACTGAAGTAATAAAAGGCCGATCCGCCGTTTAAAACACGGTGACGCAGACGTCACTGTTGAAAATGAAAATATCGTATCTTCCAAATTTGTATCTCGGTGTATCCTGTTCGGTATCCTACTAGGAAACAGTTAAATGATTAATTTACAGTGTGTAAATTGGAGCAGTTGCGGAAATTTTGTTTGAGTTTTAGATTTTAATTTACTAATTTTATTTGAATTCTGGAGTTTAATTTTCTAATTAACGAGG
Organism: Schistocerca piceifrons; assembly: GCF_021461385.2. NCBI lineage: Eukaryota > Metazoa > Arthropoda > Insecta > Orthoptera > Acrididae > Schistocerca > Schistocerca piceifrons. The sequence goes on from NC_060142.1 coordinate 90,202,121, forward strand.
TAGCCACTGTCATCTTGCTGAGGTCTACAGGTCTCAACGAACAATGGCGTCGCGGCAGTAGAAAAGCACGGAGTCGACATGTTAGCAGTTTTTTCAGAGAAGAACATGTGCGCGGTATTGAAAGCAAAATACGGTACATGTAGTCACCGCATCACGCTTCTCAACTGAGCGTACGCGTTGCGGGTTGGGGTGTCCGCGGCGCAATAGCTGTGGCTTAGAGTGCGGGGCGGACCGCGGGAGCACCGTGTGTTGAGCCCTGACCTGCGCTGCATCTGATCCCCCGCACCAGGCTGCGGTGTTGAGTTCGCGCGCTCGAACTTTGTGTCGCGCTTCCATGAGCCTATACGATAGAACTTTGCGCGCGGGACCGTGCAACACAACGGCTGTTGCCGCCCTCCATTAGCATACTGAATATCACGTTTCACGCCGCTCGTAGCGCTGCTTTCGCCCGTGCTCTAAGCCCACAGGTTTTTCCTTTCAATAAATTGCAAAAACAGAATATACTAAAGTACTACCAAAAATCATTATCATCGCAGTGAAACAGCACTGCTTTGATACTTCTACTGCCAATATCATTTGTTAAACTGGAATACCTAAATTTGGAAATTTGTGGTAAGGAGTAGGGGACCAAACTGCTGAGGTCATGGGTCCCTAGTCTTACACACTAATTAATCTAACCTAACTTACGCTAACGACAACACACACACCCATGCCCGAGGGAGGACTCCAACCTCCAGCGGAAGGAGCCGCGCGAACCGTGACAGCCGGCCGTTGTGGCCGAACGGTTCTAGGCGCTTCAGTCCGGAACACCGCTGCTGCTACGGTCGCAGGTTCGAATCCTGCCTCGGGCATGGTTGTGTGTGATGTCCTTAGGTTAGTCGACATAAAAGTTTTCTGGGTTTGGTACCGCGTCATAATGTAATAACAAGTGCTGCTGGAGAAAAACCAGAAGACCCAGAAGAAGGCCGCTGCAATCGTGGCCGAAACGTTGGTTTTTCTCCAGCAGCAGTAGTTTTTACATTATGACGCGGTACCAAACCCAGAAAACTTTTATGTCTACTGACTCTGGCCGCGGAAGCCTACGCAATTATATGTCCTTGGGTTAGTTATGTTTAAGTAGTTCTGAGTCTACGAGACTGATGACCTCCGATGTTAAGTCCCTTAGTGCTCAGAGGCATTTTAACCCTTCTGAACCGTGGCAAGACGCCCAAGACCGCGCGGCTATCCCGCGCGGCCTGGAATACGTGATCTAGTTTGCTATCTACTCTCTTAACCACAAAGGTCTCGAGCGTATTTAGTTTGTATATCACAGCTAACCGCTTTTGCTCTAATGACTCGTCATGAGAAGTAAAATTTCAGTATTTTATTTCGAAAGTAACACATTAAGTCGTCATCAAGGATTATAGCGGCTACGCAAAATCAACTCTAATATAAGTGAACACAATGAATGGTTGATTATGATTTGACGTGTTACGTTCTTTATACGATATTTGATTTTTGTCCTAATGACGACTCATTAGATTCAGAACCGGTTATCTATGGTATGTCTACTAGATGCAATCAAGACATTTGCGAATAAAAGTGTATCGAGTGGGCGTGCGCGCACTCGCTGTGTGTGTGTGTGTGTGTGTGTGTGTGTGTGAATGCAATCACCTCATACTTTAGCCTGGTGGATTCAAAATTGTTTTAAATGATCTGAATTCAAATGTAAACAAAGTATACCTTTGCTTTGCAGTCTCTCTGTGCCCTCGGCGCTTACTGAAATGCATGCTGTCAATGTGAGATTTGGCTGTTAAGTGCCCAAGTGCCCAACTGCTAAAGCCGACTCTCTTTCTCAAAACATTTCTCACAGTGCTACCAGCCGCACACCCTACAGTAATAATATCGCATCAACCCATTTTTCGCCCTACGCGGAATTTGCAAGGTTTCTGCAATAGCTGGGACACATGTATAGTAAGCACATGGACAAGGCATTCATGTTGCTGTTTTAAACATGAAATTATCATTGATTTTTTATTCACATTCCGAATAAAACTCAATATAAATTAATTACGTTCTCTGTAGAACATCATGGCACTCTAACCAACAGCTGACCATTAAACACAATGCAGCCATCTGATGGTAAACAAACTGTTCGAAACCGACTATGGCAATGGCAACAAATCACGTTTTTTGAATATGTCATTAACTGAACTGTAGTAAGTATTCAATTGGTAGTCTTGTATACAATTATAATTGGTATAGATGAGATGAGTATTCTGTAAAAAATGTGTGTGTGAAATCTTATGGGCCTTAACTGCTAAGGTCATCAGTCCCTAAGTTTACACACTACTTAACCTAAATTATCCGAAGGACAAACACACACACCCATGCCCGAGGGAGGACTCGAACCTCCGCTTGGACCAGCTGCACAGTCCATGACTGCAGCACCTCAGACCGCTCGGCTAATCCCGCGCGGCGAGTATCCTGTAAAGCGATGTATCTCAAACAACTCATATATTCAGACATCCATAACTTTTCTTCCTGTAAGGACTGAAGCTTGATTCAATTGGAGGAGTTTAATTCCTGCTCAGTCAAATGCCACGTGAAGTGATTTTATTTATGCTTTTACGCCGTTCTTGAAATGTGGCGCAATATTGTTGTGTAGTGTTGTGTGGTAATTCGAAAGCTAGGAAAAAATGTATCCCTACCTATACCTTAAATGGAAACATTACAACAAGCACCGGGTATATGCAACCAAATGTTAGTAGAGGCATAAAAATAATCACAAAATTATGATGAAATATACGTGCAGAGATAAATAATCGAGGTGAAACATGTCTGGGAGCCAAAAATACAGGAAAAAATATCTTTGCCCACGTTTACGAAAAATATTTCAGAAATTAAGATAAAAATAAGAGCTACGAAGATTATAAAGACCATATTAAAACTTAATTCACCAGCTATAGAATAGTAGAAAACTAGATGGCTGCAAAATAAAGATTAAATTCTGTCGTTGTCATTGTATTAATATTCAGTGACAAAGCGAAATATGCCCTTTATTTTCAAAGTCCGAGTTTTATCAAAATACATGGTTAAGTAAGTTTACTTAGTAAAACACCTTTCATATTAGTAAGCAGACGCATATTGATGATGTATGCATATATATAGTAACACTAAAGCAAGACGTATAAAGCGACAATACAGTACCATTTTTCACGCAGTGCTGTTTGTTAATGCCTCCGTTTCTGTTCACAGGTAAGTTGCCGCTACCAGAAGAGATCGTAGTGAACCCACAATGACGAACCCCGACGGTGAGTATTCCAAGATAACAGTACTTACAATCAAATGAAAGTACAGTGCAGTCGTCCTTAGTTTCAACTCGCACGGCCGAGTGAGCGTTCAGCATTATTAAGAAATTCATCGAGAGAAAGACGACCCCTTGGCTGTAATAAACTAGTGATTACGTTCTTTTCAACATCACGACACATTACGTAGTCTCCGACCTATTTAGACTTGTTATTCCTTCGCACATTCTACTGAAACGTAAGTGCCTGCAAGAAATTATTGTCGTTCAGCATGCGTAGAGAATGGAAACAACACGTACAAAATTTACACGTAGTGAAGTGATGGAGAGTTCTTCAAAACGGCTGTAATAAATATACAAAATCGAATAGTTCTTTGTTAAAGGATTACGGTGAGTTTATGGAATACATCAAATCGTTTAAATATATGTGGCTAATACCTCGGTGTAGCTGAAACGGGGCAAACAGACAAAAGTAGTATTAGAGAAGGTGGCTAAAAGTTTTTGTTAAGGATAGCGCCTACGAGACACTGGTGGGCGCAATTTCAGCGTACAGCTTACTGTTCCATCATTCTGAAATTTTATCAAGTAGTCATGACAGCAGAAATCGAACAAATTCAACGATATACTGCTAGGTTGGTAGTAACACTTCAGTACAGCCCATACAGAAGGGTAATATAACAACTCAAAGCCTTTAATGGAAATCTTCGGAAGGCGAATGACATTCTTAACACAGAGCTTTGCTGGGAAAATCAATTCGACATGCTTTGCCGTATATCTTGCATATAGTCCCTTAGGATAAGTTGAGAGGGATTAGGACAAGTGAGTAGGTACACAGATAGTCATATTTGCCACTCCATATACGAATGTAATAGGAAGGGAAAGTCGCTAATATTTGTATGTAACACCCTTCCCCATCCACCTTATATACAATGTGTCTCTAGATCAAAATAGTGTATTGTACATTGGAGAACTCACATATAAAAATTCTGTATGCAGTGGATTTATATGTGCACCATAGTTCTGAAGTCATGCTTCGAAAGGCTTCCTCAACGCTTTTGCGCAATTATTCATTAGTGTTGCACCGACGCGCCACATGGGACTTGATTATTCTCTATCAAGAATTGCCTGCCGTGGTGATATCAGGCTTCGTTGTGCTCATTTCAGTGAGCTGAACCACGATCAAGCAGCCTCGAATAGCAAAGTGTGTAAGTGCTTCGTCCTGCTGCAACCATACATGAGTCAAGATTCCGCTGTCTTCTAGCTGACGTGTTAACCACGTTTGCAACATGTACCCCCACAAAAATTTGGTCATAACAAGTATTGTGATGGCATCCCTGTCCGTAACATAAAATGAAGTGGTTCCTTTTCCAATTGATACAAATAATGAGGATTTTCTTTAGGCAAAAACCAGATTCCTTCTTAATACCTGCGATATACCACACATTCATTATAAAATAACACTCTTGGTCGAGACATGGCATGTGGGAACTGCACCAACAAAGCACATGCAAGTCGCTCTTCAATGTCGTCAGATAATTCACTCATAACCACTGGTTGAATTCCTTCCATTCGTGTAGTGTTTTCTTACGTACTGTACAAGGCCTGTCTTCGACGCAGCCTGCAACAAAAGCATGTTTCCGCTTATGAATCATGGTTGCATTACGAGGTGAGGCTTTGCAAAAGCGATTTCTAAACGCAGTCATTATCTCTGTCTATGTTGGCCCCGCCTATGGGCGTTATTGCAGAGACACACATGTCGCTAATCGTTCCTGAACAGTCTAACTGTGACCGCTCACATCAGTTGCGGTTTGACAACGGAGACGATGGAATACCGAAAGAAAACAATGCTCTATTGATAACCAAAGATAGCAATAAAACCAGTATTTATTTTCTCTGTTGTACGAAGTCGGGAGGGCTACGTGTACATACCGGACATCCGGTAGAAGTGTTTGACACTCTTACACTCGTTTTAGTTGCTATCAAATACTCGCCCAGATGGGTGGAATATTTCTAAATAAAAAGTCACAGTATCGATCGCCATTTGGTTTCAAGGTACTCCCCTACAACATTGTGTGTCAGAAGAATGCGTATGAGAAAAATGATTCTTGGTGAGATATTTTGTTAAAAACGCTTCTAGCAGCCTGGTGGGTCATTTGAGGAGTGAGAATAAATAGTTGCAAGCCGATTGTACCCGACCAGTTTTCAGAAATGTTTCTCACCTCTACCATAAATCCCGCTGGTACTTCATCGTCGGCTACATCCCCCCCCCCCCTTCACCCATCTCATTTCCCCCACAAAATGCTTCCGATTCGTGATCTATGAGGCGCCCTAATTTTCGACGGCCGGAGGCAGTAGACAGACTTCGCCGTTTCCGAAAAACTAGCACCGAACTCGCAGTCTCTATTGAACAGGCCATTTTACAAATATTGTAAATCATGTCTTCAGCCCTTGACAACTATGTTAGGCTGTCCCCATTATTTACAGAGACAATCGTATTTCATTTTTCACTAGCGTGTAGCGCGAACATCTCTGTTGGTCCTAATACAAGGACATGCTGAAAAGTAATGCCTCCGAATTTTTTATTCTGTCGATGTTCCCTCTTCGTTGACGGCAAGTTGAAGCCCTCTGCTGCCAGAGAACTCCGAACTGTAGCGTGTCAAATGGCGGTGTGTAACGCAGCTGTGGCGGTGCGAGAGAAACAGCTTGCTGTAATTAGGTTTCGAGTGCGTCCGCACTTGGAGCACCCGCTTCTTCAGTGTGACAATAGCAGACTACGCACGAGCAATGAGACACCTGCAACGATCTGACGCCTTGGCTGCACTGTCATTGATTGTCCGCCATACAGTCCCGACATTGCTCCATCCGATTTTCATCTGTTTCCAAAACGTAAGAAATGAGTAACAGATTCTGTGACACTGTCGCACATTACTAACAATTAAAACTGTAAAGCCACGAAGGATAGCAAAGAACGAAATGCGCACTCTAAGCAAAGCTACCCGGACATCCCTACGAAATGCGGAATTGATGACTGGATGACTGGATGGCAGGAGAGGCGGACCAGCCAGTATAAAAACAGGCAGGGAGCATTGTATTCTCAGTACAGTAGCAGAAACAGGACAACAGGTCAATTAGAAGAACTGGGTGACTTCACTCTTGGAGCAGTCACTGGATGTCATCTGACAAGGGGAGGCCGCCAATTGTGAAATTCAGATTCGATTCATACTGCGCATAATGAAAGCTCATGGCCAGAGGTGTAATGTGGCAAAGCACCAAGATGCACTTCTCAGCCGTTGTCGAGAAAATCGACAGTTGAAAGAAACCGTTGCGGTGAAATACTCTCTACCATTAATAATTTTCTACAGCGTTCTGGCGCAGCGGTAACTGCTCGGGTTCGTAATCCGAAGGTCGCCGGATCGAATCTCACGCCATGCGACCTTTTATTTTTTTTTTTAGTATTTGTTTCAAATGTATATATAATTCCCGGCAATCAGTTGCAACAATTATGCATATAATAAGTTGTTGAAAGTCGTTTGTCGTGGAAAAACTAGCGACTTCGAACATCATTATGTTTTCCTCAAACAAAGTAGTATTTCACAAATGTTATTAATTGTCTTCATAATGTTAACCAAGTATAGTTAACGGAAGACGTAGAAACGATATTCCGAAACGAATACGTATAGCGTAAGTCAAACGTTCGAATTAGAATAGAGACCCCACGAACACAAATTTGCTGTCGCAGGTATGAAATATAAACTCCGTTACTCGCTCGTTACACTTGAAGGACAGATGTTGAATGGGCCGAAACGAGCCACCGCATAACAGCGTAGTTGCCTGTTAACTTCGAAAGAAGGTAGATGCGTTCCCTAGCGCAACTTATAACATCGTCGAAAATCAGTGCGGACGGGAGAGCTTTGGTACACCCTGTTAAAAAAACGGAAAAATGGAGGCGGTACAATTGGAGAGCGATCCGCCTTCACCAACATGCATAAGCAATTCATTAATAATTTATATATATATATATATATATATATATATATATATATATATATATATATTTGAATTATGAAAAACTAATAATAAAAAAAAGTTGCATGGCGCGAGATTCGATCCGGCGACCTTCGGATTACGAACCCGAGCGCTTACCGCTGCGCCACAACGCTGTAGAAAATTATTGATCGTAGAGAGTATTTAACCGCAACGGTTTCTTTTAACTGTCGATTTTCTCGACAACGGCTGAGAAGTGCATCTTGGTGCTTTGCCACATTACACCTCTGTCCATGAGCCTTTATTACGCGCAGTATGAATCGAATCTGAATTTCACAATTGGCGGCCTCCCCTTGTGAGTAAGAAATCCTCTAGGGACATTTCTCCTCTTCTAAAGCTGCCCAAGTTGGTAATGTAACCGCAGCTAAATGAAGACCAGGGAGGCGTGTACTGATGAATTGGGACCGTCGAGCGGCGGGAGGGCGGTTGTACAAAATCGCAAGGGCTCACCGGAAGGAATCGCATCCGAGCTACAAAGTGCTACCAGCAGTCCAGATAACACAATGCGTGCGTGTATGGGTATTACTAGGAATAGGGTGCAGTGGTCAAGCAGCTGCTGAAAATCATTGTTATGCGACGCTTTGAGGTGTTATTGAGAGTGTCGTCATTGGACAGTGGATGAATAGAAACGAGTGATTTCCAGCGATGGATCATGCTGCAGCCGGTGGCCGTCCGATGGAAAGGTTTGCGTTTGCCAAACGTTACTCGCTATCACGTACAGTGCCAGCAGTAAAATATGGAGGAGGTGTTCTTCGTCGTTATGGTACGGTCCATTTATTTCGCCTAGTAAAAAGTTAAATGTGGAAGGGTATGATCATGCTTAACAGCACAGAGTGCTGCGCACAGTGCACGAACAATTGGAAGACGATGATAGTTTGTATGAGCCTGACAATGCACTCCGTCATGAGGCAGCACCTCTGAGGCAATGGTTCGTGGACAACAAAATTCCTGAGAAAAATGGATTTTTGTTTGTTTTTTGTTACGTCCGTCTTAGTTGCACTGATATAAATTCAGCTGTAGTGGTTAACGTTTTGTGGCCCATTCTCAAACTACACCCTACAATTACGAAGTATACGTCTTACAACAATGGTACATAAAGTACTTATGTACACATTACAGGTATTCATATGCTTATAGACATACCCTGCTATTAACAGCAGTTATTCACATAATATAATGCCAAAAGGGATGAACAGCTTCTGTACAGCAAAGTATAGGCTGGGAACCAAGTAGCGTCATTGATCTTAGCCTATGTGTGTGTTGCAACTGACTGACACAGCTAAACTAACAAATATTACCTGCGGTAGTCAACAGGACGCCACTCTAGGTATCGTCCTCATACATACGCGCATAGGCTGTGATACGCACGTGCGCGTTTCTATGAGGGCGACGCCTACAGTGGCGTCCTGTTGACTACTGTAGGTAATATTTGTTAGTTTGGTTGTGTCAGTCAGTTGCAACACACACAAAGGCTAAGACCGATGGCGGTACGTGGTTCCCAGTCTATATTTTGCTGTAGAGAACCTGTTCATGAACCTTGGCACTATATTGTGTGAATAATTGCTGTTAATAGCAGGGTATGTCAATAAGCATATGAGTATCTGTAATATAGAAATAAGTACGGTATGCACCCGTTACTGCAACACACACTCTTCGTAATTTTAGGTGTGTAGTTTGAGAATGGGTGTGTCAGCCTGAAAGCAGTAACCCCCACAGTTGAGTTTATATCAATGCAATTGACACCTACGAAATAAAAATTATCCATTTTCCTCAGTACTGAACAGCTGTGGACCTACCATCCCGTGGTAGCATGCCTCGAATAAGCATATGACTTTCCTGAAATAGACTGGCCTGCCCATAGTCCCGAACTGAACCCAATGGGACACCTTTGGTATTAGTTAGAATGCCAATTTCGCTCCAGATCCCAGCGTCCAAAAACACTACCTTCTACAGTTTCGTTTCTTGGGGAGGAATGGACTGGAATTTCTCCACAGACGTGTGGGCACACCCAATATCACTGTCCACTGATAGGTGTCAGTCACAGATAGCTTATATTATGTCCTTGTATTGCAATAAAAATATTCATATAAATCTGAATGAAATTTGGAAGTGTATAGGATGCGAAATCTAGTACACAAAGTTGCAGGAAAAACCGCTGTATCCCACCTGGGAAACTGAGCTTCGATACCAGATAAAAGTACGTGATCACATGGTGCTTCACTGCTATACCATGGGTCATGAATCGTGATGCCTGGCTGGTGCCGGCGTTCCAGATTCTCGGTAACCCATTACCGGATGTTTACAGTGTGTGTGAAATCAGGAGAGCTTGCCGACCAGGGGATTAGTCGAACACCATATGTATCGAGGTAGGACGGAACAGCACGAACAACACTTGGTGTTGCGTTCTCTTATGGAAAGATAACCCCACGGAACCCTCGAATATAGGATGCAGGTACGGGTCTTCATGCGTCAGAGATGTAACACCTGCTGTCCTAATTACCGGCTTTCCGACCCTACCACGACTGCATTGTGTACGCAAAATGTGTTCAAATGTGTGTGAAATCTTATGGAACTTAACTGCTAAGGTCAATAGTCCCTAAGCTTACACACTACTTAACTTAAATTAACCTAAGGACAAAGACAAACACACACACCCATGCCCTAGGGAGGACTCGAACCTCCGCCCGGACCAGCCGCACAGTCCATGACTGCAGCGCCCAAGACCGCTCGGCCAATCCCGCGCGGCTTGTGTACGCAGTGTCATCCCATACCTTCATGTCAGATGCCACGTCCTACGATGAAACATACAATGTAGCAACGTTTTCTCCTCTCACAGCCTCCACCAGCGGATACGTGTGCAATACGCAGAATCTGGAATCATCTGAAAACACACCATTACTGCTTCCTGCGGTTATCGGGCCGTACCTGCGAAGGGTACGCAACGCCAGACAGCGACGGCGTCGCCTTTGAAACAGCGTCTATTTTGGCAACTCGGAACCGAGGGTTCAGCAAAGGATCGTTATTGCCAGTGGTTGAGTGTACCACTGGAAACTTGCAAGCTGTGTAAGACAGCCAGAAAGCGACGGGGTGCTGTGCTTCGGGTACCCTTCATTAGCCGTCCGTGTAGTGGCTTCGGCTGTGTTGTCCCTCCTGCCAGCGCAGCCGGGAGAAGCACACAGGCCGCCGCCGGCCGTGTGACAGTAGCAGGTGATGGATGAGCTCCGCCGCTTTCCGACAATCGACAAACAATTCCGGCGCTGTCCTGCGGCGAGACGCGCTGCCAAAGCGACTTCCGATAAACGGAATCTCATACTCGCTGCTGAGGGGCGTTTTTCGTCAGCACAGTGTCTGATGATACAGGCGCGGCGGCGGCTAATGTTCCAGCCTCATGTACGCGTCACACCACGATGCTCCACTAGCTGAATAGGTGTTTGTTTTCATACAGTACACCTGCGTGTTTCCATTTTCAGACATTTTCATTGCTAGAATAGATTTGCGGCTGAGGTTATTTTCCAATACGCCGAGGAGACATTCCACAAAATGAGTTACCATTTTAACGATATCCAGTAGCTGAAATACGAGTAAACAACGATCCTTTCCATAAATCTGTGCTCCCGGAACTCCAGGAAACTCATTGTACAAAATGTCTTTCAGATACCTTTTTAACGTATTCCCATCCGTCCGTCGCCCAAACACACTCCCTGCCAACAAACCACCCAGTAGAGATGTTTGTAGAGTCAATGACTGCACGCTACGGTTTCTCTTATATTTGAAGGCGGATTAATTAATTTATTTTCGGTGTTCTCACTCATTGTGATTGCACTATACAGAACTTGGGCCAAACAGGAACAGCGAAAGGGGTGCCCTTCAGCTCGTATATTCGAAAAAAACGCAAAATCGCATTAAAATCGTACCGAATTTTTATCTCAAAACTGTCGCTGATACGTAATTCATGAACTAATGAACATTACTTTCAAATTAATTATTAATATTGCCGTATCAACTTTTCAGTGTTTATGGTGTCTATCTTCTGAACCATGTGTAGCACAATGATATATTTTGCAGCTACATTCAGTGATCTACGTATATACCGTCTGCAAACTGTGTGCGAATATAATTAGTGCTACAGAAATGATGAATTAAAACGTCAAGGTTAGTACTGAACTTTTACATCGTGATCAGCGAAAATGTAGTAAGAGAAATTTTCTTTCCATTCCATCTTCTGTAGGGGGATGTTTGTGAGAAGTGGTTCCAAAAAGGTTTCAAATTACGTGTCATGTTTGTTGGAAGTCGCTAAGAGATGAATATAGTCTTCTGTCGCGCGGGGTAGCCGCGCCGTCTCAGGCGCCTTGTGACGGTTCGCGCGGCTGCGCCCGTCGGCGGTTCGAGTCCTCGCAAGGGCATAGGTGTCTGTGTTGTCGTTAGCGTAAGTTAGATTAAGGAGTGTGTAGGACTAGGGACCGATGACCTCTGCAATTTTTTTTTATTTGGCTCTGAACACTATGGGACTTAACTTCTGAGGTCATCAGTCCCCTATAACTTAGAACTACTCAAACCTAACTAACCTAAGGACATCACACACATCCGTGCCCGAGGCAGGATTCTAACCTGCCACCATAGCGGTCGCGCGGTTCCAGCAGTTTGGTCTCATACGAACTTACCACTTCGTAATTTGCGCGCCGTGAGTTACATTGCTTGGAGACATATGCGCCGTTTATAACTTCAATATATCAGTCATTACGTTAAACCTTTAACGTAAGATTATAGCTCTTAAGAAGCAGATTATGAGAGGATTTTAAATTTTTAAATTGGGCCGAAAATTATATGTAATCTGAAAATCACATTTTTGTTGCCCCTGGAAGTGGCAAATGGGTTGGATGACTGTCCTATCTTTTCAGTAATATATTGACAATACAAACTATAGAACTACTTTGGATAACGCTGGCTGGAGAAATGTTATGAGAATATCATATTGCCTTGAGGTTGTTGTGATATGGATGGAATACGCCCGAGATAGATGTCTCGGCGCGGTGGGCATGAAAACGGATTACAGATGAACATAAAATCAACAGAATCGCATATTGACGGAAATGTCTCGAGCCCTTCGGACTGGAAGGTGAAAACTCCTTGACTTCCTTGTGACTGTCGACAAAAAGTTGGTGCCCCACTACATCCTTGACACCATGACATAGTCACTGCAGTAGCGATATCCCTTCATATTATCAGCGAAAAAAATCGGCCTAAAATTATGGCTTCCTTTTCTTGGACCATAAAGGCGTTCTCATCATTGAATTTTTTCCCCAGTGGGAAGTACTTAATTGACAAATCATGAGCTGCCCATAAAATTATATGACTCTAATGAGAACAAACTTTCTAACGAATTAAACATTTGCTTGATAATGACTGCAATGTGAAAACGTCGTAGTGCATTAAAGAAAAACAAAATGGAAATGAAGAACGGTCGATACAAGAAATTCATGGGTATCAATAAAAACTTGTAAGTTTTTCCTAAATGTATTGGCTTTTCGATTTTTAAATAACTTCGTAGTCTCTGTAGCTTCAATATTGCTGCGTCTGTTGTGAACAAATGTTTGTACATGGTCGGGGAGATGGAAAAAGGTTGTTACATACGGCTTATAACGACAATGCATAGGAGGTCGAGCGGTCAGGACTTCTACGTGGGCATCCAGGGCTGCCGTTAAATGGCAGAACAAAAAATTAGGCAAAATGAAGAGAATTTATTTCAATGTACGGTATACAAGGGGTGCGCCTAGGGAGGAAGTTACCAGGTTTAGGCCAGTTTAGGATGGCGAACAACTAATTGAAATGGGGAACGGAAGGGGAGGCGGTTCATGTTAACTGATGTCGGTGGCCGGTCATGGAACGCCGAGCCAGAGGCTATCCCTCCCAAGCTGCGCGGCCTGAGGCGCCTTGCCAAGGTTCGCACGACTCCCCCTGTCCGAGGTTCGAGTCCTCCTTCGGGCATGGATGTGTGTGTTGTCTTTAGCGTAAGTTAGTTTAAGATAGATTAAGTAGTGTGTAAGCTTAAGGACCGATGACCTCAGCAGTTTGTTCCCAAAAGACTGACCACAAATTTCCAATTTCCAAAGACGTCCGTTCTGCTCGGGGTTTGGATCACAGAGAGCAAAGCAACTGTGTTCTGCACTGTATCCCACAGACGCTATTGTCTAAAACCGATGGTGTGAATTCGTTAGCAGTTTCAGCTGACGGCTCAAGGCGTCTCTTGTCAGCAGCTTTAACTGTACGGAACTTCCTCGGTTCTCAAAGGAAGGCAACTTGTGTCACGTAGGCACTACGGAAGTTGCTCTGGGGGAAAAGTTGACTGGGAACTTTGAAATAAAATTTTTTAGGAGGGGTAGGACGTCAAAAATTACGTACCCGTGATCTAGGGGTAGCGCCTTTGATTCATAATCAAAACGTCTTCGGTCCCGGGTTCGATCCCCGCCACTGCCTAAATTTTGATAAATAATCAGCATTGGCGGCCGAAGACCTCCGGCATAAGAAGTCAGCCTCATTCTGCCAACGGCCTTGTCAAAGAGGGCGGAGGAGCGGATAGAGGTTCAGGGCACTCTCTTGTCCTAGGGGTGGGAAATTGCCCCTAAAGGCGGAAGAATCAGCAATGATCAACGACATGAGGATGCAGAAGGCAATGGAAACCACTGCATTAAAGACACGTAACGTGTATCCACAGGACATGTGGCCTGTATTTGGGGAAGTGTCATGATGATCTCTCCATTGGCAAAAGATTCCGGAATAGGCCCCCATTCGGATCTTCGGGAGGGGACTGCCGAGGGGGAGGTTACCATGAGAAAAAGATTGAATAATCAACGAAAGGATAACGTTCTACGAGTCGGGGCGTGGAATGTCAGAAGCTTGAACGTGGTAGGGAAACTAGAAAATCTGAAAAGGGAAATGCAAAGGCTCAATCTAGATATAGTAGGGGTCAGTGAAGTGAAGTGGAGGGAAGACAAGGATTTCTGGTCAGATGAGCATCGGGTAATATCAACAGCAGCAGAAAATGGTATAACAGGTGTAGGATTCGTTATGAATAGGAAGGTAGGGCAGAGGGTGTGTTACTGTGAACAGTGCAGTGACCGGGTTGTTCTAATCAGAATCGACAGCAGACCAACACCGACAACGATAGTTCAGGTATACATGCCGACGTCGCAAGCTGAAGATGAACGGATAGAGAAAGTGTATGACGATACTGAAAGGGTAATGCAGTATGCAAAGGGGGACGAAAATCTAATAGTCATGGGCGACTGGAATGCAGTTGTAGTGGAAGGAGTAGAAGAAAAGGTTACAGGAGAATATGGGCTTGGGACAACGAATGAAAGAGGAGAAAAACTAATTGAGTTCTGTAACAAGTTTCAACTAGTAATAGCGAATACCCTGTTCAAGAATCACAAGAGGAGGAGGTATACTTGGAAAAGGCCGGAAGATACGGGAAGATTTCAATTAGATTACATCATGGTCTGACAGAGATTCCGAAATCAGATACTGGATTATAAGGCGTACCCAGGAGCAGATATAGACTCAGATCACAATATAGTAGTGATGAAGAGTAGGCTGAAGTTCAAGACATTAGTCAGGAAGAATCAATACGCAAAGAAGTGGGATACGGAAGTACTAACGAATGACGAGATACGTTTGAAGTTCTCTAACGCTATAGATACAGCAATAAGGAACAGCGCAGTAGGCAGTACCGTTGAAGAGGAATGGACATCTCTAAAAAGGGCCATCACAGAAGTTGGGAAGGAAAACATATGTACAAAGAAGATAGCTGCGAAGAAACCATGGGTAACAGAAGAAATACTTCTGTTGATTCATGAAAGAAGGAAGTACAAACATGTTCCGGGAAAATCAGGAATACAGAAATACAAGTCGCTGAGGAATGAAATAAATAGGAAGTGCAGGGAAGCTAAGACGAAATGGCTGCAGGAAACATGTGAAGACATCGAAAAAGATATGATCGTCGGAAGGACAGACTCAGCATACAGGAAAGTCAAAACAATCTTTGGTGACATTAAAAGCAACGGTGGTAACATTAAGAGTGCAACGGGAATTCCACTGTCAAATGCAGAGGAGAGGGCAGATAGGTGGAAAGAATACACTGAAAGCCTCTATGAGGGTGAAGATTTGTCTGATGTGATAGAAGAAGAAACAGGAGTCGATTTAGAAGAGATAGGGGATCCAGTATTAGAATCGGAATTTAAAAGAGCTTTGGAGGACTTACGGTCAAATAAGGCAGAAGGGATAGATAACATTCCTTCAGAATTTCTAAAATCATTGGGGGAAGTGGCAACAAAACGACTATTTACGTTGGTGTGTAGAATATGTGAGTCTGGTGATATACCATCTGACTTTCGGAAAAGCATCATTCACACAATTCCGAAGACGGCAAGAGCTGACAAGTGCGAGAATTATCGCACAATCAGCTTAACAGCTCATGCATCGAAGCTGCTTACAAGAATAATATACAGAAGAATGGAAAAGAAAATTGAGAATGCGCTAGGTGACGATCAGTTTGGCTTTAGGAAAAGTAAAGGGACGAGAGAGGCAATTCTGACGTTACGGCTAATAATGGAAGCAAGGCTAAAGAAAAATCAAGACACTTTCATAGGATTTGCCGACCTGGAAAAAGCGTTCGACAATATAAAATTGTGCAAGCTGTTCCAGATTTTGAAAAAAGTAGGGGTAAGCTATAGGGAGAGACGGGTCATATACAATATGTACAACAACCAAGAGGGAATAATAGGAGTGGACGATCAAGAACGAAGTGCTCGTATTAAGAAGGGTGTAAGACAAGGCTGTAGCCTTTCGCCCCTACTCTTCAATCTGTACATCGAGGAAGCAATGATGGAAATAAAAGAAAGGTTCAGGAGTGAAATTAAAATACAAGGTGAAAGGATATCAATGATACGATTCGCTGATGACATTGCTATCCTGAGTGAAAGTGAAGAAGAATTAAATGATCTGCTGAACGGAATGAACAGTCTAATGAGTACACAGTATGGTTTGAGAGTAAATCGGAGAAATACGAAGGTAATGAGAAGTAGTAGAAATGAGAACAGCGAGAAACTTAACATCAGGATTGATGGTCACGAGGTCATTGAAGTTAAGGAATTCTGCTACCTAGGCAGTAAAATAACCAATGACGGACGGAGCAAGGAGGACATCAGAAGCAGTCTCGCTATGGCAAAAAAGGCATTTCTGGCCAAGAGAAGTCTACTAATATCAAATACCGGCCTTAATTTGAGGAAGAAATTTCTGAGGATGTACGTCTGGAGAACAGCATTGTACGGTGGTGAAACATGGATTGTGGGAAAACCGAAACAGAAGAGAATCGAAGCATTTGAGATGTGGTGCTATAGACGAATGTTGAAAATTAGGTGGACTGATAAGGTAAGGAATGAGGAGGTTCTACGCAGAATCGGAGAGAAAAGGAATATGTGGAAAACACTGATAAGGAGAAGGGACAGGATGATAGGACATCTGCTAAGACATAAGGGAATGACTTCCATGGTACTAGAGGGAGCTGTAGAGGGCAAAAACTGTAGAGGAAGACAGAGATTGGAATATGTCAAGCAAATAATTGAGGACGTAGGTTGCAAGTGCTACTCTGAGATGAAGAGGTTAGCACAGGAAAGGAATTCGTGGCGGGCCGCATCAAACCAGTCAGTAGACTGATGACAAAAAAAAAGGACGTCAAACGAGGCGACTTGGAGCAGGAGAAGCACCACAGGACATTTTAATTTCCACTGTCTATACTTTTACAAGTAAATTCATAAAACTTTGTCAGCATGACCAGGAAGGATTCAGAATTCACACTCGTAGCAGAAGAAGTTCAAAAACATAATAAAATAATTTTTTTTACACGTGAAATTTCATCATTTTTTCAGTTACTATTGAGAGCATTTGTTGCCATAGGTACACTTTTCTTCATAAGTAAGAGAGATTCTTCGATGAATTGTGCACAGCATACAAACCATACTTACAAATGTCTAAAACTCTATAATCTATTTAATTTATGAAAAAGTGAATGAGCTGTTACGTTTTAAACTTTACGTTAAGAAAAAATCAAATTTTGTAGTTAATTATCTCAATTTTTACCACAGTTTTTAATAGATTTTAAAAATTGTAGAGTTTCATACACCTGTAAGTATGGTTTGTATGCTGTGCAAAATTCATCAAAGAATCTCTCTTACTTGTGAAGAAAAATGTACCTATAGCAACAAATGCAGCCAACAGTAAGTGAAAAAATGATGAAATTTCATATCGAAAATAATTTATTTTGTTATGTTTTTGCACTTCCACTGCTAAGAGTGTGAATCCTGAATCCTTCCTGGTCATGCTGATAAAGTTTTATGAATTTATTTATAAAAGTATAGCGAGTAGAAAATAAAATGTCCTGTGGAGCCTCTCCTGCTCCCAGTCAGCTGGTTTGACGTCCTACCCCCCTTAAACCAATTCCCTAAAATATTCCTTGACTGGCTACCACCCTGTACAGATTTTCATGTGACAGTGCATTCTTTTTATAAAAGAAATAGGGAAGTGAAATTTAGTTTTTGGATAACCTTCGAATCAATGTAGCGGCAGGGCCACCTCCTGCAGGCAAGACATTCGAGACTGGCAGCGTGTTCGACGCACGCAGAGACGCAACTGTCGGTGCCCGGCCACGCGCCGTCCTCGCTTTTGTTCGACTCGTGCCTCCGGTCGCCGTACCGGAGGAGAGCAGAGACCCGGCAGGCCCGCGCCTCTGTCTCCGTGGCACGCGGAAATTGTGCCTCTTTTGATTACCGCCGGCGCGACGGCAGAATGGCGCGCTAACGAACGCGCCGGCGGGCAATTAGAGCGCCGCTACCTGCAGCGCGGCGCTGGCCAGCGGGCAGCCTAAATGGCAGGCGCCGTGCCGCTGCCTCTGCCGGCCGATGCGATGCCAAGACTGATTGCGAGCCATTTTCTGTGGCGCTCGCTGCCCGTGGAAAGCGAGCAAGGAAAAACGGGAAAACAAATCCGGAAAAAAAAGTATTGGGGGTCCGAGGCACGGCAGGGCACTCGCACACTCGAATATGCCGCGATTCACTGACTCTTTCCGCGGGCACTCGCTCTGAATACGTTTATCGCAGTGTGTTCTGTATATTCCAGCTAACAGTCTTATTTCTCGAATGGTCTCGTCACATTTGTTTCTGACTATTTCGCGTTGTGTGTGCAGACCACTGCCCAATGATTTTCATACCGTTAATTTTTTTATGCTACTGTCACGTTCAGTCAGTGAAAAGTAGATGACAAGAAAACGAGGTTCATTTGGAAACATTTTCATATCTGCCCATTGACTTTCCCATCGTTTTTTTATTGATACTATTGGGTTATTCAAAATGAACAGTGACATTCACTCAGTGGAAAGTAGACGACAAGAAAACGATGTTCATTTGGGAAACTTTTGTTTCACTTCACGAGCTGGAAAAAGACAAAGAAAGACGGCAGCGAAATGCAAACAGCAGAGATGGATTTAATCAATGTAGTAGTGTTAATGAGTAAATGACTGAATACAGAAATAGGTGGAAACGAGATTTGAATAGAAGGGAGTTGAAAGGTCAAAAAAAAAAAAGAAGAAGAAGAAAACCGAACTACGACCTGCTGAAACGAAGGAAAGACGTAAGTTGACCGAAGGAAACGATGAACATAAACTTCGTGTAGACAGAACAGGCAGCTGCCAGTCGTTGCAAGACGAGGGCATTGCAAAAATAGATGCGTTCTATTCTACAGGTTAAATATCAACAGACTTCAAGCAGAACTATAAAAATTTATTGATGAAACTCAGTACTCAAATCTTTGCGAGTTCATCGCATTCCTTGAGAGCCTTGCACAGGAACGCATAATTTATTGTATACAGGCCAGGGTAAATACGGTGTTTATTAGACACAACTGGTTCCATTACGGCATTTCAGGTCCATCTATCACGCAGACGACGTTCCTTTTTAATACACAAACACGTTTCAGTACTATTCCGCTATCATCAGTGGAAACTTGTAATCAGTTCCTGTTTTCTAAAATGGTATGTTCTATAGGAGCATATTAATATTTTTTTGTTTTTGTTGGATGTGGCCGGCAAGTTAGTTTTGGACACTGCGGAACGTGCGCCACCAACCGCAGCTGCTGAAAATAGCGGCGAACCAGGCAGAGGAAACTTTTTTTCTGTACTGTAGAATTTGCCAGATGTCAATCAGCAATAAGTGTGCAAGAGCTTTCCGTGGCAAGTTTCACAAACTATCATCACTTAACAACACCACATTGAAGTATAACAAGAAATCCAGAAGTATGGCTGGCTTTGCGGCGAACGTTCGGACCTCCTGGTGTGTCAGAACAGACAGTGGACCGTATGAGGGACGTGATGGTGCCAATCCTCACAAACATGTACCTGTCGAGCCACTACAAAACTGAACATTCCTCAGGCAACAGAGTAGAAATCTATCGCAAACGATTAAGAGTGAAGACGTACAAGCTGCACCTCCTACAAACCATAGATCGTGCCGACAAATTGCGGCGTCTGAAGCTCTGCATTGACTTGTATGGTTCGACAATTACGACGTCGAAAGCAAATTAATCATCAGTGAAAGTGCCACATTTCATCTTTCTGGTAAGGTCAACCGAGGCAACACACGCTTATGGAAGACAGAGAATCCGTATGTCACGGTGGAACACATCTGGCATTCCGACAAAGCTAACGCATTTTGTGCCCCGCCCAAAAAGAGAAAGTGTACGGAGTCTTCGTCTTCGCCGAGAGAGTTGTCTACAGAACCACGTATTTCGACATGCTGCAATTGGGGACCTTGTTGATGCTTCATGTTATGTTCTGTTAAAAGTATATGGCGATACTGATAGTAGAATTGATGAAAAGTAGCGTGACCTCTTATTCCCAATTAAGAGGCTCATTTAGTCTTACCTGCTAAGTTATTGGTGTCTCCACCATGGCCCGCATCGGACTCCACTTCGTCTAGCAGCGGTTTCAGATAGCTAAATGAGTTGTTCTAGGAGGCAACAGGGGATCTCAACAGACAAGAACTCCGCCAATCTGATAAAAACGTGCATATGTCGTTCCAAAGAAAACACATAGTAATGCGAGGTAGCTCATTACAGCGTATTAGACCGCAATCTTTGGAACAGTGTATGATTGAATAAAAGGTTTCTAGCATGTAGACCATACATTTCCGGACATGAGTTCATTACACTTTTTTTGTTCCGTATCCTCTTATCGACCAATCCCTAGAGTTTGCCCAAGATGGAAAAAATCACCCTGCGTTGTCATTATCTTTAATGAGACGGCTCTTACTACGCAATTACGACTTAACCACATACAGTTCGTTAACCTAGTCTGAAAGACTGAAAGAGGCAAAAGAAAAATGTAACTGCAAACGTTTTGATAACTCGTCCATCCTCTGATCAAAGGGAGAGTGTACCCAGAGATTCGTCGACTGATTAATAGTCGCGAGAATTGAATAAACTGGAGTCCACGCAGGGACAGTGCAAAGTACTCTCATGAAAGCGGGGCTAATTTCCTCGGGCCCGACGATTGAGATGCAAGACATTGTACGTATTTCTACGTATTCAGGACCGAAATATTCGTGGTAGTAATTCAATGACTGTGAAACAGCGCTAACTCGAGCTGTGACGTCCATGGCTGCTATCATGAACAGTAAAGATGTACATAGACACACAAACTGCGGCAACACCTGCACTAGTAAACCAACCAACGACTCCAACCAAGAACTGCAAACTAGTGAGGAAGAGAGGGCCCCTCCTGTCAGTTTTTTTTACGGAGGGCACTTCATCTGAGGCGTCCACCGGCAGAAAGAGACCCCGTGGCCAACTTAAACAAGGCGAAAGTTAGGATTTCATCCGGCCGGTAAAGAGTAGTCTCGCTATAAAGAGATTGGGGTTCCTGGAGTGGCGGCAGTTCTGCGAAACAGCGAAACGGACAAGTGTGCCTGAGCAGCGAAAAAAAAAATGGTTCAAATGGCTCTGAGCACTATGGGACTTAACATCTTAGGTCATCAGTCCCCTAGAATTTAGAACTACTTAAACCTAACTAACCTAAGGACATCACACAACACCCAGCCATCACGAGGCAGAGAAAATCCCTGACCCCGCCGGGAATCGAACCCGGGAACCCGGGCGTGGGAAGCGAGAACGCTACCGCACGACCACGAGATGCGGGCTGCGCAGCGAAGAGGCCGTGGCATTGCATTCAAAGTAACGGCTCAGCCAGCCTTTGTGACTATTCGCATTCAAAGTAACGGCTCGACCAGCCTTTGTGACTAGTCGGCATGTTGCGAATTATTATGAATAATTAGACCAAAGCTCGAAAAATTACTCTGTCCCGACGAGACAGCAGTCCTCTGATTAGGCAAGGATACTTTGTTTGAAAGCATTTAACTAACGCTTAATTTCATTGACTTTCGTAATATTATTCAGATCGATTCAAGACACACAAGGTGATTTTTTTCCACCGTATACAAACTCTAGAGACTGATTGATGAGAGGATATGTAACAAAAAAGGTGTAATGAACATATTCCCGGAACTGCATGGTTTCCATGCTAGAAACCATGTATTCAGTTATACTTTGCTACAGAGTGTGCGGTCTAATACGCACTGTACCATGCAACCACAGTTACAGTTTCCATGGTTTCCTCCAACGTCGTGGCCTAGCGCCCTCTTCAAATCAAGAGCTTGGCGACATGGAGTTTACTTACGCATATGGCAACGGGCGGCAAGTAGCAAGGTTGTATCAGGAGACTTATCGCCACCGACAACAACCAACTCTTTATTTGGGACAGGGTCGTGTCAGGAAGGAGGAAATCATGAAGGACGTACCCGAAATATTCGGACACCAGACTTGGAGGAAAATTAACACTGTGGAAGGCGACCGCCGAGTCAGTACCAGGCAGTTGGTCCACCAGTGCAGGCTAACAAGGCGACCGTATGGAACACTTTTCCGCGACGGTCGATACTACCCTTATCACTTACACCGAGTGCAGGGCTTACTAGCGACAGACTTTCCACATCGGGAGCAGTTTTGTCAGTGGTTTCTTCACCAAGCAACCACGATTCCGAGGTTTCTGTCATCCATCCTATTCTCGTATGTGGCCACGTTTACTAGTAGTCATCTGTGGGGTAATATGCAGAACTTCCATGGTATGGTAACAGCGAATCATCAGCATCGGTGCATCCGTAATAATTGGCGACCGTATTTTGGGACCAGTCTTCCTTCAACGTCGTCTAACAGGACGGAACTACCGGCGTTTCTTGCGGGTGACTTTGCCTCCCCTGCTGGAAGTGCCACTGATGACTGGAAGTGTTACATGGCATGATGGTGCTCCAGCCCACTTCGCCGTTAACGTCCGGACGCGTCTCAACCCTGTCTTTCGTAGTCGATGGATCGGACGAGGGGGTACAGTTGCACGGCCTGTTCGTTCACCGGATCTCAACCCGTGCGATTTGTGATTAAGGGGCCATCTCAGAAGTATCGCGTATGCAGAGCCCATCCTAGATGTGGAAACACTGGAGCAGCGTATTCAAGCTGCCTTTGACGCTGTTCCGATGCAGCCTGGTCGAAGTGAACGTGTGAGACAGAATACGCCACGGCGCGTACACGCATGCGTTGAGGCACATGGAACCATTTTCAGTACATACTGTAACTGTGGCTGCATAGTACAGAGCGTATTAGACCGCAATCTCTGTAACAGTGTGTGATTGAGTAAGTGATCTCTAGCATGGAAGCCATGCATTTCATTAAACTATTTTTGTTCCGTAGTGTTGTGTACATAGTTCCACGTAGTGAGCGCGTACACAACTTTCCCACTAGAGCGCGCCGTGCTAAGCACAACAAGGCAGGCACAGCGCTCGTCCGTCTCCGCACTGCGAGATGGCGTTGCCATAGAGACGGACCAAACTCTGCTTCCGCCGATCCCCGTATTAATATGTAACGCAGTCAATGAGATCGCTACTAACGTAGAACCTTTTCTCCTCGCGGATCACACTCGTGCAATGATACATGAACGCGTGAGGTATTATAATGAGTATACAGACCTCCGATTAGTCAGTCTGCAATTGTCTGCACCAGTCTGTACCAGTCTGTACGAGTTCTACATTTGTCTGTACCTGTCTATAGTCAAGTTTCAGTCTGCGCCTAATAAGATTACCATATTCCTGTACATAGCCATGAAGATAAATGTATAGACACTTTTGTCAAGTATCAGAGATATATGTGAGAATAAGACTAACGTACCAATACGAAAGGAACTTCAGATTGTCAATTGTAAATAGCATCCAGAACCAAGTTAAGTAATTTTTATGCTTGTTATTATTTTAATAAATGTGTGTAAAAATTAATCAAGTTCTGTTTAAAGTTGGTCACCGTCAATCTGCTACTCTAAGTGTGCAAGTGGCATTTCAATCGTCTGACCTAACGGCAGAAGATAAACACGCCACGATAAGACAACGAGACACATTGCTGACACTCGCCTAATTCGTTAGAGCGACAAGTCAAATAATCTGATGGTGTGTGTACTGAAGGTCTTACAGTACGCACACCACACGTAGCCTCTTATCGACCAACCTCTAGAGTTTTTCCAAGATGGAAAAAATCACCCTGTATATGCAGAGCGTTGTCGCTATCTTTAATGAGACGGCTCTTACTTCACAATTGTTATAGACGGACTCAGATTCCCACAATGTAGTCTGAAAGCACGGTTGTCGTTAGAGTCTCGAAAGCAGACGACGATTGGAAGAGGTTGGCAGGCGCTCCGTCCACAGTGTACTGCAGTGCGGCGCCAGGGCAGGGCGGCGTCCAGGGTGCAGTCTGGCCAGAGAGTTAGGGGCGCCGTTAGCCGCCACAGATAACCGCCGTCCCGCAGCGCCGCGGCGCTTCTTGCGCGACGCCACGGCTCGACAAAAGGGCGTCCCTCTGCTCTCCCGCGTGTGGCGCAGCCGGCACACCGTCCTCTGGGGGGATGCCGTCCTACTTCCCGGTAGCGTCCAGCCACCAGATGCGGCTCTATTCACTGCACGCGACGGCGAGGCAAGTACGCTACACAGAACAGACAAGTGCTAGCGGCGTGCACTGTGCCCTCTGGAGCAGACGGGTCGCACACATCTCACAAGGCTTCCAGCAAACGTGACGTCATTCTGATGCCACACGCAGTACTGACAATTGATGTGGCAGGTGCCGCATTCATCTTGGTATCTTTAGACGTTCTGTATTATAATTTGCAGTACGTAGTTTAAAACTATTGGTACACTGAAAACTGACCACAAACATGTCCACGACCGCTACGGTCGCAGGTTCGAATCCTGCCTCGGGCATGGATGTGTGTGATGTCCTTAGGTTAGTTAGGTTTAAGTAGTTCTAAGTTCTAGGGGACTTATGACCACAGCAGTAGAGTCCCATAGCGCTCAGAGCCATTTGAACAAACATGTCACCATTATCATTAAATGTCAGTTAATAACGCATCAGTGATATGATCCTTCACCGAGCGAGGTGGCACTGTGGTTAGCACACTGTACTCGCATTCGGGAGGACGACGGTTCAATCCCGCGTCGGGCCATCCTGATTTAGGTTTTCCGTGATTTCCCTAAATCGCTCCAGGCAAATGCCGGGATGGTTCCTTTGAAAGGGCACGGCAGACTTCCTTCCCCATCCTTCCCTAATCCGATGAGACCGATGACCTCGCTGTTTGGCCTCTTCTCCCTAACAACCCAACCCAACCCCCATATGATCCTTCAAGAGACACTATAATAATCGAGACAGGAGACGAAAATCACATAACCAAGCGCTAGTGTTTAGATAATGTCGTGGTTTACGGAGTCGATAGATGTAGGTTCGCATCCCGATAAATGATAGGATTTTTTGTGTAATCGTTTTCAGGCAACGGCCTTGCCGCAGTGAATACACCGGTTCCCGAGAGATCACCGAAGTTAAGCGCTGTCGGGCGTGGTCGGCACTTAGATGGGTGACCATCCAGCAGCCATGCGCTGTTGCCATTTTTTGGGGTGCACTGAGCCTCGTGATGCCAATTGGGGAGATACTGGACCGAATGCTAGCGGCTCCGGTCAAAGAAAACCATCATAACGACCGGGAGAGCGGTGTGCTGACCACACGCCTCTCCTATCCGCATCCTCAACTGAGGATGACACGGCGGTCGGATGGTCCCGATGGGCCACTTGTGGCCTGAAGACGGAGTACTCCTTTTGCTTTTATCATTTTTAACACATCTGAGAACTTTCTTGCGAATTTAATGTAAGTATGTTCATCAATATTCGATGTTATTTACATTTTTGACTGATTAGAGAACGAATGCGTTACCCTGCTGTCAATCCGAAACAAGATCCTCTTGCGAGTAATTCTAAGTAGGATAAAAGCGTATGTAGACAAAATAATAAGAAGAGAACAAGCAGGATGCAGGAGAGGTCGCTCTTGCATTGATCGGATAAACACCGTAAGAATAAAAGCTAAACATTCATATTAATACCAATCGCTGTTTCACAAGCTGTTTGCGAACTTCGACAGTATCATTAGAACAAAAATATGGAGCTCACTGGAAGCTTTCGGAATTCCCAAGAAATTAATTGGGCTTGTCAAGTGTGTGTATGAAAACTACACGCTCCACATTGAACATCAAGGTCTGCTTTCAGATCCAGTTGCAGTGAAAACAGAAGCAAGGCTGCATGCTCTCACCGATACAGTTCAACACAGTACTGAATACTCTAACGACACAAGCAATTGATAGAGTGAGAGGAATAAAATGGAGCATTGGAACACACCTATTAACACCTAGATTTCTCAGCTGACCTTTCCCTTCTATCCCACAGCCTCAGCGACATGAAACAGAAACTAGAAGATATGTCGACCGCGCTTTTACTTAACGGACTGTATTTCCGCTGCTGCTTCGGTTCGGCACGCTTCTTGAATGGATGTTAGCAGCTGTGGATTCCAGTGGGCGACGATCTCCGTCATGTTTAAAATATGGCGCAAGATGCGGAATTCTAATCAGTGACTGATTTCATCTTTTTCCACTATCGTATCAATTGTGATACGCGAACCTAGAACACCATTTCTTTTGCGATTCCATACTGATCACAGTGAAATGATCTGCCACTTCGTTCTTCTTCATCAAAACCTTTTTGACCTCCAGTTTTCTAAAAATTGACATGAAGCCAAACTTAATTTCGCGACATTCGTAAATCTTTGTGCTTAAGGTGCAGCTATTGGCAGAAGTCCATTGTGGACCGTAACTATCGTATGGCAGTGACACTTCGTAGATGTTCTGATGAGTTTGTATGGAACCGATTTACACCGGAAGAAATTCAGTTCCAGATTCGGTCACCAAGTGTAAATCTGGCCCTGCGAAAGCAAGAAAGGCGTATAGAAATGTTTCAATACGTGTTAGGTTAGGAACGGAATGTTTAGATCAAACAAGTGAGAAAGGCATAATGTTGACTTTATTATTAACCGCCGCTTACACAGTTTGCTCAATATGAGCACTGTGGGCGCCGATGTAATGCTCTACAAAGCCATACTTGCCCATGGTAGACAAAATATAGACTACTTTTTTCCAGTGTAGGTCTGTTCTGCGTTACATTACCGTTTATAACAGGTTTCTCTGTCATTCGTTAATTACATGTCACACTGGACACCGTCAGTACCAGGTGTACCGGTATTATATGAGCATTTTTTTGTGAAAATGAAACTCTAATTTTGAATTGAAAAGTAAAAACATTTTATTCAAAGTACTGACAATTGCTTTCTATACATTTTGACCACCTTTCTAGCAATTTGTGGACACCACGCCAATAGAAATGTTCGTCTTTTTAAGCAAACCAATTGGACACCCAAGTTTCGACTTCTTCGTAGGAATCGAAGTGTTCCTCCGCCAATGCGTGTCCCATTGATCAAAACAAATGGTAGTCGGAAGGGGCCAAGTCTGGTGAATACGGCGGGTGGGATAGCAGCTCCCAGCCAAGTGTTTTGATTGTATCCTGAACCAGTTTTGCTTTGTGTGCAGGTGCATTGTCGTGTAAAAAAATTAATTTGCCATGTCTTCTGGCCCATTCTGGTCTTTTTTCGATCAATGCATAGTTCAAATTGATCATTTGTTGTCTGTAGCGATTAGTATTCCCAGTTTCACCGGGTTTTAGGAGTTCATCATACACCACACCTTTCTGATCCAGCCAAACACAGATCATTGTCTTCTTACCAAATCGATCTGGTTTTGCAGTCGATGTTGATGGTTGTCCCGGATTAACCCATGATTTTTCCCGTTTAGGATTCTTAAAATAAATCCACTTTTCACCGCCAGTAACAATTCGATGCAAAATCGATTTTCTTTCATGTCTTTGAAGCAAAATTTGACAAATGGTTTTTCGGTTTTCCATCTGTCTTTCATTAAATTCATGTGGTACCCATTTTCCACACTTTTGGATCTTTCCCATAGCTTTCAAACGATCAGAAATTGTTTGTTGTGGAACATTTAGCATTGCTGCCATTTGCTTCTGACTCAAAGTATCATCTTCATCCAATATTGCTTGCAATTCGGCGTCCTCGAAATTGTTGGTAGTCTTCCACGATCTTCATTTCTTACATCAAAATCATTATTTCTGAACCGTTGAAACCATCTTTTGCATGTTGCTTCTGATAGAGCATGATCACCATATGCCTCGACAAGCATAAGATGCGACTCTGCAGCATTTTTTTTTTTTTTCAAATGAAAACAAAAAATTAATGCTTTCCGCAAATCATCACTTTCTGGTACAAAATTCGACATTGTTAACACGATGAAAACATATGATGTTGTTTGTTCCATGACTTGATGCGTACTAAATATCTTTGACAGATGTCATACCAACCACACAAAAAAAAATTAAGGCTCGTTCACAACAAATGTTCCCTATCGACACATCTGTATCTTAACGCTCATTTCATACCGGTACATCTGGTAGCTTCCCCTTAATTATACCGATCCCATTAATTTGTTGCTTCAAGACTGCTTAAAAAATGTACTACTCACACTACTTAGCACTTCAAACATCATGATGTCTAAAATATGCCAAATAATGTACATTATTTCATCGCATGATAAAAAAGATTATAAAAAGATTATAAAAAAAAATTTGCTGCAGCCTACGAGGGCGTGCCGAAAAAAGTACTTCCAAATTTTTTATTTGAAAACTTTAAATCTTTATAAATAATACAAACATTAAGATTCTACAGCTTTTATCTTCATGTTTACATATTTGCAGTCGTCTGCCTATACAGGGCTCCGAATCGTAGCGTATAATATGACACGTGCAATGTAACTACGTTGGTGCATAAGGAAGTGTTTTGCAATCGAGTTTCAAATTCGAGAAATTCGTCCACGCGCGGACCACCCTCTCCTTCAACATAGCAATGCCAGATCACACGCGAGCGCTACGACATCTGCAACAATCCGACGCCTTGCGTTCACTGTCATCGATAATCCTCCGTACAATCCCAACTTGGCCTCATCCGATTTTCACTGTTTTCCACAAGTTAACACCTTCGAGGACATCATTTCGATAGTGATGGAGCGGTGAAAGCAGAGGTGAGGTTGTGGCTCCGCCAGCAAAGTCAGACATTCTACATTGACGGTACCAACAAACTGGTCTCTCGTTAGGAGAAATGTGTTCGCCGCTTGGGTGACAATGTTGAGAAATAAGTAGGTAGACATACAGAATAAAGATGTGGAATGTTAATATCATTTGTTTTATTTAAAAAGCTGTAAGATTTATCAGGTAAAGCGTTGGGAGACATTACTTTGTAGCACGCCTTCGTACATTTGAACTTTGTCATTGTAATCACCCCTCGATGTCCCTGTACAGTTTTTAATCACCCCCCCTCCCCACAACTTTTTGTCGACTCCTTTCACGTCCATATAAGGTTACGTTTTAGGCAAATACCTTCAAAATTGACTTTCTGACGCTTAAATTTACATTCAATTTAATAAATTCTCTTTTTCAAAAAAGCTTTTTTTCCTACTGCCAGTATGCATTCTAATTCCTCTCTATTACGGCTACCGTCAGCTATCTTGCTGCCCAAATAGCAGAACTCGTCTACTACTTTCAGTGTCTCATTAGGCAATATAATTTCATCAACATTTAAATCGACTCCATTCAATTACCCTTGTTTTACTTTTATTGATATTCACATCATAACAAATTTTCAAGAGACTGTCGATTGTGTTCAACTGATATTTCGAGTCGCTTATCATCTCTGACACAATTAGAATGTGTGTCACAACTACCCAAACTTTTATTTTTTATCCTTGAACTTGCAATACTTTTCCAAATATGTCTTCGTTTTCCTGTACAACTTGCTTAATATACAGTTTGAATAACACCGGGGATGGGCTTGACGCTATCTCACTCCCTTCTCAGCTACTGCTTCCCTTACGCTTTTCGACTCTAATAAATGTAGTATGTTTCTGTACAAGTTGTAAGTAACCCTTCGCTCCCTGTATTTTATCCCTGCGACCTTCAGGATTTCAAAGAGGTGGTTCCAGTACATACGGTCAGAGGCTTTCTCTAAATCCATACATCTTGCAGACGAACATTTTACTTTTTTAAGTCTCTCTTCTAGAATAAGTCGCAATGTTTGTATTGCCTCTCGTGTTGCTACATTTCGTTGAAACTAAAACTTCACATGACGGAGCTCTGAACCTACGGTCTTCCGATTACATGTCCAAGATACATTCACGGAATCATTGCAGAATGTAAACTTTCGTGGCCGGCAAAGTCACATTTAATGAAATATTACTGGCTGTTATGGTACGGTCGAATGGATTTCACATTAAAACCCAACGTTTCGTCTCCATCTGTGGAAGACATTTTCAAGGACGATCGTAGCTCTGAGTGTCCGATTCACACCCTGACTTGCTACTGACTGCAGAAAAATTCCATTTACCTGTCCTCCCACGCAATGGCCTGACGTCACATACTTTCAATACACGAGCGCAACTGGCCCTTATCTGTTGCCTTTGTCCGCTGTTGCTATCATTCCTACTGATATTCCTGTGGTGCTTAATTAACTCTATGGCCTATCTGTATAGCCTTTCATGGTAGCTGTTTTTGGCAGCCAGTACTTACCTCCTATCAAAATGAATTTCGTCGACTCACGGTTGCAAAATATGTCCCGTAAGAGCTGATGTGTCACTCTCCCTCATCTATAGCAGCCGTTTTGGTCTTGTAATCGTTTTTATACCGTTCTTTTGGTGGTAACCGTAACACAATCTTGAAAAATGGAACATAGCTGTAGTCTACAAACCCAATCGGAAGACACAGGATCACCTAAAATTCGCCAAGGATGCTCGCATACCGCTTGGAAAAAACAGGAATTTGCCGAGTATTTGCAGCAAGAATCCTCGTGGTTTTGAGGAGGTATTCGTGGGTGCTACAGAAATAACGGTCAAAACACCTCTATAAGAACAATAGGGCAACTGTAGGAGAGGGAAATTGATATACACCTGTTGCAGAACATGCTTTGCAGCTAGGAGACCACCTCATTTATTTTGATATGACGCAAGTCCTGGCAGGCACATGCGAGTACCATGGAAGGCTACACTGAAAGGCCAAAGAGATTACTGAAAACCCAAGGTATTTCAATAGGGATGGCGTGATATTAAATAACACCTAGATCCCGATGCTGAAGAAGATGTGTACCATTCCTCCACCATGGGGTGATAGCAAAAAGCGGACGGCGGTAACCAATAACGACCAACTGCGCTCGGATGTCCAAAGCATGTGACGTCACGCCACTGCGTGGGAGCGCACGTAAACGGAATGTTTCTGCAGTCAGCGGCGAGCCAGGTTTTGAAGCGGACGTTCAACAAAGCTACGATCCCCCTTGAAAATTTCTTCCTTGGATGGGGACGAAATGTTGGGCTTCAATCTGAAGTCCATTCGACCACAGCGTAACAGCCCGGAACATTTTATTAACTGTAACATGCACCGGCTGTTACGAAGAGGAAACGTAACTGTAGAGGGGCTAACGGATGTACTGTGCAGACGTTAATCTCGTGTTAACAAGCGTAAGGCTCAACATTGCTCTGTCGCATCGTATAGGTGGTTTTCCGCAACAGGTCTACAACACGAGAGTAAGCGAACTCATTTGTAGTGCTCTACGTGGGCCAGAGTTGCGTTTAATTTAGCTGTGCGGCGTCGGCGCGAGGGGGGGGGGGGGGACGCGCGGAGCGACCTGCCCGGAGAAGAAAGAGGCCCAGGTAGCGCCGCGTCCGAGAATTAGGCCGCATAAAGATGGCTTAGCGCGGGCGGGCGCGGCTCAAGCCGGCAGAGCAGGCCGCAAATTCCGGCCCAAATTCGGGCGCGAGTGATGGCGAGGTCTCGGGCCGGGCGATGCGCTGGGAACGCGCAGTCCGCGCGCGCCCTCTCCGCGTTTATTGCGGCTGTAAAGTTGGCAGGCGTGGCACACCTGCCGCGTCCCAGGGCGTGGGTGGCGGGCAGGTGCTCCGGCAGAGTTCTGCCCGGACGAGCCGCAGCCCTTCCACTGCGGAGAGGTGGGCCTTCCAGCGCCGAACATAGGCTGCGGTGGCAGCTGGTTCGGCATTAGGGCAATTCCAGGTGCAAAGGGAAAGCAGGAGAGGCACCGATTATGAGGATGCAAGCAGTGACAATTAAGGTGGTGATACCCTAGTCAAGGGTAAAAAACTCCGAGATTACCTTTTTTGGATAAAACAGAATCTACACTACTGGCCATTAAAATTGCTACACCAAGATGAAATGCAAATGATAAATGGGTATTCATTGGACAAATATATTATACTAGAACTGACATGTGATTACATTTTCACGCAATTTGGGTGCAAATATCCTGAGAAATCAGGAAAACCATTGACCAGACGTTTTCAATTGGTGAGAGATCTGGAGAACGTGCTAGCCAGGGCAGCAGTCGAACATTTTCTGTATCCAGAAAGGCCCGTACAGGACCTTCAACATGCGGTCGTGCATTATCCTGCTGAAATGTAGGGTTTCGCAGGCATCGAATGAAGGATAGAGCCACAGGTCATAAACATCTGAAATGTAACGTCCACTGTTCAAAGTGCCGCCAATGCGAACAAGTACTGACCGAGACGTGTAACCAATGGCACCCCATAGCATCACGCTGGGTGATACGCCAGGATGGCGATGACGAATACGCGCTTCCAATGTGCGTTCACTGCGATGTCGCCAAACACGGATGCGACCATCATGATGCTGTAAACAGAACTTGGATTCATCCGGAAAAATGACGTTTTGCCATTTGTACACCCAGGTTCGTCGTTGAGTACACCATCGCAGGCGCTCCTGTCTGTGATGCAGCGTCAAGGGTAACCGCAGCCATGGTCTCCGAGCTGATAGTCCATGCTGCTGCAAACGTCGTCGAACTGTTCGAGCAGATGGTTGTTGTCTTGCAAACGTCCCCATCTTTTGACTCAGGGATCGAGACGTGGCTGTACGATCCGTTAGAGGCATGCGGATAAGATGCCTGTCATCTCGACTGCTAGTGATACGAGGCCGTTGGGATCCAGCACGGCGTTCCGTATTACCCTCCTGAACCCACCGATTCCATCTTCTGCTAACAGTCATTGGATTTCGACCAACGCGAGCACCAATGTCGCGATACGATAGACCACAATCGCGATAGGCTACAATCAAAGTCGGAAACGTGATGGTACACATTTCTCCTCCTTACACGAGGCATCACAACAACGTTTCACCAGGCAACGCCGGTCAACTGCTGTTTGTGTATGAGAAATCTGTTGGAAACTTTCTTCATGTCAGCAAGTTGTAGGTGTCGCCACCGGCGCCAACTTTGTGTGAATGCTCTGAAAAGCTAATCATTTGCATTTCACAGCATCTTCTTCCTGTCGGTTAAATTTCGCGTCTGTAGCACGTCATCTTCATGGTGTAGCAATTTTAATGGCCAGTAGTGTAAATTCATGCACGGATCGGAGGGCGAAAGAGGGACTGGGTCATTTTGATTATTACCGCCTTCTCATTAAAAGTGTTGTAGTGAAGAAATTTATGTCTGTACGAGTAGGGGAAATTTGGGTAATGTGGCCACTCTAAGGAAAAAGTTGTTTTCTCTGACCTGAGTTCATAGATCAGCATATGAAATGTATCTGTATAAATTCTATATTTTCGCTAACATAAAATAATTGTATTATTAATCAAATCCTCCTTTTGTAGCAGAAAAGTAAGCTCAAGTGAAATCCTGCAAAGTGGGCACTTTTCCCAGTTGTTAGGGCAGAGGATCAGAGACAGAAAAAACTAAAAAGAGTCGAAGGTTTTGGGAGGGTGAATAGGAAGAGTTTTTTGAAATGAAAAAGATATACATTTACAGAGAGAAATATATTTAAATTTGAGAAAATGTGTTTGAATATAATAGTCATTTATCAAATTATGCAAAATTTTTCTGAAATTCGTTTTCAAGTTTTACAGTAGCAGTTCCCTTATGTTCAAAGGCAAGTTAAATTCAAGAGACCAGTATTTCTACGATATTGACACATAAATATCATTATCCTTGTCTCAACCACCACTTTCTTCGTGAGGCTATTGTTCATAATTATATTTAAGCCAGCCTTCATTGTCCATATAGTTACAGAAAACTTTTTTGCAATATAAATATTAAATGCAATATAAACATTAACTGTGTTATCCAAAAAGCTACTTCTTGCACGTCAGTGCATCATTTCCATGTTGAGTCTTTGTTTTCCTGTTATTCATATCAACAGGTTTTTTCTTCTCTCCGTGATCAGCTTAACAGTCTTCAACTTCTAACTTTTCATTTCTGTATGGGTTCGACGTTATTGCCTTGACCTCCGTTTGACTTTTCTCCCATTGTTGTTACTGTTGCTGTTGGCATAATTTTGATTTCGCAAAGGTATGGTGTCCATAGGACTTACTATAAAACATGTCAACTGTCTGGTCGCCTCATTTACATCTGCGATGAATGGATCTACATTATTGTCTTCGCCACCCACTTCTCCTTTATGCAAAACTCAATTTCATCCACATGTTTTCTTTTCATATAGCATCCAATGACTGTTGCATACATTGCAAATCTCGTCGTTATTGTAGTGATGTTCTTAAATAATTTTACTGCGTTTTAAAATACAACTGTAATAAGAGAACATAGTTTTTCACCATGTTTTTGATACACTAATGCACTAATACACTTAATTTATGAAATGATACTGTCTTATTATTAACTGAGTCGGCTTGAAACAAGGTAAGTACATTACAAAAAAATATGTTCGGACAAAATGGCCACTATGTCCGACCTCACACTAAATGTTGTTTGAATACCAATGTACATAACCTAGGCAGTTCATTGTCTCATGGTTTCGAAGTGTATATAATTTTTAGCAGCAGAACCGAATTTTAGATCCATAGCTGATTTTACATGTCGCAAAAAATCTGTTTCAAGCAAATGTCTTTCATAAGTTTTGAAATATTTGTCCACCACCGAAATTTCTTATCGCTACCACCAGTTTATACTGTTACTGACCATCATCAGGTACCGAGTTGCAACATGAACAAACTTTTGTTGAAATATGAAGGTCAAATGGTGTGTGACCTTATAAAATTGAGTAATGTACTTACAAGAGGTTTTTCAATTACGTAGTCTCTAAGGATGTTTGTACGAGATTTCGCGTTACTGTACTTAACGTGAAAAGCATGCATTGGACAACAGAACTAAATACATCGAATTTAAGCATTGTTCACATTATTTTAAATTCTAATTTTGGGTTCTGTTGTCCAGAGACATGAAAATAATTTCACCAAAGCGGAAATAAACATTTTATATGTTTCTTTGTTTTGTATTTTCTTCCATTACCAGTTTCATGCCTGACTCACTTCAACACATACTTGTATAACAACAAGGTGACAGACACATATAGAGTCGATAATATTACATCAGATTAGTTTTCATGTTCAAGAAAAATAATGTTGCGTTGATGAATTTCTGTCTTTAATGTGCAGTTACATGCAATTTTACAACATGTATAGAATATCTCGTACAACGTAATTCAGCAGTTGTAGAAATATGAAACACTCTTACACAGAAATGATATAGCCAATATGGTATTCGATCAAGATCGATTTTTTCCGACTTTGAAACAAATAACAATCATTGATTTTATTTGACACACAGAAAGGGAGAACCGAGAAACTCATGAATAAGGATCAATTATACGAACGCATGATGTTTGTTCTTTTGGACATGTCCGAAAGAGCGGACACCAGGCCTTCAGATATTGATTGGATCCACCACATACAATGTGGATGCAGAATTTCGTTTGACCTCCTGTGGGAACCTCAAAGTAGCGAGCATGGAGGACGTGGACAGGGGCTGCGACAGGTGGCGCCAGGTTGGAGTGTGAATGGCCGAGAGGCATGCTGAGATAGTGCGGCCAGTTGTGGTTAACAGTGTCCGGATGGAGCAGTGGTTAATGCATCTGCTAGGCAGGAGTCCTGGATTCGAGTCCTGATCCGGCACACATTTACAAGTGTCGCCGCTGATACCGCACAAAGTCCTGATGCAGGTGATATCAATAACCCTTTCCCTTCCCTTTCTCCCCTCCCCCCTTTCTCCTTTTGTTTACAGAATAGGGATTATTTTGAGAATAATTATAGGTCTTACCATGGTGTTGTATGCAGAATGAGGGACAATGAGTAACTTTTTCAACTTACAGAGTGAGGAAGACGAGGCTAATCTCCCACGGTCGTGTAGTGAGGGCAGACAACTTGAGACTTCAGAACTGTCTCCAAGAGGCAAAGCGACTTACACCAGGTGGAGCAGACTAGTTAGGAAAGACCTAGAATAGCTAGATACTGAACACAATAGAGATCAGTGTAGAATGCTTATCAGAACATCTGGCTATCTCCAGTCACTAACAGCATTAAGAGTACATCTGGAAAATTGAGTCCGCAGCTCGTGGTCGTGCGGTAGCGTTCTCGCTTCCCGCGCGCGGGTTCCCGGGTTCGATTCCCGGCGGGATCAAGGATTTTCTCTGCGTCGTGATGACTGGGTGTTGTGTGATGTCCTTAGGTTAGTTAGGTTTAAGTAGTTCTAAGTTCTAGGGGACTGATGACAATAGATGTTAAGTCCCATAGAGCTCAGAGCCATTTGAACCATTTTTGGAAAATTGAGTGAAATGTATTATGGAAAGGAGCAACGCTCATAGCACCGGAATGGGAGTGTGCTGAACTACGTAGAAAAGTCGGCAGAATTAAAAACCATGTAGTCTAGTGAGGATTTAAATGGAATGTAATAATAACGATAAAATGCATATTTATAAAATAACCTCTGCAGCATTATTGGAATTATTAATATCTCACTGATATAATTTATTAAAGCTCTGAAATACAATATACAAAAAATAACTTTCATCATATCTGTATATTGATAATGAGGGTGAATCCTTTTTAAATGTACCGCTTTTGTTAAATATCAGCCAGTTCTGTTTTTAGCACTCATGAGAATAGATTTCTCATCTGGAATTTTTTTACACTCTCTTGGGTCACTAACATCTGCACCTCTTTGCAGTGTGTGTGAGAAGATGAGTCCTCTCGCGATCTGGTGAAACCGTGCCTTTCCTCAGAGCTCGGCTCGCGGCCCTTGCGAGCCATCAATCTTGCGGTGCTCATTATAATAGCGGAAAATAATTCTCGATATGCCGCCGCGCCGCCATAAATTACGGCCCGTATTGCTGCCGTAATAACGGCGTCCCGACACCGCGCCCATTCCTTAATGAAAGCCGTCTGCCCGTAAGCGCCGCGGAATGTTATTAAGGCAGGAGGCGGCACAGTCCCCACTTCTTTCACTCACCGAAAATTATCGACCACTGTTAGATACTGTTCACGACCTGCGGTGAATAATTGTCCAACACTAGGTCCCACCACAGCAGTCCCTGGTAAGTACTCAACTTCCGAAAAGAAGCTTTACACCCGTTGCGGCCCTAGGAGTTGCAGACAGGGCTTTAACGACAGTAAATTGTGGGTTGCCTGCATTGTAACGTCGTAGAAAAGGAGATGGAGTAGAAACCTTCTTCAATAACTTAGGACAGGTTAGTGGATCGGGTAGGATTGTTATCATACTGGGAAGTACTTAAATCAGGTATTGTTTATTTCACATTTATACCGTAGAGGGTGAATTGCATTACCGTGCCTGTACTCTGACGGCTTGATGGCGTAGCTCCTTCAAGAGAAAGTTGCTTTACAAACTATTCAGATTACTCTAATAATATTGGTTCGTAGCCACCATGGACGAGTATTGTTCCATGGCTCATTCAGCTTCCTTAAAGACAAGACATACACCTTACTCTATCATCTTAATAATCCCGATTTTAAGAAGACGAGCACTGTGCCACGAATCTTTCTAGCTTTTCGCACAACACGCATATCAGCTCACTAATCAAGCGCACACTGTTTTTTTTTCCTTCTTCACTGTCCAGTCATATTAATGTGACCACCTCTCGAAAACCTGAATAACCGATTTTTGCAGCGCGAACCGCTGCAAGACTTGCAGGAAGAGAGTCAGTGAAGTTCTGGAAGGAACTGGCACGGATGTGGAGCTGTGTCAACTCCAGCGGCGTGGCCAGCTGCGCTACGTTGCTCGGTTGAGAATCCATGGCACAAACAGCCCGATGGAGGTGGTCCCATAGACCCTCGGGTTTCAAATCCAGGTAGTTTGGTGGCCAGGGGAGTATGCTAAACTCCCCATGGTGCTCTCCGAACCACGCATGTACACTGCGAGCTGTGTGACATGTTGCATTGTCCTGTTGGAAGATGCCATTGTGTCGAGAAAAAACAAACCCGATACAGGAGTGAACGTGGTCCCCAAGGATAGATGCTTACTTGTGTTGATCCATTTTGCATTAGAGAATGCCGTCCAGCCTGGACACTACCGACGATTGTTGCAGGGTCTTAGCTTTCAGACGTTTCCCGCCGTGCGCGCCAACGGCCGTCTTTCTGATTGGGCATAAAATATAATTCATCTGAAAGGGCCACCTGTCTCGATTCAGTGGAATTTCAGTTGCGGTACTGGGGTGCAAACTGCAGCCTGTGTCGCCGATGAACAGTAATCAGCATGGGTTTATGACTGGTGCACCTGCTGTGAACGCCCATACGCAGCAAAGTTCGCTTAACGGTCGTTGAGCAGACCTGTTCAAATGGTTCAAATGGATCTGAGCACTATGGGACTTAACGTCTGAGGTCATCAGTCCCCTAGAACTTAGAAATGGTTCAAATGGCTCTGAGCAATATGCGACTTAACTTCTGAGGTCATCAGTCGCCTAGAACTTAGAACTACTTAAACCTAACTAACCTAAGGACATCACACACATCCATGCCCGAGGCAGGATTCGAACCTGCCACCGTAGCGGTCGCTCGGCTCCAGACTGTAGCGCCCAGAACCGCACGGCCACTCCGGCCGGCAGAACTTAGAACTAATTAAACCTAACTAACCTAAGGACATCACACACATCCATGCCCGAGGCATGATTCGAACCTGCCACCGTAGCGGTCGCTCGGCTCCAGACTGTAGCGCCCAGAACCGCACGGCCACTCCGGCCGGCAGAACTTAGAACTAATTAAACCTAACTAACCTAAGGACATCACACACATCCATGCCCGAGGCAGGATTCGAACCTGCCACCGTAGCGGTCGCTCGGCTCCAGACTGTAGCGCCCAGAACCGCACGGCCACTCCGGCCGGCAGAACTTAGAACTAATTAAACCTAACCAATCTAAGGACATCACACACATCCATGCCCGAGGCAGGATTCGAACCTGCGACGGTCGTGCGGTTCCAGACTGAAGCGCCTAGAACCGCTCGGCCACAGCGGCCGGCTGGAGACAATGTTGGTGGCCCCTTGGTTCGTAGGGACGGTCGGTTGCTGCTGAGTTGCACGTCTATTCACCCGTACACACCCTTGCAGCCGTCGTTCATCCCACTCACCAGTGGGCCGTAGCGCCTCGGCTTTTGATAGCGCCATTGTGTCATGAACGCTGTACTGTAACCACAGTGCCACTCAAACAGTTTGACGTTTCGGAAATGTTTCCACGCTAGGCGCGAAAGCCAACGATCATACCCGTTTCGACGTCACTTAAATCGATCCGTTTCCGCATTACGACAACGACTGCACCGTTTTCTTGCCTTGCACCGCTAGTGCTGCCTCCTGCAATCTGTGAGTGGTTATTGCACGTTGACCTCGAACACAGTCGGTGATCACATTAACGTGGCCGGCCGGAGTGGCCGAGCGGTTCTAGGCGCCACGGTCGCAGGTTCGAATCCTGCCTCGGGCAAGGATGTGTGTGATGTACTTAGGTTAGTTAGGTTTAAGTAGTTCTAAGTTCTAGGAGGCTGATGACCTCAGAAGTTGAGTCCCATAGTGCTCAGAGCCATTTGAACCATTTTTGAATACTAATGTGACCGGAACGTGTATTTTTCTATAGACAGTCAAAGGTACCAGATATTTCTGTTGCTTTATATTTCTCTAAGCCAATTGCTGACCAAACCGGAATAAAGTCATCTTCGCAGATTGCATACTACTTCAAGTCACTCAGCACTGGGGCGTTGAGGTACGCCTTCCAACTACGAATGCTCATATACTGCCACGACTACCATACCGTTGCTTACTTTGTGATTGTCCATTGTTTATAGCAAAGGCTATCAGGTTTGTATTCGAAGGGTGTACTGGCACTACTCCTTCTTCTTATTTTTCTTCTTCTTCTTCTTCGTGTCCTTCATCCCGTATCTTCACGTGGTCAGCTGAAATGTTTGCGTGTCCTTTCACCGAGGCTGGACATCGGTACCAGCTCGGAATTCACCTAGTCGAATGTGGGAAACCGCCTAAAGTCCGTATCTAGGTTGGCTGATACACCGACCCCCATCATTAACCCACCAGGCGGATTCGAGCCCCTGTTACTGAAACCGGCGCGTTGGGACATGCGGCTATCCGGGCGTGTTCCTTTACCACTTCCTGGTTTTTGGAAACTTGCGACCCAGGTTGCAGTGTTTTCCAAATACGTCTGGCCTTGCCAGCACGCCCGTGTTTCACCTGCTGGCCGGTCTTTTGTTGCATAGTGACATGTTACCGCCGCGCTGTGACCTTCTTGCTCAGACTGTCGACGCACCACTGTTTCCTTTGCATTTGGACACTGCTACATTTGCTCGCCTGAACTACTTCCTAACGATGCTTTGATATATGGATCGATGGTGTACCCTCCTCACGTTAGTAACGGAAATTCTCTTACACTCACACACATCAACAAAGGTTTTGCATAACACTATTATTTCGAAATTCGTGGCACAGGAAAAAAATTGGCTCTGCCACATGGGTATACATACATTTTCCGTGTGCACAGATCACGTGGCGGGACGTCCCGTTGCTCGGATGCAGGCTTGAATTCGTCGTGGTATACCATCAATGAGATTATCAAGGTGGTCCTGGTCCAATTTGTCCGAATTTTCAATAGCGATTCTGCTTAACTCGCGAAGAGAATGTCGTTGTTGTCAACGTCCAAAAACAGCTGTTTCCAATCGATTGAATTCATGTCAGGGAAGTGGGCAGGCGCCACCATAATGGTGATCCTAGCATGATGGAACAAGTTGTTCACGAGAACAGCTGGATGAGAGCGAGAGATATCCTCAAGCAAAATGAAACTGTCATCAAAATATTGGTGATATGGTCCAGTATCGGTTGCAGAATCTCGTCCCAGTATCATAGAGGAGTGAGACCGAAACTGCTCACGAGCGGTGCAAGAAGGCCCCAGGACATCACTCCGCTACTACCTTGTTGTACATGTGGGACAGAGTGATGGAAGCGTTGTCTGGGATTTTCAGGTTACAGATTCGAATTTCGTCCGTAAGCACCAAACGACGCCAGTCCTGGGGCGTCCGTTCTTCACACTGTCTTACATATCTCTAACGGTGCCTATGGTGTTGTGGTGCTCACGATGGTCGTGGTGAATGGATATTCGTCTCACGCAGTCGCCTCTTAACAGCGATACGTGACGACCTATAGCCTCTTCGAACGCCATATTCTGTTCCGCAGCACTCTGCCCACGATTCCTTTCACTCAACAGTCGTAGATACCGATCATTCTGTGCCACTGTCGATCGTTGATGACCTGTGCTGCGCATGTCCTCAACGTTACCTGTCAACTGGAACCGATTCCATGTCAGCACTACACCACTTTGTCTTTGGCGCACACGTCGAGCAACTTCTTGGTTGACAAGCTTTCTGTACGTGACGTCATCATGCGTTGTGGTGCCATCATTGGTCGCCATTGTCCTTTGCGACATGACGGATGTCGCCTCTGCTGTTCCACAGACTTCTCTAACGCGTCTCTACTCGTGTTTTACTTTCAGCTGAAAAGCTGCAGTCCATTCGAGTACGAAACGCTGCGTGTAGGGAGCGCCCGTGGTAACTATGTATACGTTTACAAACAATATAAAGAGTGACCTTCAGATCGGTACGCAATAGC
Source organism: Schistocerca piceifrons (assembly GCF_021461385.2). NCBI lineage: Eukaryota > Metazoa > Arthropoda > Insecta > Orthoptera > Acrididae > Schistocerca > Schistocerca piceifrons. The sequence continues at coordinate 90,244,038 of NC_060142.1, forward strand.
AGTACACTCACACGACATATCAGGGTGGTGCAACACTTTGGTTGAGGTGAGTGTTTAACATCAGCGCATCCGGCGACACTTCGCTAAATATGTATGAGAATTGAATATACATCCTAAACTCCTCTTCCTCCTTCTCTCTGCTCATCTCCTGCTCCACTTTCTCTTGGTCCATTTCCTCTTATTCCCGTCTCTTTCTGTCCATCCGCAGCTCCCCCTCTCTCTGTCCATCTCCTCATCCCCTCTCTCTGTGTCCATTTTCTCCCCTCACCACATCTATCCCTTTCTCTGCTCTTGAGCCTCGTTTATTGTTATTGTAAACGAAACCTTGATTGGGAACTAAATCCGCATAAATTGAATGGGTAAACTGGTTGATATCATTGGTATCTGGAGTGCGAGAGGCACACGTCTCCAGGTGCTGCATGTGTGAGGTTAGTAGCTTCAGTGACAGTGTTTTGCTCAGTTCTAATATGCGAATGGATAGGATTACCAAGTTTTTAACGATTCGGATTCTGTAATAATGTTCTAATTCTAAACCGATAAGTCATAAATCAACTTCCCGGCTATCTGAAAAACTGCCGGCGAGGAGGAAACCAAACAGCACTTTGTTGTGCATACAATTTTCATTTGAAATAGAGATTAATTTGGAAGCAAGAATCTGTGTGATGGTTTACATGCCCTGCTATCGTAGAACCAACTATTTGTCTGTTAGTTTACATTCTCTCCTATCGCAGAAGCAACGCGCTGCGAGAAAGAAATCGAAATCGCTCGTTTTCAGAGGACTGCATTTTCTTTTTCGCGGCCGACTTTAACGGAAAACTTGAACATTATAATTAAAAAAATATACAGCCGATGTCCGTCTGAATGCTCATTGAGATGTCGTGTGCAATTTGAAGTAAATAGATCAAGGATTTCTCGACATGTTTGGTAACAACGTTAAACACCGTCTTATCTTTATACGCAAGTAATAGTATGGATAATGAAATTTGACAACCATAATGTCCGTACTTGCAGTATGTCCTTGCATAGCACGCGTGCCTGAGTGTGTAACCCTCTTTGTCAGTACTCTTTTGATCACAGGAAGTCGCCACGTACAGCATCATGTCTAATGGATGTAAAAGTAAAGCTGCGTTCTCTCTGCAGTTCAGCAGTTTTCAATCGTGGACGGGAGAAAGCGTATTCCGTGTGCAGTCCAGTGTGTCGACACGCCTCAAATGGTCATTCCAAGCTTAGAGTGTGCACGCACTATCAGTTGACACCGGAAAAGATAGTCAGCACGGCAAGCTCTCCACCAAGTTATCGTATGCCACATCATACGCCATTCGAACATTGAGAAGCTGTCGTGAAACACAAAGCGGTGAACATATGCCTCGGAGAGGTCGCCCGCTTTTTATAGTGAAACTTGTTAGTAGCCATCTGTCGATGAAAAACGGATATCAAGTCACTTACTGGAAGTATTGTTGCAGGAGTAAACGAATTAAGTGGCGCTGTTTCTAACGATCAGAGCATTATACTCGTCGTCGACGTCCATGTGAACAGGAGTAGCATTTTTGCATTTTCATTAAATTTTAAATGTGGTTGTAGTGGGGGTGGATATCTCCAAGGATTTACTTGCAGCTGCTTGCTTATCACAATAACCTGTAAACAATCAGACGTGTTTGAGGTGAGATGAGTGGAGGATGTATGTTTAACGACCTTGTACCTAGTCCCAGTCCCCGGACCGAATAAGGTGGCGCAGTGGTTAACACAATGGGCGCGCAATCGGGAGGACGACGGTGCAAACCCGCGTCCGGCCATTCTGATATAGGTTTTTCGTGATTTCCCTAAATAGCTTAATGCAAAGGCCGGAATGGTTCCTTTGACAGGGCGTGGCCGACTTCCTTCCCAATCCCAATCCGATGAGACCGATGACCTCGCTGATTGGTCCCCCTCCCCCAAACCAACCAACCAACCAACCCATTCCCCGGCGCTGTCCAGTCCACCTTCGCTTGTTTACTCGCAGCACTGCTCTGCATCAAAGCTAGAATGTTGTTGCAATAAACACGTAACTAAAGAGTATTACGCTGCTGACTGATGCAGCGCGCATGTGATACAACGTCATTACATTATTAACTTGAGAACTTTACTGTAATAGATGGAAACTGTAATAGATACATCTTGAGCTCACATTCACATCCAGTCACGGCGATCCAACAAGATCGGCGTTCTTGGCAATGTAGTTAATCCAGTAGTGGCTCATTTTAAAATATTTTCGCAGATCCTTAACGTGACCCACCATCTACCAGTTCAGTCGCTGTTCACTTGGTGTCAGCCGATCCAGTACCGCGCCAAACAAAAGCAAAGCAAGGCGCGATGTGCTAAGATCCTTAGCCAAATACAGAAGAACTGTGATGTAATTTCCGTCCATGCGGGAGCAGCTCAACGTTCAGTGAACCCTTATGCGATGTGGATATCGGCCAATTCCACACTGTTGGGTACTATTTTTGACGTATACTTAACAGTGCTGGAAAATCAGAACCGAGCAGCACTGAATGCTACTAGCTTGAAGGCGGAGAATAGCTTGTCAACTGCAAACACCTGGATTGAACTGGACAAGTTTGTTTTCAAACAAGACACGTAGCGCAGACCGTCAATGTTTGCGCAGTGATGCAGATATTTTGAATGGCTCTGAGCACTGTGCGACGTAACTTCTGAGGTCATCAGTCCCCTAGAACTTAGAACTACTTAAACCTGACTAACCTAAGGACATCACACACATCATGCCCGAGGCAGGATTCGAACCTGCGAGCGTAGCGGTCTCGCGGTTCCAGATATTTTGAGTTTAATACAAATAAATGGGGTAAGAAATCAAAAAAACAACGATGACTCGTAAGGTCCGACAAGAGAACACGGGTCTCTTACACCAAAATACTGAGAGAATATTGCTGAACGATCTCCGAACTTTAGTCAGAGGATTTCTCATTCAGTCTGTATATCTTCACTGACACCTGGAAATTGATGCGAAAACGAGTACTCGAATCTGGATTTCCTGCCCGTTGCAAACAATCGTCTTACGGTTAGGATATACAAGCAGGCCTTCTGGGCAGGGCCGAATTCTGAACTCTCCATACGGAACATCGTGGGAGACTGTTGCTTCAGATAATTTGAAGCAATTTGCTAAAAACCACGTAAATTGTCAAACCGGGCCTACAGTCGATCGCAGCGTCTACGGAAGAAATGTTCACGCTTTCTTCAGTTCGCTCGATTCTGATAAAGCAGCCTTGTCAGAGATCGCTAGTAGCACGAACTGCACCCGACGTGTTCACAGTACAGTATAGGCAGTGTCGGATATTTCGCTCTGCTATGTTGCGATTTGTATTCGAGAAACATTTTTCAGGCTGCCAACGGATGAAGAATCCCCGGAGAACTCGGAGATACAAATGACTTCGGACGTCAGCTTAAAGCTCCGACTAAACAAGACGAAAATCGTCGAAATTAAATTGTTTCCTCTTAATAAGTGTCCGTTATTAAACTGAAACAGCGCTTCGAGCTCGGACGCTTTTGATATAATTACACTTGCCCATTAAGCGAAATTTTAATTAGAGGAATATTAATCGGTAAAACGCTTCAAATAATGCGGAACTCCTTTTCCAGAGCGGAGCCATAATTAATGCGCAGCGTCGCGAGCTGCACCCCATTCGCCCCCGCGGGCTGCCGTGTATAAGCGTTCCCAACACCAGCCAGCGCCTGACGATGAAACCGCACTATCGCACCGAAACGACGCAGCTTGCTGTTTATTTAAATGCCATCAGAGTACGCTCGAATGGTAGATTGTTGAACCAGAAATTAACTCGTTTTCGCCCGACACATGACTCGAAAGTAGATGTCGCACCCTGAGACCTACCTATTTCGACGAGCTGCGGCATCTACATTTGTACTCTGCAAGTCAGATTATGGTGTGTGGTGAAGGGTGCTTTGTGTACCACTGCCACTCTTAACCCCTCTCACTCTCCACCCCTCCTTTTCCAGACACAGTCGCGGATGTTGCACAGTAAGAACGTCTGCGTGATCTTGCATCTCTTTGATATTTCTCTTTACACTCATTGTCATTCCGCGAAATATACGCAGAAGGAAGCAATATATTGATTCAGTTTTCTGGGAAAAGTATGCACACTGCATTTGAACAGTAAGCCACGCTGTGATGTAATACACTCTCTTGTAACTCATGCCGCTGGAGTTTTATGAGCATTTCTGTGACCCTTTTGCGCTTCTGAAACAAAGCGAATCTTTTCTAACATCACATGGCGCCCACCTTAGGCCCACAAGAAGAGGAATAAAAGACTAGTAATAAAAAAACTGAAGGAATCTGATTAGGACCCTTTTATAATGAGCAACTAATACTCATTTTTCCACAATTTTATTTCGAGTTTCTTTAATTTTCACTTGAGGTTTAACCCGCTAATCAAAATTTGGAGAGAGAAGAGAAGTTGTTATACATTGCTAAAAAAAAAATTAGGGGATCATGTGTATCAGCGTCCGGTATGTTAAATCTATTTTGATATAGACTGTACCTGTGGTCTTACAGCATAGTCTGCGTTCCTCTCTTTCACTATGTGGAACAACTGAAGTTATTTGGCATCTATCGACTGTGTTATGCACTACAGTATCAGATGACCCCACAGAAAGGAATTGAGCACCAGTGTCCCAGTGTTTCCAAGTGGAGCCGCAGCGACCGTTCAGACGTTATTCATTTTATTTATTTATTTCTCAAATAAAAACCTACTGCCAATTCTTATATAGCAAGGCCGTACATTTTGTGATTTCACATGTTACATCATACAAATTCAGTTTTATTACCACCACATTTTTTTCTTTTTTTTTTTTTTTGAGAATTTTACAGGCCAGACTGTAAGGAAAATGTTTCGGGAAACGACATTACGACCCAGACGTCCTGTTTGACTGCCCCTCTTGACACTAAAACATTTCGCAGCTGACATTCCCGTGTCAACTGGAACTTTCGTCACTGGCGAAACGTGTTATTCATAGACGATTCCAGAATTCCTCTGACGCGAGGTGCCCATGTGTGGAGCTGCCACGATGAGCAGCATCTGCCAAATGTTGTTCAGGAAATCGACAGATTAGGCCGAGGTCCTCTGATGGTGTGGTAAGGCATTGGCCATACGAATCTTATCGTCGTCATGCTCGCCTTACCTCCAGCAGAACATCGATCAGATCCGTTTTGCTCACGTGGTGGCCGCTGTGTACGATGGTGGCACTGAATCCTTTCTATGCACCATAACGCCAATGCCCATGTCGCGGTCATCACCAGGGATGTCTTGCGAAGCCTGGCCATTGAAGTAATGGGATGGCCAGCGGTGAGTACTAGCTAAGCGCCATCGAGCACGTGCTTATCCCACGCACTTAAACCACGGGAGTCTGAGGCAGACACCTACATGCACATGCGGGGAAGAAGGTTCCCAGAACACACTGTCTTTTTCTTCGGTCAATACGCGAACAATATACATACAGTACACTTAGACTACACAGATACAGCCATAGATATATACACAGCAATAAGAGGCGAAGAACAATGGACACAATTAAACGCACTGACAAAAAGTATTTCAAAAACAACACATGACAAGTATATGCGGACACGACATTACAGACATGCCTATGTGGAGCGTAACAACAATCTCCAGAGAATGGACAGCGATACCAACAGTGACAGCGAAAATAGTGTCAATGAGGTGCAACAGGAGGAGGAAGCTGAGATGTGACAGTAAATAAGCAAAAGTGCTGGCGATCTAGCCAAGAAAACACCAAATGCTGTACATGGATGGGCACCTAAAGTAGTTAATACATAGGATTAGTAATAAATATGATAAGCAACATTATTTCTCTACTAATAACCATTTGTGTGTGTGTGTGTGTGTGTGTGTGCATGTGACTAGCGGTCAACGGCTCGAAGAAACCATTCCGAGGTATTGACCGTCAGTCACATTCGGTGATGGTACTAACAAATCTCTCCTCTATCCTATCTTCTTTTTATATTCTTCTTAAAAAACGACAAAATTTTATTTATATGCCTATCTTAAATTATATTTATTTTGAAAAGTATCATTCTTTGTAAATGTATAGATAAAACAAAAAAAAAGAAAACTGTAAAAAGATAACAAATGTCGTGTGACTAGGGCCTCCCGTCTGGTAGACCGTTCGCCGGGTGCAGGTCTTTCGAGCTGACGCCACTTCGGCGACTTGCACGTAGATGGGGATGAAATGATGATGATTAGGACAACACAACACCCAGTCCCTGAGCGGAGAAAATCTCCGACCCAGCCGGGAATCGAACCCAGGCCCTTAGGATTGACAGTCTGTCGCTCTGTCCAGACAGCTACCTGGGGCGGACTGTAAAAAGATGAAAAACGAAAATTGTAAGATGTACGACCTGGTTTAAACATCAGGTAACAGGTCTATAATTTGGCAATAAATAAATAAAAAATGTGCGGGAGATGCTTGACAGACGCATTCGTGGTCGTCCAGTTTCACTAAAACACTCTCCAAGAACGCTCAAGTGATCTCATTGAGCTATAATGCTTCTCTAACACGAAGAAGTTGGCACAAGAGAGGAATAAGCAGCCATTTGATTCATGACTTTATGTTTTGTAATGGGTGTTTCAGTACATCGATGATTTCTGATGCTTCGAGTATGGTAGAATAAAGCAAAAAGAAAAATTCGCACGAAAAACGTTAAATTTTCAACAGTGTATGAAGCAACGAGTATTCCTTTACATTTAGAGATGGCGAATGGAAGCTGGAAACTAGTGCAACGTCCTTACGAGAGGAAGGAAACTGCTACCTACGAATTCGACGCAGACATTTTCCTTGTTAACAATTGAGACCGCGCTTCGGCGCGCACCCAGTGCTGGCTGTGCTGCGATGTAAAGCAGCCGCTCGTACCAGTTTTGCCGTAATTCTCCTCGGAAACAAAACAGAATCCGAATCGGCAGCTGCAAGCAGCACCACGGCAGCTTTAGAAAACTCATACCGTTGTATGTAAAATTCTTCTTCTAGGAAAATTCAGTATTTCGTTGCCCGCCCCGCTGAATGACTCTCTCGTTACCTGAAAGGGAAACAAGTTTGACTGGAACTGTACCTTTCTTTATCTGGAGTATGTTACTGGGCCCCAGGTACGACCTGAAAGATTTTAACACTGTTAACGTTACAGAAAAGGTCTTTACTTTTTTCTCACTGACTGAAAAATGTGGCGTTAGTTACGGCAAATCGTGGAGAAAGTTACAGTACGTATTTTCTTCCGCTGAATAGGACATAGGTTGAGCTATGGGTGCCTAACGATGAATCCGATTTTTTCGTGCAATCCCAGTCGAAATGAGGCAAGTCTTCCAACACTGGCGTTGATAAATGATTTGGCGGACAGCGTGGGCAGCAATCTGCGGTTCTTTGCTGATGAAGCTGGCTGTACGCTAAGATGTCGAAACTGAGTACGTGTAGGAAAATACAGAATTAGAGGCGTACTGCTCGACACGGTCAAGTCGTTTAAATATTTGGGCGTAACGTTGCAAAGCGAGATGAGGTGGAATGAGCATGTTACACCTGTGGTAGGGATGGCAAATGTTCGACTTCAGTTTACTTGGAGAATTTTAGGAGAGAGTGATCCACTTGTAAAGGTTTACTGCATGTAGGACGTTCGTGCGACCTATTTTTGACTATCGATCGAGTGCTTGGGGTCTGTACCAGATCGGATTGAAGGAAGACGTTGAAGCAACTCAGATGCGGGCTGTTAGATTTGTTACCGGTAGGTTCGACCAACAGGCAAGTGTTACGGAGATAATTCGGGAACTCAGATGAGAAGGGAAGGCGACTATTTTTTTTTTTTGAGAAACACTGTTGAGAAAATTTAGGGAACCGGCATTTGAAGCTGAGTGCCGAACGATTATACTGCCGCCAACGTAAATCGTGCACAAGGACCGCAGATAAGACACGAGAAATTAGGACTCATACGGAGGCATATACATAGTAATTTTTTCCTCGCTCTGTTTGCGAGTGGAAGAGGAAAGGAAGTGGCTAATAATCATACAGGGTACCGTATCGTACGGTAGCTTGCGGAGTAACTATGTAGATGTAGATGAATAAGGAGCGACCAATAAAATTGCCAGATATTGAGATAGAAAGCCAAATCACACGATGACTAGCTCTGCTCTTTGTAATGCCGTCAAGTAGCTATTATGTCAAGCAAAGCAACTAAGATAGATTGGAGCTTAACATCCCACAGGAGTAGATCTCGTTTAGGGCTCAATACAAGTCAGTTTAAATGAATCGTTCCATTGTAAGCACCATTTGCACCATCGCTTGCAGAAAACGTGCTTCGAGTAGCTGAAACACTAATTTGAATCGTGCTCCTTCCGAAAAGAATCCATGACGTGTAACTCGTTAGGTACTATAGGTAGTACTGTAAAGACGTCCAGTGTGAAAATAATACAGCAGAGGAAAATTAAAATTCCCAACGGTTGTCCTGTGTCAGTGATACCATTCTGCTGAAGATAATTCGTTTTAATATTTCGCAACAGTGACTTCTTAAATTGATGGTTAGGTAATTCTCACACCTGTCGTCACTTGTCTTATTTGATACTGGAATCACCATTTCTTCTTGAAGTCTGAGGGTATTAAACTTCTCTCATATACCCTACATACCAGCTGAAAGAGTTTTGTCATGGTTGATTTTTCCGATGATAATTCTGCAGTTATGTGATCGAAACTTCCTTTCTGCTTCATTACGACAAGAATACTGTCTGCCAAACGCTGGTGACCCCCAGTCGAGACGACGGCACACAGGACCTTTACACAGTACCCATAGACTGTTGTCATCAGGAAGAGGTTTCTTAGCCGGCCGCTGTGGCGGAGCGGTTCTAGGCGCTTCAGTGCGGAACCGCGCTTCTGCTACGGTCGCAGGTTCGAATCTTGCCTCGGGCATGGATGTGTGTGATGTCCTTAGTTTAGTTAGGTTTAAGTAGTTCTAGGGGACTGATGACCTCAGATGTTAAGTCCCATAGTGCTCAGAGCCATTTGAACCAATCAAACAGTTACCTGGGTTGTTGCGGTGCCAATTGCCTAGTCGTTATACGTCGCTCCTCGAGAGTGAGCACATCAGCAAGCTGCATCTTCTTTCCAGCGGCAGCCTTGTGTGGCCTCCAGTACGCTGAAAATCTAGGAGTTCCTATGCACCGCCCTCTGGCAATGGTCTCACCCTGTCTGCCCAGCGACTAAGCGCACTTTATCGACTGCAGATGCTCCAAAAACTGTACACAAACGTTTTTGGTTGTTCCCAAAAGCTTCTTTCTCCGTAGTGACAAAGTCAGTAAAGGAACAATGGTTTTACTGTACGTCATTTACAGGCGCCATTTTGAAACATTGCTGCAGCTGCGACATCTATCGAAGGGTCGGAAAATTTGCGAGCGCACTCCGGAAACTGCAAATAATGCATACCTAAAGTTACACATTCGTACCATTGGTGTTGACTGAAAAAAAAAGAAAACGTGGTGCATTAGTTTCAGGGCGATCCTTGATGCCTTGCGATCACTACAGGAGACAGAATTCTATCGACCTATTTCGCAAACTGACGAGCGCAGACCAGAGCGAGCAGCGCCTCTGCAGTCTACAGAGACCGCCACCTTCTGTCGAGGCCGCTCCGCCATCGCCCCCGCACAGTAGAGGCGTCGGCTGCGTCCGAAAGCCGCGTCTCTCGGCGGCCCCCTCGCCTGCCGCTGGCCGCGCAACTTTTCTCGGTCGAACGGGCGAGCCGGGGGCAGCGGCGGGCTTTAATTGTGAGCCGCGGGGGCGGCAGCGGGGGCGGGGGTGGGGGCGGGGGCAGTAATTGCTGGTGCAGCGCCTCGGCTCGTTACTCGGGGGCCGCCGGGCTCGCATCTGAATGTGCGCCGCCTCCGCCTGCCGCCTCCGCCAGCCGCCTCCTAATCAGGGCTGCCCCTCATCAGCGGCCCACGGAGCGTCGCTCCCGCCCACCAACCCCGCCGCCCCCGCACCCTGTCCCCGGCGTGCTACTGCTGCGGAAGTAGGGCGCCATGCTGTCTGCTCCGGACGACCGGCCGAGGCATTAACAGATGTACACGGACCCGTCCTGGATTCATAACAGCTCTACAGTCTAAAGCAAGCACGTGCAACCGTTGGTGACCTGTGGCACTGATTCCCTTTTTTTTGTCATCAGTGTTCTGACTGCTTTGATGCGGCCCGCCACGAATTCCTCTCCTATCCTAACCTCTTCATCTCAGAATATCATTTGCAACCTACGTCCTACCTTTACTGGATGTATTCCAATCTCTGTCTTCCTCTACAGCTTTTGCCCTCTACAGCTCCCTCTAGTACCATGGAAGTCATACCCCCATGTCTTAACAGATGTCCTATCATCCTATTCAGACTCCTTACCAGTGTTTTCTACATGTTCCTTTCTTCTCCGATTCCGCGCAGAACGTCCTCATTTGTCTGCCCCCGGTAACTGGGTGGTCAGCGCGACAGTGCCAGTCCTAAGGGCCCGGGTTCGATTACCGGTTGGGTCGGAGATTTTCTCCGCTCAGGGACCGAGTGTTGTGTTGTTCTAATCATCATCATTTCATACCCATCGACGTGCAAGTCGCCGAAGTGGCGTCAGATCGAAAGACTTGCTCCCGGCGAACAGTCTACCAGACGGGTGGCCCTAGTCGCACGACATTTACGTTTACCTCCTCATTCCTTACCTTATCAGTCCACCCAATTTTCAACATTCGTCTGCAGCACCACATCTCAAGTGCTTCGATTCTCTTCTGTTCTGGTTTTCCCACAGTCCATGTTTCACTACCATACAATGCTGTACTCCAGACGTACATCCTCAGAAATTTCTTTCTCAAATTAAAGCCGATATTTGATATTAATAGTCTTCTCTTGGCCAGGAATGCCTTTTTGGCCGTAGCTAGCCTGTTTTTGATGTACTCCTTATTCCGTCCGTCATTGGTTATTTTAATGTCTAGGTAGCAGAATTCCTTAACTTCATCTACTTCGTGACCCTCAATCATGATGTTAAATTCTCGCTGTTTTCATTTCTACTACTTCTCATTACCTTCGTCTTTCTTCGATTTATTCTCAGTCCATACTCTGTACTCATTAGACTGTTCATTCCGTTCAAAAGATCGAGTAATTCTTCTTCACTTTCACTAAACCAATGTGATCAGCGAATTAAATCACTGAAATCCTTTCACATTGAATTTTATTTCCACTCCTGAACATTTATTTCCATCATTGCTTCCTCCAGTACAGATTGAACAGTAGGGGCGAAAGGCTACATCCTTGTCTTACACCTTTTTTAATACGAGCACTTAGATCTTGGTCGTCCACTCTTGTTATTCCCTCTAGGCTGTTGTACACATTGTATATGACCCTTCCTATAGCTTACCCCTACTTTTTTCAGAATTTTTAACATCTTGCACCATTTTACACTGTCGAACGCTTTTTCCAGGACGACAAATCATATGAAAGTGTCTTCATTTTTCATTACTCTTGCTTCCATTATTAACCGCAGCGTCATAATTGCCTCTCTCGTCCCTTACCTTTCCTAAAGCCAAACTGATCGTCATCTAGTGCATTCTCAATTTTCTTTTCCATTCTTCTGTATATTATGCTTGCAAGCAACTTGTATGCATGAGCTGTTTAGCTGATTGTGCGATAATTCTCGCACTTGTCAGCTCTTGCCGTTTTCGGAATTGTATGGATGGTATTTTTCCGAAAGTCAGATGGTATGTCGCCAGACTCATGCATTCTACACACTAATGTGAATAGCCGTTTGGTTGCTCTCTTAAATACTGATTCTAATACTGGATCCCCTATCTCTTCTAATTCGACTCCTGTTTCTTCTTCTGTCACATCAGACAAATCTTCCCACTCATAGACGCTTTCAATGTATTCTTTCCATCCATCCGCTCTCTCCTCTGCATTTAATAGTGGAATTACCGTTGCACTCTTAATGTTATCACTCTTCCTTTTAATATCACCCAAAGTTGTTTTGACTGTCCTGTTTGCTGAATCTGTCCTTCCGACAATCATTTCTTTCTCTATGTCTTCGCATTTTTCCTGCATCAATTTCGTCTTAGCTTCCCTGCACTTCCTATTTATTTCATTCCTTAGCTACTTGTTTCTTCGCAGTTACCTTCTTTGTACCTATGTTTTCCTTCCTAACTTCTGTGATGGCCCTTTTAGAGATGTCCATTCCTCTTCAACTGTACTGCCTACTGAGCTATTCCTTTTTGCTGTATCTATTGTCTTAGAGAACTTAAAGCGTATCTCTTCATTCCTTAGTCCTTCCGTTTCCCACTTCTTTTCGTATTGATTCTTTCTGACCAATGTCTTAAACTTCAGCCGACTCTTCATCACTATTATATTGTGATCTGAGTCTATATCTGCTCCTGGGTACTCCTTACAATCAAGTATCTGATTTTGGAATCTCTGTCTGACCATGATGTTTCGGAATCTCTGTCTGACCATGATGTAATCTAATTAAAATTTTCCCGTACCACCCGGCGTTTTTCCAAGTACACGTCCACATCTTGAACAGAGTATTCGCTATTATTAGCTCACTCTTGTTACAGAACTCAATTAGTCTTATCTCCTCTCTCATTCCATATCCCAAGTCCATATTCTCCTGTAACCTTTTCTTCTACTCCTTCCCCCACAACTGCATTTCGGTCCTCCATGACTAGTAGATTATCATCCCCAAAAATGGTTCAAATGGCACTGAGCACTATGGGACTTAACTTCTGAGGTCATCAGTCCCCTATAACTTAGAACTACTTAAACCTAACTAACCTAAGGACATCACACACATCCATGCACGACGCAGGATTCGAACCTGCGACCGTAGCGGTCACGCGGTTCCAGACTGTAGCGCCTAGAACCGCTCGGCCACCCCGGCCGGCTTATCATCCCCCTTTACATACTGTATTACCCTTTCAGTATCCTCATACACTTTCTCTATCTCGTCATCTTCGACTTGCGACGTCGGCATGTACACATGAACTATCGTTGTCGGTGTTGGTTTGCTGTCGATTCTGATAAGAACAACCCTGTCACTGAACTGTTCACAGCAACACACTCTCTGCCCTACCTTCCTACTCATAACAAATCCTACTTCCGTTATACCATTTTCTGCTGCTGTCGATATTACTCTAATCTGACTAGAAATCCTTGTCTTCTTTCCACTTCACTTCACTGACCCCTACTATATCTAGATTGAGCCTTTGCATATCCCTTTTCATAATTTCTAGTTCCACACACTAATGCATTAAGCGAAACCTATAATGCCCATACTGTTAATGTTTATGTAGCAACGGATCGATGTCAGTGGCACCCCTTTCCCGACAAGCCACAGCAGGAAATTATGACTCTAAACACTCGTTTTCGAGAGGACGTTCATTTTATGTTCATTCTGCATCAGATGTTTACATTAATTTATGCGTCGTGAACATTGTTCATTTACTTTCGACGTTATGCAATAGCAGACATAAAAAGTTCCATAGCAAAACTCTGCAACGCCATTTGTAAAGAAATAACTCCAAGACACTTAAATAAATGTAAACATCTGAAGATGAGATGCCAGGCATCTTGAAATGTCATCATGGGAAAATGACGGCAACTGGTTGCAGCTAATTCATTGTACATTACCTTCAGTTTCAACAGCTGCAGTGTTGTAGTACGTCCACAACAGACAAAAATTATTTACTAGTGTTAAACTAGAAAAAATATAAAAACAAAATACGGCAATGAGATTGGCAATCCCAATCGACAAGAAATTAGGGGTAAGTTTAAGATTTTTGCTCACAAGCCGGTCATTCGCGCGCTTAAAGTCTATTGTGTTAATAACCACAAACACTATTAGAAGGAGCTTTTAAATATTTGCCGAGAAATACATTTGATGACTGCGAACATAGGCATGGGTTGTTTTTGCAACAGTAAATAAATTTGGTTATCATTTCCTTGCCCATTTTAAAAATTCAAAATTGTAGATCGCTTGAACTTAGCACATATCGACATACATCGGCATATTTACTCGCCCTCGTACTATCAATACTAATTGGTAATGTTGTGAAAATGTTTTAGTCGGAGTTAATATTGTTTGTCAGTATTTCTAGTATCGACAATACGACAGTAGTAGCCCTCAGATGGTCGCCGTACTGGCGCATTGACGATAGCATTGAAGATGCCCCGTAACGAATTTCTTCTGCGGGTATGACAGAAACGAATCGCAGGCCAAATTCGGTTCGGGGTCCGCCGGTTGCTCATCCGTGGTCTAACCGTTAAATTTGTCTGTAAATTTAATACATTAATATCATAAGAAGGTTGTAGAACTGCATGCGTCTAGTAGATTTTAACGCGCAGAGCATTTTGCTAGATATGATTTTCTTCCTCTGTCCGTAAGAGCGTACCCAGTTTCCGAACTACGGTGGAAGCGAGAAGACAGGCAAAACTTTAACTTCACCGGTGAATGGCGAAATAGTTCTGAGATTTCACAACAAATGGTATAGATACATTTCATACATGGTCCTGCTGTCTTAAAATTGACACGGATATGATGCGTCTGTTCTTGTGGCCAGAATGGAGTTCGGATGGTGAAGATAACTTATTTCTAAAAAATTTGTGTGTGTGTGTGTGTGTGTGTGTGTGTGTGTGTAGGAGCAGCTGCATATACGCCCCCCTCCCCTCCCGCCCTATCCACTGCCTCAATAATACAGAGCGCTTCACTGTCATCCGATTTCGCAAAACTGTATCATCTACATAACTGAAGACAGAAGAACTTTGGAGTGAATTCTATTGCACACAGCGAAACGAAAGATTTACCTTGGCGTAAGTTGCAAATTTCCGGGTCATGAGGTTAGTGGTAGGAGTCTACTGCTGTGCAGCTAGTTGTTTCAGAAATTACGTATTACATTTTTTCTGCAGTTGCGATTGACTAGCATCTGGGTGTTCGACGTGTGTTGGGTGAAGGTAATATTGAACACTTGTGGAAAGTAAATGAAAACTTCGGACGTAGACGTAATTGCAAAAACTACCCTAAATTTATCACTTACAATGACACAGATGGAATATTATCTAAATTGGAAGCCTCTAGAAGAGAGGACTGCCCGTGTTAACGTAAGTTAACTTATTCCAGAACAGTTGCTTTGCGGTTGGCAAGTGCACGATGGGAAAAGACGCATCTTTTACGAGGTACGACATTCCTTTTCTTTGGAGATAACAGTGACTGCTATACTCGTTGAACTGATTTTTATTTCAGGCACATTTATGTTCTTAGACGAGCGGTTTCGACTGTCCTCACTCATTTGGCATTCATGGTTTTCCTGTAGAATTGGTCATTGTTGAGTGCTGGCGTATGGCACACTCCGAAAACAAAAACTCGGTAGTCTGAAAATAAAAATTATTTTAAAAAGAGAGATAGGTGTGTATTATATTCACTGTCCTTGCTAATGAATTGTTAATATTAGAGGCATTGAATTAATATTGGTGCACTTTCCATTACGGATATTATAACGATGTTTAAAGAATGCAGAGTTATTAGCAGATCTAAGATTTTTAGGTTTTGCTGTTTAATTTTTTTCCTGTTTAAATGGCTGTAAAAGACGTATCGTATGAAGAAAACATGAGTGATAACAGCTGTAATTTGACACGTATTATAAGCTCATCAATACTCCACTACAGAGTGTGAAAATATCACACTAACAGCTACTGCGTCTGCTGCTTCTCTACAGTTCCTCGCAAAACAATTTATCTCCCTCGCAGGCTCAATTGATGCACATCTCCCTTACACCCGCCCTCCTATTTTTACCTGGAACGGGTTTACGTCTTCATTGTCCTCGTCTCTGAAAGTGTACTTAACTTAATGTCGTTACTGTGCACTATTATAATGGTGTGAATAGCAGAAGCACTCTTTCTTCAGAGAACAACTTCCCTCACCCAAAAGAAGCCTAGCAGTTTCCGCGTTTGGCTAAGAGTGATGTGTGCTGCCATGCTGTGATCAATGACGCCTGCAAAGAATAATGGGCCGAAAAGGACGACAGGAGTGGAAGACACAGGAAAACGTTAACTCGGCCTGCAGACGGAAAGCCCCACTAAAATTTGTGGCCCCATCTGATGGCCTTCCATTTCCTGCGTCCATTAAAACAGTAACGAGCACCTGAGATGACAGGAGGGAACCAAGTTGCCTCTCGCGATTAACTTTACGATGATGACTCACATTTCTGCCTTACAGCGCTCCAAGAATGGTATTCGCATTCTATGGCACCATTACGGTTTAATAACCGCACCAAGCCGAAGTACGAAATTCCATTCAGTAATACATATCATTACGTGAAGGAAAATCTGTTTTTCTCAAACGTAGCTGGCCGGTGTGGCCGAGTGGTTCTAGGCGCTTCAGTCTGGAACCGAGCGACCGCTACGGTCGCAGGTTCGATTCCTGCCTCGGGCATGGATGTGTGTGATGTCCTTACGTTAGTTAGGTTTAAGTAGTTGTAACTTCTAGGGGACTGATGACCTCAGATGTTAAGTCCCATAGTGCTCAGAGCGCTTTGAACCATTCGAACGTATCTGGACTCACAGTTTTAACGTTTTCCCATTATGTGGAAAGACGTGCAACGTGCACTAGTATATGTCCATCTCTAGTTCAGTAATCCAGTACTCAGTTTTAATCAGTTTCAGTCAACCACATAACTTCATCATCAGGTGCAAACAATTTCAACATCTACACCTACACTACTGCTATAAAGTATTGCACGCTCTTGATCGCAATAATGTTCTTTTTTACTTACACATCTTCACACAGAAATGTATATTTGGTGGCGGGGGGGGGGGGGGGGGAGGGTGATACCGTGCGACAATGCCTATCTGTAATGTGATCTCATGGTATCATTCTGCCGGTTACTGCTTCAGAAAGTGCTTTATGGTAACTAAGGTTTGGCGTTCACCAGCTCTGGTCTGAAAGTAATGCTTGATTTTTTAAATTTTCTTCCTACTGAGCGTATGTGCATTTAGCGTCAAGGTGAAAACTTATGAAATAACTCCTAGATAGAAAGTAAGTTCATCGAGGTTTCACACAACGAAGGCCAAAGCAACACAAATTGCGCGAAGATTACACGGCTCGAGGTCAGCTGTGAATCGAAATCTGTAGAAACTGATGGTCAAAGGAAATGGAAAATTTACCACGAATCAGGCGACCACGCATTTCTTTGCCCCGGGAGGACAAAATACTTCGTCGACATAGCCGGAAAAACAGGAGTGAGCTACTTCATTTGAACTTGCAAAAACATGACAATAGGCAACGAGAATTGATTCCAGCTCATCGCTTGTTAGGAAACGACGCTGTGAATGAAGGCTAGAATTGCCAAGAAAGGACCATTTTTAGTTGCTGCGGTGAGGAAAAAGAGCTTCACATGGACAAGACTGCGCGTAAACTGGACAAGAGGGCAGTGGAGAATCGTGGTATTTTCAGTTGAAAGTAGATTTCCGATGACTTACAGATCACAGCTCGTCAGGTGTGAGCCCAATCAAAGGATGGACCCTGACTGCCTTGTCCTAATCATGAAACATGCTCCATCGGTATTGGTGTGGGGAAAAATGACATACCAAGGTGTTGGAAGGCTGTTCTTTGTTGAAGGAATTATGAACAGCAATCAGTTCGACGTTATTATATGGCGCCCTCTGCTGTGCACTGCACGTGATGCTTTCCCAGATGCGCACTGGAATTTCCAACAAGATCTGGCTCCATGCTGTACAACAAAAACGCCATTTGGTCATAACTGAATTGAGTATCAGAGAATTTTCCGTGGCCGGAAAATTTGCCAGACATTAATCCAATTGAGAATTTGTGGTGACTGGTTGGTAAAGTGGTTCAGAAGAAGAAGAAGCCTGCAACAAAACAGGAACTGTTGGAAGAATTGTGGAAGTGTCGCACCATGAAATTGATGTCAGAACCATTGGAAAATTGGTCAACACCACGCCTGACAGAGTGAAGGCTGTTGTAAGGACCAAGGGGGTCCAAAAAATACTAAGCTCACTTAAATTTTGATTACTCAATACTGCACTTGTGACAGGCGATATTTTACCAAAGTATTTAACGTTTAACTTCGATGTCATCAGTGACGTGACATACCATAGTACAAACACATTCGCACTATTGTCAAACCCGTGTCTGACCATACTGATTCAGAATTTCCATAATTTCCCTAAATCGCTTCAGACAAATGCCGAGATGGTTCATTTGAAAGGACCCAGCCGATTTCCTTCACTTAAACAGTGACTGGTGACAGGAACAATAAGTCACGGTAGAGCCTAACCTAATGTGTTCGCAGTTAACCTGGTAAGCGATATACAGAGTGTACGTAAAGTCAGGGAACACTTTCAATTATGTATTGCACAAGAACCAAACGTTGTACAGATATCATACATATGTCATTTTGAAGAGAAATCCTGAATGCTTTATTTTCATATATACTGCCACAGCGTAGTTTGGTAATTTGCCGATAGCGCTAGTCGCAAACATGGCGATTTCAGGTGCTACAGAAGGGGACAGTTGTCCAAACAACACGCAAGTATTACGGAGATACTTTGTCAACTCTAATGGTTCAAATGGCTCTAGGTACTATGGGATTTAACATCTGAGGTCGTCAGTCCCCTAGACTTAGAGCTACTTACACCTAACTAACCTAAGGACATCACACACATCCATGCCAGAGGCAGGATTCGAACCTGCGACCGTAGCAGCAGCGCGGTTCCGGATTGAAGCGCCTAGAATCGCTCGGCCACAGCGGCCAGCTTTGGTAACTCAAATGGGTATCACTGGAGGGTAAGCGATCTTCTTTTCTAGGAACACTGTTGAGAAAATTTAGAGATGCGACATTTGAGGCCGACTGAAGAACGATTCTACCACCTCTGTACACAATTCACTTGCAGGCCTCCGGTTGCGCATTAGTACATTTAACTTCTGAGGGTGTAGTGCGAGAGGACTCTCTGTCCTCCCCTTGTTTCCACTCACAATAATCAGATTGGCCGAGACATACGTCTGCTCGCTGCAAAATCTCCGGACTACCTGCTGGCCGCTTACAACAACCGAGCAGCTTATCTAACTGCACAAAGGACCTGAGAATTCCACACACACACAGTTTCAATGTTTCCCGAAAGGGAGCAGATTATATCGGGCAGTCTGACATGCTCACTTTTCAAACTGCCGCTAGATGGCTCTTACAGTGACAAGTGAATTATGGAACTCAACATCGCCAACGAACATTTCGCGCAAGGACTACATACGGACCATGAAAATAAGATTAGAGAGATCGGGGCTCGTACAGAGGCATAGAGACAGTCGTTTTTCCCTCACACTGTTCGTGTGTGGAACACGAGAAGAGATGACTAGTAGTGTTATGGAGATCCCTCCGCCACGCACCATAAGACCATACGGTCATCCCCCCGCTATGATCAACTCAGACATGGACTCAGCTGAGTTTTTTTGACTGCGCATGCTCTTATGTGACGTCATCCCTCCCGGCACAGCACCAGGTCAGTATTTTTCTTTGAAATTGCGTGTAGCGCATTGTTCAAGCGTACAGCATGAGGGATTTTTGAGGATCCATTGTTGTAACTGTGCCATGGCCACTTGGTTTAACGCACAGATTGGCAGTTCCTCTACTTGGTTCGATTCTCACTGTTACCAACCTTTTTTTTCTTTCACTTTAAAATTTTATTCCACTCAAGGTTAAATTGTTAAATATAAAATTTAAGTATATTTAAATAGTTCGTTTTATACAATTAATATTATGATGTTCAAATTAGTTACGATTACAACACTTGTAAGCCAAAAAGCTGTAGGCGACCATATAGTAGAATACTGGTAAAGAGGTAAACTATTGTATTAGCCACCACTGCTGTGGATATTCCCGTATTCTCAAACGACAGCAGCGGTTTCCAGAGCGCTGCATGCAGATTTTCCTAGTTTGACAAAGACGTATTATCACCGTCGACTGTCCCAGTAATGGTTGGTTGGTTGTTTCGGGGAAGGAGACCAGACAGCGAGGTCATCGGTCTAGGGAAGGACGGGGAAGGAAGTCGGCCGTGCCCTTTGAAAGGAACCATCCCGGCATTTGCCTGGAGCGATTTAGGGAAATCACGGAAAACCTAAATCAGGATATCCGGACGGGGGATTGAACCGTCGTCCTCCCGAATGCGAGTCCAGTGTCTAACCACTGCGCCACCTCGCTCGGTCTCCCAGTAATGCATCCGATGTTAACCACGTTGAAAATGTCTGGGACTGTAATAATTGGTGAATCATAGAAATCAGCATCACCGCAATCTGGTAGCTGTACGGTATCCAAAAATCAAAGAGTGAATTCAGCTGGATATGACAAACCTGAAGAAACTTGTGGAGTCTCCTCCTCGCAAAATTGCCGCCATTACCAAGGATACTGACGTCCCATGGAGGGTGACTAATTTTTTGCCGGGTGTGCTTATTCGGTAAGTACTCAAATTTGCGACATCTGTCTCTCATCATATTATCAGACGTCATCACGACATATTCCAGTGGAACACAGAATACATCATTAGTCAACTATCCGTCCAGGTGAATGTCATCGTGAATGGTCCATCACAATAACAACCTGAAACAGTAACTGGGCCCATTAAAAATATCTGTCTGTACAGTGTCGATTCTAAGAGGATAATTATCAGTCTGTTACGCTGACGGTGTCGAGTCTCGCATCCTTCGGTCGTCTTCTGACGTTGCCCAGTTGTCTCTAACTTGCTTCTTCTAAAGGTCAAACACGAGTGGAGCTAGGAAGATGAGATACAACACAAAGACAGCTAGTGTACACAGTATGGACAGAGCATTATGTTTTATTGCCACCCTACTCAAAAGGTTCTCTTTGAAGAAGTTCATGCGCAAATAGGTACGGCACGCTTTATCTTGTCTTTCTCCGCCCTGCTCCGGTCCATTCGCGATTACGTCACTCACTTACGTACCCATCCGCGTAAGACTAGTAAGAAGACGCTTTTGAATGAAACAGTGGCAGTAAAATCTATCAGCCATATTGATCAAAATAGTATTTAATAAACAGGGGTAGGAGCGATGGCCATCTCATTGGCCCTTCACGGCCAATCCACCGACTTGGAAAGCGCTTATCAAGGAAACTTAGTAATTCCGTAAGGAAATTAGATGGTTCTTTGTCTTGCTAGTAGTAAATCATCTTATCTCGGTCAATGAGACACATGTCGCATTCAGTTTTGTGGACTGCGGGCAGAGCTCTCCCTAATTTGTTCGACATACTCATCAACATGAGGACGACCTGGTGATTTATCATGTCAAAGCGAATAACCCGTCTCAACAGAATTCTTGTCCCAAGAGTAAATTGCAAGCCTGCTTGTACCTATAGCGTATTGGATGCGAAATTTACGCCGAACAATTGTTGCAGAATTCGTTTCATGTAACCAAACCACGCGGCCAGCACTTTCTGCCCAAGTGAAAGCAGCCATTTTCACTGTGTACTTCGCTGGCGCTCCTGATGGCGGAATGGAGTACTGATACACTACGTGAATAAAAGTTGAGGTTAAGTTTTCGAAAACAGCCACAAGTCATACTTCGTATTTTTTATTGGCCGGTTTCGCTCTTCAAATGAACAAGATCATCAGAATCTACTGTTTAAAGTTGGCTGACAGATCCAAAGATTAAACTAACTGTACTAAAGTACTTAAACTTACGTTTAAAGTGCAGTAGTGAATGAAGACATTGACGCTGACAGCGCCAACCTCCTTTAAACGTAAGTTTACGTACTTTAGTACAGCCAGATTAATCTTTAGACCTGTCAGCCAACTTCAAAGGCCGTTAGCCAACTTTAAACAGTATATTCTGATGGATATATTGAGTGCATTGGTGTTGCCAGTGTTTAGTGTTGTTACCAGGCCTTGTAGGGTATGTAAATGGCGTGAAGAGCATCAGCCGAATTTTCGTGTGAGACTGCGTTATCAGCAGCTGACAGAATCTGACAGGGGCCTCATTCTGGGTCTCCATTTTGCCTGATAGTTGAATAGTGCAGTATCCAGATCTGTGAGGCATGGGATGTGACAGTGGTGGCATGTTGGAATCCACGGGAATGTTAGGAAACACATACTCGCCGTCAGCGTTCCAGTCTACCATGCATGACCACCACAAGAGAGGAACTCCGTACTGTTCACCGAGCACATCGTGGTCACTTCACATCTGTGCCTGCTATCCGAGAAGAGATCATGGACTTCCTGTAATTTTCTGTGTCATTTCGCATCATTAATCAGATAGCATAACACACGCGGCTGGTTTGAAGTTGTGCCGCGACCACGAAGCACGGACTGCTGACGAATGGTATCGCATTGTGTTCACCGATAAGTCACAGTCCTGGACTGCTCTGGATGACGATCGTCAGCGAGAGCGGCAGCCGAACGTTTTGGAGAGCCGTAGCGGCGTTACTTCCGGAGTCACGATGTGGGCGGCCATCGGGTGTGACTTGAGGTCACGGCTGGTAGTAACTAAAGGAACTCTGGGTACACAGCTCTATGTCACGGACATCCTGCGTCCTCGTTTGTTACCTTTCACGCAGTAATATCGTGGTGTCATTTTTCAGCAGGACAATGATCGTGTGCACGGCACGTTTCTCTATGAACTACCTTCGTGATGTTGAGCTACTCTCGTGGACAGCAAGGTCCTCAGATTGGTCCCCACTAGAACATGTGCGGGACCAGCTCGGTCGTCAACTGCGTCCCAGTGCCCTGTCCAGGATATTAAGGACCATTTACAACAATTGTGGGCCAGTTTGACTTATGGGGGGTTACAACGTCTTTAGGATACGTTCCGAAACGAATCAGTGCATACAGTGCATCAGTGCCAGAGGAGGTGAAACGTCATACTGTTAGCTTGGATCATACTGCCTAGTTGTTTGTAAATTATTATTTTGTAATCACTGAAATAGCACCACGCATCCCCTCAACCCATGAAGTTTCATTTCGTTTCGTCCTCTCCTTCCGGGAGCATCGTACTGCCTAGTTGTTCGTAAATTCCCGGCCGGAGTGGCCGAGCGGTTCTAGGCGCTACAGTCGCAAGTTAGAATCGTGCCTCGGGGAGGTTTAAGTAGTTCTAAGTTCTAGGGGACTGATGACATCAGAAGTTAAGTCCCATAGTGCTCAGAGCCATTTGAAACATTTGTTTGTAAATTATTATTTTGTAATCACTGCAATAGCACCACATATCCCCCTCAACCTATGAGTTTCATTTCGCTTCGTCCTCTCCTTCCGGGTGCTTCATTATGCTTGCGAGCAGTATATTTACGGACATATGTTTACAGAATTTTTCCTTGTTGTCGACCAGTAATACCTCCCGGAAGAATATGGTCCACTTTTTTTTAAACATCTCTTCCCTCAGTGACCCGCATTGCTTTTATCGTGTTCTGTGTGCTGTTGCAGACGAGGCCGACCAGTTCGCTCAGTGGCCCACAACACGTTACACACAATACTGCGACCCGGTCGCTCTCCTTGTCTCGATCAGGTGCGAGTGCGAAGTCAAAATGTTGTGCAGCCAACTTGAACGCTGAGTTGTTTGTTTTTAAGCGCAAACTGTTATTAGCTCAGTACTTCTGTTCCATTAAAACAGAGCCGGTGGCGAAATGAAACGAAAATTGAGAACAGTCTGCGTTGTTTGCTGAAACAATATTTGATAAACGTAGATGCGACCTTTAATGGAAATGTTTTTGTATTTTCTGTTAGGCAGCCCTGCGGTAATCAAGATGCGCGGGGCGTGCCAGTGCCAAGAAGTCTCTGTTTGCCATACAAAGTGGGGCAAATAAAAAAAGAAAGGGCGGAGAGAATGACAGTGTGCACCATTCACCAGCTGTCACTACGCCCTAATCACTCGTTGTAGGAAACTTCTAATTCCAGCTTCTGCCGTTCGCGTGTTACTAAGTCATTTTACCGCAATGTCCTTTCTTCCGGGAATGCTACCCTCTCGAGATACGCTAGAGAATTTCTGTAGATATTGGAAGCTAGGAGGAAATAAAGCTGTGAATGCTGCTAGGAAGTTGTCCTCGGATAGATCAGTTGGTAGTCTGGCTTAAAGCCTCGTCGCGAGCGGACGTGCATAGCAGAAAGGAAGGCAAATTTTCCGCATTAGTCTTCAAGCATCTGGCTGTAAAAACACTCCGAATGCAGCATTTGTGCCTGCAAAGGCCTCTAGCAGCGCGAGCACAAAACAGCTGTATTCAGGTGCTTGCCTACGGTGTAACATCCTATACTACAAGCCTAATTTATGTTCACATCCAGAATATAAAATGGGACTCGTCGAATATCAGGTCTTCTACTATAAAGAAAGGCATAGACCTTCAAAACAGTAACCAAGTATTTGAAGTTAAGGAAATATTGGGGATCAAGTGTTTGGCAAATGTTTAAGGGAAACTAGCGTTAATCAGAAACCTTATGCCGTTTAAATCGAAATAAGTTGTATAATTACGTTTATTTTAATGGCATTATATGAGAATGTTACTCTGACCAGAAGAAACAAAATTATCCCATTTTTGGAACCCCGTAATTGTCTCCCACTATGAAGCATAGGCTTGAAATCCAGCTCAAAGATCAAATTTATATGATTCAAATGGCTCTGAGCACTATGGGACTTAACTTCTGAGGTCATCAGTATCCTAGAACTTAGAACAACTTAAACCTAACTAACCTAAGGACGGCACACACATCCATGCCCGAGGCGGGATTCGAACCTGTGACTATAGCGGTCGCGCGGTTCCACACTGTAGCGCCTAGAACCGCTCGGCCACCCCGGCCGGCAGCTCAAAGATGCCTATAGTTAAAGTATCTGCCGGAGGTGGCACAAGGAAAACACATACAAGTAGAATACACTCAAAAATTCGTGTGAGTAGTAAGGCGGGTCAGTAACATCATATTAGCACTGAATTTCACCATAATTCTGCCCATCGCGGCCGGTTAGTGTGCCCGTGCGGTTCTAGGCGCTTCAGTCTGTAACCGCGCGACCGCTACGGTTGCAGGTTCGAATCCTGCCTCGGGCATGGATGTGTGTGATGTCCTTAGGTTAGTTAGGTTTAAGTAGTTCTATGCTCTAGGGGACTGATGACCTTAGATGTTAAGTCCCATGGTGGTCAGAGCCATTTGAACCATTTTTTTGCCCATCACGATAGCGGGTGTGTCACACGATGGGAAGGACGTTACATGCCCTCGTAACCACATTTTATCCTGTCTTTTGACGTCTCTGCAGTGGAGGTGACACCAGCTTTGAAATCATGCGGTTTTGTTGTGGGTAACTGTGGAAACGAATTCAGACACATCACGGCTCAGAATCGACGCGAAGAATCCTCAGCAGGTGGCACAGTAGCCGTCAGTGCATTGATTCCCAAATATTTTACGGTCGAAAACGACAGTTCGCAGTACGATGTACAACAGAACAAAGTTCTTGACAACATTTGACGATGCCGCACTTCCCGGACGGTTCAACCGTACTCTAAGGATATCGTGGGGCTGCAATCCCATGTGATATTGCCACTTTGGAGTGTAAAGCGACCGCAGGTTTTGACCTGATATACAGGGTGGAGACACTAGAGCCTTTTCAAAACCATTCGACAGTTTCAATGTGATCCGAATCAGCAATGGTGTTAATGCCTTCTCAGTCGTCCTATTTCGCACCCTGCTCTGAGGTTATCACGGACAGCTACAACAGTGACATTTACGTGACTGGAACGTCAAAGGGTCCTTCTAAAACCCTCTAGTTTGTGAAAACCCTCAGTGTCACCCACGCATCTTTGCTTAGCGCGTTAATACAGTACCGACATAGGTAGTAGCGTGCCTACGTATCTGCCTCTTTGTATAACAGAGGACTGTCCTTTTCTTAGTCATCTGTTTTCTCACTGGTTTGATGCTATTCTCCCACAGTCCATGTTTCACTACCATGCAGTGCTCTGCCCTTTTTTTTCCAGTGCTTGTCTGCTTTTTATGTCCTCCTCGTTCCGTAGGTAGCAAAATTGCTTAACTTCATCTACCTCACGATCCTGGTGTTTAGTTTCTCGCTGCTCTCATTTCTCATACTTCTCATTACTACTACAATACTACAGTGCTTAACAGTATAGCAATGTCATCAGCGAATCTTATCACTGATATCCTTTCACCTCGAATTTAATTCCACTCTCGAACCTGACACGATAGCATCGTGTTAGTGTACCCGTGAAACGAGTCGAGGCGAAACGCAGACGCGTTTGAAACCGAATTGTCGATACGATTAGTACGCCGAACGCACGTAATTTGCCGTGTATCCGATTCTGTTTCCGTGTCGATTTTGGCAGTATGAAATTGGAAATGTATCTCTCGTATCGCTAATTGTTCCGCAGTTGACTTTTATTCCGAGTTGTTTTGAAGTGTATACGCAATATTGTGCGATATTTCGCAAATGAGCGTCACGTCGGAGCCTCGCGTGCTGATCGGTTATTTGCGCACGGCATTGCGACTGCGTTCCAGGAAAGGCGAGACAGCGGGCGGATGGCGGACAGCGGTGTTTCAGCACGTTGCCCCTACACCCAGCACGCCGGCGACGGCCACGGCGGGTTACGGGCGGCTGTTCGGGCTGGGGGCGGCGGGACACTCCGTCGAAACGACCGGAGGCGCGGGCGGCGGGGGCAGCGGTGGACCTCGCACTCTCTGGAGTGACGCGCCGCTGCACAGACGCCGAGGCACTGCTCGGAGACGGGGGCTAGAGGAGGCGGCTTAACAAGGACAGTCCACAGCCGTCCTCAAGGAATTTTATTTTGCTTGATGAGGGGTGGGGGATGGAGTGGGAGGGGGGTTGTGAAGGGCAGGATAAGAAGGGAGACTTTGCCCTTCCTGGAATCTGCAAGAAGATCTTCTACTCTTTACAGAATTTTCGCAAATTTACAGCAATGATTGTCGAAGACTTTACAAAATCGCATATTTTAACATAGCTAATGGAAAATAGTGAGATTTTAGCAGTCAGTAAGGGAAAATAAGTCACGGCTGCAAAATACTAACGCGAATTCTTTACAGAGGAATGGAAAAACTGGTAGAAGTCGACCACGGGGAAGATCAGTTTGGATTCCATAGAAATGCTGGAACACGTGAGGCAATACTGACCTACGACATATCTTAGAAAATAGGTTAAGGAAAGGCAAACTTACATTTCTAGCATTTATAGACTTAGAGAAAGCTTTTCACAAAGTTGACTGGAATACTCACTTTCAAATTCTAAAAGTAGCAGGGGTAAAATACAGGGAGCGAAAGGTTATTGTACAGAAACCAGAAGGTAGTTATAAGCGTCGAGGGACATTAAAGGGAAGCAGTGGTTGGGAAGGGAGTGAGACAGGGTTGTAGCCTCTCCCCGATGTTATTCAATCTGTATATTGAGCAAGCAATAAAGGAAACAAAAGAAAAATTTGGAGTAGGTATTAAAATCCAGGGAGAAGAAATAAAAACTTTGAGGTTTGCGGATGACATTATAATTCTGTCAGAGACAGCAAAGGACTTGGAAGAGCAGTTGAATGGAATGGACAGTGTCTTGAAAGGAGGATATAAGATGAACATCAACAAAAGCAAAACAAGGATAATGGAATGTAGTCGAATTAAGTCGGGTGATGCCGAGGGAATCATATTAGGAAATTAAACACTTAAAGTAGTAAATGAGTTTTACTATTTTGGGAGCAAAATAACTGATGATGGTGGAAGTAGAGAGGATATAAAATGTAGACTGGCAATGGCAAGGAAAGCGTATCTGAAGAAGATAAATTTGTTAACATCGAGTATCGATTTAAGTGTCAGGAAGTCGTTTCTGAAAGTATTTGTATGGAGTGTAGCCATGTATGGAAGTGAAACAT
This sequence comes from Schistocerca piceifrons, assembly GCF_021461385.2. Classification (NCBI taxonomy): domain Eukaryota; kingdom Metazoa; phylum Arthropoda; class Insecta; order Orthoptera; family Acrididae; genus Schistocerca; species Schistocerca piceifrons. The sequence goes on from NC_060142.1 coordinate 90,271,964, forward strand.
GGACAATAAATAGTTTGGACAAGAAGAGAATAGAAGCTTTCGAAATGTGGTGCTACAGAAGAATGTTGAAGATTAGGTGGGTAGATCACGTAAGTAATGAGGAGGTATTGAATAGGATTGGGGAGAAGTAAAGTTTGTGTTACAACTTGACTAGAAGAAGGGATCGGTTGGTAGGACATGTCCTGAGGCATCAAGGGATCACAAATTTAGCATTGGAGGGCAGTGTGGAGGGTAAAAATCGTAGAGGGAGACAAAGAGATGAATACACTAAGCAGATTCAAAAGGGTGTAGGTTGCAGTTGGTACTGGGAGATGGTGAAGCTTGCACAGGATAGAGTAGCATGGAGAGCTGCATCAAACCAGTCTCAGGACTGAAGACAACAACAACAACAACAACAAACAACGGAAAATCGGGGAACAGATCACACTTCAGCAAAAATTATTATTTTAATAAATTTATAAATTCAGAATAGGTAACCTAAAACCAGCTGTAAGTCAAAAAGAATTTCAAAATTCTGGAATGATATAGAAATTTATTAAGATAACTTATAGACAGGGTAACAGACTACCTCAGGTTTACCGAGAGCAGTCATTGCCAGCAGGGAGAGTGACTATTAAAACTAAGGTTTCGTAAACAGCCACATCTCATACTTCTTTTTTTTTTTTTACTGAGCGGTTTCGCTCTTGAAGTGAACAATATATCCATCTTTGGCAATTTTTACCGTGGTGTAGTTTTTATCTACACAACATTAGGACATGGAATGAACGGTTGGGCAAGCAATGGGCATAACTTGTAGTGACTTGGTGCGCCACCATTGCCTCAGTCGCCTGGTCTCATTATTTTTAGTAATCGTTGTCAGGTGTATGGTCACAATTCTCATTATTTATTCTCCAACTGATGTTTCACGTTTGAAAATGACGACGTTGTTCGTTGAAACCGGAACTGTAACCCCCGTTTGTCAAAGAAAAAATTATGTACTGTGCCTGTGGCTTCACTATTGTAGTGTCAAATGAAGATTTAACTTACATTATAGTCACATTCCTTTACGACAATTCTGCCAGAATAGAGAAACTTCACTTTTTACGCCTCGCACACCACGAACGGTTAACGAGCGATGGACTGGTCAAAGAGGCCTTTTGCATTCCAGGAAACGCTCCATATATTTTGACAAATGAAACAGTCTTTTTTAGTTTTAATGCTGTGACGTCCTCTTCTAAACGTTTCGTTCGCTTGTGTGTCCTTCGTGGTGTGAAATGGTGGAACCTCGTCTCATCCAAAGTAATAAATAGCCAGACAAATTTACAAGAATTCTTTCTCAAAATGTCCAGACGTAACTGGGAAATTGGCTTTTGCATTTGCATCTTGACGGCATTCAGCAAACTGTGCACCCATCTTGCACAAAGCGTTCTCACAGCCAGCTGGACACGTAAATTACATTGTAATCTTCTTTCTGATATGGTAATTGCATCAGCCATTTCGTACAGCGCCAATATTGGGCTCCTTCTAGACATTACATCTGTGGACTGATTTTTAGAAAGAGTAACTAGCCACAGTTAATGAACATGCATTTAGGAGGATTACGTCTCAAGTTGGTTGTCTTCTGCTGCCAGACAGTGCCGCTGGTCGTCTACAACTGATCATCTAGTCGTAAGTACAAGTCGACTGTGCCTTGTTAACTGAAATAAATACGCTTGATGATGGTGTAGTCCTGTGAAACTCGTAGTGTAAAGTGCAATAAATGAGACCCTCTTGTCCTAGTAAATTGTAGTTTCGGTTGGTATTTATGATGGTCGTGGACAAGGCTAAACCAAAACGTTGGCATTTAAAGCTTCTCCATCTTTGTTTGAATATCTGTTGTCGATAATCTGCAGAGACAGAGAATTTTAACTGCTCGCAAAAATGAAGACATCCGGTTACAAGTCAAGACATATTCGTAGAATACTGATGCACTACGGATAGGTCTCGAGCTTACTCGAGTTCCGCGTGCAATCGGTTGCGGACGGATCACCGGATAACTCGCGTTTACCAAGAAAGTACAATGAAATTAATACCCATAGCTGCATAGAGGCGTTGACATAAGTCAACGGGGACAGCTGAAAATGTGTGCCCCGACCAGGACTCGAACCCGGGATCTCCTGCTTTCATGGCAGACGCTCTATCTATCCTTTTTTCTTTTTCTTTATTGATCGTTGGGTTTTGTCGTTGCTGAAGTCAAATGACATCCGTTAGTTCGTTTGTTGATCGTTCCACTCAGTTTTTTATTGCAGAGGCCAACCAGGTCTCTGACCGAACACGCTGAGCTACCGTGCCGGCTATCCATCTGAGCCACCGAGGACACGGAGTATAGTGCGACCGCAGGGACTTATCTCTGGCACGTCTCCCGTGAGACCCACATTCGCAACTTATTGTCCCGCACTATATTCATAGTGCCCCTGCCCATTATACTCATTACTCGCGGCTTTACTGCCGATTCCCGTAAGAGTTCGGGCAATATATATATATATATATATATATATATATATATATATATAAAACTCGCGTTTACTACACGCTGCCTGTAGACCTGCCAAATTAGGTGTTTACAATTGTAAGCAACGTAGGAAACATGACTGCCATCACACACCGTTCGCTTATTTAGCATTGTGAGTTGCACTGATAAGCCGAAATGTTGTGACCATTGCCCATCGCGACGTTGGATGCCGCCTGGTGGCGTTTCGGGAACGTGACGCGGTAACACAAATGTGTGAACGGAGTAGACACGGGCGGGGATCATCCTAGCGAAGATGTGAGCTGCAAATGGACAAATCCATTGAGATAAGCCACTTTGACAAAGAGCAGAATATTATTAAAGCCTATGAACGAGTACCTCGAAAACAGCGAAGGTGGTCGAAAGTTCACGTGCTATTGTCGATGAGCATCTACGGAAAGAGGCAGACGGACAGTGAAACTACCACTAGGCCCTAAGTGGTTGGACGTCCACGGCTCTTCACAGAACGTGGGGTTCGGAGTCTTGTCTGCTCTGTAAAGTAGAATAGATGGTTATCTGCGGCATCTCTGCTGAAGGAGCACAATGCTGGTGCACGCACAGGTGTTTCGGAGCACTCCGTTTATCGTACATTGTTGAGCCTGGAGTTCCGCAGCAGATCAACGACATCGGCACTTACGATTGCAGTGGACGCAGGACCAGCGGGATTCGACCGTCGATCGATGGAAACGTATCGGCTCTTCGGGTGAATCACATTTTTGCTACACTAGGTCGACGCTCGTCTCCAGAAACGCCGTCATTGAAGTGGACGGCGGCTCGAAACGTGCAGCGCGCCGCGGACGCAGGCTGGTGGGAGCATTATTATGCTATGGGAGAGATTCTCCTGCGCTTACACGGGACCTGTGGAAGCAACCGAAGACCCGCTGAGAGGTGCGAACCATCTGGTTGTTATCTTCCTCGCCGATAACCTCATCTTTAGGCGTTATATTTTCCCGTGTCTGGGAGCCAGAACAGTTCAAATTGCTCTGAGCACTGTGGGACTCGACTGCTGTGGTCATAAGTCCCCTAGAACTTAGAACTACTTAAACCTAACTAACCTACTGACATCACACACATCCATGCCCGAGGCAGGATTCGAACCTGCGGCCGTAGCGGTCGTGCGGTTCCAGAGTGTAGCGCCTAGAACCGCTCGGCCACTCCGGCCGGCGCCAGAACAGTGCTATAGTGGTTTGAGGAGCATTACAGTGAACTCACGCTGATGTCTCGGTGACCAAATCTGGCTGATGTAAATCCTATGGCTCCCATATGGGTCGCTATCGGTCGCCATCACCACATACGCAAATCAGCGACACATTATTTGTACGAATCGCATGACCTGTGCATGGACATCTAATACCACATACCTCCTGATACCTACCAGCAAACTGTCGGGCTCCCGATATGCAGAACCAGTGATGTATTTCCTTCCATTGTCTAGGCGTCACAAGGCAGTTCTACGTGCATAGGAAGAATAGAAGATATTATAACAAAGGAAGATACCAAAAAATGTACGATGCATAAGTAGGGGTATTTGTCTGATATAATGCCTTTATTGTTGTGCATATTAATATGATGCTTATGATTATTATTTTGTGGTTTACAATTCCATCATGATCGTAATGTATAAAAAAGTGGTAACTTTCCACAAGCATTAAAAATTATTGTTTCATAACTTGAAGAAACGTTTTATGTTCAAACACTAAAAGTTTAAAATAAAAACGTACAAAGTTGAGGTGGTGTGGATTTGTTTATGGTCACACGCAAATACAAAACAGCTACTTCAAAAAATACAGCCTTGTATAACCAAACGACTGTACCGAAAGGAGCTTAGAGGGCCTTCAAGACAGTTAATTTGTGGGGGCTGCAAGCGAATCAGACAACATGCAATACCCAGCCATTGTGATAAGTTGGAACAAAGACGTTTGATCCGTAATGTCTTAACACATCTCTATATCCTAGTTAATCCATTCACACGAAACTCACAATTTACAATCTCTTTAAAAATCCGAAAAACAAACCAATTCTGGGTATTAAATTATCAGTTGATTTATGTCATTATACAGTATTTAAAAACACAACACCATATCTGTGACAGATTGAGAAATTTTTCTGCTCACCATGTTCGTGTACGTCTCTTTGTACTTCTATTACAAAAATTCATAGTTCGTAATTTCTTCTTTCCTTTTAAGACACATGTAATACTTTTTAAATTGTTATTAGTCTGAAGAAGATTAGTATCTTTTTTATTTTTGTACCCCATGTAATACTTTTTGACAGGTAATTCTTCTCAAGATGATTAATTTAAGTGGATACCAGTTAATACCGGGATCATTCTCTGAGAAACCCCTCCTGGCTGCAGCGGACGTAAATGACTTCAGATTGTTGGCGAATTGCCTTATGGCAGTGTAAGTAGAACTCTGATGGTGTCCAAGACACCATAGAGTCGACATCTTAAAGAAACTTTAGCCTGTTATTGTTTATGTACGCGAGATTGATAATTTTAATACTTTGTATGTGTTGTTGTCTTTGTAACAGGACAGCATGAGCCTAGATAGTTTTTTCAATGCACGTCATGACGAATTCACCCTGCTGATATGCGAATAGAAGATGCATGTGGCGGTTCAAATGGTTTAAATGGGCCGGCCGCGGTGGCCTCGCGGTTCTAGGCGCTCAGTCCGGAACTGCGCGACTGCTACGGTCGCAGGTTCGAATCCTGCCTCGGGCATGGATGTGTGTGATGTCCTTAGGTTAGTTAGGTTTGATTAGTTCTAAGTTCTAGGGGACTGATGACCTAAGATGTTAAGTCCCAAAGGGCTCAGAACCATTTCTTTTTTGTTTAAATGGCTCTACGCACTATGGGACTTAATGTCTGAGGTCATCAGTCCCCTAGAACTACTTGAACCTAACTAACCTAAGGACATCACACATATCCATGTCCGAGGCAGGATTCGAACCTGCGACCGTAGCAGTAGCGCGGTTCTGGACTGAAGCGCCTAGAACCGCTCGGTCACAGCGGCCGCCACGGCGGACTTACTGAATAGGTGTTAGCACCCGCGGAAACCAGTGGGTGCTGGCCTTCGTCATGTTATAAATGTTGCCGAAGATTTTGACAACGGATGAGGTGACTAGTTACCATTTTTTGCATAATCGTGTCGATCGTGATACGCTGCTCTTGGAGCACCATTGCCTCCACTTCTCTTTGGATCCTCGGTTCGTCACAAGGAGAAAGTCTGCCACTTCGTTGTTCGTCATTCAGACTTATTTGTTAACAATGGAAGTCTCTTCGCCCCATAACCTCTGTGCTTTGTTGCCGTCCACTTCAACCAACTCAGCGTGGATTGTTGCAGCATTGTTGCCCTTCGAACACAGAAAATGAACTACCATAGGGTACTACACATTGTCAATGGGACATGCCATCTTGTTTTGCCTCCTGTAGTGGTGTCCTGCTGCACTGCGGCGCTATTTCAATGTCCGCGAGGACATCAGACGCACGCATGCAAACAAACAGGAAATTAATTACGTTACTTTATCTTTTCGAGGTGATAATTAAAACTTTATGACTATCTCTCATATGTAAGCAGTGCAAACAGCAGTCTCTAGCGGAAAAATCCTTTTGACTGTATTCAAACAAAACAGCTTGTATAAGCGGATCGCCGCTGCTCGCTCTCGCGTCCTCTATGGCCAGCAGCTACACGCCTGCTGCGCCACACACGCGTACAGATAATCCCCGAGGCTGATGCCCGCTGCACTCGCGGGCCATTTGCTGCAAGACGGTAAACCCCGTCCGGCGACACGGAAGCCCGCGCTTAGCGCTCGGCTATCACCGGACCGCATTAAACGCCGGCCCAATCCCCGTGATTATCATAATACAGTTAGCGACTGCTCCTGGCCGATATTATTCAGATTAGGAATGCATTAATAATGTGTCCGCGCGCCGCGGAACAGCGCCGGCGAGCCCCGCCCGCGCGCAGTGCAGTGCGCTGGAGAACGGCTAGCGCCGAAACAGCTGCCGCCGCCGCCGCCGCTGCTGCTGCCACCATTGGTAATTTCATTAAACGCCCGCCTAATAGCGCGCTGCCCTCGCGCTAAATTGTTGCAGTAATTACGCGCAGTATAGGCGCAGAATGAAGTCGGATTGTCACTCGTTGGGTAATCATCGCTCGCCGTATGCTCGTGGCAATGGCTGCCGACGTGCTGATTCATTTTTTTTGCGAGAAGGCTGCTGATGGCTCAACACGAGTTTGTTCCGACCTGCGATCTGTGTTACGTCGCCCTGCCGATTGAGTTTCAAATTCAGTGGACTGTCGGCGGAAAATACTGGCTGAGTTTCTATGCCACTTGCTACAGGGTTTTATGCCGTAAATAGCGAAACCTGTATCTTTTCGTATGGTAGCCGAAACAAACAGCAACTCAACACATTTGTCTCGGATGATTAGAATTGATGGTAAAAGCAAGACGCCTCTGTATGGTTATTTATTCGATAAAACCCTTACCAGTTCGTCAGGATGGAATTTGAGGCCCAGTGCGACGTCGTTCTACGCAATAAAACAACATTCAAAATTAGTATATATTTGTTGTTGGAAATATAAGTCGATACTGCTCCTTCTGCGCTGACTCACTGTTGCCACGGAGACTGCGTCAGCTTGGAGCGGAAGGCGATGGCTCTCTGATGCGGCGGTTTTGACGCTCGTTGGCCGAGTTGGCAGACCCCATTGGTAATTCTGCTTTTAGAGATGGTGGTGACCAAGGAGTGTGTGTCTTGATTCATACGCCGTTTTTTGGAGATCTCGATGCCTCCCAGATCACCGCCCGCGTTGTCCCCCTCAGGTGGCCTGTGATATCGGATTTGTAGTCATGGTGAATACCGAACCAGGCGCGCATGTACTGTAGGTCATGAGACCCATGCGACGCTAGAGCTTTGGGGAGCTTACGCTCTGGACTGGAGTGATGTTAGTAGACTCTCAGTCTACCGTCAGCGCTGGTTGCTGTGCCGACATCAGTACTGGTGCTGATCTCCATTAGTAGCGGCTTCGGTTCGCTGGTCGTCTCGTAAGGCGTAACTGCAATATTAGAACAGTCTCACATACAAGATGTTACTGTACCATAAGCAGAGAATAGATTGCGAACGAAATAAACGGCATCGATACAGCTGATCTGGTGCCAAATGCTAGTGTTTGTATAGCATTTAGCCGGCCGTTGTGGCCGAGCGGTTCTAGGCGCTACAGTCTGGAACCGCGTGACCGCTACGGTCACAGGTTCGAATCCTGCCTCGGGCATGGATGTGTGTGTGATGTCCTTAGGTTAGTTATGTTTAAGCAGTTCAAAGTTCTAGGGGACTGATGACCTTAGAAGTTAAGTACCATAGTGCTCAGAGCCATTTGAACCATTTTGTGGAGTATTTATGTCGCCGAGTAGAGGGTCGGTTCTACGACGTCATTTATAATGATCGAATATATTCTGCTCCCCTAGTCGTCAGCGCTCATCAGTTCCGCTATATTTGCTTAACGGTTTGGTTACGGGGTCGTTACTCCTTCGTCAAACTCTCGGTAGTCAAAAAAATGGCTCTGAGCACTATGGGACTCAACTGCTGAGGTCATTAGTCCCCTAGAACTTAGAACTAGTTAAACCTAACTAACCTAAGGACATCACACACATCCATGCCCGAGGCAGGATTCGAACCTGCGACCGTAGCGGTCTCGCGGTTGCAGACTGCAGCGCCAGAACCGTGCGGCCACTTCGGCCGGCCTCTCGGTAGTCATTGTCGCGTCCTAACTATTGTGTCCTGTGTATGGTTATGGAAGTAGCAAAGGCGGTTCTATCTGCCCTCTTCTAACAATTCTCTGCTCAATTGCTCGCAGTCTCTCTTAACAGCAGCGAGGTGGTTGTTCTGCCTGACTCAGTAACGGCTGGCGGCTGGTGACACTTTCGCGTGGTTGAGAAATGCTGTTTTAACATTTAATCTTTCCCTTGCAAATTTGTCTCGTAACATCGCTAAACTGATACCAGGATTCTGAACGAGGTCCCTTCCTTCCACCTACAGGACATCGAAAGGGTGCAAAAAAGGGCAGCTCGTTTTGTATTATCACGTAATAGAGGAGAGAGTGTGGCAGATATGATACGCGAGTTCGGCTGGAAGTCATTAAAGCAAAGCCGTTTTTCTTCGCGGCAAGATCTATTTACGAAATTTGTCACCAACTTTCCGAATGCGAAAATATTTTGCTGAGCCCAACCTACATAGGTAGGAATGATCATCAAAATAAAATAAGAGAAATCAGAGCTCGAACAGAAAGGTTTAGGTGTTCGTTTTTCCCGCGCGCTGTTCGGGAGTGGAATGGCAGGGAGATAGTATGATTGTGGTCGATGAACCCTCTGCCAAGCACTTAAATGTGAATTGCAGAGTAATCATGTAGATGTAGATGTAGATGAATACGTATGTCGGGGTCAGAAGGAATCACTCCCTCTGACCATTGTTTGCTATTCAGCACTGAGTTTCGAAAAACCCTAACTTCAATGCCTCTAATGTTAATAGCGAGGCGCATAAACATCCGCTTACTAAGGAGGGTCAAGGCAGGTAAGGCCTTCTGCGTATTCGGGTGAGCGGAAGCATAACGCCTTTGGCGTACGACACAATGCGACCAGAGGTATCATTGGGGCCAACGATGATATTTCATCTGCAGCGTTTCCGTTTCCATCACGGGACATACGGAACACACTGCTGTGCAGGTTTTCGGTACGAAGTGCCCGTTTCCACGTATCGCTGAGTGCGTAACACCTGTCCCTAACCGAGCGACCGCTACGGTCGCAGGTTCAAATCCTGCCTCGGGTATGGATGTGTCTGATGTCCTTAGGTTAGTTGGGTTTAATTAGTTCTAAGTTCTAGGCTACTAATGGCCTCAGACGTTAAGTCGCATAGTGCTCAGAGCCATTTGAACCCTAATAATGTTGTTTACACGTATTCTAATTTCCGCAGCCTCTTTGATGATCGAATCGCAGGCTAGAATACGTCTCTGCTCAGACAAGACCTTGTGCAGTGTGATCGTGCTCTTTCCCGGCGAATCGATTCTTTCTGTTGCTCTCTGCTATCCAGCCGGATGCAGTCGTTTTCATAGCACGGCATTTCGACTGCTTGCCTTTCTTTGATCTTCAGGTGATACCTGTAGAATGAGCGTGTTTGCTACTTTGCGCCTCTTTTGTTCTCATAACAACCCACCTCTTCCCGCACTACCTGGTCGCACGTCTCGCAGGGTGGATAGGTGTGTCTGGGGTAGGGGAGGGGGCGGGAAGGAATCGCCGAATGCTGGGCGCAAACTTCTGCCGTCTCCGTCGAATGCGCAAGTGGCAGGCTGCGCACCCGATAGCAATAAAAAAGTCGTGTGCTCATTCACAATTGCAATTTGCTCCACTTTTGTTTATTCCTGGACTGCATGCAATATAAGTTCTTCGTTTCTTATTTACTAACTTTATTTATTACTCAGTGAACCAGAGTCAATCGGCAACTCATCTAAAAATGTAACACAACTGAATCGACACACGACACGTTTGTAATGTTGTCGTCACTCTACGCAACACGTCTTTAACCTGCAGGTATCAAAATGTAGAACGTGGGGTACTATATAGAAACAGAAGACATTTACAATTCATAGCAGGTCAAATTTCTGCAGGTCTGTAGACATAACCATCCGTAGCTCACATGACTCCTCAGGAACTGCATACAGAGATTTTATGTATGTTGCAGATTCGGTGAGTAGATCGAATAAATGCATCTGCCTGTGCGGAAAAGGGCTTTATGGCACAAAATGGCTAAAAGAAGGGGTAGTTTGGAGTGAGAAGTCCTGAAGCATCAAAGAATTGTCAGATCGGCAGTGGAAGGAAGTTTGTGTGTGTGTGTGTGTGTGTGTGTGTGTGTGTGTGTGTGTGTGTGTGTGCGCGTGCGTGCGCGCGCGCGCGCGCGAGGGCTTGGGAAGGGGCGGGGGGCAGAAGATGATGGGTACGAAACTCATCGAAACGTTGCGACAAGACGACGCCACCACTCGGCTGCTGATAACCCGAGAAGAATTCATCAGTGGAATACGCCAAGAAAGACTGCAATCGCATAGACGCGTAGAATTGTCTAAAGTAAATTATAGAGGCTGAAATGGACGTCGTTGTCAGTAGTTATTCAATGGTTGTTCTACAGGACAGACTAGCCTATAGAGATACACCAACCCGATCTCTAGACTGCGGACCACAACTACCTGTTTGTAATCATGTTGCGTATAAAACATTGTCTGGTCATTTATGTATTAGTGATTATTTTCGTTCTCCTGTTTTGTATCTTTCTGTTGCTGAATGTATCTCATTTCTTAGGTTAAATATAAGAGTACTGCACGTGTTTTTTTCCAAAGCAATTTGATTTCGTTTTAAAACGTATCTGACCTCATTCTCGACGCTTTACGTCAGCCTGAAGAAGATTTTCATTTAAAAGTTCTTGAAATATTTTGCTGAGGTAACAGAATTAAGAAGAACTCTGCAGAGCTCGTTTTACTTGAATATTTGTGTATTAATGGTTGGACATTATGACAAGCTGATCAACGCGTGCATACACGAGGGCGTGCTTTAAGGTAGTACCTGCTTAGTTTTTATGTGGAAACTGTTCAAGCTTTTTCAATAAAACAAACGTTGTTAACATACTACGTCTTTACTTTTCATAGCTCCTATTTGTAGCCCTCTGCCGCTAGAGGGCAACGAATTTTAGCGTGTAACTTGGCGGTGCGTAACGCAGCTATGTCGGTCGGTGAGAAACAGCGTGCTGCAATCCAGTCTCGAATTGGAAGAGTTCGTCCGCACGTGAAGCACCTTCTCCTTCATCACGACTATGCCAGACCACACACGAGTGCTGTGACATCTGCAACAATCCTACACCATAGGTTCGCCGTCATAGATTATCCTCCATAAAGTCCCAACCTGGCACCATCCCATTTTCATACGCTTCTAAAGAACACCTTCAGGGACTTCACTTTGATGGTGATGAACCGTTTCAAGCAAAGATGACGTTGTGGCTCAGTCAACAAAGTCAAACATTCTACAGTGATGGTGTCAACAAATTCGGAAGAAGGGTGTTCGTAGCCAGGGCGACTACGTTGAGAATAAACATTTAGACGTGATTAATAAAGATGTAGTAACTTAATGACGTTTGTTTTATTGAAAAAGCACTTTCACATAAAGAAAAGTTCAGAGGCATTGCTTTTCGGCACACTCTAGCAGAACTGTATTACAGTGTTAAATGTGAAGCTAATCATGAGAGGTGATGTTATAGCTATTCGGCACTTGAGAAAGCGTAAGTGGCTCCCTTTGTGGTTTAAGTATCAGAGATATGACTGCAGGCGATGTGATTGTGGAGTCGAAATGCGAAGGAACAATGACAGCTGAGTCAAGACTAGGCAAACATTGCCTGCTGAAGAATAGGAACCGTTGAACATTGCAGAGGTTTGTTGTAAGAAGTCGCTTGAAATGAGCAGAAAGAATCAGTCATGATTTCCGTAGTGCTTCCAACAGTCCAGGGAGTTAAAACGGATGTGGTACAGTGGTCTAGCAGCTCCTCATAAGCCCCATGTTTCTGCACTCAGTGCCAAGCGACGCTTCAGTTGGTATGAAGAGCGCCGTGACTGGACAATGTATGACTCGAAACGAGTGATTTAGAGTTGCTTATCACGCTATACCCTGTGGCAATAAGATGGAGGGCCGCATGGAGTAGCCGCGCGGTCTGGGGCGCTTTGCCACGGCTTGTGCGACTCCCCCCTTGGAGGTTCGAGTCCTCCCTCAGGCATGAGTGTGTGTGTTGTCTTTAGCGTAAGTTAGTTTAAGTTAGATTAAGTAGTGTGTAAGCCTAGGGAGCGATGACCTCAGCAGTTAGGTCCCATAGGAACTTACCACAAATTGCCGATGGAGGGGCTTGGGTCTGATGAAAGATACGAACACTTCTTACAGCACTGTGCACTGCATACAGTTCTAAGACGGTGATTGTATTAACATGACAATGTTCCCTGTCATATAGCAGCTTTTGCGGCCATTGACAGTCCCGAAATGGACTGGCCCAGTCCCGACCTGAGGGCAGTGTAACACCTTTGGGATGATGTAGAACGTCGACCTCGTTCCAGACCACAATGTCCACCATCAGTAAGTTCTCTGGTTTCGGCTCTCGAGAGGGAATGGACTGCCATTTCTCCACAGACGTTTAGGCACCTCATTGAAAGTGTTGCCAGAAGGGTTCAACTTTATATTTCTGTATGAAATTTAGCCTAGCTTTATCTCCCACTCTATAAAAGCCTACATATTAACAAAACTATGTATCCACAAACTTATTCAGCTAACACTCGTATGCCAATCTTTCACTAAACAGAAACTAATTTGATCTGAACTGTCACTGATCTGAATGCAGCTTATCTTTACGTTATATTCGCAACAGAATGAAATAATTGTCTGACCCTAATCAAAATTTTCACTTATTTCGCATCTTGACAACATTGTTGCAGATTTCTCGAAAGCTTAGCGGCTCGAAAGCAGGCAGCAGCTAAACTAGGCTTCTGTTTCTAAATACATATTCAAACTGTCGCATTTGGTAATGCATAGTGATAAACAGTGGGGTGCAGAGAGTAACTATTCCTATGAAATGAAATGAAATTCCAAGTCAACGATTTTAGATTGAAGTATATATTCAAATGGGAGAGTAAAAGCTTTGTGTGACCCCCTGAATAATATTATGCTTAAGAAAGTGAACAATGATTTAAAAGGATACAAAGTTAACAGAGAGTTCTACTAAAAATGAAACAGCTTAATCAATTAATTTCCGGCCGAAGTGGCCGTGCGGTTAAAGGCGCTGCAGTCTGGAACCGCAAGACCGTTACGGTCGCAGGTTCGAATCCTGCCTCGGGCGTGGATGTTTGTGATGTCCTTAGGTTAGTTAGGTTTAACTAGTTCTAAGTTCTAGGGGACTAATGACCTCAGCAGTTGAGTTCCATAGTGCTCAGAGCCATTTGAACCATTTTTTTGAACCAATTAATTTGATCGAAAATGTTAAAATGTGTATGAATTCCTAAGGGACCAAACTGCTGACGTCATCGGTCCCTAGACTTACACACTACTTAAACTAACTTATGTTAAGAACAACACACACACCCATGCCCGAGGGGGGACTCGAACCTCCGGAGGGAGGAGCCGCGCAATCCGTGACATGGCGCCTCGAACCGCGCGGCCACTCCGCGCGGCAATTAATGTGTTAATAGATGATTCTGAGAAGTGCTGTGGTCTTCCACTCAGCTCTGAGCAAGTTAACTAGCTGACAATAATCACTCCGGCAAATCTTCTCTTCATAAAAATAATAACATTATTCAAAATGTATATTCCCCTCACCTTTCAATGTGCATCATATTATCCGTGCTGCCCTTTCTTCATCCAGCAGATACAATCACAAGTCCACACAGCACTACTAAATACGTCCATCACCTACCACACTTCACTAAGAATGTATCAGACTGCTCAGAGTCAAAGCCTGTGCCACGACAGGACCAAAGATTGTTTAACAGTAATGCAACTTGCTCTCTGTCTCTCTGAGGTGCACATCGATGACACACAAAACTCAAAATAACATTACCATCTAACACACGTCACCACAAAGGCTATGGGTAGGCACACTCTATATTAATGTCCAGTAATGGGTGCCCAGATACTCGCTATCAGAACTGTAGTTTTGACACAAAGAATGGGAGGACAGTATTTTGAAGGACGGTCGACTACTAACTGCCAACACTTAACCGATTAAGACGAATGCCGTGGCGCTACATTTCAGAAGGTTGTTCACAGCCCTATCCTAATGGCCTCCTCATCTACGGGAGGTTAAATCAATTTCCTGCTCGCCGTGCGTGCAGCCACAACACGAGCCCAGTGCCTTCTAACGTTTCGAAACAACGGCAGAAGTAAGAAACGCGTCGGAATGACGCTGTTTTCGGGAAAATAAAAGTCAGTAGTTTTGCATTTCTTATTTTCGAGAAAGAGGATTTGAAAGCCAGATTTAATTCCGCTTGCCTAATTCAATCAAAAGACAAGAAATACGAAACATTGCGTGCTGATAAATATTTATAAGAAAAAAGATAATTCTGGTATTAATTCTTGTTTCAGTTTTACTTTTATTAAAGTTTCCTTATTAGCACCGGAAATTATATCTCGCGCTTGGATCCTAAATTATGTGCCGGCCGACGTCCGGATTCGGCGCTGGCAGGTGGCTATCTTCCGCGAGAGTGGGGCAGTTACGAGGAAAGGGGCTCGGCGTATAACGACCGGCGCCCGAGGACGTGCCCTGCAGCCGCAACAGCCACGCGCGGTCGGTCCTTAGCGCGTCGACCCAGACCCCCTCGTCTCCATTCGCGAGACACGGAATGCCGCCGGAATTCTAACAACACACTCCGCAGCCGGCCGGCCGCTTTCCGCGAGAATAAGCGTTTCCAATCGCCCGGGGTTTAGCGAGCGCGGCCGAGTTGCTGAGACGGCGTCGGACGCTCGCCGCGCGGGTCCTATACGTCACAGGGGCGGACAGCGGCGTAACCTGGGCCCGTCTATAAATTCTGGGAGGGCTCTGTTCAGGGAACCCGGCCGGCGGGACCCGCGGCTTTACCGCGGACAGGCGGCGCCGCCGAAGCGGTTTTCGGGTCGCGCCTTCTCTTCTCTCCCCTCACCTCCTGGGACGATATTTAGGCCGGAGGAAAAGAACGCGGGGGCAGCGCAGAATTCCGTTACGACTTGGACCATTCTTGTTCTCCGCACCAACTCTGACCGCCGCGGGGATTCCGATATGTTCCATATATCATCCTTCCAACTGGATAGAGGGCAGGTTTGCGCGGGAAGACTGCTGATGAGTCAGAATGTTACGTCAATGGACACAGTAAGGAAAATATGTCAACAGGCGAGCTTAAAAATATGCTGTTTAGAGTCATATAGCAGCCAATGAACCATTTGCGAGTCGAGTTGCGCTCTACCAAAACAACGATTCGATAATTTTGGTACAGTACATATGTGACGCAGTAAATGGTAGGATTACCGGGATTGTAGGTAGAATTGGTAGGGAAAGAAACGTAAATGAATGTGTAAGAGAGAATTCTCTTTGATAATTATATATATATATATATATTGCACACAATTTGAACCGCACATCACTCAGTGTTAGTCCATTGTACATTTTATTTTCTTACACAACATAAATTGCATTTTATAAGTAATAAAAATTAGTTAGCAGCTTAACTTCTGCGCTTTTATGTAGCCGAAGCAATAACTTTTGAGTCAAGTACAGTTCACATGCGTAAGCATTATGTGTAATAACTGTTGCTATTTTCTACTGAATAGAAAGTTATTCATCGTGATCAAAAGGCAAGAGTTTTCTGTTATTATTGACAAACGAGAAAGTCTCAGGTAGCACCTGAAGAAGGCAACGAGTTACGTGGCCGAAATATTGTGCCAGAGCGACACAAACATCCGGCAATAGACCCGATTATTCCACATGTTAAGATCTCGCCGGGAAAGCCTGAAGAGTTGAATGAGAAATTTGTTTATGGCTAACAGAAACATGTTTTATACGAGTTCGACTTAGTATTGAAGCGATGTTAGATAAAATTTTCTTTCGTGTTTTTTTTTTTTCCTCTTTGCTAGAAAAATATTTTTTCTGGCCCTTTGTGATAAATCTGTATTGTTTTTTTATTTTTACTGTATGTTCTCTCTGATTTCCGAAAATGGCTCTGAGCACTATGGGACTTAACATCTGAGGTCATCAGTCCCCTAGAACTACTTAAACCTAACTAACCTAAGGACATCACACACATCCATGGTCGAGGCAGGATTCGAACCTGCGACCGTAGCAGTCCCGCGGTTCCGGACTGAAGCGCCTAGAACCGCTCGGCCACCGCGGCCGGCCTGTGATTTCCGAATAAAACCTGAATTAAACATAGACAGTTTCAATTTTGAAATAAATACTGTCTATTCCTAAGTAACAAGCAGGAGGACAACTATGTAGAACCACAATTTTCGTTAACTTACTCGGCCCTTTAGAATCCTCTCTAAGTTTCTACGCGTATCACCGCTTCCGGTCTTCAGGGGAACCTAGTAAGACACTGATCGCATACGTAAAGAGGTAATGTATGATCGGTATGGAACACACCTAACGTACAGGTAAAGTGGGTACAACCTTAACTGACCAAGTCTTTGTATATCCATCTATTCAGAGATCGTTGCGAGACTCGGCTGTTCGATACAGGATGTCAAATCCTCCTCGGTTCTGATCAAAACAGGGCCCAGATGATGGTTGAAGCTAGAGCCATAGCAAGCAAAAATCTACTAATACCAGTTTACTGGCCCCTATTTTGATCAGAACCGAGGTGGATTTGACATCCTGTATCGAACAGCCGAGTCCCGCAATTATCTCTGAAACGATGGATATACAGAGACTTGGTCAGTTAAGGTTGTACCCACTTTACCTGTACGTTAGGTGTGTTCCGTACCTATCGTAAATTACCTCATAATGTGCCTGAAGATGGCGTAGTAAATCGCCGAAACTGGTAGCCAAATAAAACAAGTTTGAAAACTAAACGGCTGAAAGGTGTTTAATTTGACGCCCCTTTAAATGACCAAAGTTACTAGGAAAACTACTGTGTCCACGCTTAGTTAAGGTAGATTACGGTAGTCTTACAACTCTCTTCCAGACTAACTGCACAATACTGTATTGTCCGTGTGGCATTCTCGGCTGAGGGTTACTGTTTGGGGAGTTCGATCGCCAGGAGCAAACCTTTTTGTTTTACGCCACTTCGGGGACTTACGCGTCGATAATGATGAAATGATGATAAGGACGGCACACACACACACACACACACACACACACACACACACATTCAGGGCGGAGAAAATACCAGGCCCGGCCGGGAGTCTATCCAGAGGCACCGCGACCGGGAGTCCGCAACGCTAAGCACAAGAGCACGAGCTGCTAATGACGAACTCGCAGATCGAGCGATGACTAAATATATGGTAGTCACATTAATGTGACCACCACCTGTGTTCGACATCAACGTGCGATAACCATTCACAAACTTCAGGTGGCAGCATTAGCAGTGAAGGATGTGTAAAGTGTGTCAGGGGGACGCGGAAGACAGTGCACACGTTATCACAATGTGAAAACGGAGCAATTTACCTGAGGTCCATAAGGGCAATGTCACTGGCTTAGCACCCACCTCCGTGGCCGAGGACGGGAACGCAAGCTTGTGTGGAAGCCTTCGACTCGGAGGTAAGCCGGTTCGAATCCTGGTCGTGGACGAAATTTTCACTGCCTGTAATTCGCCGGCAAGGGGACGAGAAGTGGTAGCGGAATGTTCTTAATCACTAGTCTTTGCGTACATGTCCTCGAATGAATTCCTCAGCGTATCATGATACTGGTGTTGGTGATCCGTTCGATGGATGGGGACGTTAAGGTCGGTGGCACTCTTCGTGCAGTTCGCGGAGAGTAGGATATGTTCCGGCACCGATTTTGACCCTCTCTCTTCTCCCATCATCTCCAACACGATCACGTCACTGTAGTACAAGCACACTAATTGTAGTCACCTGCACTTAACAATTACAGTTACACAATATAACGGATCTATTACGTTGGGATAAATTTATTTTATTTTTTGTTAGATGTTTTCGTTAAATAGCTGAATAAATTGTAATTAGGAATAATTTAATTAAGCAGAGTAGAAAAGATAAAGTCAAAGAGATGTTCATTGGGCGGACATTGTCGTAATGTAATGTCATTGCGTTGTTCCGTTGTTAAAACAAATCGTTTGTGTTCCGTTCTGCTGTTCGCTCGTGCACGTATCTGAAAGGAATTAATTCGGGGACTATAATAAACTTTCACATAATAGTTACGATTCGATGTTCCGACAAAAGGGGTTAACGTCAGTGTTAATTTTAATTGTAGGCGACAGGATTAGTTTTGACAGATACGTTAAAACGAACGTAACGAAAGTTGTTCGCATATCATCCTTGAACGTGACTTTTTATTTAATTAACGATTGCGGGCTCATTAAAAGCTATTATCTCAGGATTAGGATCAATCCCTCTTTCCTCCTAGATAGTGATCATTCATTAACTTTTACGTCATAAGGATTATTAATAAAAGTGATGTTAAATGACAATTACGTGTTATTCCGTTAGTGTGGAACCGACGAAATATCTCTGAAATGACATTGATATATAATTTGTGTTAAATACTGAACTGAGATAGGAAGTAAACTGAAATTAGTGAACATTTGATACTGAGACTATAGAAGCAGAAGCGCTTAAGGTTTCTCTTCTCTAAAATGGCAAAATAAGTACGAACTTTAACTCAATAGTCGACATTATTTATTGCCAAGACATTAGCATTTCATATTTATTTTGACGACGCGCTGTTATACAAAGGAACGTTGAGTCTCTGTACGAGTAATAAAATTAAATTTAAAAACGTAATTAATAACGACGAACTCCGCTTTAACAAACTGTATTGCGAGTCGTCATCGGGCAATAACTGCCCAACCCTGGAGACTTGTGTGGTGAAATTAGAAGTCGGGCATATAAAACAAACTTAAAAAGCCATTCAAGCTACAGTGGAGTCGGCACAACACGACGTGGGCAGTTATAATACACAGGCCCTACTTCCGGACGGAAAGATACCTGCGTAGGATAGGGAAAGCCTTTTCTTGCTCTTCGGTGTCTCCTCAGATGGAACAATTTCCTAAACGGTTAAGTGTGTAAACTGCTTGCATGTGTAAGTAGGCTGTTTAGGTTGTTATATTGGTAGCGCAACGTAGCGCTCTGTATGAAAATCACTCGCTGCGCTGTGTGCAGTCTGTGGCTGGTTTGCATTGTTGTTGGCCATTGTAGTGTTGGGCAGCTGGATGTGAACAGGCCGTAGCGTTGCGCAGTTGGAGGTGAGCCGCCAGCAGTGCTGGATGTGGGGAGAGAGATGGCGGAGTTTTGAGAGCGGATGATCTGGACGTGTGTCCATCAGAGACCGTAAATTTGTAAAACTGGATGTCATGAACTGATATATACTACGACTTTCGAACACTATTAAGGTAAATACATTGTTTGTTCTCTATCAAAATCTTTCATTTGCTAAATATGCCTGTCAGTATTTAGTGCCTTCAGTAGTTTGAATCTTTTATTTAGCTGGCAGTAGTGGCGCTCGCTGTATTGCAGTAGTTCGAGTAACGAAGATTTTTGTGAGGTAAGTGATTTGTGAAACGTATAGGTTAATTTAGTCGGGGCCATTCTCTTGTAGGGATTATTGAAAGTCAGATTGCTTGCCCTAAAAAATATTGTGTGTCAGTTTAGTGTTGATCAGAATAGGGAAAGAGCGAAATGTCTACGTTCAGTTCGGCTCAACTGCTTGAAAATCAAGTAATGTAAGAGGTTTATCAGCACAGTAAATCATTTAATTTTTCTAAGGGGACGTTTCACATGCAGCCACAGTTAAAGTACAAATACGCCGTTCATGACAAAATGGCGCTAGGTAAAACCAGTACCGAGGCCACTACGGTGCAATACTGGCCATAGATCAGTCCGTCAGCGTGACGGACTGCCGTCTTAAGGGGCTCGGGTTCGATTCCCGGCTTTATCGGGGATTTTCTCCTCTCAGGGACTGAGTGTTGTGTTGTATTCATCATCATTTCATCCCCATCCGACGCGCAGGTCGCCCAATTTGGCGTCGAATGTAATAAGACCTGTACCAAGGCGGCCGGACCCGCCCCGTAAGCGGCCTCCCGGCCAACGACGCAAAACGCTCGTTTCCATTTTACCGGGGTGGAAGACGGCTGCGGAGATGTGTACGGGCGAACAGACGTGCAACTGTTGAGCAACTGAGCCCCCAGATAAACCAAGGGGCTACCAATAGCGTCTCATCAACTACCGTTTAGCTAAAGTTGCCATGTCTGTTCCTCTACAACAGGTGCCTGGTTCATGCACACATGCTGAAAGTTGTTCATCTGCGACGAAGGCTCGAATTTGCACGGTAGTACCGCAACTGAAAGTCCACTGAGTGGCGACTGGCAGCATTTCTTGTTGTTGTTGTTGTTGTTGTTGTTGTTGTGGTCTTCAGTCGTAAGACTGGTTTGATGCAGCTCTCCATGCTACTCTATACTGTGCAAGCTTCTTCATCTCCCAATACGTAATGCAGCCTACATCCTTCTGAATCTGCTTAGTGTATTCATCTCTTGGTCTCCCTCTACGATTTTTACCCTCCACGCTGCCCTCCAATGCTAAATTGGTGATCCTTTGATGCCTCAGAACATGTCTTACTAACCGAGTCCTTCTTCTAGTCAAGTTGTGCCACAAACTTCTCTTCTCCCTAATCCTATTCAATACCTCATCATCAGTTATGTGAACTACCCATCTAATCTTCAGCATTCTTCTGTAGCACCACATTTCGAAAGCTTCTATTCTCTTCTTGTCTAAACTATTTATCGTCCACGTTTCACTTCCATACATGGCTACACTCCATACAAATACTTTCAGAAACGACTTCCTGACATTTAAATCTATACTTGATGTTAACAAATTTTTCTTCTTCAGAAACGCTTTCCTTGCCATTGCCAGTCTATATTTTATATCCTCTCTACTTCGACCATCATCAGTTATTTTGCTCCCCAAATAGCAAAACTCCTTTACTACTTTAAGTGTCTCATTTCCTAATCTAATTCCCTCAGCATCACCTGACTTAATTTGACTACATTCCATTATCCTAGTTTTGCTTTTGTTGATGATCATCATATACCCTCCTTTCAAGACACTGTCCATTCCGTTCAACTGCTCTTCCAAGTCCTTTGCTGTCTCTGACAGAATTACATGTCATCGGCGAACCTCGAAGTTTCTATTTCTTCTCCGTGGATTTTAATACCTACTCCGAACTTTTCTTTTGTTTCCTTTATTGCTTGCTCAATATACAGATTGAATAACATCGGGGATAGGCTACAACCTTGTCTCACTCCCTTCCCAACGACTGTTTCCCTTTCATACCCCTCGACTCTTATAACTGCCATCTCTAATTTTGAGATTAATCACGTTTTATGCTCCATCTGACAGATAGTCCTTGGAGTGTACGGCGTGAAATGTCTGGAAACAGACAACCTACAAAAATTGCCTGAAGGGCCCAGGCCAGAGGGCATTCCTGGGTGATGCTGTCATTCTGGAAGGCACAATGGATCATCACAAGCATGCACCAGTCTATGGAGACCACGTTCACGATGGTATCAACCAGCAGGACAATGCAACATGTCACACAGCTCGCGGGGTACGTGTTTGGTTCGAGGAGGATCAGGAAGAGTTTACCGTACTCCCCTGGCCACCAAACAACCCGGATTTAAACCTAATCGGGAACCTGTGGAACAACTTCGATCCGGTTGTTCGTGCCACGAAACGTCAGCCGAGAAATATAACGCAACTGACCACGGCACTGAAGCCGGCAAGACTTCACATCCCCGTCAATACCGTCCACAACCTGGCTGACACTCTTCCTGCGCGTCTCGCAGAAGATGGATATTCAGGTTTTTGATTGGTAAAAAAAGCACTCCGTCGTCAGGCCACGAGTGGCCTACCGGGACCTTTCGACCGCCGTATCATCCTCAGTGGAGGATACGGATAGGAGGCCCGTGGGGTCAGCACACTGCACTCCTGGTCGTTATGATGGTATTCTTGACTGAAGCCGCTACTATTCGGTCGAGTAGCTCGTCAATTGGCATCACGAGGCTGAGTGCACCCCGAAAAAAGGCAACAGCGCATGGCGGCCTGGATGGTCACCTATCCAAGTGCCGACCACCCCCGACAGCGCTTAACCTCAGTGATCTCAGGGGAACCGGTGTAGCGACTGCAGCAAGGCCGTTGCCCAGGCTTTTGATTGGTGTTCACATTAATGTTACTCGACAGTGTAAAATATCATCATTAATTTGTCTATATTAATAGAAGAATTGAAGAAATGCAGCAACTATCGTCTTTTTACACAACTTTATTTATGCTAAAACGCATCTGATAAGACACTTTAGCCGGACATAGCTGCACTTCCACAGGTCTCATAACTTGCTGCATTTTAAGTGGAGAGCACTACCTGAATGGTGTGTCTCTAACCTTTTCTGTCAAAGAACCAAAGAATGGAAATGACTCAAGACTTTTATTATTGTCCATGGTATTGTCCTTGCGGAAACCTCTTAAAGTAGCTTGTGAGTGAAACCTTCCCGTCTCCTCTATATCTCTTTTGTTACGCAACCTTCCCTTCTACAGTAACCAATGAGACCTTCCCTTAGGATTTCTATCTCTTGCCTAATAATAACAAATGAAATCTTCCCTTTGAAATTAATTCTCTTTCTCAATAATAATAAGTGCAATCTTCGCATACAATTTTAAATGCTGCTTATTAAAAGTGATTTGCTGATTATTTCGATGAAACATAGAACGTGTCGTCGTCGTGGCCCTTAGTCGTTACCTGCAATAACTCAAAACTGTTTCTTACCTTTTTTACTGTTACTGGATCGCCATCTGACTGCTACATCGAACTGCGACATGAATATACTTACTCTGTTTTACTATACTTTATTAGCTGCTGATGGGCTGTCATAATAAGTGGCTGTATTTATTACCAAAGCTGACGTTATTCTTTAATTAATTTGACTGATGTTACGTAATTCATAGTTAAACTTTTTCTTGACAA
Organism: Schistocerca piceifrons; assembly: GCF_021461385.2. Lineage (NCBI taxonomy): Eukaryota > Metazoa > Arthropoda > Insecta > Orthoptera > Acrididae > Schistocerca > Schistocerca piceifrons. The sequence goes on from NC_060142.1 coordinate 90,295,216, forward strand.
CAATAAAATTTTCCAAAGTTTTACATTGATGGTTTTTGGGATGGATTATAATCAGTAATGCAATATTGCTGGCAAAAATTAATTATATTTTGAATGAAATGGGACTTACTTTTTACAATAATCTTACAACTAGCATTGCGTAAACATACCTTCAGTAGTCTTGAGTGTCTCAAAAAAATAATTCAATAATATTAGTTCCTCTTGTGATAATAGTTAGCTGATGTCTCTGTACATCCGTTTATAATCTCTTGTAAATCACAGCTGGTGGCTGGCAGGTACACTGCTCCTCTCTACCTCTCGATTCACACCTACTACCAACTCGCTTCACTTCTCGCTTACTACTGACTTCCTACGAAGGCTAAAGTGCGGTCTCTCCCGCCAACAATGATTTCTGGTGCAGACAATCCCTGCTACCAATGCAAAATGTATCACTGCGCGGCCTTTCCCGCTCTTTTCTTAAAATGTATCCATACGCGGTCTCTCCCGCCCTTTTTAAAATTATATCAACGTGCGGTCTCTCCCACCAGTAATACTTTGGTGCAGAAATTCCCTGCTGTCACAATTATTTCCAAAACGACAAATATTAATTATTCCTACTTAATCCTATTAATAAAATATAAACATCTTTCATAAATTGCGGTTTGACAATAGACAGTAGAAATATACACGTCTTACATTATAGTCCGCAGCTCGTGGTCGTGCGGTAGCGTTCTCGCTTCCCACGCCCGGGTTCCCGGGTTCGATTCCCGGCGGGGTCAGGGATTTTCTCTGCCTCGTGATGACTGGGTGTTGTGTGATGTCCTTAGGTTAGTTAGGTTTAAGTTGGTTGGTTGGTTGGTTGGTTTAGGGAAGGAGACCAGACAGCGTGGTCATCGGTCTCATCGGATTAGGGAAGGATGGGGAAGGAAGTCGGCCGTGCCCTTTCAGAGGAACCATCCCGGCATTTGCCTGGAGTGATTTAGGGAAATCACGGAAAACCTAAATCAGGATGGCCGAACGCGGGATTGAACCGTCATCCTTCCGAATGCGAGTCCAGTCTCTAACCACTGCGCCACCTCGCTCGGTAGGTTTAAGTAGTTCTAAGTTCTAGGGGACTGATGACCATGGATGTTAAGTCCCATAGTGCTCAGAGCCATTTTTTCTTACATTATATTCGTGTGTTATTGCATATTGTTAGCTTGTCGTGGTCCTCGAATGGCCAACTAAAGATATAAATAAATATCAATTTGAAGAGGTTGAAAAAATTAGCCAGCCGGTTGCACACCAAAGGTTTAATTAGCCCTTAATAATAGTTTCCAATAAACGGACAGGATACATCAGTTTTCGGCAGAGCACTTGCAAGCTCATTGATCCCCGCAGCTCTGCTTGCTAACTCATGCTGACGTCAGTAGATACAGGAGCAGAGTTCCTTACAAGAGACACATTTCTCTGAAGGCTTTAGCAAAGTCCTTGCCACTGCATATCTCCTTCCTACGAAAAATCCAAGTACACCATTGATCTCTCACAGATTGGGAAATCTGACAAACTACGGCACACTTTATTTGAATTGATGTGTGTGATGAAAGAATGTGGAGGTGATGCGTAATAGACTCCTTTCAAGTGTTATAGCATGGCATAGACGTGACATAAAGTCACGAGGAAAACATGCGACCGCGTTGAAAAATACATGTAGGCTGCAAGTTGCTGAACTGGGGAGAAAGCCATTGACTGAATGAATAATGCTTATATTTACAGGATATCTGATGACGGCAAAAGCCGAAAGACGCAATACTGGATTAACAAAGTCATTTCACATTCAGTGAATGATTTTTCCCTCAGTAATATGCAGGCTATATACATGTTACAGCATGCTCGCGCCAGTAAGTTGCAGTGATTTCACTGTTCACAAGCTTGATTCCAACTGGCAGTTGCCGGTAATACAATGTTTCCCCTCCTTCACTGACTTCACCGGCACAATGACAGTTTCAAGAGAATATACTAACTCTGCTATGTGCCTGATCACTACCACTGGAGTAATACCAGTTTCAGGAGCATGTAATAACTCTGTTTTATGTCTGATCAGTACTCAACTGGATCTACAATCATTTATACGAAGAAATTTGATGAAATTATAAAAGCACAACCTATCTTGTAAAATCTGGTCCACCAGATGCCGTCCCATAACCTAAGAACATTTCCGCGTTCTTGCTCTGTTCTCGGAGAGCTGAGATGTGCCGACCACTTTTTAGCTTAAAATTTAACGGTAGCTCCAGGAGCTGCAAGTACGTTGCACACACTTGTAGAATTTCAGTTTCGACAAAGTTCCAGCCATTTCAGTCCGCCAGCCGCTGTCTGAGCGAAAAGTAAAAATCAGCGGGCGCGGGGGAAGTGAAGCACAAGGGAAAAAAAGAGAAAAAGGAAACTCTGCGAAGAAAATACATAAAGAGATTGCCGGCGTGGGACTAGAGGGAGAGATAGAGTGGGTAGGGAAAAAATGTTTAGAGCGCCGCAAGTGGCGTGGAAGGAATACAAATTGCTCGCACAAGGAGGACGAGGGCTCGCTAAATAGACTCCTTTGTCGCGCCGGCAAGGAGCGCGGGCGCCTTAATAGTGGACGGCGCGGTGTAATGAAACCGAAATGGGAGTTACTCCCGCTAAGTTGGCCGCACTGGGAGGACGACTTACCTGAATAAAGCAGGCGCTGTTTAGCCCGGGGCGCTGAGGAAAGGCCCGGACTCTGCTGCGAATTTGTCATGGCGTCCCGCAACCTGAGGACGCTTCTGCACGCGGCCGCGCTTGTTCGGTCTTCAAAGCAATGCTATTACCAGTAGCATTTTGCCACATCCAGGCGATATCATGCTAATACCGTGAAACACTGACCCTGCCCTTGATACAGACGTCCTTACTCTGTACGAATTAGCTAACGGTGAGGTGGGGGGTCAAGAAATTTTGTGACGTCACTTCCTCTTATTTCACGTCTAGGAGCCAACGCCTCGCGTGAGACCCAAAGTAAGTTCTGCGATATTTCAGCAATGTACTACGAAAGGTTGAACCAATAAGAAGCAAGAACCCTCTCTACATGCGTAACTAGCGAGATGCAATATTGTTTTTTTTTTAATTCTTTATTACAAACCATAGTAATTACACAACGTTAACCCACTTCCTTGTCTGATTAGTGGGTCATAATAATTATACAACTGATATAATTATGTTGCAGCTAATTACAATTTTTAAGTGAGCTACAGTTGGTATTACATGCAATGGGCACTTAATATCTGATACCTACGACTTATATCTATTTCTTTCAACTAGTTCCTATCGCCTGCAGCGTAACATGTGTGCCAGTGAGATATAAACCTACTTTGATAGCATCATGTGCCCCTGGCACTGGGCAGGCCAAGATGTTTATCGCTGCAGTTCCCTAACTTAATTTTCCTAAACTAAGTCCTACAAACTAACTTATCCTAAGTCATATCCGGTGCATGTCCTTATCGGTAGCATTGACCCCCACTCCCCCTAATCCTGCACGTGGCGGATTCCAACTATGATGGAAAGTCGGCCAGTCCACGCACAGGCGGTATGGCACGCAATCTGTGTTGGTTGTCTTAGTTATTTAGTTCATGTCCCTCAGGTATTCTGTTAACTTTCCGTGATACTTCGTTAGCCAATGTATTTAGCAGTTGGAAAGTGTCTTCACGTCTAAGCAGTTGATATGTGTCATGGTTTGGAAGTCTGTCTCGAAGTGTAGTCGCAACATCATTGAAGAGGGGGCACTAGTAAACCGAATGGTCGGGAGTACCCTCTGACACGCCACAGTCACACGCGGGTGTAGCCCTCTTCCCAAATCGACATAAGTATGTCGGGTAGGGTCCATGGCCGTTTTCAGTTGAATCACATACTGGGTGGAGCTTATAACATGCACACTAAGAATATTTCCTAAGCATCAGCGCATTGGCGGTCTCTCGAAAACGTTATGCTGTTTGTTGTAATCAAAGGACGAGAAACATGATATTGGTAGTTAAAGAATTTTCATATTTCGTTATTACCATGTTATAACCCATATGTTATGAAAGTACGCTGTCTTAAGGTAACGGCACATTGAAGTTTCATCAAAAAGGCGTCGTTCTTGGCAGGATTTCTTATAATTAAATAGTTAAATACGATACAGGGCCATTTGATGATTGTAGCATAGTTGGTAAAGGAACTATGTTAAGAAACAACATTTGTGTGTTCGAGTACATATATGTGTCACCTTCTCGTTTTCTAAAACGTTGTGGGACATTCTTATTAAATTAACAGCCGTATTTTCTGCAATATTCGATGTTATGTAGCCGGCCGGAGTGGCCGTGCGGTTCTAGGCGCTACAGTCTGGAAACGAGCGACGGCTACAGTCGCAGGTTCAAATCCTGCCTCGGGCATGGATGTCCTTAGGCTTGTTAGGTTTAATTAGTTCTAAGTTCTAGGCTACTGATGACCTCAGAAGTTAAGTCGCATAGTGCTCAGAGCCATTTGAACCATTTTTTGATGTTACGTAAATACACTCCTGGAAATGGAAAAAAGAACACATTGACACCGGTGTGTCAGACCCACCATACTTGCTCCGGACACTGCGAGAGGGCTGTACAAGCAATGATCACACGCACGGCACAGCGGACACACCACGAACCGCGGTGTTGGCCGTCGAATGGCGCTAGCTGCGCAGCATTTGTGCACCGCCGCCGTCAGTGTCAGCCAGTTTGCCGTGGCATACGGAGCTCCATCGCAGTCTTTAACACTGGTAGCATGCCGCGACAGCGTGAACGTGAACCGTATGTGCAGTTGACGGACTTTGAGCGAGGGCGTATAGTGGGCATGCGGGAGGCCGGGTGCACGTACCGCCGAATTGCTCAACACGTGGGGCGTGAGGTCTCCGCAGTACATCGATGTTGTCGCCAGTGGTCGGCGGAAGGTGCACGTGCCCGTCGACCTGGGACTGGACCGCAGCGACGCACGGATGCACGCCAAGACCGTAGGATCCTACGCAGTGCTGTAGGGGACCGCACCGCCACTTCCCAGCAAATTAGGGACACTGTTGCTCCTGGGGTATCGGCGAGGACCATTCGCAACCGTCTCCATGAAGCTGGGCTACGGTCCCGCACACCGTTAGGCCATCTTCCGCTCACGCCCCAACATCGTGCAGCCCGCCTCCAGTGGTGTCGCGACAGGCGTGAATGGAGGGACGAATGGAGACGTGTCGTCTTCAGCGATGAGAGTCGCTTCTGCCTTGGTGCCAATGATGGTCGTATGCGTGTTTGGCGCCGTGCAGGTGAGCGCCACAATCAGGACTGCATACGACCGAGGCACACAGGGCCAACACCCGGCATCATGGTGTGGGGAGCGATCTCCTACACTGGCCGTACACCGCTGGTGATCGTCGAGGGGACACTGAATAGTGCACGGTACATCCAAACCGTCATCGAACCCATCGTTCTACCATTCCTAGACCGGCAAGGGAACTTGCTGTTCCAACAGGACAATGCACGTCCGCATGTATCCCGTGCCACCCAACGTGCTCTAGAAGGTGTAAGTCAACTACCCTGGCCAGCAAGATCTCCGGATCTGTCCCCCATTGAGCATGTTTGGGACTGGATGAAGCGTCGTCTCACGCGGTCTGCACGTCCAACACGAACGCTGGTCCAACTGAGGCGCGAGGTGGAAATGGCATGGCAAGCCGTTCCACAGGACTACATCCAGCATCTCTACGATCGTCTCCATGGGAGAATAGCAGCCTGCATTGCTGCGAAAGGTGGATATACACTGTACTAGTGCCGACATTGTGCATGCTCTGTTGCCTGTGTCTATGTGCCTGTGGTTCTGTCAGTGTGATCATGTGATGTATCTGACCCCACTGACCCCAGGAATGTGTCAATAAAGTTTCCCCTTCATGGGACAATGAATTCACGGTGTTCTTATTTCAATTTCCTGGAGTGTATAAGTGCCCTCTCTCTCATGGATGAGCTTGTTAGATTTTGTGAAGTGTTATAATCTGATGGAAATTGAACTTTCCTTTTTGTCTTACTATCCTTCTCCCTGCGGATTCGCCCACATGTGCATTTGACACAATATTGCCCAAAGGTCCTCCTGCCCCTTTCCGGTTCCACCTCTTCCTCTGTCACTCTGTGCACCTCATTCTCCCACCTCTATCCTCCCCACTTTCTCCCTTCATCTCCTCCTCCTGCCTCTCGCTGTCTGTCTCCTCTTCCCCCTCGCTCTGAACATCTCCACCCCCCACACTGTCCCGTTCTCCCTCACTCTCTATCCATCTCCTCTGCCCTCTCTCCATCACGTCCTCTCCTTCTCCACACTCTATGTCCTCCTCCCCCATTCTTTCTTTCTATCCATCCCCTCCTGTTTCCCTCTCTCCCTGTTCATCCCTCCACCCAGGCTACCCTAACACAACACACCCGTCACGCAGGGCAGCGTAATCATCGGGGGCTGGAAAATAGTTTCTTGCCTCTGACTTATAAGCCTCCATACAAGGCAGGTTGATAAAGCAGGGATGAGCGTTCACTGATCCAGGAACGTGTACGTGTCACCTTGTAAGACAGAAGGGTTCACAGCATAGAGTTCAGAGCATACTCATCGCGGTGTAGAAGAAAGGGCAACCCTTGGTATCAGAGATGTTGAAATAAATGCCCTGGTTGAAGTTCAAGGTGATCTCAATGACTGGGCGTAAGACATGGTGCGTAAAATACGGCAAAAACATCACAGAACCACTCCCAGCGTATATAACATACTCCGGGCGAAACATCTCTACGGGCCGTCGGCACGGTCGAGCCCTCACTTGAAAAGAGACATAACTGCTACTCTCCGGTCCATACTATACGCCCCCCATTCAGCTGGTGTAGAGCTTTTGTGCTATTTTGCCCACTGAAGAGGTGCGGCTTCAAGTGTCACTGTAAACGGTTGCCAGTGAGATACCGGACTCGAAATGTCCCATCACAATATTCGCTCGAAGACTGCTGGAGATGGATATGTACTCAGTGTCAGCAGCAATTCCGATTGCTGTTTTAACTCGTCTGTTATCGACAAGGCGTCGCACTCATGTCCTGTCCCTGTCGGTTAGAATATTTTTACGAGCAATGTTGTTAAACAGTGTTACGTGACTGCTGGAGGCACACTACTCCTTGTGCACGCGTTCGATAATTCGCCTTGGTACACCACAAATTTAGTGAATTGATTCGCCTTGTGGTCATGTGGGCCTACAGACAGGACATCTGCTTTCTGCCACTGTGTCACACCTCCACGTGGCCCGTCTTCCCGCGCTGGTTCCATACAAGCAACTGACACACTCCACCAGTTCAGTGGAGGAACGTCACGTGACCACCTGGTGTCAGTTCCACACAGTATAGTCTCTATAGCGCCCCAAAGCAGCCAGTGTGGCCTTATAACAGGGTGGCTATTACTACTCCTCCGTATCAATAATCTTAACGAAAGCTTCTCTGTAAAAAGATTATCATCTCTGGCTACGACTTTTGCAGCCTACACATTCTGTTACTTGAGAAAGCTTCAGTTTTTTGCTGTCGTGTTCACATCTTACGTGTATCGACATTAAACAAAGTTTTTTCCCCACGTTCAACAGTTAGTAAATTAAACGTCCCACACATCTTTTAAACAGCGTTTATCGAAGTGAGCGAATCAGTTTACGTGTTGCCCATAAGAGGTGTATTCTTATGGCTACATGTGGCCGTTTGCAGACTGCTAAATACCACTAATTTAATTTAATAATAAAAATTACCTATCCCCATGAACCATTGACCTTGCCGTTGGTGGGGAGGCTTGCGTGCCTCAGCGATACAGATGGTCGTACCGTAGGTGAAACCACAACGGAGGGGTATCTGTTGAGAGGCCAGACAAACGTGTGGTTCCTGAAGAGGGGCAGCAGCCTTTTCAGTAGTTGCAGGGGCAACAGTCTGGATGATTGACTGATCTGGCCTTGCAACACAAACCAAAACGGCCTTGCTGTGCTGGTACTGCGAACAGCTGAAAGCAAGGGGAAACTACAGCTATAATTTTTCCCGAGGGCATGCAGCTTTACTGTATGGTTAAATGATGATGGCGTCCTCTTGGGTAAAATATTCCGGAGGTAAAATAGTCCCCCATTCGGATATCCGAGCGGGGACTACTCAAGAGGACGTCGTTATCAGGAGAAAGAAAACTGGAGTTCTACGGATCGGAGCATGGAATGTCAGATCCCTTAATCAGGCAGGTAGGTTAGAAAATTTAAAAAGGGAAATGGATAGGTTGAAGTTAGATATAGTGGGAATTAGTGAGGTTCGGTGGCAGGAGGAACAAGACTTTTGGTCAGGCGAATACAGAGTTATAAATACAAAATCAAATAGGGGTAATGCAGGAGTAGGTTTAATAATGAATAAATGAGTGCGGGTAAGCTATTACCAACAGCATAGTGAACGCATTATTGTGGCCAAGATAGACACGAAGCCCATGCCTACTATAGTAGTACAAGTTTATATGCCAACTAGCTCTGCAGATGATGAAGAAATTGATGAAATGTATGATGAGATAAAAGAAATTATTCAGATAGTAAAAGGAGACAAAAATTTAGTAGTCATGGGTGACTGGAATTCGAGAGTAGGAAAAGGGGGAGAAAGAAACATAGTGGGTGAATATGGATGGGGGAGAGAAATGAAAGAGGAACCCGTCTGGTAGAGTTTTGCATAGAGCATAACTTAATCATAGCTAACACTTGGTTCAAGAATCATAAACGAAGTTGTATACATGGAAGAATCCTGGAGATACTAGAAGGTATCAGATAGATCATATAATGGTAAGACAGAGATTTAGGAACCAGGGTTTAAATTGTAAGACATTTCCAGGGACAGATGTGGACTCTGACCACGATCTATTGGTTATGAACTGTAGATTAAAACTGAAGAAACTGCAAAAAGGTGGGAATTTAAGGAGATGGGACCTGGATAAACTGACAAAACCAGAGGTTTTACAGAGTTTCAGGGAGAGCATAAGGAAACAATTGTCACAAATGGGGGAAATAAATACAGTAGAAGAAGAATGGGTAGCTCTGAGGGATGAAGTAGTGAAGGCAGCAGAGGATCAAGTAGGTAAAAAGATAAGGGCTAGTAGAAATCTTTGGGTAACAGAAGAAATATTGAATTTAATTGATGAAAGGAGAAAATACAAAAACGCAGTAAATGAAGCAGGCAAAAGGGAATACAAACGTCTCAAAAATGCGATCGACAGGAAGTGCAAAATGGCTAAGCAGGGATGGCTAGAGGACAAATGTAAGGATGTAGAGGCTTATCTCACTAGGGGTAAGATAGATACTGCCTACAGGAAAATTAAAGAGACCTTTGAAGAAAAGAGAGCCACTTGTATGAATATCAAGAGCTCAGATGGAAACCCAGTTCTAAGCAAAGAAGGGAAAGCAGAAACGTGGAAGGAGTATATAGAGGGTCTATACAAAGGCGATGTACTTGAGGACAATATTATGGAAATGGAAGAGGATGTAGATGAAGATGAAATGGGAGATACGATTCTGCGTGAAGAGTTTGACAGAGCACTGAAAGACCTGAGTCGACACAAGGCCCCGGGAGTAGACAACATTCCATTAGAACTACTGACAGCTTTGGGGGAGCCAGTCCTGACAAAACTCTACCATCCGGTGAGCAAGATGTATGAGACAGGCGAGATACCCTCAGACTTCAAGAAGAATATAATAATTACAATCCCAAAAAAAGCAGGTGTTGACAGATGTGAAAATTACCGAACGATCAGTTTAGTAAGTCACAGCTGCAAAATACTAACACGAATTCTTTACAGACGAATGGAAAAACTGGTAGAAGCCGACCTCGTGGAAGATCAGTTTGGATTCCGCAGAAATGTTGGAACACGTGAAGCAATACTGACCCTACGACTTATCTTAGAAAATAGATTAAGGAAAGGCAAACATACGTTTCCAGCATTTGTAGACTTAGAGAAAGCATTTGACAATGTTGACTGGAATACTCTCTTTCAAATTCTAAAGGTGGCAGGGGTAAAATACAGCGACTGAAAGGCTATTTACAATTTGTACAGAAATCAGTTGGCAGTTATAAGAGTCGAGGGACATGAAAGGGAAGCAGTGGTTGGGAAGGGAGTGAGACAGGGTTGTAGCCTCACCCCGATGCTATTCAATCTGTATATTGAGCAAGCAGTAAAGGAAACAAAAGAAAAATTCGGAATAGGTATTAAAGACCATGGAGAAGAAATAAAAACGTTGAGGTTCGCCGATGACATTGTAATTCTGTCAGAGACAGCAAAGGAATTGGAAGAGCAGTTGAATGGAATGGACAGTGTCTTGAAGGGAGGATATAAGATAAACATCAACAAAAGCAAAACGAGGATAATGGAATATAGTTGAATTAAGTCTGGTGATGCTGAGGGAATTAGATTAGGAAATGAGACACTTAAAGTAGTAAAGGAGTTTTGTTATTTGGGGAGCAAAATAACTGATGATGGTCGAAGTAGAGAGGATATAAAATGTAGACTGGCAATGGCAAGGAAAGCGTTCCTGAAGAAGAAAAATTTGTTAACATCGAGTATAGATGGGGGGGGGGGGGGCGGAGGTAAGATATCAAGTGATATTTCATCAGGAGGATATAGCTGAACAATCCCCGAAATTTTATTGGTTGAGTTCGGGTTCTCCCTGTACAAGCTCCAGTAAACCCCAGGGTAAATATAGTTTGCTCTGTTCGTAGTGGTTATTATTATTATTATTATTATTGCCGCTATTGTAGGAGCCTATGAATGTTTGTGAGACATGATGTAAGAGAAACACTTTTTAGATATTAATTTTTATTTATTTTATGTCGTGCTGTTTATAAATGACCCGCCACCTTGTTAGTAAGACAGGTCGTATTTACACAATATGAAATTGTGGGCTACATGTACAGATTCTGAAACTTACTTAATATTTCTTATTTGTAATAAGGATTAATAATACTGCAACTTTAAATAATTATAAACATAAAAGTATTCAAGAAATGAAAACGTTAAAGTTTACGACATATAAATAGAAGAGGGGAGTTTAAAAAGGTAGAAAAGAGGATATGACATACTGTAAGGTTGTGACATATTATAAATCGGAAAAAATTTAAAGTAACAAGATTTCTGCATTTAAGAAGGAGAAATAAATGTTAATATGAAGGTAGGTAGATTTGTATTGGACATCCCACCACCTCTCTATCTAGAGTGAGAGAGCTCTGCAAATCATCAAGCCTGTCACATTCGAGGCAATGTACAAAAATACATCATTCGATAAATTGATTGTGCAGACATATTTGTATTTCACTTACTATACTTGTTATAGGTCATATGTGCTTTACAAAGGGTACATTATTTTTGCATTTTTGACTTCCTTATTTCTACATGTTGTGAGCATGGTGTTTTATTTAAGCTTATGCAAGGGTCATCCTAATGCGATTACAAACCTTAGCTTCCAGAATCTACCCAGAATCTCAATGTGGCTTCAGGCCCGGCCGATCAACCGTAGATATGATCTTCTCCTTAAGACAGCTACAAGAGAAATGTCGTGAGCAGCAGAGGCCACTTTATATTGCTTTCATTGACCTTGTTAAAGCATTTGATTTAGTGAGCAGAAATGGGCTTTTCAAACTGTTGCAGGAGATTGGAGCCCACCTAAACTACTACAGATAATTGTCTCTTTCCATGAGAAAACACAAGCAACAATCTGCTTCAACGGTAAAACATCAGAAACATTCCCTATTAATAGCGGTGTGAAACAGGGGTGTGTGTTAGTTCCTACATTATTTGGGATTTTCTTTTCCCTTCTGCTCTGATTTGCCTTTGAACTGTGAAGAGGGAGCCTGTCTACATACTTGGTCTGATGGAAATCTTTTCAACATTGCTCGCCTCAAGGCCAAGACCAAAGTAAATACAGTTGTTATCCGTGAGTTGTTATATGCGGACGATGCAGCTCTAGTAGCGAACACAGAAGATGAGCTGCAGTATATAATCAACAAATTATCAAATGCCTGTGAAACATTTGGTCTACTCATCAACCTTCAAAAGACTAAGATCATTGCGCAGAGCACTACCAACGTTGCATCCATCAGCTTTGATGGCAATCCTCTCCAGGTAGTTGATTACTTTACCTACTTGGGATTCACAATATGTAGCAACTTGTCCATGGACACTGAAATTACTAACAGAATCGCAAAGGCATCATCTGTCATGGCTAGATTGAAAAACAAGAGCATGGAACAACGGACTGCTTACCACAAAAACTGAATTAAAAGTCTACAACGCTTGTGTTATAAGCACCCTTCTCTATAGCTGTGAGAAATGGACAACTCTTTCTAGGCATGAATATCTACTCAGTAGCTTCCATCTCCGCTGTCTCCGGTAGATCCTTCAGATCTCTTGCAGAGATAGAGTACCCAACACCTAAGTCTTTCATCGTGCAAGCACAGCCAGCATCTTTGCACTCCTGAGTCATCGACATCTGAGATGGTTGGGACATGTCAGGGGCACGGATCCTGAACGGATACCAAAACAACTGCTGTACGGAGAACTTCAGGAGGGTGTGAGGCCAGTGGGACGACCGCATCTTCGTTTCAAGGATGTCTGCAAGAGAGACCTGACGAAGACCAGAATCAATCCAAGTCGCTGGGAAAGCATTGCAGATGACCGTGTCAAGTGGAGAGTAACTGTGCGCAACGGCGTCAAGCTCTCAGAGGACGAACGCACACAGGAACAAATCAGGAAGAGGACAAAGCGAAGAGACAGAGCGGCTTCTGTTCGAAGTCCCTCAGATTTCACATGTCAAAACTGAAATAGGGACTGCCACTCTCGAGTGGGACTTTTTAACCACAGCAGACGCTGCAGACTCTGAACCAAGCATGTTACACCATCATCCCTCAAGGATGGACCGATGCCATTATTATAACAACGAATTGCATTATTTTCATTACGGATACTATTTCACCTAAGCTCTGTAAACAGTAACAACATTTTATACCCATTACTCAAGACGGTTCTACATATATCCTAAAATATTTAAGACAGTTTTTGGTATGCAGATGGCGATTTTGGAAAGAGCAACACCTTTCCGCCGCAAAGAATCGGTTTTAGCAGAAGACGGGCGAATGAAGCGTGCGCGGGCGAATGGTAGCGTGGCGAGTACGCGATCGCAGCGGAAGCCAATTACAACGAGCACACTGCGGGGTTGAGTTGGGATTTGGAGACCGGTAGGGAGGGTCGAGGGGGGGGGGGGTCGGTGTGGTGGTGGCAGAGCTCCTGCGATATTCATCAGTTTAATAAACATGCGCCAAAGCCAGCGCCGACACATTACTCAAAACGCTGCGTTTAAAATATTAAACACGTGTAATTAGGCCGACAGTAATTGATTAACAGCTCCGGCTAGATACGTCCCGCGCCGAATCGCGGCCGACGGCGCCGTGTTTTGAGCTGCAAAATAAAACCGCGGGGTCGGCGGCGGGCATTACTCGGCTAAGCGCGTAGGCAACCCGCGAATCAGCGCAGCGACGAGCCGCGGCCCAAGTTGTCCGCGGGCGTCATTATTCCGAATTTGCTATAATTGATACATCGCTGCCAGGGAGTGCGCCCGGTGCCGGGCCACGCTCCGGAGCCCCATTATAAATCAGACAATTGCGACGCAAATGAGCGGCGATGGCGGGGGCGGTCGTGTTTTGTAATATTTTGCTTACTGCAGCGAGACCGCCGACCGTCGGCGGAACCAAATGAGGCGTAATTGTTGCGCGGACCTCTTCCGGTCGGCTATTTTTAATGGATACGTAAATATTTAACATTTAAATCGCTCGAAGGTATTACGGTTTAAAATGCTGACACGGAAAAAATATTTATGCGGAGTACTTAATTTCTCGTCGCTTTGCGGCAGCCGATGCAGAAAATAATGGCCACCAGAGCTTCTCGAAAGCGGCGAGCAATTTCTGAGAGCGCTCATTTTCAGGAATTTCCTTAGCCGTAAGGCACGTCAGGAACTCACTCTCCCGTTGATCTGTAATGTTGCAGACAATATTTCATAACAATTTACTCTCCCCCTGCACCGCGTTTCTTTTTTTGTCTGTCGCGCCCTTTCCCAACTTTCCGTATTTCTGTTAACCTGTCTGTTTCTAACTCCTCTGTTCATCGGTAAGTCAGTTTTCATCGATTCCGTAAGGTCCTCTGCGAAACGTGGATTTTACCGACACTGTGTTACGTGGAGACTTTCAGATAACATACAACGCGCACGACGCGGCCACAACGGCTGTACCAGGCAGTCCAAGTTGTTAGGATAGGTAGCACTTCAGTCTAATCACGTATAACGACTTAAGACTAAACTACTACCGATATTATCCGAAATCGTTGGCTGCAGAATTTCCCCTGCCTAGCTCCACTTTCGTAAATTTCCTCCTACTACATTGATAACATAGTTATTGATTTCAAATGTATGTGAAATTACAATGAAATGAACACCCTTAGCTGCTTACAGGCGTTGACATACGTCGACGGGGACAGATGAAAATGTGTGACCGGACCGGGACTCGAACCCGGGATCTCCTGCTTACATGGCAGACGCTCTATCCATCTGAGCCACCGAGGACACAGATGATAGCGCGACGGCAGGGATTTATCTCTGGCACGCCTCCTGCGAAACCCACATTCTCAACGTATTGTCCCGCACTACATTCGTAGTGCCCCCGCCCATTATACTCATTACTCGCGGCGCGTTGCCGATTCCCGTAAGAATTCGGGCACTGTTTGTGCATTCGCACAGAAGAAGAAGATAGTCAAGTGGCCGGTGAGCCTTAATATATATATATATATATATATATATATATATATATATATATATATATACTAAGATGGTATCTGTTCTTTCGGACATGTCCGAAAGAACAGATACCATCTTAGTATATATAAATGTGTGTGAGTGCGTGCATTTGCATGTTTTTTAGCGTACGGTCATTTTTCTACCGTGCGGCAGTGCCACACGGCAGGTAGTTGTGTTACATGTTTTTTTTTAAATATAAGCATTGAAACTTCCTGGCGGATTAAAACTGTGTGCCGGACCGAGACTCGAACTCGGGACCTTTGCCTTTCGCTAGCAAGTGCTCTACCAACTGAGGTACCCATGCACGGCTCACGACCCGTGCTCACAACTTTACTCCCGCCAGTACCTCGTCTCCTACATTCCAAACTTCACAGAAGTTTATATAAATATTTCTAATCTGAGAGATCTGGCTCGAAGCCATCTTGCTGTAGGACAAGTAAAGACACGAGAAATCACATTAAAAAAAGCACATTATTGTGAACGATAATACGTCCGGTCCCTACAGAGAGCGAGGACCGGTTGAACGAGAGAATGAGACCCGAATTACGGAAACTGGCGCAGGAATTACGAAAAAGCGTACCTCATTACATTTTTTAGATTTGGAAACCAACGTGACTGCTGCAAGTTCTCGAACGCGAACTTTGCTGTCCCACACGGACGGCCCTAACAAAAGGCTGCTCACAAGGTAATAAGAGACATCATTTGTATCGCAGAATGACGGCAGTTTCCGCAATACTACTGCCTGCGATGCGAAAGCGTCTGAGACCAGTAACTGGTAGACCACGAAGGTTGGTTGTCGGTCTTTCGTCCGTAATTCTGATATCATGGCTAGCATCTTATCACTCTGTCTTTCAACCAGTCCTCACTCTCTGTAGCGACTGGACATGTTATCGTTCACCATGGAGTACATGTTAGAAGTGTAACGGGCACCGAACGATAGCATTCGTCCCCAGTTAACAAGTAGGTCCCCGCAATTAAAGTGACAGGGAGACTGAACGAACCGTAACTAGGTGTAGCTACTCCCCGATAGGTTACCGCCTCTCTTGGGCTGTCAGGTTGGGACACTGTTTCAGCGTGAATTCTCCGAACAAGGGAGAATTCGTAATCCTACGCCACAGAGTGGCTTCAGATAACATTCAGATGGAACGGCCAAGAACTGTACAGGAACTTCGCCATTTTGAGCATTTTCTACAGTAACGAATGGAGACTGTGAAAACTACTCTGCCTCCTCCATTTGATAGTAATCCATGTAGGCGATCCCTCGGTGCTACTAACTAGCTTGGGAAAATTAATCTAACTGCATAAAATTACTGATTTAATTTCCTGAATTGTTTATTAATATTTTAAACATAGCTGCACAACAGCAACGGTTTCACGTAATAAAATTATAAACAGCCGACCAATTGCAATGGATAAAGAAATTCTTTACGTAGGTTTCGACAAACATAAATTTGTCTTCTTCAGAATGTAGCAATTTTACATTAGTAAGGACTAACGTACCATCGCCGTTTTTACAGTTGTCGGCATAGA
This sequence comes from Schistocerca piceifrons, assembly GCF_021461385.2. Lineage (NCBI taxonomy): Eukaryota > Metazoa > Arthropoda > Insecta > Orthoptera > Acrididae > Schistocerca > Schistocerca piceifrons. The sequence goes on from NC_060142.1 coordinate 90,311,597, forward strand.
TCCATGTGTCAAAAATAAAATATAGCCCTAGAATTAGGGTTTGTCACGTAAATATAAAATAGCTCATGGATCTTGCAGAGCTCACAACCGACTCCAATACGACCGGACTCAGATTATAAAAAATGAGCCCGGAAATTTTTAGGCAGCTCAAATCTGTGGTTGAAATTATTAAGTTAATCTTGTTTTGCTATGTCCTCCTTGCTCCGCCCGTCATTAGAAAAATAACCAATAACAGACGGAGCAAGGAGGACATCAAAAGCAGATTAGCACTGGAAAAAGGGTATTCCTTGCCAAGAGAAGCATGCTAGTATCAAACATAGGCCTTAATTTGAGGGAGAAATTTCTGAGAATGTACGTTTGGAGCACAGCATTGTTTGTTAGTGAAACACAGACTGTGGGAAAACCGGAACAGAAGAGAATCGGAGCATTCGAGATGTTGTGCTACAGACGAACGATGAAAATTAGGTGGACTGATAAGGTGAGGAGTGAGGGGAATCTGCGTAGAATTGGAGAGGAAAGGAATATGTTGAAAACACTGACGAGGAGAAGGGACTGTTGTGGGTTGGCAGGAGAGCCAACACCGGGTTACAAGAGGAAGCCGAAAGGCACGCGTTTTAGCTCACGCAGGCTGGCGTGAGGTCTGGAACAGGACAAGGAAATTAGAATTTAGGAAAACGGACGTAGCTGGTGGAATACTTAACTTTAATCCTTTAATGATGAGCGTCGCTCTTGACGGTACATGATTACAGTATCAATAGTAACTGGTAATGGCGCCTTGCTAGGTCGTAGCAAATGACGTAGCTGAAGGCTATGCTAACTATCGTCTCGGCAAATGAGAGCGTATTTTGTCAGTGAACCATGGCTAGCAAAGTCGGTTGTACAACTGGGCGAGTGCTAGGAAGTCTCTCTAGACCTGCCGTGTGGCGGCGTTCGGTCTGCAATCACTGATAGTGGCGACAGGCGGGTCCGACGTATACTAACGGACCGCGGCCGATTTAAAGGCTACCACCTAGCAAGTATGGTGTCTGGCGGTGACACCACAGGGACAGTAAGACAGGACATCTGTCAAGACATCAGGGAATGACTTCCATGGTGCTAGAAGGAGCTGCAGAGGACAAAAACTGTAGAGGAAGACACAGATTGGAATACATCCGGCAAATAATTGAGGACGTAGGTTGCAAGTGCTACTCTGAGGTGAAGAGGTTGGCACGGGAGATAAATTCGTGGCGGACCGCATCAAACCAGTCAGAAGACAGAGCACAAATAATATATATATCGTTTGAGAAAAAGGAATAGAAGCGCCTCTGTAATTGTGAAACAGCACACTGAAACCTCTAGAGTAGAATGAAATGCTGGAGTCGTAAGTTCGTCCCTTGCGTGAAACGCTTTATTGCTACAACCGTCTCCAATCTGACCCTTCTTTTTTTTAAAAAAAAAAAAAATCTGTCTGTAAGCAAACAAGGCTGTCTTGTTTCCTTATCAAACAGATGAGCGTGTCGGTACATAACTCGGAGAGCGTTAATCGGATTAAGAGCTGATCCCAAGGGGGTGGACTCCGGCGGCCGGCCAACGCGTGGTTACAACCATTACGCCACCCTTACACTTGTGCCGCAGCGGCTGTCGTGTTCAGCGTACGGTTAAACTTTACGCTCTCAAAGTTAATTGTTCCGCGCCAGGAACGTTGCAGCCTCCACCAAAAAGAAGAATAAAAAGAAAAAAGAAGAGCGTTGAAACGAGGCACATCACGCAGACACATTCGGTTAGCTGAGATAGGTTTGCGTTTCCCGCGCCGGCCGGGGTGGCTGAGCGGTTCTAGGCGCTACAGTCTGGAACCGCGCGACCGCTATCGTCGCAGGTTCGAATCCTGCCTCGGGCATGGGTGTGTGTGATGTCCTTAGGTTAGTTAGGTTTAAGTAGTTCTAAGTTCTAGGCGACTGATGATCTCAGAAATTAAGTTCCATCGTGCTCAGAGCCATTTGAACCGGTTTTTTTTCCTTTTTTTGCGTTTCCCCACCTAGTTCTACGTTTATTCTGGCAGCTTTCTGGGTATTGCCAAATTGTATTTTTGAGGAAGAAGGCATGGGAATCAGTTTGATTAAAAATTAGTCTGAAATCACGCTTTAACCGATAGAAACACTTTTTTACAGACGAAGAATGAATGCCGAATTCACTTCTGCTACCAACTTGTTTCTTATCACTAATACAGCACATGTGGTAAACATATCGGTTGTCACGCGGCGCGAGATTAGCCGAGCGGTCTGGGGCGTTGCAGCCATGGGCTGTGCGGCTGGTCCCGGCGGAAGTTCGAGTTCTCCCTCGGGCATGGGTGTGTGTGTTTGTCCTTAGAATAATTTAGGTTAAATAGTGTGTAAGCTTAGGGACTGATGACCTTAGCAGTTAAGTCCCATAAGATTTCACACACATCTGAACATTTTTTTCGGTTGTGACAAATATCTTTCTCTGTAATTCCTGCCTTTAACGTGAAGAAAATTTGTGCAAAATATTTAAACACCTACCGGTGGATCGATGTTCAGAAAGAGCACGGTCAGCACTCGCTGGCGCTACAAAAAGCTGATTCGCATCAGTATGTACATCAATGCAGTAGAGTGACAAAAATGTGAAAAAATCTTGACTTGCGGTTTGTTACTAGTATATTGACAGCTAAAGAATATCACTTGTAATAAAAAAAAATTTCTGCTTGTGTATGTGATAAATGTAGAGGTCTCTTCTCTTCTAGTTGGGAGTTTTATGGAATTTCTGACAAATTAAAACAGATGTCTTCTTCATTCACATTTTTACTTAACCTCCACGACGCGTTTCGGTGGTATACGCCTCCCATATCATGTGGAGGTTCAGTAAAAAAGCAACAAACAAGTAATTCTTTTACAAACCTCAGGCCAAATTAGTGCATAGAGAGTATTGCATTTCGTGGCTTTGATTGAGCTGGAATAAACGAGAGGAGGAATGAATTTATATCCGCGCCCACAATCCGCAAGGCATCGTTCGATGTCTTCTGCAGGGTACTTCAGATTAAAGAATTTTCACTTCCTTCCATGTTACAATAGCGGATATTGTGCTGGAAGAACGTTTGTTGATAAGGCTCAGTATGAGCAATTGCAGTTGGTTTTGACGTCGGAGAATGGTTGAAAACGACTTGAGTGCTGCTTTCAAAATTCAGTCTGTTGCGTCCCAGATCTGAGTTTTAAATGTAATGATCGTTATGAAACAAATCTCTGATCATACTGTACCAGACGAGGGCGTGCAATGGTTGTTCTTTTATCTGAGTTCTTAATGTAATTGATCGTTGAGTTTGGCCACTGAGTACTACGAATCACCGTCAAAGTGACAAGAACACAAATGATACACAATGTTTTATTTATTCACTGCTACGCGTAGCAGTGAAAAAGTCGTAAGGCAGCGAGGGACCTTGAAATCTAAGTCAAGACCATGGTTAACAATTACGCATTTGCTGTAATGAGTCACATAAATCACTGTAAAGTAAGCAGAGGAAAATGTTTTAAAACTCAAATCAAATTACAAAATGACGTTAACACTGTGGGGAGGTATCAAAAAGTATGGAAGACTGTATGGGGTAAGAACAACAATATCTGCTCAACCTGGCACCTCACGAAATCAAAGTTAACAATTCGGTATAATGAGCTACCACAAATCAAGTAACACAAGTTGTTTGGCATAGTAAGCAAGTAACGTGGTGCTCAGAATGTCGAACGCGCTATCGCAATCAGCAACACATTTCTCCAAATAAACTATCAGGCACCATTCACCACCAGGCGATAGCCTGAGGCGACTCTCTCTCAACGATAGTCCTCAGAAAACGACCCAAATCTAAGATCACAGCCCTCCACTCTGCGCTATCAAAAAAGTCTACATGGATGGGACGACTCAGTGCTATTGCCAGCATAACGGACGAGAATATCGCTTATTTCACTAAAAAAAAAATAGTGGAATACAGCAGAATCTTTTCGCTCTTTGCGTAAAAAACGCACATCATCAAACACAAGGTTGGTACCAGCCTAAAGCATCAAGCACGGTGTTGGGATGATAACCAGAGTTTTGGAGTGATAGCAACCGTTGTTCTCACGCTGGCCAGGCAGCGCTGCTGCTTCTCGGCCTTTGATGTCTGCCTAGAAAACGAAAAAAATATTAAACTCAGTTATTCTCTGAGGATGGCTGTGGCCCGAGAGAGCACAGCACCTCCTGCCCACAGCTGGTCTAGGGTGCCGGCTCTACCCACAATAGGTCAAAGCAGACAGCAGCCTCACCACCACAAAAACCACCCGTCTCGCTTGGGAGGTGCGGCTCTCCTAATGAGATTCGCTGACTGACTTCTGCCGCAACAGATCGCTGAAAGAACACCAGTAGCGCACAGCAAAAAATGCAAAGCTTTTCTCACAGGCACATAGGTCCAGTACTCACAAAACAATAACCATGAAATACAGGGTTATTACAAATGACTGAAGCGATTTCACAGCTCTACAATAACTTTATTATTTGAGATATTTTCACAATACTTCGCACACACATACAAAAACTCAAAAAGTTTTTTTAGGCATTCACAAATGTTCGATATGTGCCCCTTTTGTGATTCGGCAGACATCAAGCCGATAATCAAGTTCCTCCCACACTCGGCGCAGCATGTCCCCATCAATGAGTTCAAAAGCATCGTTGATGCGAGCTCGCAGTTCTGGCACGTTTCTTGGTAGAGGACGTTTAAACACTGATTCTTTCACATAACCCCACAGAAAGAAATCGCATGGCGTTAAGTCGGGAGAGCGTGGAGGCCATGACATGAATTGCTGATCATGATCTCCACCACGACCGATCCATCGGTTTTCCAATCTCCTGTTTAAGAAATGCCGAACATCATGATGGAAGTGCGGTGGAGCACCATCCTCTTGAAAGATGAAGTCGGCGCTGTCGGTCTCCAGTTGTGGCATGAGCCAATTTTCCTGTATGTCCAGATACACGTGTCCTGTAACGTTTTTTTCGCAGAAGAAAAAGGGGCCGTAAACTTTAAACCATGAGATTGCACAAAACACGTTAACTTTTGGTGAATTGCGAATTTGCTGCACGAATGCGTGAGGATTCTCTACCGCCCAGATTCGCACATTGTGTCTGTTCACTTCACCATTAAGAAAAAATGTTGCTTCATCACTGAAAACAAGTTTCGCACTGAACGCATCCTCTTCCATGAGCTGTTGCAACCGCGCCGAAAATTCAAAGCGTTTGACTTTGTCATTGGGTGTCAGGGCTTGTAGCAATTGTAAACGGTAAGGCTTCTACTTTAGCCTTTTCCGTAAGATTTTCCTAACCGTCGGCTGTGGTACGTTTAGCTCCCTGCTTACTTTATTCGTCGACTTCCGCGGGCTACGCGTGAAACTTGCCCGCACGCATCCAACCGTTTCTTCGCTCACTGCAGGCCGACCCGTTGATTTCCCCTTACAGAGGCATCCAGAAGCTTTAAACTGCACATACCATCGCCGAATGGAGTTAGCAGTTGGTGGATCTTTGTTGAACTTCGTCCTGAAGTGTCGTTGCACTGTTATGACTGACTCATGTGAGTGCATTTCAAGCACGACATAAGCTTTCTCGGCTCCTGTCGCCATTTTGTCTCACTGCGCTCTCGAGCGCTCTGGCGGCAGAAACCTGAAGTGCGGCTTCAGCCGAACAAAACTTTATGAGTTTTTCTACGTATCTGTAGTGTGTCGTAACCATATGTCAATGAATGGAGCTACAGTGAATTTACGAAATCGCTTCAATTATTTGTAATAGCCCTGTAGTAGAATAAAAGAAACGATAATGACTAGCGTAAGTGACAGTGATGACGCATCTTTCGTAACAAGATACTTGTTTTCATTAATGTCGAAACCAATTAACTGCCCACCAAATGCGATAAGAGAGAGATAACGCCTTGGGATCTCGCAGTTGTGTTACAACCACCAGGATTAATACGTCAGAAATGTACTGCTTGCTGTCAAAATTTACTAACTTTGTAAACTGGAGCTGATCACTTTGTGTACCCCATGGTGGTACATCGTCTTCACACCATCTACGGGCACGAATGACGGTGAAGGATCCAATCTCTGTGGAGGATCCACACATGTGTGTGTCCATCCTGATGCTCCAGATATGGTTACGTTCATCCTGATACTGTACACAGAATCTGAACTCGTGTGAAATGTCTGCGTGATGCGACTCGTGTACCCAGTGTTGTCATTGGGCGCATTACTGTCAGTGTACGTCTCTCTGTTCCCATATGAAGGAATGTTGCATCAATGGTAGCTTTATTGACAGCCCCTCGCGTGCCAGACGCCATCACACTGTCCATTGTCTAGCTGCAAAGAAGACCATTTCCTGACTCAGGGTACATGTGGCCGTATTGTCTTACATGGTCGAGTGGACAGTGTCCTCTCAGGCGATCCTCACGTGAGGACGTTGTGACCCTCTCTGATGTAGGAAACTGATCTTCTGAACCCGTTGATTCCATAATTGCAACACAATTGTGGGTTTAAGACTAATGAAAGCAGCAGGATCATGGAACGATATGCTAGAGTCTCTATTGGACACAATCCTGTGATAGTCGATCACACCAACATTCAAATGCGATTTCTGAAGCACACTGTGCAAACTTCGCTTATATACAAAATATAGACGACATTGCTCCTACTCGGCCCCTCCCGCGGGAGGTTCGAGTCCTCCCTCGGCCATGTGTGTGTGTCTTGTTCTTAGCATAAGTTAGTTTAAGTAGTGTGAAAGTCTAGGGACCGATGACCTCAGCAGTTTGGTCCCTTAGGAAGTCACACACACGTTACTCCAACGTACTTTGTGCGGTTTGCTGAAGTTTTAATACTTGCATGTACAAGCATGTGGTACACTTCATGCCAGTTTGACGTTTGTTGCATACGATCTTCATTTATTTCAATTTTAATGTCTAGTACTTGCCATTTGTCGCTTACTGCAGGTCCCATGTGGCAAACAACAGGGCCCTGCATGCGCTAGGCCGAGAATTCACTGGTATATTGAGTAGCAATGTGTGGTGCTCAGACGTGCGCCTCGCTTCTGCTTGTGACTGTCAGTCGACCTGGTGGAAGTTCACAGGAAGCAACGATTCTTGAGACCAATACCTCTTCAAGTCGAACGAAGGTATTGTCAGTGATTGGATACACAACATACATTTGGTTGAAGTGAGGAAGAGTACTCAACAGTATCTGGCGAGAATGTTAAACTGTGTTCTTGTACCCCTCTTGATCAGAGTGTCAAATGGCATATTCCAGTAGAATGGTTCTAGAGTGGACGCCACATTGCAGCTGTTTCACAAACAACTTGAGGAATGTATAGATCCTTGACTGACCTTTCCAGCCCTTTGATTTCTCACCGAATACGCATGTACTGGGTGAAATAGCAAGCCATATACTGTCATACTAGCCTTCATCCAGAGATCTTCATGAACTGAGTTATCAAATGTTTCAGACATGGCAAAAAATTCCTCAAGATTCAGAGGCTGTTTACTTCCATTACTCGACGATATATTTGAAGGGGCGGGGGGGGGGGGGGGGGGGGGGGGAGGAAACGAAATGAAACTTCATCGGTTACGAATGTGATGTTATTATAGTGATTACAAAATGAGTCAGATTTATTAAGCACTAGGTAGTATGAGCCCACTTGCCACTACAATGTTCCACACTCCCTGACTCGGATGCTGCACAAATTCGGTTGGGATTGGTGGTGTAAACCCGTTGTATCCCCTCCTGAGACACTCTGGCCAACAAGTGTTGTAACTAGTCTTTGATGTCCTGCATACTGGCACTGGGACGGAGAAGATATCTGAACTGGTCCTACAAACACTTCACACGTGTTCTATTTGGGACAGATCCGGGCATCTTGCAGGCCACAGCAGCACTTCAGCATCACACAGGTATTTCTTAGACGTGTACCATGTGTGGCAAGCATTGTCCTGGTATCTATGGCATTACGAAATTGTTGCTTAACAGGTAACACATGAAAGTGCAGGATGTCCGTTAAATACAGTTTTCCTGTTAGAAATCCCTCAGTCACTTCCAGCCATGACTTGCAATCGTTCCCGATCGCTCTTCACACCGTGACGCCAAGAGTAACACCCTGCGTCCCCCCAAAAGACTGCAAGAATGGGATCTGTCCTGAAGTTACCACAGTACTCATCGGCGGTGGTGATCCTGGGTAGCGCAGGACAGCAATTCATCCCTGAACACAATTAATGCCATTCATCACCAGTCAGTGCTCCCGAGTCACAGCACTATTCCAAACGCTGATGCTTGTGTTATGGTGCTAACGGCCGCATAAGCATGGGATGGCGAAGCTGCTGCTATTTTACCACCGATGGTGTGGGATGACAGGTAGTGTTTCAGAGGCCTCGTTATTTGTTCTTGGGTGGCACGTGCAGATGTACAAGGGCTATGGTGTATTTGGTGCACAATATACGGTGATCCTCCCTTGTGATGGACTGACGTGGTCGACCAGAACCTCGACGATGAGTATACCTGCCTTCTCATCCCTGTACAGTCCAACATCAGGCCACTGTGACATCCAAATGGTCGACGACTCTGGATACTGCATGCTTCGACCGGTCAGCCAAATGGAGACCCACAATGCAGCCTCACTGAAACTCTGTCATGTGCTGGTAACGCCGACCCACACGATCACACAACGTCTCCATATTCTTCACGGTGAACCCTCAACATCTGACGCTGTTCACTCCCCTTGTACGCTCTGCCAGGCCTCGTAACAACACTAAACACGATCAACACTAAAGCGCTCTGATAACTGTTCCACCAGTGTCAGAGTAATTTTCATACCCACTAATGGTCTGTATATGTACGAACTTACAGTGACGTCCACTGTGATTTCTGGGTGCTTCACGTTTTGGCAAGCAGT